>NC_063449.1:9967749-11167749 GCF_020379485.1 Brassica napus
TAAACATAATTTGAATTTTTGTCTTGCAGGTCGTGCTGCAGTGATAGGGTTCTTCGTGGCTTACACTTTTGTTCCTGTCATGAATCCGGATTTTTTTCGTATTGAAATCTAGAGGTCTGTTTGAAATTTGAAGGTTGAAACATGGGTTTAAAGATGTTGTCCAAGAGATTGAATCTGAAGTTAGCTGCAAGCTGGAGCAAGGTAAACATGGGATGCCGTTAGATAAGAGATTCATCACGAGTTTATACCTTCTGTGTGTTTCAGTTTTCACTAGAAGGATAGGGTAAGCAGCAATGAGAGTTTTTCTTCTCTGTAGAAGAAGCTTAACTTATTTATAAATAAGAATAAAGAAATGAAAAGAGATGAATTGGTTTGCGTTTTGCCTCTAACAGAGACGATACACCAGGTTGCAGCATGTGATTTTTGAGTTAGAAGCTTCAGAATTGGTTGGATCAATTAATAGACCACGTGCCTGGACAGCCTTTCAAGCGTATGGTTTTGAGTTAACTGAAGTGCTGAGTAATCTTACAGATTGGAAGGTGAATATGGTGTCAAGAGAGGCTAAATGGGGTGTTTTCTTGATTGCTCGAAGCGTGACAAAGGAGATGAGACTTCCGTCCTATGTGGCCCAGGGTAGTCCTTATTGGTTACAGGGTTTGCTTGCAGAGGAAGGTACGAGGAACAGATGATGGTGGAGTTGAAAGTCTATGGTGAAGCTATGTGTTTTTGGAGAGAAGCCGGAGTTTTAGGCTCTTGGCGTTTCTATTTCGCTTTTTAGCGTAGTTTTCAATTTTTGTTGAGGTTCGTTCCTTTTGAATCTTAATGGTGTTTCCGACACTTTCTGTTTTCTCAGTTAAAAAAAAATTGGTTTGCGTTTCATGGGCGGATTTGTAAGATTTAAATATAAATTTTTGGCCTTTTGGATGGTAGTTTGCTTAAGAATTTGTCATTTAGTTTGATTTTCGTCTAACCTTTCATTTGTTATGGCTTTCCATAAATTGGTTTGGTGGACAAAAGTTTTCAGTTGTTTTGGTCATTTTGACTTGCCTTATTCTTTATCATAAATAGTAACACATAAATTATCAGTTAAACTAAAATCATGTTAATTTTTATAGTAACAATCTAGCTAGAAAAATTTTCATGTCTGACCATTAATTTCTTACTTATACCATCATCTCTATAGTCTTATATTATAGAACCCTCAACAAACTATAAGTTCTAGCATTTTCAAATTTATTAGGCAGAAAACAATAAAGTAATAGTGTAAAATTTGTATACTATTATAATACATAATTCTAACATATATATATTCAAATAAAAAATTAATTAAGTATTTGACCTAAAAATGGTGTCCAACGTCTGTGATGAAGGGATGATCATCTCATACAAAACAAGCTTATGGGGGCACAGAAAATGGCTTCTCATAGGAGTTTGTATTATTTTCAATTTTGAGCTTCGCGTAGATGCAGATTTAATTTATGCTCGCATAATCTTTGATTCACAATTGTTATAAAAGTTTGTGGTGTGTGATTATTATGATTTAAACTTATGGAATAAGAGAGAAGAGTCTCATCATACCTTACTATTGGCTCACATGTGTTTATCTGGATAGGTTTGCAGGTAGTTCGTAGGGATTTCAAAATATGTTTACATGTTACTCTCTTTTGGCAATATCTATATGGGTCACTTAGACCAAACATTTTCTCTTTTTATTTGAAGGAACTTGAGAAAAGTCAGCGAAGCCTAAGCTTCTGAAGCTAATTGATGAAGTGTCGCAAAACACTAGGAGGAGAGGAACTGACATAAGTGTTTTTCAAAAAAAAGAGAGGGGAGAGAGCTAGAGAGAGTTCACCTCATGACGTGTCTTAGAAATGCGGCGAGGTCCACAAAAGGACTTCGGAATAGAAAAAATTGTCAACAGTTAGTAACTTTCTTGGTAGGTTTTTACCATAGCCCTTTCAGTACATCAATTTTTTTTAAAAAAATTATTACAATTTAAAACTTTTTACATTATAAGAGGGGTTTATGGAACACCAACCTTCTGTGTTAATGGGTTCGAATTTGTGGAAACAGCAGCTTTTAGGAGGTTTTACATTATAAAACTTCTTTTTAGATGATGGATAATTTAGTATGTATATATTTTCCTAATATTGAAAACATATATTATACCTACTAAAAGGAGTTAATGCAAAATTCTGAGAAAATATGTTGGTAATTTGTAAGTATTATTTTATGATATTTTGGAGTATTCATTTTCTATTTTTCAAGGACCAACTATATTTGTTTGTGGATATTTATCATGTTTGTTCAGTACTTCACCACCGTTAATTATCGGGTTTTAATTTGAGAAGATATATGATCACTACAAAAATAAAATCAACTACTCTATTTAATCAAGTAAATGATTTTCTTGGGAATTTTGTTTTCTTGGATTAGACATCCATTTCTTAATTACACATGACACATCCGTGTAAAATTTAAAATTTATAATAAAATTTACATTTTTTTTACATTTGAACTATATATATTAACAATACATCAATGCTTCATAAATTGTCTTCGTAGCTAACAATACATCAAGTAGTTATGGTTTTCTATTTCTTATTAGTTTAGCCTAGATTTTGGTGGTAAAAAAATGAAAACAATTACAGAATTCATTTTTTCAAATTTTTGTTGATGTGAGTTTGAAGAAACATAAAAAAACATAAACATATTTTTTACTCAAATATAATAATCATAAATTATAACCTAAAATGTTCTTTATAAATATTAAACAGAAACAATTAATATCCTATTTTATGCTACTTACTTATTTAAAAAAAAAAATTGGATTTTCTTCTGATTGTTTAAATTATAAAATTTAAGAAGAATTATATTAAAAATCTATTAAATTCAAAAAAAATAAATATTTTGAATACAGTGAAATAAATATATTTGTTTTCATATAGTAACAAATATATAATTTCTAAAATAAAAAGAAATAGTCAAATATGTAGAAAAATTAGTGAAAATTAAAAATAAAACAAAAATTTCATGAAAAGTTTAAATATATTTTTTCATTAGCTTACCCGCCCGACCCTAGTACTCTATACAATGGAGTTGGATAAGTGAATAGACTGTAAAATCTTTTAAAGCCCAGTGAAGGCCTGGTCCAGTCCACTCAAATGGTTTCTTTTTTTTACCTTGATAAATAAGTGAAAATACGACCGTTACAAAAAAACTTGTTACCGTTGTGAATAATTTAATATTTTTTCTTTTACAGCATTAAAAGTTACATTGTCCAATGTTGCGTCCTCATTTAAAATCGGTGCCATATACAATTAAGACTGGTTTAGCACACCAACCCACTGAAAAATACAGAGGTTTAACCTTTTTCTCTCTACCTTTACTCTTCATCTTTTGTAACAGCAAGATGAGTTCAATTATCACCCTGCTGACTCTCTGGTGCGAACTGCGTCACTGCTTCTTCTCGCTCGAAACTAGTCTCGTGTGGAATACTGGGTGAGTAAAAGACAATTCTTGATTCTGAACCCATCTCCTTCTCAAGAAAATGATCCTTAGGTGTCCCATTATTGTTTTTAGAAGTAGCTTTGATTTTGTCTGATGAAAGCTCTTTTTTAATAAACACAGACAATGTTTTTTTTTTTTTTGAAGAAAGGCTTTCAAATTTAAACAAAACATAAAAGTTTACAAATATAAGACTTAACAATCTTATAGTGAGGAAAAGCTTGCATGAAGCACACTTCAAGATAGGGAAGAGTACATACCTAAGAAAACACTTAGGACGAAACTAGCATAACCAATAACGAAATGTATAAGAAATAGCTAATGAGACGAACCACGACCTCGCCGGCCATGTTTACCTCTCCCTTGCATAGTCTTCCATTCAATATCTTGGTATTTGATAGGAGGTTTTGTCTCCCTCCCACCCCTTGTCAAGCTGAAGGAGCTCTTTGGATCCGTTTCAACTTCATCCATAACTCTTAGCACAGTGAAGCGAGATGGACTCTCAAATGCTCCAGCCTGAGGAGTTGTGGTGAGTGGATCAACAACTGGAGTTTTTAGGACCACATTGTTGGTAATGTTTGATAGAGAAGTCTCCATAATGGTTGTTTGAGTTGGAGCAGATTGAGAATCTACCACTACAAAAAAATCTTTCATTCTTAGCAGGAGAAAACCGCTATCATATGCATGAGATAGCGTATTATGAACCGCTATGTCTGCCCCAGCTATAATAGGTCCTCCCCTATAATAACAGTTTTTAAATGCTATTATAGTGACGTTATATGATAGCAGTTTTACTTGATGCTATTATATTGCGACATTATAATAGCAGTGTTTCCGCCTGCTACATTTCTTATTTCAATAGCATAACCCGAAGGCTATAATTGTTTCTCATATTGCACTATACTACAGCGTTCAATAGCATTACTCGAAGGCTGTAATTGTTTCTCATATTGCATTATACTACAGCGGTTTTACAGATGCTATTAGTTAATTGTCAGTTTCTCATAGCTCTTAAGATTTGTTATTAGACCACAACCTGCTCTATTTATATTGAACAACCCATATTCATACATTGAAACACACAAACAGAAACATTCATTGAAAAGAGGTACCATACTACAAGTCTCAATCCGACACATTACTAGTACAACAAATTCATAAGTGCATCACTTAGTCTTATCCAAGCAGAAAGAGAAGTACATTAGACCTGATAGTTAACAGAAGATCACTTTCTCCTTTGGCCATGCAATACAGGTGCCAAGTGCATCTCCCATACTCTCAATCTCATCAGATGGCCGCCAAACCTCTGCCTTATTCACCTTCACCACATCAATCCAGACCTTAACTCCATTAGGTCCCAAGGGAACAAAGTGAACTGTTATGTCCGGGTTGTCTGAAGCCCAACGTCCTTCTGCAACCACTTGCCTCTTTCCTATAATGGACATTAGCTTGCATTTCTGATTCTCTTTGGGAGCTTCATTTTGAATCTGGCGCTACAATGTTCGCAAGACAAACCAATATATATATATATATATATCTCAGTGATATAACAAGAACAAACAGCTACTTAATACCATTTAAAAATTTACCTGTGATCTTCGAAGGGGAGAAGGTGTTTGAGCTTTATTAAGGTTGGATTTTGGAGAATGATTGCTTGATTTAGAACCTGGTGATGCAGAACACGTAGCAGATTTTGCAGGTTGTGCTTTAGGAGAAGAATCTTCATTCCGAAGAGGAGATCTACGGCTTGGTGACTCTGTGTTGTTTTCGAACACACACTTATTGGCAGGCCATGCTACAAACTGCTTAACAGAGTCCCTAAGGTAAGTCATCTCAGGGCTACGTCTCCACAGAAATATATCAGGAACATGAACCACATCCACAAAAACTTTGACTGCATTTGGTCCTAGAGGCAGACTATCCACCAAAGCTTTCGGTTCTTGACACTGCCAACGGCCTTCAGCAACAATTTCTTCATCAGTAGACCACGGCGATAAAAGTTTGCATTTGTTCAAAGAAGTGGAATTCGGACTCTACCATAGAAAGACAATATAAACATGTTAATCAAAACAGCCACATAAACTGAAATAATACAATAGACAATAATAAATCTTACCCTGAGAGGAATGTCTGCAGTAAATATCCCCTCGTTTGACATAACACATTTACTGGCAGGCCATGCAATCATCTCCCCAACCGCATGCTCAACAATAAACATACCAGTAGCAGGTCTCCAAAGAAATGCATCTGATTTGATTGCAGTCTCCACCAATACTTTCACAGCAAGAGGACCTAAGGGGATGTCATTGACAAAGTCCTCCGATTCAGATGAAATAATACGTCCTTCAGCAACGTTTTCATCCGAACCAGACCAATCAACCAATACACACTTAGGTTGTGCCCTTTGGTTAACACTCTACATGAAAAATATTATTTCAAACCATCTGAAGCTACAAAGCAAAAAACTAGCGTCAAAAAATGAACATAGATTACATACTCTTCCTCTTGCAGTAGATGAGTTTTCCTCTATTTCAGCTTCCTGTATCCAAAAAACAAAATTTCAGATTCATTACACTCAGTCTCCGAATATTATAGATATGTTTGATTATAGCTCACCTGTTTCTTAAGTCTAGCAAGCTCAGATTGCAACTCACAGACTTTGTTCTCCAAATGATATTGCTTCTCTGCCATTTCTGCCATAAATTGTTTCTTCACTTGAAAACAAGCTAACTTCGTCTTTCCAATGTTTCTACCCATTGCCCTCAAATGACCAGGATGATCAGGTCCTAACAGAGCTGTAAGCGGATCCACGGTTGGATTTGTTGAATTGCTATGACTAGCAGTATCAACCAGATCAGCTGCCTTTTTCTGGCAGGATAAGAACATGTTAATATGCTGCTAAAGAAGAAAAACAATTTGAAGCAAAAAATTGAACATCTTACAAACTTCTCAGCTGCTACGGTATTGACTGGTGTACCATCCTTTTTTGTGCGCGACTTGACCCACACCTTTAGCCTATTAACTGTAGAAGGATCCCCACACTCTTTTTTCTGATGCAAACAACAAAAACTATTAATATGGAAAAAGTTTAGTGATCAAGTATTAAGGGAAAGAATAGCACCATATCTTCAGCCAGCCTAACCATTCCTCTACGGCTACAAGTGTGGGGTATTTGTTTGCTCCTCCTCTCCTTGTATGAATCACTGACAACCTAGCATACATATATATAGTGATTATTATGCTTTCAATGCAGAAACTGAAATACATTTCGTATCTTTACCTTAAAGGCTGAGCTAGTTTTGCACTTCACAAATTTACGCCATTCTACAGGATTAACATTCTTTGGTCTCAGATTCATCCTTTCTTGGTTAGTAGCTTTACTCTTTATCTGCGTGACTAGTCTCGATTTTGAGGCTCTCCATAAGCATCCCATCTGCCTCAACACAACACTTTTTTGGTAATCTTCATCAAGCTCGAATCTTGCCTACAGTCACATACATAGAAACCAATATTAGATAATTGAATCAACTCAGTAATTGTGATGTACATAATATTACCTGAATAGATTTCCATAGAACTGTTTTTACTTCTTCACTGACTTTTCTCCAATCTTCAACTGTGACAGGTACGTGTTCACGCACTAAAGGACCTAAGTATGAAGACAATTTCACTGATCCAGGACCAACAGGTTCTCCCATATCATTAAAATCAACTCTTTCTCGAGCATTTGGATCTTTTGCGATGTGCTTCATCTTTGTTGGTCCTCTATGCTTCTGCTGCTTAAGTTGAGATGGATTATTCTCTTCATTCAGTTCCAACTCACCTTCTACTTCTTCTTGCTCGTCTACCTTTTCAGGCTCTTCCTGATCAGACCTTGCAGTTTCATCTCCTTTTTCAGTTTCTTCTCCCTTTTGAGGCTCTTCCTCCACGTTTGCCTCTTCAGAATTTGCACAATCTGCAGGTTGTTCGGACTCTGGTGTAGGTGCATTCTCTTCAGGGTGTGGTTGGGCATACGTTGTACCAATAAATTCCACTTCGTCATCTTGCTTCTTACTTGGCTTCCTTGTTGCTTTCTTCGTTACTTTTTTCGTGACATTCTTTGTGACCTTGTTCATATCTTTAGTCGTATCTCTCTTAGGGCGGCCCATATTAATTCACCTGAAACAAATAACACTTTCATTAGTACACAGACTGAACAAAAAACATAGAAAGCCAAACACACAGCAGAAAACACAGAATGGACACAAAAAAAATTCATCCTAAAGGCAAACACACATCAGAGAACACAGAATGGACAAAAAAAACATAATGGGATGAAGCCAATCACACATATATGCCTTCACAATCAGCTCGGGCATTATGGGCTTCATCTATTTCAACTTCCATATCAACAGTTGATGGCAAAGGTCCAATATCTGCAGTAACTTCTTCTTCTTGGTCGCTGTATCTTCTTGATGGACCCCTTAAAACAACATACCAACTTGAGGTATCATCTTCTCTACAATAAAAGACTTGTTTGGCCTGAGAAGCTAAGATGTATGGATCCCTACTGAATGAAACTTGAGATTGATTCAAGTTAACAAGTGTGTACCCATCTTCTTCCCTGACTCCATTACCTCTTACTGCCCATTGGCACCGAAAAAGAGGGACATAAAACACATTGTAGTCGAGTAAGATTATTTCTGTTACTCTTCCATAGTATGTCACCAGATCCGCAACTTGTGATGTATCTTTCGCACTAGCTCTACACATCGCAGTTGCCTCATAAAATACCCCACTATTCTGGCTTTTCCTATGAACAGAGTGTGTGTGAAACCGCTGTCCATTCACAATGTATCCTGTATAGGACCTTGCACAACTTCGGGGTCCATATGCTAGCCATTTTAGTGTTTCGTCATGTCTTTCTGAAGTAATAGGTATCTGGCATTGAGGTTTGAAGAAAGTTAGGCACTTTCAGAGAAACTTAACACATAGGAAAAATTAGATGCTTGCCTGTTCTTTTAACCAAGATGCAAAATTCATGGTATGTGTACTCCACAAAAACGTTGCATCACGTCTACATCTAGCGTTGGTATCTTGAAGATATTGCAGGTGCATGCTAAGAAAAAGAAAACTATGTATCAGTACTGTTTATGATTTTATAGATGACAAGTGAAAAAAATATCAGTTCACTTACTCAACATAGGGGTCAACCACAGACGTATTCTGAATGACAGCGAGGTGGGCAATTCTCTTCTCTGTTTCAGACAGATTAACGGAAGTGGCTGCCGATATTGGTCGTCCCTCTAGGATTGACTGGCTCTCATAATCAGTATTCCTATCTAATTTTTCCTCTACACTTGTTGTCTTCTTAAGAAACTCACTACAAACCGCATGCACTCTTCTGCTAGGTATGACTCAGCAATACATCCTTCTGGCCTCGCGGTGTTTCTAACATATTCTTTCAGTATTTTCATGTACCTACAGACATTAAAAAAAAACTTTTAGTAATGCACTTTCAGAAACAAGACACTTAGATATGATATTGATTAGAAGTTACCTCTCGAATGGATACATCCACCTGAAATGGACTGGACCACAAAGTCTTGCTTCCCTTCCTAGATGAACTGTCAGATGAACCATTATGTCAAAGAAACTTGGAGGAAAGAATCGCTCAAACATGCAGAGAGTTTCTACAATTTCAGCTTCCATTACTGAAATCTGCTCAACATCAATTACACGCTGACATAGGCGGTTGAAGAATGCACACATGCGTAGTATTGCTAATGTAGGGCCTCTTGGTAATAACCCTCTGATGGCAACCGGGAGTAATTGCTGCATCAGAACATGATAGTCGTGTGATTTGAGTCCTGATACCTTGCAATCTTCTAATGAAACGCCCCTTGATATATTTGAGCAATATCCATCAGGTCCTTTGAAATCAAAAAGACGCTTACAGAAGACTTTCTTTTCAGACTTTGACAACGACCAAGGTGCTGCTGGCAGGTACGTTCTTTTTCCTTTGATGTTGGGGTGAAGATCCTTCCTTATTCCAAGATGTTCCAGATCTTTACGAGTATTGAGTCCATCTTTTGATTTCCCACAGTGCAGTAATGTGGAGACAATGCTATTTCCCACATTTCGCTCTATATGCATGACGTCCAGGTTATGCCTTACGGGCATGTCCTATTAAAATCATAAACACACAAAACAAAGTCAGATAAAGCTTTCTTGATATATATTGAAAAAGCTACAAACTGTTAAAATATAACACATACCTCCCAATATGGCAGTTCAAAGAATATTGATCTTTTCTTCCATCTAGATAACTCCTCAACATTAACTTCATCTTCTTCCTCTGCCTCTGATTCACTGGAAACATCTTCCACAGTTTTTTCTTCATCGACAATGGCGGTCCTTTTCCTCTTCATCCCAGATTTTTTTCCATTCCCAAAATTGTTGACATAGTTTTTCAGATTATTGGATATGTCATGACCCGACAGTATCCTAGACTTTTTTCCATGTTCAGCTTTTCCATCAAACCAAGTCTTCTTTATCCGATACCTATGCGTTGGTGGGAGACCTTTTCTATGGGACATGTAAACATGTTTCCTACAGAACTTCATCCACATACTATCTGTGTCCTTCCCGCATACAGGGCAGCCCATTTTCCCCTTCACTTTGCAACCAACTAGATTTCCATAGGCTGGGAAATCACTAATCATCCACAAAAGCATTGCCTTGAGAGTAAAAACAGATTTACTCACCACATCATATGTCGACTCTCCAAGGCTCCACAACTTGTTTAGATCCTCTATTAGAGGCTCTAAGTAGACATCAATGCTGTTACCAGGCTGCTGTGGACCAGGAATGAGCAAGGTGAGCATGATATTCTCCTTCTTCATACACAGATTTGGAGGCAGGTTGTAGTTTACTAACAACACAGGCCAACAACTGTACTTACTGTTCTGCATGCTGAAAGGATTAAATCCATCAGTAGATAATCCCAGTCGAATATTCCTCTCCTCAGCAGCAAATAAAGGATGTTTGTCATCCATTTGTTTCCATGTCACTGAATCTACAGGATGTCTGAGTTTCCCATCGGTGCTACGGTTACTAGCATGCCACCTTAAGTTTTTCGCCATTTCCTCAGACCTAAACATCCTCTGCAGCCTCGTAATGATTGGAAAGTATCTTAATACTTTTTGCGCGACCCCTTTCTTGACCTCACCAGTCTGCATGTTTATCTTCCACCTTGAAGCCTTGCATTTGGGACAATTATCAAGCTTCTTCAACTTTCTTCTGAATAGACAGCAATCGTTGACACAGACATGAATCTTTTCATAACCGATACCGAAAGTCTTCAAGAATTTCTTCACATCGTACATTGATGAATGAAGCACGTTCTCCTCAGGTAACATCTTCGGCAATGTCTCAAGTAGATCATTGAAGCTCTTATCAGACCAGCCATTCTGAGTCTTCAATCTAAACAATGACACGATGGCAGAGAACTTGCTATGGTTTGCACAGTTTGGATATAATGGTGTTTCCGCATCTACTATCTTTGCCAAGAACTCATCTTCTTTCTTGTCTTCTACCTCTTCCATCTCACAGAAATCAGAACAGCCATACTTAGTCTCAGCAGCTCTGTATAACCCAACAATCTCTTCGTTTAACTGATTTCCTTTCATCCCTACTTCAGCCTCCACTGAGCTCAATTCTCCGTGATGATACCAGTCCTTACGCCGCTTGTAATCCTCATCCATTCCACGTCTCACAAGATGATCAACTACATTAATGCCTGAATGACGATCAACATTGCGACAGTCTTTACAAGGGCAAATGATCAACTGACTATCTCCTCTAACAGCAGAAACAGCTCGGACAAAGTCCCATGCACCCTTTTCATAAGCAGGATCAAGTCTGCAGTTAAGAAAATCATTAAACTCTCCAATCTCAAGAGACACTTTACATATATATATATATATATATATATATGGAAATTTCATACCTGGACAAATTAACCCACGCCTTCTCCAGCATTGTATGATCTAACCTTTCTTAAAACCGTTACACACACAAGAAGAGTCACAGATAACACAAATCCGAAATAAAAATTTATATCAGTCAAACATAAATCAGAAAGTACACGAAACAAACATATATCAGACACAAGCAGACCACACAAATAGTTGACAACCAAAAGCAGACCACACAAATCAAACATATATAGCTCAATCTACTCCAAACTAATATAATAACTAGTTACAACAACAAAAGGAACGAAGGAAATAACCTGTCTTATGGTACGGAGAGAAGTGGTGCTTGATTGCTATTAACTCGACCCCCGGAAAAGAGAAGCTGGAAATCTGTTAAGAACTTGAAACTATTAACAACTTGAAACTGAAACAAAGCTTAAAATCGAGATACAACTAGTATAAAGCTTAAAACATATAAAACATAAAGCAACTAGTTGAAACTGAAACTGAAACTGATGTAATAACAAGAGAATAACCTGTCTTGTGGTAAGGAGAGAACGCGACCCAGAAAAGAGAAGCTGGAAATCTGTTAAGAACAGAAACAAACCGTCAATCAAACAAAGATTTCAACAAACCCTAAATCTGAAACAAAGCTTAAAACGAACCCTAGATCTTAATCAAAGCTACAAACAGACCGCAAAATGAAACAAAGCTTCAAACAAACCAGAAATCGAGATGAGCCGAGGAATTGGAGATTGAGGGAGATCGAGGAATTGGAGATCGAGGGAGATCGAGGGAGATCGAGGAATCGAAACAGAGATGAGACGAGGGAGTTGAGATGAAGGGAAAATCGAGTGGAGATGCTCGAGTTGAGATGCTCGAGTTGAGATGCTAGAAGAGATGGTCGAGAGAGAGAGAGAGTGTTTTGTTTTTTTTTTTGGTCTCCTTTTTGTCGATTTTTTTTAACTCTACTTATACTGAATGCGGTTTGTTAAGAGGGAAAGGAGTAATGACATTGGCGCTCATGTTCTTTTCATCTAAGTATTCGCGGTATAAGTGATTTTCGATTACCGCTCAAAAACTTTTGCCAAATAACTGTGTTTAACTGCTATTAATAAAAACCAAAAACACAAATTTGGGTCTCCATAGCACTTTAGTAAACACTGCTATCATATTGTGCTATCAATGAAAGATTTTTTTGTAGTGTACTAATGGGGGTAAAGTGTTGGACAAGTTTGGCAAAGTAGTATTGTTTTCCTGTTGAGGCTGAGGATCAGTCTGAGCACTTGAAGGGAAGTGTGGGTTCATTTCTGAGTCTGAAACGATGTGAGAAACTGCAAAAGAAGGCGGCTCAAAAGCTGGAGTAGAAGTCGTCAAAGTGTCTATAGCTGTTGGATTCTTATGAGGGGAAGATTTGGTTGAGGGATCTTTCTATCTTAGCTTTAGTATTGTTCAACACAGACAATGTTGATAACTTCAAAAGGAAATTTTCGGAGCAGGAGTTCAAATGCCATCGAAAAGAAGATGCAAATGGGGGCTCCAAGGCCAGAATTGTTCGTTCATGTATCGTTGCGGTATAGTCACTATGCTTTTAGTTTATTTGACTTTTTAGTTTTTCCATTTCTTTTCTTTGTCAAAGACTACTTTTCAGATTGAGGTTGATGATTGTTGAAATAAGGTTGCTGGGGATGGTAATAGGAACAGTGCAAGTGTAGGAGGAAGCGTCAAGGAACAACACAAGGTGAAGATTGTGATCCATCCTATGTTCTGTTTTGACTGGTGAGTCTCCCTCAACATGTTGAGACTTCCCAAGCTTCCTCTTGATCTTTTGATCGGCAATTTTTCCTTCACTTCAGATTGTTTAGTAGCATCACCCTCACTCGTATCCCCCTTCGTAAAAAGAACCTCTCAGTTATGATCCCACAATAAAAAAAAAAAAAAAATTAAAAATTATGAGACGCAATCTCATAGAAGCTTCGGCCATTCCATTTTAAGAAGGCATAGCATAGGGGCTATATTGATAAGACCCCTGATACAGAACGAAAGTAATGATTAACAGTCACACCATTTCAATAGATAGCTCATAGAAATCAAATATTGTTACCGGATGCATTGAAGGATGGCCGTACACCCCACCTGGGGGATACATTGTAACATACTGATGAGTTGGAGTTCCATAAGGAGGCATCACATGCTGCAAAAAAAGTTCACATACAGCAATCAATCAAAGCTACAATGATAAAGAAGAGCTGGACTCAGAGCAAGAACAGTTCCCGAGGCATGCAAATATCAAATCAAACGCTAGAACTCATGTAAAACAAAGTTCAATTAGCCATTTTTCAACTTACAAGAAATCTAAAAAACTGATATACACATCAGGATGAAAGCCGATGAAAGTAGAAACAGAGAGTTTACCTGAACCCCCGCACATGTAAGGGTGAGGTTGGGGACTTGATGCTACAAAACCATGAGGCGGCATAGAAGAATACGCCTGTCAACCAGACCAATCTGGAGTAGCCACGCCAGCACTCACAGCGGAAGAAGGTTCCTGCAAAGACAGAATGTTGCAAATTAAAGTTTTCTTATGATGTGGAAGTAGAGAAGGGCAATGGCAAAACCTGTGAAGAAGGAGGAGGAGGAGGAAGCGTTTTAGGTTCCTTATCTGAACTTGATTTCTGCATCTCATTGGTAGCCATTTTATCACACACTCACACCAATTTTATAAACAGCCAGCGATATTCTTCTATGCCGCCTCACCTTATGTGTTTTGTGGATGATTAGTGGTAATAACAAGAGAATAACTGATGTAATAACAAGAGAATAACCTGTCTTGTGGTAAGGAGAGAACGCGACCCAGAAAAGAGAAGCTGGAAATCTGTTAAGAACAGAAACAAACCGTCAATCAAACAAAGATTTCAACAAACCCTAAATCTGAAACAAAGCTTAAAACGAACCCTAGATCTTAATCAAAGCTACAAACAGACCGCAAAATGAAACAAAGCTTCAAACAAACCAGAAATCGAGATGAGCCGAGGAATTGGAGATTGAGGGAGATCGAGGAATTGGAGATCGAGGGAGATCGAGGAATCGAAACAGAGATGAGACGAGGGAGTTGAGATGAAGGGAAAATCGAGTGGAGATGCTCGAGTTGAGATGCTCGAGTTGAGATGCTAGAAGAGATGGTCGAGAGAGAGAGAGAGAGTGTTTTGTTTTTTTTTTGGTCTCCTTTTTGTCGATTTTTTTTAACTCTACTTATACTGAATGCGGTTTGTTAAGAGGGAAAGGAGTAATGACATTGGCGCTCATGTTCTTTTCATCTAAGTATTCGCGGTATAAGTGATTTTCGATTACCGCTCAAAAACTTTTGCCAAATAACTGTGTTTAACTGCTATTAATAAAAACCAAAAACACAAATTTGGGTCTCCATAGCACTTTAGTAAACACTGCTATCATATTGTGCTATCAATGAAAGATTTTTTTGTAGTGTACTAATGGGGGTAAAGTGTTGGACAAGTTTGGCAAAGTAGTATTGTTTTCCTGTTGAGGCTGAGGATCAGTCTGAGCACTTGAAGGGAAGTGTGGGTTCATTTCTGAGTCTGAAACGATGTGAGAAACTGCAAAAGAAGGCGGCTCAAAAGCTGGAGTAGAAGTCGTCAAAGTGTCTATAGCTGTTGGATTCTTATGAGGGGAAGATTTGGTTGAGGGATCTTTCTATCTTAGCTTTAGTATTGTTCAACACAGACAATGTTGATAACTTCAAAAGGAAATTTTCGGAGCAGGAGTTCAAATGCCATCGAAAAGAAGATGCAAATGGGGGCTCCAAGGCCAGAATTGTTCGTTCATGTATCGTTGCGGTATAGTCACTATGCTTTTAGTTTATTTGACTTTTTAGTTTTTCCATTTCTTTTCTTTGTCAAAGACTACTTTTCAGATTGAGGTTGATGATTGTTGAAATAAGGTTGCTGGGGATGGTAATAGGAACAGTGCAAGTGTAGGAGGAAGCGTCAAGGAACAACACAAGGTGAAGATTGTGATCCATCCTATGTTCTGTTTTGACTGGTGAGTCTCCCTCAATTTTTTTATAATAGCACTAACTCTCTTTCCTTCATCTCAGAGCCTATCGAAAGATGTCGCATCTCTCTTCGAGATATCTCTTCTTCCTCGACACAATTCTTGGCCCAAGAAGATATGGGCTTTGAACAAGGCCTCTCAGGTCTTTTTTTTTCTTGAAAACTCATTTTTTCACTTTTTTTGGATTTTAAAGCTAAATTTAAAATATTTTCCCAATAAATGTATTACCATATAAAATATTTTCAGATTTAAGATTAATTTTTAATTATTTCAATAAATAAAAGTATTAACAATATAAAATATTTTAAGCTTACACATTTTAGATTATATTAAGACTATTATTATTGACTAAACAATGTATTTTCATTTTGGAAAAGGTTCGTTAGAGGTGTGAATGTTTAACATGTTTTTTCGTATTGTGAATGAATTTTAATATGTTGAAAACAAACCAAGCTATTGCACCCGGTCTTTTCCGTTGGCGGTGTGGATGTTTAACATGTTTTCTTCGTATTGTTAAACAAACCTAGCTATTGTGAATGAATTTCAATATGTTGGAAAACAAACCTAGCTATTGCGGATTAATATACGTTTAAATAACTTACCATAAAAACCTCTGATGGCGATAATCACGGGCGATGGCGATGGCGATCCAATCGCGTTGACTTCCGAAGATCCAATCGCGGGAGACGCAACGGCGACTCCGGGCGACATCACGGGCGACTTCACGGGAGACCTAACGGCGAGTGCGGGAGATCCAGTCGCGTCTGAGCTTGGAGATCCTAGCGAGCCGACGGCGGACCTTGGCGTATCATCGAGCGACTTCGGATCTTCGACGAAGGTGTCACTGCAGGAAACAACCAATCTCCTAGGAGCGACGATGCTCTCTCCACCACTTCCAGCAGCGCAGGGTGTCGGAGCTTCAGAGCCTCAACATGAGCGTGGCGGATCATCTCATGCTCAGTTCACTCAATCAAACGATGCCTCTGAGGGACGTGATGATGGGGAGAACCTGGAGGTTCCTCTGACCGGGAACCATGGAGGGAAATCTGAAGTGAGGAATGGAGGAAAACAGGACGATCGGGTCCGATCTGCCCCATGGTCGAGGGAATTTACAGGCAAAGGAGTAGCGGAACCGGTCATTGACATTGTCAATGGTATCGCTACACTGCAAATCCCGGATGCGATCTTTGACGAGGCAGAGCTTCTTTGGAAAAGTTTCGTAGTGGGCTACTTCATTGGAGACGCTCCCCACGTGGGCTCAATTCACGCAACGGTCAATCGTATTTGGACTGGCCCAAAGGCGGGTGCCAAGATTGATGTTCAGTTTATTGCGAAGAATACTGTGTTGTTCCGAATTGAAAATGATCAGATGAGAAACAGGGTGATTCAAAGGAAGTATTGGCATATAGCGGATATTCCGTTGGTGGTTAATGTCTGGTCCCCAGAGTCTGCTCAGCATCCCCCAGACTTGTCAGCCATGCCACTCTGGGTTGATCTCAAAGGAGTACCAAACACCCTTTATTCCCATAAAGGACTGAAGTGCCTTGTTCGAGCAGTGGGACATTTTGTGAAACTGCATCCGAACACGGAGAAATGTGTGAGGCTGGACATGGCCCGAATCCTAGTGGAAGTCGATCTACATAAAACTCTGGTGGAAAAGATCACTTTCACGGACAAAGCTGGAGCTTCACACGAAGTTGAAGTCAATTATCCTTGGCTTCCTCCCCGCTGCAATGTCTGCTGCAGGTGGGGACATAAGGGACAGGACTGTTCGAGTAAGGAGATTAAAATCCTTACTAAGCAAACAGGAGAAACTACCTATGCCTCCATGCCGCGTGAAGGGACACCTATCGAAGGAGGCAGAGGCAAAGAAGTGGAGGGTAGCAAGGAAATTGGTGTGAAGGATGATAAGATAAGTGGAGGGGAAGAGACTGGGATTGTGGAAGCAGTGGAGACAATGGCTAAGGAGGGAAACGCTATGGAGCATCTAATTAAGGATCTGGAAGAGTTTTCACCTGTCGCATCTTCGGACCAGAAAGAGGCGATCAAGATATCTGAATCATCTAAGGAGCTTTCTAAGACCATGGACGTGTGGGTAAACGGAAAAGGAGTGAAGGCATCAAGCGACGGGAACGGAGAAAAGGAGTTCATGATCTCCCCGTCAAGATTTAGTCCTTTACAGGACATCGATGAAGAGGAGACATGCTTAGAAGGAGGTGGAACGGAAGTTGAAGAGGGGGAGTTTCGGGAAAATATAGTGGACGGCAAAAAGGAAATGGAATTGCAGGTGGCATCGACAAGTAGGCAACAGGGCACGGTGACACGGCAACTACGGGGGAGAGTTACTGGTTCTAAAGACAGGAGCAATGGTGGCAGGCACGGAACGTCAAAAAAAACTTCCAGTAGGAAGTTATGACTTCTTTCTTTGCATGGAACATGCGTGGGTTCAATCTGCCACGCAAGCATCGAGCCCTCAGATCATGGTTACTGGAGGAAAAGCCTACTTATGGCTGCCTAGTTGAGACTCGAGTCCAGGAATCAAACCATCAGTGGTGTATGAATGTTGCTATGCCGGGATGGAACTCTCTTACAAACTACGCATATCATCCTTTGGGGAGAATCTGGTTTTGCTGGACGGATGAAGTTGTAGTCACACGACTGCACACGAGTTCACAGGTGATCACTTGTGCTATTCAGAATCCCTCCACCGGAGAACAATATATTTGTTCAGCCATATATGCGTTTAACACTTCAGTGGAAAGAACCAGATTATGGGAGGAACTCAGAGGCACAAAATATGCTTATGGTCACCTTAACCTTCCTTGGATCTTGATTGGCGATTTTAATGAAACTCTAGCTTCAAGTGAGCACTCCAGATCTTTGGAGTATCGTAGAGACTTGACGGGTATGTGTCAATTTCAGGAGTTAGTGTCGGACTGCTCGGTAACTGATCTTCCCTACACGGGAGCTTTATTTACTTGGTGGAACAATCGAGAGGAAGACCCCATCGGAAAGAAACTGGACAGAGCATTAGTTAACCAAAGCTGGATGAGTCAATACCCAAGCTCCTCTGCGCACATCGACGCTGGTGGAATCTCAGATCATGCAAGGTGTTTGATCCGTACGACTGGAGTTGTTAACGACGCTAGAAAACCATTTCGTTTTTTCAACTACCTGACTGAGCACAACGAGTTCCTGCCGACAGTTCAGCGAATCTGGGATACAACGGAACCACTATTCCCTTCAAGAGCTGCTCTGTCTCGTTTTCACAGGAAACTTAAGATCCTAAAACAGCCGCTGCGGGAGCTTAACAAAACGCACTACGGTGATCTACCAGTTCGTACAAAGAATGCTTATGACGTTCTGTGTGAATGTCAAAACACGGCACTAATGGATCCAACCCCTGGAAACTTTGCAAGGGCGGCGGAAGCAGCCGACAGATGGAACGCCTTAGCTCGAGTGGAGGAAAAATTCTACAAGCAGAAGTCTTGTGTTCGCTGGCTATCGGTTGGAGATCAAAATACCAAGGTGTTCCACAGTATGGTTCAAACGAGGAATGCAAAGAACACGATCAGAAGACTTGTAACGACGGACGGACAAGTTCTCACTTCGTTACCTGATATCAAAAAAGAGGCAGTCTCATATTTCCAATCCTTCTTACAAGGACAGGATCCGAATAGCGAGGTAATTTCTGTAGCTGCTCTACAAGATTTACTGACCTATAGGTGTCCTGCTGATCATTCCGCTGCAATGGTCCGAGCTGTCACACCAATGGAAATCAAACAAGCGCTTCATTCACTCCCGAATGGGAAAGTTTCAGGTCCTGATGGGTTCACAAAAGAATTTTTTATCGCAGCATGGCCAATCATCGGAAGGGACTTCATTGTTGCAGTTCAATCATTCTTCATATTTGGATTCATGCCTACTAGTGTAAATGCAACCATCCTCTCCCTGATACCTAAGACAACTACTGCACAGACACTAAAGGATTATCGACCGATCGCTTGCTGTAATCTGCTTTACAAGGTCATCTCCAAAGTTCTAGCCAATAGGCTAAAGATTATTTTCCCGGATGCGGTAGAAGCAAACCAGTGTGCATTCATAACAGATCGTCTACTTTTAGAAAACGTCCTACTCGCCTCTGAGCTGGTCACTGGATACCACAGGAGCACGAACAAGGAAAATTGTGCTATCAAGTTTGACATAGCTAAGGCATTTGACACGGTCAAATGGTCTTTCATTACTTCGGTGCTACAAGCAATGGGAATGCCTCTTCAGTTTGTCCACTGGATGAGGTTATGCATCTCCACAGCCGCGTTTTCTATCAATGTGAATGGAAGTTTGGAGGGTTTTTTTCAGAGTGCCAGGGGTATCCGCCAAGGCTGTTCTCTCTCGCCGTACTTGTATGTCATCCTAAATAACGTCTTATCCAAAATGCTCAACAAAGCCGCAGTTGCAGGTGAATTTGGTTATCATCAGCAGTGTCAAGATGTAAAGCTCACTCACTTGTGCTTTGCGGACGACATAATTGTATTCACCAACGGCACATCGGACTCGCTAAGGGGTATTATGGGTGTAATGCGCCGGTTTGCATCGTTTTCTGGGTTACACTTAAATGTAGCTAAGTCTTCCATCTATGTTACAGGAAGGAACACATCAGCTCTCCTTACGACGGCGGCTTCAATGGGTATCAGTGTCGGTACCTTACCCATCCGGTACCTAGGAATGCCGTTAACAACGAAGACACTTTCCAGCCATGACTATGAACCGCTTATACAAAAGATTCGCGGAAAAATGTTGTCTTGGTCCAACAGATTTCTATCCTTTGCAGGAAGACTACAACTGATCCAGTCGGTCATTACAAGCATGGTTAACTTCTGGAGCTCGGCTTTTATCCTACCAGCAAAGTGTTATGACATCATCGAAAGCATGTGCAGCGCGTTTCTCTGGACGGGATCACCTACACAAACTCACAAGGCTAAAGTCAGTTGGGAGGATCTCAGTTTGCCTAAGGACGAAGGGGGTCTGAGTGTGAGGAAGTTCAAGGACACGGCTAGAGCCTTTGCTCTTAAACTCATTTGGAGACTTTTCACAAAACCAGCTTCTCTATGGGTAAGTTGGGTTACACATTACTTGCTCAGGTATAATTCCTTCTGGGACGTCAGAGGAGAACATAATGGATCTTGGATATGGAGGAAACTCCTGAAACTAAGAGATTTGGCCTATGAGTTTGTTAGATTTGATATCAGGGATGGTACGACTGCTTACTTCTGGGTTGACAATTGGCTTGGAATTGGGAAGTTGATTAATGTTACAGGAGCGGTTGGCACCACATATCTGGGTATATCACGACATGCCAAAGTCAGTGACGCAGCAAGGGGCAATACGTGGAACATTCGAGGACGTAGAAGTCGGCGGTACCGGGAGGTTTATGACCACATCTTAGCTGCGGCTCCCCCTTCCCCTGGTACAGGTACCGATATTATATTATGGAAGCATGGGGTTGATGATTACAGGACCACGTTTTCAGCAGCTAGGACTTGGGATCAACTACGGGAAAGGAAAAGTAACGTTGAGTGGTGTAAAGTGGTTTGGTTCGCACAGGGGGTTCCTAGATTCTCCTTCGTAACATGGCTATCAATAAGGAACAGGCTATCAACGGGAGATCGTATGCGAACATGGGGTATTACTCAGGTTTGTGGCTTCTGTGGAGAGAGAAATGAAACAAGAGATCACCTGTTCTTCACCTGCCCATACTCTTACACGACTTGGGAATCTTTAGCAAAACCACTTGTTGGACGGAACATCAACCCCGATTGGGAATGGACTGTCAATCGGATACGAACTATGGGAGGAAAAAGCCTCGACTCAATCCTCGCAAGGATGCTTTTTCAAACAGCTGTGTACTACATCTGGAAGGAAATAAATTCAAGGCGTCACCACCAACGAGTGACTCAGACGGATCAATTAAGAAGATTCATAGACAAGGCAGTTCGAAACCGCATCTGCTCTTTGCGATACACTCATGGCCACAAATTGGAAGGGTTACTAAGAAGATGGTTTCAAGTTACTCTTTAGTATTCGGTTTGTTTCTCGTTTGGACCTAAGACATTAAACAACTTTTACCCGTTTGTAAAAATTTCAAATGTTGATCAATAAATTTCAAATTCCATCAAAAAAAAAAAAAAAAAAAACCTAGCTATTGCATCCAGTCTTTTTCTAAAATGAAAATATATTTTTTAATTAATAATAATAATTTTAGTAAAATCTAAACTTTGTAAACTTAAAATATTTTGCATGGTTAATAAATTTATATATTTATTTGTTTGAAAATAAAAGTATTAACAATACAAAATATTTTAAGCTTACACATTTTAGATTATACTAAAACTATTATTATTAACTAAACAATGTATTTTCATTTTGGAAATTTTTTGGTAGAGGTGTGGATGTTTAACATGTTTTTTTTATATTGTGAATGAATTTCAATATGTTGAAAACAAACAAAGCTATTGCACCCGGTCTTTTCCGTTGGCAGTGTGGATGTTTAACATATTTTCTTCGTATTGTGAATGAATTTCAATATTTAAAAAAACAAACATAGCTATTGCATTCAGTCTTTTTCCAAAATGAAAATATGTTGTTTAATTAATAATAATAATTTTAGTAAAATCTAAAATTTGAAAATAAAAGTATTAACAGTACAAAATATTTTAAGTTTACACATTTTAGATTATACTAAAACTATTATTATTAACTAAACAATGTATTTTCATTTTGGAAAATGTTTGTTAGAGGTGTAGATGTTTAACATGTTTTTTTCGTATTGTGAATGAATTTCAATATGTTGAAAACAAACCAAGCTATTGCACCCGGTCTTTTCCGTTGGCGGTGTGGATGTTTAACATATTTTCTTCGTATTGTGAATGAATTTCAATATGTTAAAAAACAAACCTAGCTACTGTAGTTTCATTTTGGAAAATGTTTGTTAGAGGTGTGGATGTTTAACATGTTTTTTTCGTATTGTGAATAAATTTCATTATGTTAAAAACAAACCAAGCTATTGCACCCGGTCTTTTCCGTTGGCGGTGTGGATGTTTAACATGTTTTCTTCGTATTGTGAATGAATTTCAATATGTTAAAAAACAAACCTAGCTATTGCATCCAGTCTTTTTTCCAAAATGAAAATATATTGTTTAGTTAATAATAATAATTTTAATAAAATCTAAAATCTAAAATTTGTAAACATAAAATATTTTGAAAATAAAAGAATTAACAATACAAAATATTTTTAGCTTACACATTTCCAAAATGAAAATATATTGATTATACTAAAACTATTATTATTAACTAAATAATGTATTTTCATTTTGGAAAATGTTTGTTAGAGGTTTGGATGTTTAACCTGTTTTTTCGTATTGTGAATAAATTTTAATATGTTGAAAACAAATCAAGCTATTGCACCCGGTCTTTTTCGTTGGCGGTGTGGATGTTTAACATGTTTTCTTTGTATTGTGAATGAATTCCAATATGTTAAAAAACAAACCTAGCTATTGCATCCGGTCTTTTTCCAAAATGAAAATATATTGTTTAGTTAATAATAACAATTTTAGTAAAATTTAAAATTTGTAAGCTTAAAATATTTTGAATGGTTAATATATTTATTTGTTTGAAATAATTAAGATTTAGTTTTAAATATGAAAATATTTTATATGGTAATACATTTATGGGACATTTACTAAAATCAACCCAAATATTCAAGTCAAACCTAAAAGTGTACTCCACTTTCAGTCAAATGCAAAACCAACCTAAAGGGGTAGTGAAAATACTATTTAACCCTTATGACCAAACAAAAAAACAGAAATGTATTTTACGTTTCTATCTTTTGGAAGTCTACACGTAAAAGACGAAGTCTACAAATGTTTAGACTTTCTAAAAAGTCTACCTTACAGACTTAGTTTGTAGTCTACACTCTAATTTGATCTAAAAATTAAATTTTGAAAATGTATAAAAATAATTATAGTGATATTTTTAACTAATCATCAATATAATGGATAATATGAACTAAATAGATTAAAATTTCATATAATTGAACAATTTTCAAGAATATATACTAATTTGGTTATCATGTGGTAGACAATGTTCATAGTTTAGAAACAAAAGGTTCTAACATGTTATGTCTTTTAGTGGTTGATTTTGTAGGGTTAGATTTTAGATTTTGTTTTTTTTTGTTTTATTAACTTAAATCTGCATATTAATGTTTAGTAGTTTATATTTTGTATAATTGAGACTTTTTGATTATCAAGCAAAACATTTAGGGTTTGAGATTTGTGGTTTAGGGTTTCGTAGACCTACAAAAAAGTCTATTTAGCTAGAGACGTCCTTTTCAGTCTATTTTATTGGTGTTTACATAAAATCTATTTTAAATTAAATTTACATATTTATGAATAAGAATGTTAAATCATATATTATAAATATTAAAAATAAATAAACAAATTTAGTAAGTTATTTTTTTTTATTTTCGCAAATAATAAAGGGAAAGAAAAAAATCGTTGTAGACTTACAAATAAGTCCACACATCAAATTTAACCTAACCGGATTTAACCAATATAATATTAACCAAATCGAATTTAAACCAAACCTCTTTTAACCTAACCAGAAAAGTTACCGAAAATATAAATACGATTTGTTAAGCTTTTTGGGGTAAAAAAACCCTAATCCCCGCCGTTCTCTCTCTCATGCGATTTTCGGGGAGATTTTCGGCGAACTCTAGCCACACCGTTTCCGCCGCTTAAACTAGTCGTTGTCCACTCCGTCGCTCTGGTAAGTTAAATGTCTTCGACTTGTCTTTGGCTTCGTCCACTCCGTTGCTAAAAGTAACCACCTTTACCTTTTTCTTTTTCAGATCTGAGCCGGCGACTTCTAGCGAACGGTGCTTATCGTCCAAATATCTGCTTCCTGTCAGTCTCACGGCTTCTACTCTAGCGAGCGAACAAATTGTGTTTCATCTTTCCAGGGAACGAACGGTACTTCATCTCTCTATGTCTTCTCTCGTTTAACTAATAACCTAACTAGTTGACTTATATTCCTGTAACCTCTCTCTTAGTTTGTTAACTAACCTATTAGTTTTTTCTCTAATCCATTTTCTGCTTCCAGTCAGTCTACTTTAAGGTAGACATCGTTGTTGATATGTAGACATCTTTTTGAATTGTTGTATACTGTTTTTGGCTTCCATTGAAGGATGACAAATTTAGTTTGGTTAGATGGTTTCGTATTCTCGATTTATGATAGAGTTTGGGTTATTAATTTAGTTTGAATGGTAGAATTCTCGTGTAGACTTCATTTTGATTTATAGACTTCTCGGGTAGACTTCATTTTGCATTGTAGACTTCTCGTGTAGACTTCATTTTGAATTGTAGACTTCTCGTATAGAATTCATTTTGAATTGTAGACTTCTTGTATAGACTTCATTTTGAATTGTAGACTTCTCGTGTAGACTTCTTTTATTCGTTTGTAGACTTCTTTTATTCGTTTGTAGACTTCTCTTGTGTAATTTTTTTGTTTGTGCTTTTTTGTTGCAGGTTTCAAAATGGATAAACTTGATTTACCACAGAGGCTGTATAGTGTAGGCCAGGAACCTTTTCCGAATAAAAGCATTGCCTACTACAGCGATGACAGCAAGCTCTTCCATGCTCTTAAAGAAGCACTCGAGGCAGATGAATGGGAGGAGCTCAAGAACTCGAGAGTAGGAGTGTTCTTAAAGTTCCACGAAATGAAGTTTGGATGGGCTTCAAGGCTGGTGTACTATATACTGTGTTTTCAGCTTGACTGCAAGAAGAAGTTTGAGTTGTGGAGTTTCGTAGGTGTTGAACCATTGAGGTTTTCTCTGCATGTATTTGAAGAGATAACTGGCCTGAACTGCGAGTATGTGAAGAATCTCGAGAATCCGTTGGTTGAGGTAACGACTAACATGAAAGCATTTTGGGCGCAGATGGGAGTGAATTTCGACCGGGGGCCAAGTATTGATGAATTAACTACAGCGTGTCAGAGGTGCAGAACATGGTCTCTAGATGATCGGCTGCGTTTAGGGTATCTAGCCATCTACGCTGGCTTCATCGAAGCAGCAAGAACCTCGTCACCCACACGGGCTAGCCTGACTAGGTTAGTGATGGATCTAGATGCTTTTGAAGATTATCCGTGGGGAAGATTAGCCTTTAAATTCTTGATGGAGTCGGTGAAGGGTGTAGACTTGACAAAGACGTATGCTATTGAAGGCTTTGTTCAGGTTCTTCAAGTCTGGGACTACTGTTGTCTCCCTGAATTCGAAGCTGGGTTTGGTCACCCTATAGAAGGTTCTCCGACCCCAACTCTAGTTGCCTTCTTAGGTGGCAAAGGCAAGAGAAGGCTCCAGGAGAATATGATGAAACAGGTATGCTTCTTATGTTTATATATGCATTAATTTGATATAAAGTGGTTTTATACTAACTTAATAGTTTTATCTTCTGCAGACTAGGACTAAGAACTTTACTATGAAGGATTACTCTGAAATGTTCCCTCGCTGGGATGGTGAGCTGGAAGATGAGAAGGCTGATAACATAGTGAAGGCACTGTTTTCTTCAGGCTGGGCATGGGAACAAAGTCACTGGCCTCTTGTCGGAACAAAACTGTGGACAAATGTGAAGGTGGAGATCCTTCCGATGAAGACAGAAGCTGGTCAGATGGTGCGAAGCTTGAAGACAGTGTCCCCTTCTCGCACACAGTCTGATGCAGAATCACGCAAGAAGGCTCGTGAGTCCCCTGGCCTGGATGTGGAGACCATGAAAGGAGAAATAGTTCGTTGGCTAACTGGCCTGACTTCTAATATGGTTGAGGGGCTGAGCAGATGCGAGAACACTCTAAAGACACAATCCCACATGATTGAGGGCCTTACAACTCAGGTGGGAGCTGTTGAGAAGATGGTGCGTGAAGGTTGGAAGGAAGACCACACCAAAGCTGATTCATCTACTGATGTACCTGAGGCAAACAAATCTGATGGAGACAAAGCTAAGAAGGACAGCGCTGAAGAAAGCAAAGGTGATGAAAGCGATGAAAGCAAAGGTGAGGAAAGCAAAGATGAGGAAAGCAAAGGTGAGGAAAGAGATGAAAGCAAAGGTAAGGAAAGCAGAGCCGAGGAAAGCAGAGCCGAGGAAAGCAAAGCTGCGGAAACAGCTCCCAAAGGAATGACAACAAGAGCCAAAGCTAGAGACACCCAAGCCACTGTGGTTAGTACCAAAACATCTCCCAAACCACTCAATCCGAAAAGAGGAAAAAAATCAGTGAAAAAGAAATAACTTGTTTGCATTTGCATTTGGATTTGGAACTGTGGAAAAACGTGTGCATCTGAATGTTCTCTTTTGGTTTGTATAATATTTGTGGCTGTTATTAATGTGTTCTTTCTACTGAAAACAAATGCAGAGTGAGAGTGAAAATGAGAATGGAGGCATAAGTGTTGTTGTAGTAGATAAAGAACAATCATGCATTGATTATGGTTCTGTGAAAAAACTGAAACAAGTTGGTAAAGTGCGAGCTGCTCGCATTGTGGCCCGTGCTAAGAGTGAGCGGCAACGTAGGCTTGCTGCAACTCAGCAGTCTCCTTTTGATGGAAACAGCACGGCAAAGGTTATTATACCTAACCAGCCGAAGCAAGGCCAGGGATATAACCCATTTGCTAATCCTGATCGCCAAAAGCTCTCTGCTCTTCTTGATTGGGTGAAACTTGACCCGTAAGTCATCTATTTCCTAAATTAATTGCTCTTTATATAAAGACTTTGTAGTGTTTTATTTATTTAATTTGATTATTGACAGCAAATGGCGACAGAAGGTCAAAGGTTCTTCAAGTCATTGGTTCTACATACTACTAACTCCTACAAAATGGTTGATTGACACGGTATGTAGACTTCTCTCTCATGTAGACTTCTCTCGCATGTAGATGTCTCTGATGTAGAAGTCTCTAATGTTGTAAATGCAGCACATTGATGCTGGCATTAATCTCTTAAGGCTCCAATACACAAAGCACCCTGAATGGTTTAGGTCCGACATATTTTGCATGTTGGATGCTGTATTTACTCAAATGTGGACAGCAAAGTACTCAGAGTTTCTGGCCTCTCCTGCCAATCCTGACGGCTCAGGTAAACTATTCCCTCCTGGCGCCTTAGACTACTACACAGGCGAGGAACCAGCGTATAGCAGATCAAATAAGACATGGGCACTGGAGATTGATGATATATATGCGCCATTATTGGTCAAGAACAATCATTGGGTAGCTTGCTGGATATCAATCCCGAGGAGACGCATAGTGATTTGGGATAGTGATCTTGCTTACGCTACGGATGCAGAAATTGCTAAGGCCGTGAAGCCTATTGCACACATGCTGCCGTACATGCTGCGTATGTTATCTACCGGTGCGGAGAGGGAGATGTACACAGTTGATTTCACACATGAGCGTGAATCTGGGGTGCCACAAAACAAACAAAGTGGTGACTGTGGAGTGTATTGCTTGAAGTATATAGAATGTCATGCACTTGGCATGCCATTCCCACCTCATGAGCTGTGTGATAAGAAGATCAAGACAATCAAGTCTCAGATGGCGAGTGAGATATTTGATGAGACCAGGATAAACGGCACAGAGAAACGTGATTACAAGCATCTCGGTCTCAATGACTAAGGTTAATCCACTTCTTTGGGTAGAATTGAGGGAAAGTATGAAGTTTTTTGGTGACTTTTCTCATCGGATATATGTAGGTTGATGTAGTAGGCTTTTGTACCAGACTATTGTATCGTGCTGTGAGTAACAGGCTGATGTAGCACACTTTTGGTTGTAACAAACTTATGTAATTTGCTTGCAGCAGACTTAAGTATTAGTCTTCTTTTACAGAAGACTTTTACAGAAGTCTGCTACTCGACTACTATCTAGGCATCATCTTTTTATCAGTATATTAGTCCTTTTAAGCTCATATTCGACCAAAAATACAACTTCGAGACAACTCAGAGACTTACGTATTATTCTTCTTTTTAAAAAGACTACAAAAGAAGTCTGCGGTAAGTAAAAGAAGACTATAAAAGAAGTCTGCGTTCTGGAAAAGAAGACTACAAAAGAAGTCTGCGTTCTGTAACAGAAGACTAACACATTAAGACATAAGATATAAGACAACATCCAAAGCAATAAGACAACTGATAAGTTCCAGAGCCATTTGCTGTAAAATGACGTCTGGTAAGGAATATGTTAGCTCTACCTTCTCGATTTTCTTGTCCAGACCATAATCTTCTAGTGCCATTTCATGAAGTTCACCATGTGTATAACCATCCGGCACAAGAAACATTCTCCCTCCTTTCCGATTATTGACCACAAACTCCCACAAAGAGCCTTTCACCACCCATTCTCCGTATACAACAGGTATCTGAGCCATTTCCTGCAAAAAAATACAGGTTTACATAATCAGCAAAGAAATATTTCATGTTTCATAAAACTATAAACGAAGACTTACAAATACGTCTACAATTATTAGTTAAACAACATTGTCAAATCAAATGAATTATACCTGAACCATTATAAAAAAAAAATCTTTTCAAAATCATTCAAACCCATTAGGATTAACTAACATACACTTTCAAACAAATAAAACTAGAAAAAACTTAATGAATAATACACAAATTCACATTTTTATAGATTTTTCTATGCAGACTTAATATTCTGTCTCTGAAGATGTAGACGTTCTTTTCAGTTTACAGACGTAGACTGTCAAATAGGTCTACGATTTGGGTTGGTTTTTGCAATTGACCATTTTACGGGTTGCTTTCTATAGTTGAAAAAAAGTTGTGATTTTGTACATGTAGACTTTCATTTCTGTCTACAATTTAAAAATGTTAGTTTTTGCAATTGACCAGAATTCATCCAAGATTTGACTTTCAGAACTAGACTTCATATGCAGTCTACATGTTTGATTTTTTTGAAAGAGGTTAGTTTTGCAATTGACCAAGTTTGACTTCCAATCAGTAGATTGAAATGAATGTCTACGTGTGTGTAGACCTCTTGTGAAGTCTACTCTCAAATCCGACGGGTTGGTTTTGTAATTGACCAAAATAAAAAGATAGACTTTATACGCAGTCTACATTTTTTTTTCTAAGATAAGAAGACTACATATGAAGTCTACAATTTAATAAATTTTTGATTGCTTTTTAAACTTTTTGGTCAAACACAAAACTAACATATTCAATGAAGTCAAAGTTTTGGTCAAATGCAATACTGGCCTTTTATAGACTTCGTTGGCAGTCTACAGTTTGTAGACTTCCGTTGAAGTCTATTTTGAAAAGTCAAAAGTTCGGTCAAATGAAAAACTAACCTCTTTTAGGTAGACGTCTGAGTAAGTCTACCGAAAGTTTTATTTTTGTTGTCAAAGGTAAAGACGGAGACAACTGGGGAAGTCTGCATTAGAAAAAAAATTTGTGTGGTCAATTGCAAAACTAACCCGTGCATTGACAAATAGACTGTATCGTAAGTCTACACGGAGGCGTAGACATACAAAACAGTCTACCGTCGCGACACAGATCTGAAAAAGAACGAAAAGCATGTAAATAGTTACCTTTTCCTGTGTAAAGCTCATTTTCAACCATTTCAACCGTCCAAACTCCGAATATGAGCAAAAAGAAGCATCTTTGACGATTCACTAATGAAGAAACTCGAAAATATGAAGTTTGTGATTGTGAAATTGAAAGTTATGAGAGTTTTTTAGATGAAAATGTAGAGGAGATGAGAGAAAATGAAGTTTTTTGGGTTAGAATGAGAAAAAAATAGTTGAAAATTGAATTCTAGAGCTTTAGAGCTAAAAAATGGTGGTTCATGGTGGTTGAAAAAATTGATGATGATGGCATTTTTGTAAATAAGAAGAAATAGTTAGGGTGTATTTGGTTTTTTGTTAATTTCGAAATTAATAAAAATTAAATAAAAACGGCAATTTTGTGAATAATTCAAAAACATATGGATAATATGGAAATTTTATTGATGAATAGTATGCACACAAAAAAGGGGTTGATTTTGGATTTGACTTGAAAAAGTGGGTTGGTTTTGAAAAACACCCTACATTTATTTGTGAAAATATTTAGAATTTAGCTTTAAAATTAAAAAAAAATGAAAAAATAGTTTTCAAAAAGAAAGAAAGATACAGGTGTTTGCTTAAAGTGTAAAATTCCACTTGTATCTCATAACCATCTCACTCTCGGGTTTTCACTATTTACTTTTTTGTTTTTTAGTTTTCACTATTTGCTTTCTCTTCTCTGCATTTATGATTGAATGGCTTGATGGATCAATCAGATCTCTCTATATATTGATCCCACCACCGATTCTTGTGTTGTTTTGAGTACATTTTATTACTTAGACATGTAAGTAGGTAAGTAAAATCCAATCACTATATACCTATATATGTAGCTCTGATTAAACTGCATTTATTTTGATAATAACATGTTAGTTTTCTGGAGAAACAACTGCATGCATTGTTGTGGCTAATCGATTGATTAATCTGCATCAAATTAGAAAGAAATAATTAATTCATGTAAAAGATCCAATATATAAAAGAAAAGAAGGGGAACAAGAAAAGCTTAGTCCAATATCAACGTAACTAAAACATAAAACAAGACACATCACCAAAACTAGAAGAAAGTAATTCATGTAAGAGATAACCTTCTTTTCTTATGTATTTTGGGTGTTTTCTTGTGAATGCGAACCGAGCTCAGAACATAAGTTAGGACTTAAGGGGCCGGTCGTTGGGATAAGATGTCTTTATAGTATCCTCTCCAACAATACGCCACTTGATTCTCCTCGTCCAACAAGAACCTTTCCACATTCTCCACACTTGGGTGGTTAACTTTATTAAAATCCACTGTCAAGACGTCCTCCACGAACATTATTTACCCTCCTCATCAATCTTATTGCTAACCCATATCCTCATCACATGTGACTTGTAATCAAGGTGCAACACCGAAACACCGAGAGCTTTTCTTACCGAACAACGGATAGAACCACATTATCTGTAGCACTGTAAGTCTGAAACGGAAGAGGGAGATGTATAAATCTCTCTGTCGTGAAATCAAACTGATAGGTTTTAGCTATCTGTAACTCAATGAACAAAGGAATACTTCTTTATTATCAATGAGAAATACAATTACAGTTTGAATGTGATCTAAAGCAGTACTCTCATAGCGAGCAAGCTCCGATCACCAGTCTCATGGCGACTGTGTATTCTAGACTCATAACGTCTAAGAACAAACAACATCAAGCATACCCCTTACTCTCGCTAGCTTACTGCTTATATACTCTCTTTACATACTCATAACAAATTAACGGCAAACTCTCTCTCTCTATCAGAGTCTTTGCTTCTTCTCTTCTTTATTTCGAACTTCCAACGGCTCCTGCCACGTAACTCCTTTCCTTCTCCACAATTACTTCTTTTCCTTTCTTCCTCTTGAAATAAGCCTTTTTGAACCTATCAATACTTCCCCCAATAAAACCAAGCTTTTTGAACTGGCCATTGATTCATCGCCTCTGTTTTCAAGCTATCCGTTGCTACACCTTTTTTTGAAATGATATGGCCAAGATAGTCTACTTGTGAAGTCCCAAAAGAGCATTTCTTCTTATTAGTGAATAGCTTCTAGTCTCGCAACACTTGCAGTACCAATCTCAAGTGTTCTGACATATTCTTGCTGAAGATTAGGATATCATCAAAGAACACAAGAACAAATTTTCTCAGAAACGGCTTGAAAATTTGATTCATCAGCGCTTGAAACGTTGCTGGAGTGTTAGTTAAGCCAAATGGCATAACCAAGAATTCGTAATGGCCCTCCAAGGCTCTGAAAGCAGTCTTCTAAATATCATCTTCAGCCATTCGAATTTGATGATAACCAGAGTGCAGATCCAACTTAGTGAAACCGCAGCTCCATGTAATTCATCCAGCAACTGATCGATGACAGGAATGGGATATTTATCAGGGATTGTCACTCGGTTGAGAGCTCTATAATCAATGCAAAAGCGAAAAGACCCGTCCTTCTTCTTGACTAGTAGTACTGGACTCGAAAACGGACTGTTACTCGCTCTTATTATCCCTGATGAGAGCATTTCTGTCACCATTTGTTCCATCACAATCTTGCTTGCATGAGGATACCTATACGGTCTCACTGACACTGAATATATTCCTGGTTTCAACACGATAGAATGTTCTTTGCCTCTGAACGGTGGTAAGCCTGTCGGAATGGCAAAAACATCTTCGAATCCTTCCAACAGCGACGTTAAGAGTGAACTCGTGGTGCAAGATTATGACGGATTATTCTCTGGTTTCATGGATGTAACGCTCGAGGAATACAACAACACTCCACCTTCTTGATGTTTTCCAAGATATATTGGAGCTAGTGACTTAAAAGAGAGCTTATTACAGTGCAGAGACTCATCGCCATACAGTGTAACTCGTTTCCCTTCATAAACAAATGACCATACTTGTTGTTTCCATTCAACCTCGCATGTGCCAAGTGTTTCCAGCCACTGAACTCCAAGGATTACATCCACGTTTCCCAGTTCTAAAGAGATGAAGTCTGACGTGAAATTGGTTTGATTAAGCATTAGTGTGACGGATTTGCAGGTTCCCCATGCTTTGACTGTAACACCATTGCCCAATAACACGTCAAGGCTGCTATCAGCACAAACTATCAAGTGCAGCATGTCCACAATCTTTGGAGAAATAAAATTGTGCGAAGCTCCGCTATCGAGCATGACTATCACCTCTTTGTTGTTAATACAACCTCTCAGCTTCATTTTTCTTGGTGTGTCCAATCCGAAGAATGAGTTCAAAGACAATGTATTAAGTTCTTGATCACAACACGTAACACTCCATTGATCTTCTTCATCTCCCGTGTTCTGATCAACTACTTCTAGCTGTAGACCATTGATTACAGTCATCACGCGTAAAGCTCTATTTGGACATTCCGATCTGTGTGTGACAGTGCAATAACCCTCACGAGCAGATAGAATTTTGGTCGAGAAAATTCTTTAAGATTATTTTGAAGATTGGTCGATCAGAATTTAAATAAAAATCGACCCGGTGAATTATTCTTGATTGGACTGTCTCATGGCCAAAATACCTACTCTTAATAGTTCTGACCAAGTGTTAATTATTATGGTCGAGTTTTATCTAAGCTGGACGAGAACCAATGGATGGGAAACATTTTATCGAAAACTGGTCTTGAATACTTTCAGCTGCTTGCGAGTCATGTACATGTCATGTGCTGCATGGCTGTTTGCTTCCTTCCTAACCTGAAAATGTGACTTGCACCTTCCTGCTTACTTGCTACATTAAATTCATGTGAGTTGCACACCTGCTTGAGGTTTCTTCATGGGAAGGAAAATGTGATTCAGCTCACCACAAGTGTCATACTGATCTAAAACTTTTGTCCTTTATTGCTGACTCTTCTCCTGCTGTTTCCCTTGTCATTTATTACCTTGTCCTCTTCCTGGTCTAGCTCGTTTATCTCAGAAACAAGAAAGAAAAATTCAGAGAGAAAGAGAGAAAGAAAGAGAGAAAAAACTGTGAGGAAAATCAATGAAACAAATCAGAAAAAAATCAGAGAAGAGAAGGGAGCTTGCACGACCCTTTCTCACACTCTTATAACTTTTATCAGTGTGTTCTGGTGTGGTTAAGAGCTGAAGGTTTGGCGTCCAAGAGTTTAGAATTACCCAAGTTCTTCAGCCGTTGATTTTATCGGTAATATCGAGATCAGTTTTGCTTGAGCTTCAGTTCTTGTTAGGTAACCAAAACGAGCTGTTCTGTTTCTGATCTTGAACCTATCATGGATATCTTATTCTGATCAGGTTAGACGTGTGGTCAGCTTGAAGCTTATAGAAACAAAGTTCATTTAAACCTTGAGAAAACCGGTGAGCTTTAGCTTCTAATTCAGAACAGTTTTGTTTGGAATCAGTGGACTGATTTGTTAAGCTTCTTGTCCTGGATCAGTTGTCTACACCTTTGTATGGTTCAGTTGGTCGAAGAGATTGAAAATACCAGCCGGATCATGCCTTATCCTCATTCTGTATTGGGAGTTATCAGCAAGTGATGAGCGTTTAGCTTGAGCTCGAGTCTAGTTTTCCATAGCCAATCTCATGGATTCAAAGGTGAGTCTAGATAGATGGTTGATGAGTAGTGAATGAATATTTCTTGATTGAACGTACTGATGTAGATGATTGAAAGGCTTTGTCTCTTGATCAATATTTAATTGGTGAGGTGTTTACTTAGCGTAAACACTTAATAAATATTTATGAATGATCATAGAGGTTTATTCCTAACCTTAGTACTTGTTCTCAAGTACTAATACATATGTATAGTATTAAATATATAAGTATAAATCATGTGAAGTCTTATTGTATACTCACTCTCCCGAAAGTTCCGCATTACCGTGAATTGTTCATGCGATATGGAACAAAGTTACGAAGACACGATGATGGGGTCGCACCCTGGAGGCCGTGTAACTGCATGCAGCATTAGATGTTCGATCTTGGAATATCTATTGGAGATGATGGTTATATTTATTTCTCCTCTAGACTCGGTTAGCCTTGGTGGTTTTCCGGGTTTAGTCTATATATAAATATTATAAGTATGAGTGAATGGCGGGTGTCGTGGAGATGATGTTTAAGATAAGATTCACATCGATGGAATGATAGGCATTATATATGTATTTTTATTAGTTATGGAATATATTTCCACTGCATACAAATGGAGTTGATTGCTTGAGATATTATTAATATACGTTGGGGTGGGGGATTAGGCTCACTGAGTAAACTAGTTACTCATGACTCATTTGTGATGCAGGTAACCAGTAGACGGGAGACCTTACTCTAAGACGGGATGGAACAGCATTAGCCAGCGGTAGTTTTATTATCCTTGCAAAGGCATTTTGATATTTATTATGTATAAGATTTGTTGACCGAAAACCTCGAGGTTAATTTATAACAAATTTGGTAAGATGATTTTAAATGATATATGAAGAATTTTTTCAAAGTACGGGTTCCATATCATATTAGTCCTTGTCCGGACGAACTAACTATTGGGTATTGCTTTTTCGGGTTGAAAAGCCTAGAGTGACATCTGATAGGAGTGTTGGTGTTCTTTGGTTGTTGGTCTAAGGTGATCGGAAGTATTCTAAGAACCTCGGATCGACCATCGAGGAACATCGACCGTGTCATTTCCGGTCATCTACGATCGGGGGTGTCACAAAGGTGGTATCAGAGCATGGTTATACGATGCTAGAATGGGACTTGTTTCAAAAAACATTCGAGTCAAAATGAGTCGCAAGGATAACTAGGATATGCTGGCTGGTTCCTTCATTTTAGAATAGATAGTCATGGGTAGTTACCTAACAGTGATCTTTCATAGCAGAAGCACCGAGACAAGCTTGAACGGCTAGACCTTACTTACCGATGTTACTATCATCAGGCTCGAGTTTGCTACCCTCATGGTGGGGTTCACTACCGTCCTGCTAGGAGTCAGTAACCTCATGTCTTCCTGCCGTTCTTCTGAGTTTTAGTGGGGTATGCTAATACTTTAGAGAGATTTATGGGACATAATTGATACATCGAATACATCTCCGGACTCGTGTGTTATCGATGTCAAGGTGGGTGTTGTTTGTGATCCGATTCAGTACGATTCGAATGCACATGATCACTCAGATGCACTTATTCTTCCGGCTTCTCAAGTCTAACCAGCTCATGCTATGACGTACACGCACCAGAGCCATACAAGCATGATTTCTTAAGCATTTGTTTCAAGCTTAGCGTTGGAGGAAGAGATGGTTTGACTGTATTACAAGATGATGGAAGCACCAGAAGCATTCTGTTTGCAACGAAATATCATGAAGCTTATGATGCAAAGAAGAAGAAGTTGGGACCATAGGATACTGAAGAAAGACTAAACCGTTCGAGATATACTTTGCTTGAGGCAATTTAGGATGCAACACTGATAGCATAATATTGATGTGGCCGTTGTTCAGAGAATTACAAGAAGGATTTGGCAGTAAGCTATTTGAAGATGAGTGCGATGAGTTGTTGGTCGAGAGTCAAGAATTACTTCAGAGAGTTGAGATCGAGTTGGGCAGATTTCAAGAGTTCAAGAAGTAGTATTTTCTAAACAAGCATCGAGATACGTGGTCGAGTGAGGTTTGGAGAATAAGCCAAAGAGAATACAGAAAATCTTTGGGAACTTAGCCAAGAATTTTGGACTAGATAAAAGACCATGGAGTTTCAAAGCTTCGAGGAGATGTTAGAGTATGACGTGCATGTTAAAGAAGCTATTATTGCTGAAGAAGTTAACCAAGTCATGCAGACCGTCTATTTTCCAACCGATGCAGATCAAAGGTCAGTTTCAAGCAGTGAGTTAAGTAAGTCGCTGGGGATGATTTTTGGTGTACATTTCATCGGATCAAGATCGAGGTTATGGTTGTGACTAGCAAGGATAGAATGGTCGTGATTGTCAAAGTGTGGGAAATCCTGGAACGTTTACATCATTCGCGCTTTGGTGGTTCTTGTGAAGAGTTAGGATTTTAGGTTATCCTTCCTCATGAGGTTACCCAGTTCCTTTACCTATACCTAGGGTACCAATAGTTGGACTTGTTCACGCTTCCTTACCATTAGTCTTGATCCAAGTGTTAAGCTATTTGGGTAGAGCCTACATTTTATAGTTGTCTGGACCGTCAAAACCCCTGAAAGGTCCAATCACAGGTTTGCCTCTTATCCCATTGTGTGTTGTGTGAATTTTTTAAAAATTTATGAATGATTAAAAAAAATGAAAAAAAAAATGAATTGTGATCAAGGTGTCGTAAGAAACCTTGCCTATGGATGGAATTTTCTGCCCATATTGTGTTTTATTCGGGAACAACACATAGTTGTAGTTCCCGAGCACTGTCATAGTATTAGAAAGGATTCACTTTGGTGAATTCAAGTATCTGTTCTTATTTGTGGAAGTATTGGCTGCCATTTGAAGTAATGGTATGCCTTCCCCATTCTGTAGTACTTTCATTAGAGCGGTGTGTTTCTACCTAGACTGAGATTGGCTATCTAGTTACCGAGCTCAATTAGGATATTAAGGAAAGAAGTCTTTTGAAGATACCAGTTATTGTTGGCCTACAATGGTATTCTACCAAGTGTTCGAGTATCACTCAAATCAGTCTGGCGTGTTGAAGAACTTTTGGAAAAAGGTGAAGAAGTGTACTCTAGTAACTTGATCGTTTAAAAAGTAGAAGATGAAAAGGAGCAGAGTAGAAGACAGTCTGATAATCAGGGAGATGAAGATGTGGTTAAGGCATTGAAGGATGGTCGACATCAAAAAGTAACATGTTCAGTATTCTTGTTGAACCTGGATTCGCTGCAATAGCCTAGGGATCTCACCAAGTGGTTCTTGCCGAGTTCTAGTAGTAGTTAGAATATTATTAATAGGGTCTCAGATATATCAGAAGTGTAAGGAATACAGTAAGTAAAATCATTCTTGGAATGGGTGAGTGTGTGTATTTGAGAGTAGCACCCATGTTCCGAATCATGTTGGCGTGATTGATCGTGCATGTTCTTGTTTGATTGTTGCACGGTTAATCAAGTTAACATTGACCAAACTGGAGATGTTACCTTCACGTATGGCACATCACCTAACGTTTCATATTTCATGTTGTTGTTATGGGGGAAAGCCGGTTTGAAAAGGTTGAGAAGTGATAGTCTACAGAGACAAGATTGTTAGAAAAAGTATGCAGACAGCAGTTGACAAGAGTTGTGCATTGTAAAGAATTTGGTTATCTTGAAGTGGCTACTCAGAAAAGAAGAGGTCCTTTGGGGAATTAAGAAATTGGCAATCTGCTCTATTGATCTGTATAGAGTACTGAGTTTTTATCAGAGTTTGAATGGTTATCTGTTGACAAGAACCTCTTTCAGATTTGAATGTAGAAATCTATAAGTAGATGTTGCCTAAGTGTATATCAGACCCAGTATGATAGATCTACTCAAACCTGAAAGCTTGCAACCTAATCTAGCCTATCCTAAAGTTCCTATGTGGATAGGTGAGCATCGTATCAGAAGAGTGGACAATCAAGAAATTTTGTAAGTTTCAGTATTTGGGAGGGATCGACCATGAGTTGTTTTGATATGGGCAGATTAAGATAAGGTCAGAGCTAATATCCAGAACTTCTTTCAGAGAGTGTTCAGTAAAGTGTGTACAGCTATGTTTTCAGAATTCTGGGACGAATTCTTTTGAGGCGGGGAAGAATGTAATAACCCTCACGAGCCGATAGAATTTTGGTCGAGAAAATTCTTTAAGATCAGTTTGAAGATTGGTCGATCAGAATTTAAATAAAAATCGACCCGGTGAATTATTCTTGATGAGACTGTCTCGTGGCCAAAATACCTACTCTTAATAGTTCTGACCAAGTGTTAATTATTATGGTCGAGTTTTATCTAAGCTGGACGAGAACCAATGGATGGGAAACATTTTATCGAAAACTGGTCTTGAATACTTTCAGCTGCTTGCGAGTCATGTACATGTCATGTGTTGCATGGCTGTTTACTTCCTTCCTAACCTGAATATGTGACTTGCACCTTCCTGCTTGCTTGCTACATTAAATTTATGTGAGTTGCACACCTGCTTGAGGTTTCTTCATGGGAAGGAAAGTGTGATTCAGCTCACCACAAGTCTCATACTAATCTAAAACTTTTGTCCTTTATTGCTGACTCTTCTCCTGCTGTTTCCCTTGTCATTTATTACCTTGTCCTCTTCCTGGTATAGCTCATTTATCTCAGAAACAAGAAAGAAAAATTCAGAGAGAAAGAGAGAAAGAAAGAGAGAAAAAACTGTGAGGAAAATCAATGAAACAAATCAGAAAAAAAATCAGAGAAGAGAAGTGAGCTTGCACGACCTTTTCTCACACTCTTATGAATTTTATCAGTGTGTTCTGGTGTGGTTAAGAGCTGAAGGTTTGGCGTCCAAGAGTTTAGAATCACCCAAGTTCTTCAGCCGTTGATTTTATCGGTAATATCGAGATCAGTTTTGCTTGAGCTTCAGTTCTTGTTAGGTAACCAAAACGAGCTGTTCTGTTTCTGATCTTGAACCTATCATGGATATCTTGTTCTGATCAGGTTAGACGTGTGTTCAGCTTGAAGCTTATAGCAACAAAGTTCATTTAAACCTTGAGAAAACCGGTGAGCTTTAGCTTCTAATTCATAACAGTTTTTTTTGGAATCAGTGGACTGATTTGTTAAGCTTCTTGTCCTGGATCAGTTGTCTACACCTTTGTATGGTTCAGTTGGTCGAAGAGATTGAAATTACCAGCCGGATCATGCCTTATCCTCATTCTGTTTTGGGAGTTATCAGCAAGTGATGAGCGTTTAGCTTGAGCTCGAGTCTAGTTTTCCATAGCCAATCTCATGGATTCAAAGGTGAGTCTAGATAGATGGTTGATGAGTAGTGAATGAATATTTCTTGATTGAACGTACTGATGTAGATGATTGATAGGCTTTGTCTCTTGATCAATATTTAATTGGTGAGGTGTTTACTTAGCGTAAACACTTAATAAATATTTATGAATGATCATAGAGGTTTATTCCTAACCTTAGTACTTGTTCTCAAGTACTAATACATATGTATAATATTAAATATCTAAGTATAAATCATGTGAAGTCTTATTGTATACTCACTCTCCCGAAAGTTCCGCATTACCGTGAATTGTTCCTGCGATATGGAACAAAGTTACGAAGACACGATGATGGGGTCGCACCCTGGAGGCCGTGTAACTGCATGCAGCGTTAGATGTTTGATCTTGGAATATCTAATGGAGATGATGGTTATATTTATTTCTCCTCTAGGTTCGGTTAGCCTTGGTGGTTTTCTGGGTTTAGTAGCCTTGGTGGTTTTCTGGGTTTAGTCTATATATAAATATTATAAGTATGAGTGAATGGCGGGTGTCGTGGAGATGATGTTTAAGATAAGATTCACATCAATGGAATGATAGGCATTATATATGTATTTTTATTAGTTATGGAATATATTTCCACTGCATACAAATGGAGTTGATTGCTTGAGATATTATTAATATACGTTGGGGTGGGGGACTAGGCTCACTGAGTAAACTAGTTACTCATGACTCATTTGTGATGCAGGTAACCAGTAGACGGGAGACCTTACTCTAGGACGGGAAGGAACAACATTAGCCAGCGGTAGTTTCATTATCCTTGCAAAGGCATTTTGATATTTCTTATGTATAAGATTTGTTGACCGAAAACCTCGAGGTTAATTTATAACAAATTTGGTAAGATGATTTTAAATGATATATGAAGAATGTTTTCAAAGTACGGGTTCCATATGATATTAGTCCTTGTCCGGACGAACTAACTATCGGGTATTGCTTTTTCGGGTTGAAAAGCCTAGAGTGACATCTGATAGGAGTGTTGGTGTTCTTTGGTTGTTGGTCTAACGTGATCGGAAGTATTCTAAGAACCTCGGATCGACCATCGAGGAACATCGACCATGTCATTTCCGGTCATCTACGAACGAGGGTGTCACAGACAGACCATGGGGCTTTACAGCGGAAACAAATCTTATCTTTTCTCATCTTATCAAGCTCAGCGTCAGTGAATTGTTGCCGAGGACGAATTGTGTTCTTCCCTGCTTGATTCTCTTTGTTTCCACTCGTGCCTTGAAGTTTAGGAAGAGCTCCGTTGTTGTGAACTCTGCCTCCTGATGGAAAACGTTTTGTCCCTTGTTTCGTGTCTTCCTTCTTCACCCCACTCACCACCTTACAAAAGACACTTGTTTCCATTCTCAGTACTGCTGCTATGAATTGCGGTAAGCCTTGAGGATCCTTCATTCTTCTTTCATCTCCTGTGTCAATCCATTGTAAAATATAATCTCCAAGTGTTTATCATCTAGCCCCGAAACTTGAGAAGAAAGTTCTTCAAATTCTGAAACATAGTCTGCTACTGATCCAGTCTGCTTTATCGAAAACAAACGAGTCTCTGGCTCATCATCGATCGATTCTTCGAATCTGATAATCAGCTGATGCTTGAAGTCCACCCAATCACGAAATCCTTCTCGTTTCCTTACCCAAGCAAACCACTTCTTGGCTTTATCTTCCACAGAAAATGCAATCAGATTCAAGCGTTCTGATTCGCGAAAATGCCCAACCTCGAAGAAATGTTCCCCCTCAACAATCCAATCAATCGCATTGGTACCGTTGAATCTAGGCATTTCAATCTTCTTGATCATACTGTCACGATTCGCAATATTCAAATGACCAGCTCGATAACCTAACTGCGAGTCTTCCGGATATTGTTCCCAGTTTTGATTCGGTACCTGATGATTGTGATTCGATGATTCGGGAGCATATCGGCGATTTTCCGCCGGAGATCTCTCCGGAATCGGTCGCTTCCCTAGCGTCTTCATAATCTCCTGGAAATGATCTTCGAGTTGCGAGAATCGCATCTTGTTTTCCGCTACTTGATTCATCAACACCGTGTAACCTTCTCTCAAAAACACCACCTCATCTTGCATTGTCGTCTCAGGCTCATCCGCTGCAATTGGCTGTTGCGAACTCGCCGAAGTAGCCGTCGGGGACCTCATCGTGTTGATTCGAACCAGTTTCACCGCACCAATGATAGGTTTTAGCTATCTGTAACTCAATGAACAAAGGAATACTTCTTTATTATCAATGAGAAATACAAGTACAGCTTGAATGTGATCTAAAGCAGTACTCTCATAGCGAGCAAGCTCCGATCACCAGTCTCATGGCGACTGTGTATTCTAGACTCATAACGTCTAAGAACAAACAACATCAAGCATACCCCTTACTCTCACTAGCTTACTGCTTATATACTCTCGTTACAGACTCATAACAAACTAACGGCAAACCCTCTCTCTATCAGAGTCTTTGCTTTTTCTCTTCTTTATTTTAAACTTCCAACGGCTCCTGCCACGTCACTCCTTTCCTTCTCCACAATTACTTCTTTTCATTTCTTCCTCTTGAAATAAGCCTTTTTGAACCTATCACAAACTTCATCAAGAAATGGCCCGTTTCATCATCTCCATCAACGAATTACGTATCTCCTTTCAAAGACATGGCAAAGAAATATACGTTGTAGTAACGAGTTAAGTGATCAAGAACCCTCCATGAACCAGAGCTAAACTCATAGATCTCGAACTCAACGACCTTGAATTTCTGAGGAAGAATATTTGTTGTTTACGACGTACCGGCCTAGAAAGTATTTATCTTCACCACGGTTACAAGTTCTAGGTTTGATGCTCTTCTTTTGACCAGTACATGGGTTCCAAACCACAAGTTCCAGTGTTTCCTTTAGTGGAGCATAATATTAAATCGTCGCAGTAACGTACGTAATTTAACTTTATCCAAATCCTTTACACTGCAACGTTTGCCTGTTAACGCGATAGATGGATTAACACTGATTTTATGAAGGCTATGGAGAGGTCGTGGTCGATTGAATAAACCTCAGAATAATTACTCAGTAAAATCGACTCCCTTACTACTTTACTCAACTTCTTGTTCTTTTCTATGAATCTCCGATCTCGGAATAAAGCGTACCATCTTTTGCATGTGGTTTTCAACTTAGCTAAAGACTTGGCTGGAACCCTAGAGAGCATCTCTGATTCCAAATCGCTTGGAAGATCTGATATCATCATCATTGTCTGTCTTTGAAGTGGTAAGAACTATAGACTTAATTAGCCGGAACCTTTAGGTAAAAGATCCAATATTCAAAAGCTAAAGAAGAGGGACAAGAAAAGCTTAATCTAGTATCAACTAAAATAAAATAACGTACATTATCACCAAAACTAGAAGAAAGAGATAAGTAATTCATGTAAGGGATAAACTTCTCTTCTTATGCCTTTTAATTAGTTGTTTTCTTGTGGATGTGAACCAAGCTTGGAACATAAGTAAGAACAAGTGGCCAGTTGCCATGAGATGCCATTATTGTATCGTTATTAAATCTTTTATGCATACCCTCTCCAACAATATAGATTCTTGTTCTAACTTCGCCTTCCACTAATTCTCCTAGATCACAACACAATGCCACTTTATTCCCCTCGTCCAACAAGAAACTTGCCAAATTCACCACACCTGGCATGTCAAATTTATCAAAATCCACTGTCAATACAAAGTCACACCTCCATGAAAAGTCTTTGGCTTCTTCATCTATCTTATTACTCACCCATATCGTCATCACATTTGGCCATGCTTGAATATCATAATGTAACACCGAGAGCTTTTCATCCTTAACAACTGACAGAACCGCCTTATTATCTTCTAGTTCAGAAACATGGAACGGAAGAGGGAGACGCACAAATCTCTCTGTCGTGAAATCAAACTTCATCAAGAAAACACTGTTTCTTTGTCTCCAGCAACGAAATAAGTATCTCCTTTCATAGATATGCCATTGCAAAACACGGTGTAGTCATGATGAGTCAAGTCATCAAGAACCCTCCAAGCATCAGTCCTAAACTCACAGATCTCGAAATCCCAAACTTTCTTACCATTTTCATAAGGGAAACACCTCAAGATTTTGTAGCGACGAGAAGAAGAAGAAGTTTTCCTGTTTGCGTTGACGTATCCTAGATAATATATATCTTCACCCCAGTACCGAGTTCTTGGTTTGATGCTCTCCTTTTGACCCGTACAAGGGTTCCAAACCACAAGTCTTGTTTTTCCTGTAGTGGAGCGTAATAATATTAAACCGTCACATTGATACAATTGAGATATTTTCACATCTTTCAAATCCTCTACACCGCAAAGTTTAGAGGTGAACTCGATAGATGGATCAACGCTGCTTTTATGAAGTCCATGGAGGTCGTCGCAGATTGAATAAACCCTAGTATCACTCAGTAATATTGACTCCTTTACTGCTTTACCTAACTTCTTGTTCTTTTCTACGAATCTCCAATCTCTGAATAAAGTGTACCATCGTTTGCATGTAGTTTTCAACTTAGCTAAAGATTTTGATGGAACCCTAAAGAGTATCTCCGCTTCCAGATCGCTTGGAAGATCGGATATTAGCAGCATATTGTCTGTCTCCTTGTCGTTACTAAGAAGAAATCTTGGGTATAAAGCTAGCTATGTCTTCATATAAAACTTAGGTTTTAATTTATGAAAGGTCTATTAGTTTGTTTACGAAAATTTGTTATTTATACACCGGAAAGCTGATATACGTTATTATAAATGTAAAATTTCTCAATTTTTATAATTATAGTTACTAAATAAGTAAATATTAAATGCTAGTAAGCATCACCAAAACGTTAAAACTTAAAAGTAAAAGAGGATTTAGAGACAAACCATGAAACCAGTTTGCAAAATTTGCTCAAGGTTGACAGAAAAAAAAATCTCGAAATTTACTAAAGTTAAAAAGAAACTATATAATAAACGAATATCAAATACCAATATACCTATAAAATTATGAAACATATAATAACAATATTATTCTTTCGATGAATTTTGATAGCACCGCCTTTGTGGTATTCCACAAAATATTGACGCGTTTGTTCAATTTATAAGCTTCGTCAATATTTAATTACTGGTCGAAATATCTTATCTAAACCTATTAAAACACGATCAAATGACCCAAAAAATATCTTTGAACAACGCGTTACGCGTCAATGTTTCCGTCGTGTTCACATACTTAGCTAGTTAATTTCTCTGATAATTTTTTTTTTGCTAGAATTTCTCTGATAATTAGTCTGAATTTCTCTGATAATTAGTCAGCAGAAATAACTTAAATAACTTCTAAACCTAAAATTGTACAAAACTCCCAAAAATCTTAGCAGATAAACAAGGATCGTTTCACACTCTTTATAGAAAAGTTGGTGGTCGATGCATATGTGAACGTACAAGACAGGGAGACATAATGCTGGATCGTTCGTAGCCCAGCAATACATTAAATAAATAATCCGACGCTTATGCAAATGTTATTATATTATTATATAAATAAAAATTCTGTATGTATCAAACAAATCAAATTTTAACGCATTTCCATCTTTTCGACAACTAGAATATTTCAAACATATCACATATTCAACATTCCAATATTACGTTGTCATCATTATTAGTAGATTAAACAATACATATTGGAAATCATAAAATATTTATATAAAAAGCTAAACAATACTTATATAAATAATAAAATATTTACATATTATATAGAAAAGTAGATAAATATTCAATGGACAACAGCTAAGAGATACCTCTGTGTTTCTCTGAACTAATATCGACAAAAACTCAAGACACAGAAAACATTACAACAACACCACACTACTTCGCTACTTCAACCCAAATGGCCCACAACTTTTCCTATCTTCCAAAATAACCCCATAACTTTCCAACTAGTCAAATCACCCTTGAGGACCACCACCGTCCGAGAGATAGACCTCACATTGTATCGAAGTTTTGCCAATCTTAAACCCTGGAACCACCGTGAACGCAACACGTGGCTCTGCCTCCTCCAACGCTTCCTCCGCAACGCTTCTCATGTACACTTCAGAGAATCTACAACCTTTGGGCACTCGAAAGATCTCAGCTTCACGCTCAAAAGAGAAAGCCAAGCAATGCAGAAGCCAAACCCTTTTCGCCATTTCAAGAAACCCAGAACACAAGCTCGTCTCAGGGAACTCACCAGCAGAGACCTGGTTCCTCAAATGCAGATATCCGAAGAGAGCTTCCTCCATCTTGGGATGTATAAGCTGCAAGAACTTTATCCTGCAGAACCTAGCGAATCTTGATTTAGGCCTTGCTCTCAAGTAATCTTTAGCTTTCATCGACCTGAGCTCTGTAAACCTCTCAAAGAACACTTCCCTCTCTGCTCTGCTCTGTTTCTCCTTCTTCTTGAAGCTTCTCGAGGTTGAGAAGTGTGGTAGATGAAACGCTTCGAACATTACAGTGGAGACAAAGTGTTCGAAAGCGAAACACTTGTGGTCTTGCTTGTAATAAAACACACCGGGCTGGATCGAGTTCACAGCCATGGAGATATCCCATTTAGCGAGTTTCATCTGTTCTATCATTAGCCTGACGAATCCTCTCGTGGATTTGACTGTGTGTTGCAGATAAGCAACGAAGTGCGTAGGATTCAGCGCAGAGAGGTGAAGATTCTCTAAAGGGTTGCAAAGTTGTCCGCTTTGGTTAAGTCTCTTCTCTGTTAACTTGTTCTGTTTCGTCAGATCCTCAAGCTTCTCTCTCAGAAACAGAGTTTCAGAGTCTTTAAGCTTGTACTGAGACTCAAGCTTCTTCCCCATTATCTCATACGTCTTCAACAAACTCCTCAGCTCTTGAATCTCAGCGAGAACTAGAGTTCTCTCGGGGTTCGGATCGATTTGTTTCTTCAAGAAACATTGTTTCAGCTCAGACAAAGTCTTCAGCTCGGAGACCACCAAGTTGTCTGCTTTCTGAATCCCAATTGCGTCATATGGAGACTGAGAATGCTGTAGCTGCGCGTAACCAGCTTTGATGGAACAGACCGTAGCGAAGAGCTTAGCAAGAAGAGCTTCTAATGTCAGAGTTCTCTCATACTCTTCCTCAAGCTTGTAGAAAGACTCAGACAACTTAACGTTGTTTGTCTTCTTCATTTCCTCTTCTGGAGCAACACCCGTTAGCTTATGGATGTTGAGAACTTTAGCAAACGTGCGTCTGAATTTACCCTTGGGAGCAACAACCACTGGTCTCACAGTCTCCATCTGTGGATCAATCACAGAGAAAAAGCTTAGTAAAGAGACAATAGTGTGTCAAGAACACAGTAACAAACAAGACAAGAGAACACCACAAAAGGGAATTGAAAAGCAAAGAAGAGGAGAGAGCTTGTAATGATGAATGTTTTGATGCATAAAAGAAAAAGAGAAACAAGCTTTAATACTTGGATCAAGGACCGTTAATGGAGGGCCACAAGCTTCTTTATGAAATATATTCTCCAAATAGGACTTGCTTTATGTGAAGAACTATATTGGAAAAAGCTCAAAGTAAAAGGATGTTTCTCTCATAAAATATCTATTAACCAAAAGAGAGATCTATACCATATACATGCATATAGTAATACAATGGATCCTGCATTAAAATATTCAGCAAGAGTTGTGAAGACTTCATGGTTCATGCTCAGAAAATGGAAAATGCTATTTTTTAATCTGTGGGGCTTTTTAGTCAAAATGTGCTGCTACAGAAAAAAAAATATATATATATATTATAATAAAAGATTGCACCCACATAATCTCTGCAAAAAACACATGACTAATGCAGAATAAAAATCCATCTCTCTGAAAAGAAACATTGAAATAACCAAACAAATCTGTATTTACCAGTACAATTATATATTATACACACTATAGTGAAACCTTAAAAGCAAATGCATGGGTAAAAATTTGATTTTTAACCATTTTGAAACAACAGGACAACCTTAAAGCCTTACAAAACCCCACCAACACACATTTAATACAAATCAGACACAAGACCCACAACCTATCTCTTATAATGTGGTTTCTGACTCTAAACGCACTAGCAACAGCGGTCTAAACGCTATGTCCCTAACCAAACAGATCCTAAAGTCATTTCTCATCTACAAACCCTTCAGCAGACAACTTTAGAAAGAAGAGCAAATGTTAGAGACCTGAAGATTTGAACATAAACAGTGAAACAATGAGTTAAGATTGTACAATCAAAGTTTGAAAAATTTCCAGAAGCAAATTTCATCAAACAAAAACCAATAAAGTCAAAGGTTGTACCTTGCGAAAGTTCAAAGCTTCTCTTCTTCTACTTTCTCTTTCTCACTTCAACATAAGAGTAAATCTGAAGAAAAGAAACTTGAGAATCAGACCAAACTCAACCTCTGCTTAAAACCGTGCAGACTAAACCAATTCAAACGAAATTACAAAGCAAACTCAAGAACAAGGAAAGAACATACAACTCAAATGAGAAAATCAAAACTTTTTTCTTTTTTCTTTTTGCTGAAAAGAAGTAAGTACTTAAACCCTTTTTGAGAATGTGTATATATATATATATATATGAACAGAAAAACAATTAAAAAATAGAAATTATTGCTATTAGCTAAGAACAATGGTGTGATTAGGCCCACTGCAAGCGGCATGAAGCTTACATTGTAATAATAATAAATTTACAGAAAAAAAAATAAAACTTAATAGAAACGAATCATCCACCAGAAACCCACATGAGAGTTACCAACAACACTTTGATTGGAGAAAATAATGATAATAATAAACACACTCACCAAAACTAGATCTGTCTGTTTATTGTACCAACTATACTGTCCCTCTGGGTCAAAAGCTCGAGAGGAGAGAGAGAGTAAGCGTTCGATGAGAGAGAGCTGGAGGAAGAGACAGTAAGAGAGGCTAGTACAAGTTGTAGAGAGAATATGATAAATGGCGGAAAAGGGTTAATGACAGAGAGAAAACAGAGCATTGGGAGTTTCAAACTTGTTTTCCGGAAATACCCTTGGAAGCACATGGTATTTACACCGGCCGTCGTGATGAGGTCTCGAGATGCGCGAAGGGTGTTTTTGGTCTTTGTGTACAAAATATTCGTAGCCATATGTACTAGCCTGTTAGATTTGGTTGGGCCTGTTATTGGGCTCGTAAATGAGCTCACTGAGAGATCAGCTAAAACTTAGCGTTTTTAATTGGGCTTAATTGTTTCCAACCTGACTAAAATTTCCAGTTTTCATATGTAGTTATTATCATTTATATTTATAAAAATTGTGAAAAATAATAGATTTTGTTTTTTTTATATCCGTGGGATCCCAGGCGGTAAGCCCATACTAATCCCCATAAGATCTTCCATCCGGGCACGCACGGTTATAGGCGGGAAGGTGGCCAAAACGACTCGAACTCAGGACGGACACTCCAGCTGAAGTTTCATTACCACTAGACCAATTTCTACAATGTATTTATCCAACAAAAAAAATATTTTGACTTTTTTTAAAGATTTTGAAAGTTTTTAAAGGTAAATAATTGTTTAAGGTTGCCAAAATTGCATTTCAACTAAAAGTTTTCAGTCAACAAAATGGGTTTTGATGTTCAAAACAACTTGTGTATCTTGTTATTTTCTGTCATTGAATTTGGACCTCCAATTTTTTAAAAAATTATGTGAGCGGTTGATTGTAACATGGAGTATATGAATTTGCAATCTGTCATAAATTTCTCATGGTGACATATAACCAATTTTTTTTTTTTGTTTATATTGATCGTTTAGGATATTAGTGAAAAAAAATCAATAGTTTATAATTTTTTGTCCCCAGTCAATTACAGGTTGTGTCGCAATAAATTGTAATTGACAAGGAAATTTCTGCGGAAAGCCAAGATTGACTCAGATAAATTGAGGCACAAATAAAACTGGTTAATACAACTATACAAGTAATGTAAGAAACTGTCAAATTACAATTTTTAAGAGAATTTGTTCTCAGATAACAAATAAAACTGAAACTAAAAGTCATTTAAAACGGTTTCGTAAACTCAATCCGAAAGCGACAAGACCCATATAAACTACTACCGATAAGAGATTCTAAACACATGTTTGAATTCGTTCCATGTAAACAAATGAAATAATAAAAACTGTCGAAAAACGCTTTATTTTAGTGTTTGTTGAAAACACTGACCACCCTGTTGGTGTAAATTCTATATTTACTAAATTTGAAAAGGTCCATAGTGTTTGTTCAAAAAAAAAAAAGGTCCATAGTGAACGCTGTATTTATATACAACGGATGAAAGATTTTTTCTTAAAGTTTAGAATAGATGATAATTCGCGCACAATCGCGAAATGAATTTTTATAATAATGTTTGTTTATTAAATGATTTTAACATTTTGCAATATTACAATCTTTATCGATTATAAAATGACGAATACAAATGTTGGTCTCTTAAATATATCATCGTTTAATTATTTTTAAGATTTCATATGCACAAAAAAAAAATTAAGTTTTGCGGCTGACACAAATCTTCAAAATCAAATAGCCAACATCGATTGTATAATGATGAAAAAGAATTAAGTTTTCTGCTCTCGATTTGTTTACTATTGACTCTCCATAAGTGATTTTATTTTCTACCTCTATAAAATTATGCTTTCGTTCTCGTCTTTGTTTCATTGATATGAGTTAAATTTTTTTTTTAACTTGTATGAATTCGGTGAATTACATGAGTGTCAATTTAAAAAAATGAACATCTCTAAAAATTAGTTTCACTCCAGATACATATCTAAAAATCAAAATTTTGAAAAAAAAAATCACCATCAAACTATATTAACATGTTAGTGTTCAATCTGATATATCAAGCTGTTATAGAATATAAGTGCATACTTGAAATATAAATATATATCTAGTATATATTCACCTGCTCGGTCTAAAAATCATCTAATTCGTGAACAACAAAACAAATTACTTATTTCACCTGTTCAGATAATATCTGAATCCGAACGGATAATATCTGAATCCGAACGGATAATATCTGAACTCAAATGAATATCTGAAAATAACCAAACTTAAGCATACCTAACCCAATACTTCTAGTTCACTTCTCTTATTTTATTCAAAATATTTATATTAATGATGTTTATTGCTCAAAATTAGATAATATAGATATAATTATGAACAAAATCTTTTGCTACTCACTTAAAATACATATCAAGTTCGTGTTTCTTGCATTAACAAAAATTGCATCTAAAATATCAAAACAACAACTAAATTAGTGTATTTATATTTTTAAAGTTTTATCTATAAACCTATTAATAGTTTAATCTTTTAAAAATTAGAAAACCAGTTAAATTAAAATATATGTTAAATACAAAAAACTTAAACAATGAATAATTTTTTTTTTTCAAAATTTAAATATCTGAACCCGACCCAAAATATCTGAACCCGAACATAAAATACCTGAACCCGACTCAAAGTGTAGAAATACCCGAATGGGTTCTATACATTTATACTGAAATACCCGATACGAACCCGAACGTGTATCCGAACGTTCACCCCTACGATATATGTTCATTTGTATCTTGCTTGAACAAAAAAAAGTTAAACCATTGATCACAAAATTTTCAATGTGAAACTTTTACCATATTTTGTAATTTTTAGTCGTTTTTTAAAATTTAAAGTATAACATATAAGAAAAAATATAATTATTTTTTATTATATGTTTAATATGATTGTTTAATTTCTTTAATAGTATAAAATTAAACAAAAAAGAGGGAGGTTAGAAAAATTGTTGTATATGTATTATTCATAATTGTTAATTTTTATATATATGTTAACCATATTAGGTAATTCTGTAGCTTTTATTTAAGGAAAGAAAAAATATTCTTTTATATACTACTAATTAATTTGATAGTTTTTTTTATCCTTGAAATAACTTCAAATGTTTGGTCTCCAAACTCATTGTCGGAGGAAAGAAAATACAAAAAACGAAAACAGATCAAAGCATACACCAATAGGTGATTGAAAGATAAATACCCTATAAAGGGTGAAATGTGTAGAAACCATGGCTTCATACTTCCTTAAGAGAGACAGTTGCAGTCTTATCTTGGGTATGTAGATGGAGAATTGGAAGCATCTTCAAGAATGGTATCATTGAGCCAACTTGGACCTCCACGAGCTATATAAGATTGAAACCGTCCATCTTTAGTAACACTGACAGCGATCTTCTCAGCTACTCTATTTGTAGTAACATTCAAAACTTCCACATAGCAATTTTGGAAGCAATTTAGTGCTTATCTAATCCGTTCAATGGTATTGGACAGGCCAGGGAACCACTGAGGATTATTCAGAGCTTCCAGCGTATGAGCTGATGAGATTTCCATGATCACTCTGTTCCAATGCAGAGTATGAAGATCTTTTGCTGACCAACACAATGAAGTAAGGTCTGCTTCCAGGTTTGAGCTAACCCATGTGAAGGATCTCCGACTGTGTTCCATTGCCTGGCCTCGAAAATCCTGGATCACCCAAGAAGGTCATGTATGTTGAGAACAAGCTGATCAGGAGCATCCTACATTACATGTTACGAACCCCATGGGAGGTTTCTGCCAGCCCGCTCATTATCCAATACTCTGGTTGCACTTTTTTCTTCTTGATCTTTCTGAATGAGCTTAAACCAAATGGAAGATTCCTCAGCTGCTTTGGAGAAGATGGTAGCTGCCGAGAATCTTTTATGTTCAAAACAGAAGCTATTCCTTCCTTTTCATAGGTGCCAGAGTATCCAAGGGAAATGTAGCTTCTCAGATTGTCCAATTCTTTGATTTTTACTAACTGAGAGCACATGGTACAAGTTCAAAAGAACCGAGTTGTGGGAGAAACCTGCAGATGGGAGTGGAATCTGAGCGCGATCCCATGTTTCCTTAACCACATCGCAGGTAAATAGAACATGACATATGGTCTCCTGATGAATTCCACACAGAGGGCATGTTGTATCCAAGTTGATACCCCTTGATCTCAACCTTTCTTTGACTGCGAGTGCACCAGAGAGAGCTCGCCACAGAAAGTGTCTGAGTTTTGGAGATGTTTTTGTTTTCCAGAGGTCACTCCATAGCTTTTTCTCTAGCGGAGGAAGGGGCTGCGGTGTAAGAGATTGCAACTCTTGTATGGATTCAAGGAGTTTATATCCACTCTTGGAGTCATAGAAACCAATTCTTGAGAAACCCCAGACCAAAGAATCACCAGACCGTAGATTGAAACGAGTATTAAGGACGATGCTTACATCTTCTTCTTCAAAGAGCTGTCTCACTCGAGTCTCATTCCACCTTTTTGACGCAGGGTTGATCAGATGATCCACAGTTAAGGTCAGATCCACAATGGCGTCTTGTCTATACCTTGGGGCTCTAGGAACTTTATCAATAATCCAACAATCAGTCCATACTTTTGTGTTTGCCCCATTACCAAGCTTATGAAGCAACCCCTTCTTGAGAAGCTCCCGTCCATGTTGAAGCTTCGCCGAGCGTATGAAGGCCTCGTCCCAATACCACATTCCAAGAAGAACGACCGAGGGAAATACCTATGCTGTAATATTCGGGCCAAAAGGGAATCAGGATGTTTCCATACTCTCCAAGCTTGTTTCGCAAGTAACGCTTGATTGAACTTCTCAATGTCTTTAAACCCCAGTCCTCCCAACTCCTTGTCTTTACATAACTTCTGCCAAGCAATTCATGATATCTTCTTCTTGTTGGTACCATTGCTCCACCAGAATTCAATCATTGCACTTGTCAGCTTAGCACAAAGATCTTTTGTAATTTGATAGTTAGTTTAATAAAAAACGTGGTATATGTTTATATGGACCAACTTATTTTTCTAACAATTCTAAGAATCATTCTCGTGATGACACGTGGCTACGAAAACATGTTGTAATGCTCCAGGATTAATATATAAGGGATTAGGACTTGGACCTTCGTATGATGGAAAACTGCGTTAAATATTCTATTATTTTTTCAACTCAGGTTGTTTTACATAAAATCTCTTAGATATTTAATACTCTATACGTTTCGAAAAATTTACGTTTTAGAATTTTTTTTTTTTTTAAATATTTCTTTATTTTTTTTATTTAATGAGAAATTGTAAACTTTTAAAAAAATAATCAGTATTTTCAAAATTTTATTGGTTAAATTATAAGAAATAGTTAATTGCAAAGCAATATATTAATAATTAAAATTTAATACATATGTTTTATAACAATATGTTTTTTATAGGGAAATTAGAGGCTATAGCCACAAAAAAAACAAAATTCATCATGTAGCCATTTAACCTAACGATCCTACATACACTGTTACAAATATAAAATAATACTGTAATACCCCTAAAAACAACCGGCCCAACCTGATACAAAAAATAATTAAATATTTTAATTACTCACCCCACAAAAGTAACTCGTGTCTCACCCTTCTTCACATCTTCTCCTTTTACTTTCTCTGGTAATTTTGCTGCAGTCGAACAGTCTCCGGCACCGCTTTCATCCATCGCCTCCAGTCTGCATGCAATCAACATTTTTTCCATCTACTCTGTCCTTTGTTTTCAATCTTCTTTGGCGTTACAGTTCTTGGTTAGGGTTTCAGCGGCGGTAGTAAGAAACCATTTCTACCCAACTTCACCACTTCGATTCTTCTCACTCTAAACCCCCCGTAAGTTCTCCTTCTCTGTCGTAGATTCTCTTCACCGTGTCGTCCTATGTGGTTATTTTCTTCCAATTTGGGGCTCCTCTCATAATAAGAGTGTTATAGTTTCTAGGTCTGTATCATCGGCTGATGTGAATTCGATCGTCCCCGATTCGGAATTAGTCTCTCCCATTTCCCAATTTGATGTAGGTTTTCGTTTTTCTCGGGTTGTGTGAGGTGATGCGAAATATGTAGTGTAGTAATTTAGGGGAAGATGTGTGGAATATCATTGCTTAGAAATGCTCAGTCGGTACATATAGTATGATATTTCGAATCTGGTTTCCATTTGAAATGTAATAGTATACTTATCCCATTCAACTATTCCACTGCGGATAGTATCACTTGCTATTATGTTTTGCTTTGCTGCAATTTGTGGTCGGTTGTGGTTCCCTCTCTGATGTTCTTATTCTAAATTATGCTTGAATTTGTCTCTGCGGTGCATAGTTCATGGTGTAAAAATATTGATTATTTTGTGGAATAGCATCTGCAATAGATAGATGTTTCATCGTATGCTTGTATCAGTATATCTCGTTGCTATATGTTATGTCAAGTGGAATTGTATAAGGTTCACATTATTACATTCTACATGGAATCGTACTTTTACATCATATACCTTTCCATTCGTTAGCCATTCTTATTATGTTTGAATCATAATTCATTTATATATTGAATATTACAGTGTGAACCGTCATCATTCTTTGACTCTCTTACTTTTCATTCTTCAGGTTTGGTATGGACGAGTTAGACCTTCCAAGTAAATTGTTTGAGACAGACTTTGATGTCAAGTGGATTTAGTTTTTCGAAGATTTGGGTTGCGTGGATTGGGGTTTATATTTCCCTAACTTGGGTTTAGTGTTTAATGTCAAGTGTTTTATTAGCAGCCCCATTAGCTTTGTATTTCATGTTGCTCATGAGGAATGTAAATTTATGTCTCTAGTATTATGGCATGTGGATTTAATTTCACGAAGATTTGGTTACCTATGTATTGGAGTTTATATTTCCCTAACTTGGGTTTAGTGTTTACTATCAAGTGTTCTATTATCATCCCCATTAACTTTGTATTTCATGTGGCTCATGAGGAATGTAAATACATGTCTCCAGTATTATGGTAGGTGGATTTAATTTCCTGAAGATTTGAGTTGCCTATGGATTGAGTTTATATTTCCTTAACTTGGGTTTAGTGTTTTCTGTTAAGTATTCTATTACCATTCCTATTAACTTTGTATTTCGTGTTGCTCAATCTTAGCTCTAGTATGAACATAGTATCATTTCAAATAGTATATTCTATTTGAGATTATTTTAAATAGTTGTGTGAGATGTTTTTATGCATATTCATTTTGTTCAAACTATTCTATATGAGATAGAATTGGTTGACAAATTATTCTATTTGAGATGAAATTGCATGATCTGTAACGAATGCGCTACCGTTCTTCATCATCGTAATGTTTGAAATATAAAAATTTCATTTCTATAAAAACATAATGGATTACTCTGTTATAACCATGTTTCCAAAGGTTATCATTTGAGAAGCATTAAGTACTTACAATACATATATCTTGGCATGTATTTCACATTGGCATGTATTACATACTTTGCTTGTATCATGCACATTTCAACTGTCGCTATATTATGTAGATGCTCTTTCAATTGAAATTATATTTGTATTTATATTATTTTATCTAAAATATATAGTATGGAACTATAATTCTTGGATTCTCCGTTTGTTTGACGTTGTTTCTTTTACACTTACGATTTTCATCTACTCCTCTCTCTACATCTTTTCTTTCCTTTGATTTTGACTACGGTTCTTTGACACGCTTCCTAAATTCTCTCATTGTTACTATAGGACACAAAACCACCACGTTGTTTGTTTTATGTGTTAGAACCGGTAACATGTTACTTAGAAAGGTGTAACCGGATGGAATGAAGGTAAAAAGTCAATGAGTAGATTATGTCAAAATCATGTTTATTTTTTTGATTTCTCATTGAAATGTGGCTATTACGTCAATTAGCCTTTTTTACGCCAATTAGGCCTTTTTTATATGTATATCTGACAATAAAGATAAAGAAAAAAAAAAACAGAAATTATAGGGATTTTCGTAATCACTTATTGCCACACCATAAATTTATTTTCTTATTTGGTTATCATTATACTTGCAGAAACTTTGGCTAAAACTTAGAAATAAAATAAATATTTTCCTATAATGAAACCATTAAAGATTACTAATCTTTACTTATTTTGTTAACTGTAATTATAACGAGGAGGTCTCTATGTCGTTTGTCCTAATGAATCATTAAACCCCACTATCTTCCTTCCTTCTTCGTCTCCTTCTTGTCGAGAGTCAATGATGGCAGATTAACTCACAAATATCTCAATAGCTTTCTAACATTACTATAAAAGAACCAATCAAATTCATTTTGTTTGATTCCTCAGTTCTCCCATTTCATGAACTTCATTGCCTTATCAAGTAAGTTTTTTTAATCCGTTGATCCTCGAATCATTCTTATATCAACTTTGAGCTCTGTCATCTGAAAAACAAATTAAAGAATTTGCAATGAAGAAAATAAAAAAGAAACTATTTTTTTTGAGTATCTGGTTTTTCAAGTTCTTGAATTTTAGATTGAGTTAATTATCTAAATTAAACCCAGGATCAAGATTAACAATTTGTTTAAGAATTAATTAAGGTGGAGCCGTTTCTCACATTGTTCTTCACATTAAAAGATTTGAAAAGGCTCTCCCTTTTTGAGAAATGAAGCTACTTTCTTTTTGTTTTGCTAATCTCTCTCATTCTTCGAAGGTTATTGAATTTCAAGATGAGTGTAAACCGGCTGAAACATGGATCCAATCTCAGACTGGTGTTGTTAGTTCTTTGGTTGGTCTGTTATGTCTGTTATGGTCAGTTTGAGGACACAAATGACTTCAGCAATCCAGCTGTTCTTCCCCTCGTTACACAGATGGTTTACCGTAGTCTCTCCAATAGCACTGCTGCACTTAACCAAGAGCTCGCCACTAGAGCCAAGTTTTGCGTCAAAGACCCGTAAGCATTTCCAAATGTCTCATAATTTCTACTAAAGAGGTCAACTTTGGATCTTCTCAAGTATATTTGATGTTTGATATAGTGAAAATGTATTATTTTAGTTAACTAAGTGTCTTGAGATTATCCATAGGGATGCTGATTGGAACAAAGCTTTTAATTTCTCCACCAATTTGGACTTCCTCTCTTCTTGCATTCAGAAAACCAAAGGTAAACCAACTTATCACGTTTCTTATGGTTCTTGAAGCTTATCTGCTGACATAATTAAGTTTCACATCTTTGTGACTTTTTGTTTTGTTTTTTTTTTGGAAACAGGTGATATTGGTAGGCGTATGTGCACAGCAGCAGAGATGAAGTTCTATCTAAACGCTTTCTTCTCTAAAACGAATAACCCTGGTTACTTGCAACCAAATGGGAACTGCAACTTGACATCATGGGTCTCTGGTTGTGAGCCTGGCTGGGCCTGCAGCGTTGATCCAAACGAACAGGTTGATCTGCAAAACTCTAAAGATTTTCCAGAAAGAACAAGAAACTGTATGTCTTGCTGTGAAGGCTTCTTCTGCCCCAGGGGACTCACTTGCATGATACGTAAGCATTCCAAAACTCTCTTCTCTAAGCTTCTTTCATATAGCATATGGTCTAAATTTTCTCTTCTGTTTTGAAAATAGCTTGCCCTCTTGGTGCTCATTGCCCCTTGGCTACCCTTAACAAGACAACAAGCTTATGCCAACCGTGAGTTTTGGTTCTTCCTTTCTTTTATGAAACATGTGATGATGTGATTGTGAAATAAGACACTAAACGGCTATCAAGAAATTCGGACCTAAATTAAACTATTTTTGAGAATCTTGATTTTTTTAAAAATCGGTCTAGACGCTCTAAACATCGGTCTAGCGCCCGCCTAATCAATAATCCCATATATAAAGCGCTCTTAACATCGGTCTAGCTAGTTTTTGAACATTGAATAAGATGATGAAAAGTTGAAATATTCATAGGTATACTTATCAACTACCACCAGGACAACCAAACCACACTTGCGGAGGTGCAAACGTTTGGGCTGATATCAGAAGCAGCGGCGAAGTCTTCTGTTCTGCTGGATCATATTGTCCAACGACCACTCGGAAAGTACCTTGTGATAGTGGGTATTCAACCTTTGTCCCTTCAAACTCCATTCTATTGTGACAAATAATCATCAAAGTTGTCTTATTGTTACTAATACTCTTTCTACGAAGCTAACTATGCTTTTATGTATGATTCAGGCACTACTGTCGTATGGGGTCTACATCTGAGAAACGTAAGTTATGTTAACCAATTGAACAGCCTTTGTCTCTTATTGTTTCTTAACTACTTGTTGTTTTGCAGCTTGCTTTAAGTTAACTTCTTGCAACCCCAACACTGCAAATCAGAACATGCATGCACTTGGGGTTATGGTTATTGTAAGTTTTTTCTTCAGTTTTATTATTATTTTGATGCATTATAAAAATTAGACATACAAAAAGAAAGAGAGATAAATTTTATGGATTGGCACTAACATTGTTAATTGATAAAACATATTTAGACAAATTTAGATCGATTTAGACCAATTTTAACCGTTTTAGAATGGTTTAAACTGATTTTAATCACATAAAGAAACCATCTGGGCTTTTTAACCAATTGTTGCCTAGACCAATTTTTAGAACATTGGTTATGTTACTAGTCAATGATGAAAGAGAGTGGCTTTTCAATGTGTTTATGCAGTGTGGTGTGGTTACTATTCTACTCATTATATACAACTGTTCTGATCAAATCCTCACAACAAGGGAGAGGAGGCAGGCGAAGTCAAGGGAAGCAGCAGTGAAGAAAGCCAAAGCCAATCAGAGATGGAAAGTTGCTAGAACTGCTGCTAAGAAGCATGTAACTGAGATCCGTGCACAAATAACTCGAACGTTCTCTGGTAAAAAGCCCAATAACGATGGAGAAACTCACAAGATGTTGGCTCGTGGGTACTCTTCTGAGGTGGAAGACTTGCCCAAATATTCTTCAAGTCCTGCTAGTTCCTCTGCTGTGCAACCTACATTTGAGATTGAGGATGATGCAACTGCAGGAAGTATAGAAAGACCAAGTGTTACTACAACAGGTGGAAAGAGAGGTAAAGGACACAGAATGAAGAAATCACAGAGCCAAATCTTGAGGTACGCTTATAATCAGATCGAGAAGGAGAAAGCCAGGGAGGTAGAGAACAGAAACCTTACCTTTTCAGGAATAGTTAACATGGCTACTTACTCTGAGATGAAGAAGAGGACCCTCATGGAGCTTTCTTTCAAAGACTTAACACTTACTTTGAAGTCCAACAGTAAGCATCTGCTGAGATGTGTGACGGGAAGCATGAAACCAGGTCGTATCACAGCAGTGATGGGTCCATCAGGAGCAGGAAAGACAAGTCTACTGTCTGCATTGGCTGGTAAAGCCGTTGGATGCAAGTTAAGCGGTTTGATTCTTATAAACGGGAAGGAGTTATCAATCCACTCATATAAGAAGATTATTGGTTTTGTGCCGCAAGATGACATTGTCCATGGAAACTTGACTGTTGAAGAAAACATTTGGTTCCATGCTAAATGCAGATTACCTGCAGGACAATCAAAAGCTGATAAAGTTCTTGTGGTTGAGAGAGTCATTGACTCTTTGGGGCTACAAGCTGTGAGAAGTTCACTAGTTGGTACTGTAGAGAAGAGAGGAATCTCAGGAGGGCAAAGGAAACGAGTGAATGTTGGTTTGGAAATGGCGATGGAGCCTTCTATTTTGTTCTTGGACGAACCTACTTCTGGCTTGGACAGTGCCTCATCACAGCTTCTTCTTAAAGCACTTAAGCATGAGGCCCTTGAGGGTGTCAATATCTGCATGGTTGTTCACCAGCCGAGGTAATTAATCATACATAGGTCTGCGGGTTCGGGTAGTTTGGTTCATCATAAATCTTACCGAGTTAACCCGGAAAGTTTGGTTGGGTATTGGTTTTTAAAAACTGAAGGTTTTGATTTCGGTTATATTTGGTTTAATTTTGTTAAAATTTCAGATAAATTCGGTTAAATTCTGTTAGTTCGATTTAAAATTTGGTTAATTCAGTTCGTTTTTGGGAAAGGTCTGGTTATAGTTTTCTTTTTTTAAAAGCCGAAGTAACCCATTACCGAACCGAAAACCACCGAACTTTTTTAAGAAACCTACCGAATCGAACTAACCGATTTTTGGTTAGTTCGGTTTGGTTCAACATCCCAGCCCTGATCATCATACATGTCTAGAGAAAATGTCTTTTTAAGTGTCCTGAAGCTTTCTAAACTCATAATGTTTATGTATTGCAGTTATTCTCTCTTCCAAACGTTCAATGATCTAGTACTTCTAGCTAAAGGTGGCCTTACCGTTTACCACGGACCAGTCAAGGACGTGGAAACATACTTCTCGGGTCTTGGAATCATCGTACCAGAACGTATCAACCCTCCTGACTATTACATAGACGTTCTGGAAGGGATTGTAACCAACTTGAACTCTGATGTTAGCTACAAAGAGCTTCCTCAAAGGTGGATGCTTCACAAAGGGTACTCAGTTCCTTTAGATATGCGGAACAACAACAACAGTGATGCAGGACTTGAAATGAATCCAGACGTTAGAGATAGTACTAGTAATGCAGAACAGACATTTGTCAGAGAGCTGTGGGGAGATGTGAAGAGTAATTTCAGATTGCGCCGCGATAAAATAAGACATAACTTCTTGAAGACAAGAGATTTGTCCTACAGAACAACCCCTTCTATGTGGCTGCAATACAAATACTTCCTCGGAAGGTAATATATAAACACTTTATTGCACTATCCAAAGGAGAAGCTAAGTGTTTCTTGATTTTACAGGATAGCTAAGCAGAGAATGAGAGAAGCTAAGTTACAAGCCACAGACTACTTGATCTTATTGCTAGCTGGAGCTTGTTTAGGATCATTGATTAAAGCAAGTGATGAGAGCTTTGGAGCACCTGGTTATACCTACACTATTATCGCCGTTTGTAAGTTGGTTTCCTTCTAATACAAGTTTTCTTCTTCATATTTTTTTCTTATTGGTCTTTTTCTTGTGTCAGCTCTTCTGTGCAAAATAGCAGCATTGAGATCATTCTCTCTAGACAAGTTACATTACTGGAGAGAAAGTGCGGCTGGGATGAGTAGCTTAGCTAGTTTCCTTGCCAAAGACACAATGGACTGTTTCAACACACTTGTCAAACCATTGGTTTATCTCTCTATGTTCTACTTCTTCACTAACCCGAGATCGACGTTTTTCGATAACTATATAGTTTTGGTATGCCTGGTCTATTGTGTGACTGGTATAGCATATGCGTTGGCTATCTTCCTCCAGCCTGGTTCTGCTCAGCTGGTGGGTTAAGCGAAAGAATCATCCTCTCTATCTTATGGTCTAAACTGACAAAAAAATGTTGGTGTCTTTTTGCAGTTTTCTGTTCTTCTTCCAGTAGTTTTAACACTTGTTGCAACTCAACCTAAGGATAGTGAAGCAATGAAGATCATAGCCGATTTGTGTTATCCAAAGTGGGCTTTGCAAGCATTTGTTATTGGAAATGCTCAGAAGTAAGGGCCATACAAAAAAAACATTACATTTTTTTAGGTTTGATTCATATATCATTTGTTTATTTTTTGCTTGTGGGTTTTCAGGTACTATGGAGTATGGATGATTACTAGATGCGGATCGCTTATGAAGAGTGGATACGACATTAATGAATGGAATCTGTGTATAATGATATTGCTTCTCATTGGTGTGGTGACCCGTATGATTGCCTTTGTTGGGATGATTATACTTCAAAAGAGGTGAAGACAAAAGGTGGTTTTATTTCTCGCAGGGCTATGAAGCTTGGAGGTAGGAGAGAAGAGTTTCATGGTTCTGCAGAGTTTTTGGTTATATTCAACCAAGACTATAGTGTTGTGTTATTCTTTGTTCATCTTAGTTCATTGTCTTGTTAGAAGGGTTTGTTACAGGTCTTTTGTGATTTTAATGTTGGTGTTTGATTAGCTAATATATAAGCTCTTTTAAATCCTTGACTTGTTTCTTAGATTTGGCAAAAACCAGTTCTTCTTTCTGGGAACAAGCTTTCTTTCTTCTTCCATGTTCTTTCTCTTCTTTGTAACTTGGCCTCTGTCCTCTTTTTCATGAATATCATTCTCAAGAGTGAGAGACTGTCTCCGAATTTAGACGTCCCCATCTCCAAACCTTGGATGTTTTTATTCCTCTGCTTTGGTGATTGCACCAACTGAACTAATTCAAGAGAAGGCGCATGTATGTAACCTATTCTATGGATGGTGACTTTACTTATGTTTGATGTTTGAACAAGGACTAGTTTGAGCCATTGCTATACAAGTTTAACTGTATGATTAAGAAAGAGATGTTGTCAAGAATATATATTAAGTGTTTTGAGTCACAATCCTTGCTCCATTGCTAACAAAAGTTGAGCAGTTTCTTCCATCATCAGTAATCGGAAGATTTAACTTCAAGTCTCCAACCAAATTTCACATAATATTCACAAAAATTTTGATGACAAGATAAGTAACAAGTTGCTTCGTTATATATAACATCTCCTTTTTTTAAAGTGATGATATGACTAAGCTCTTGTGTTTCACAAACTGAGATATGAGAGCATGATTAATGGGAGAGTTTTTAGGGTGGGGTTCTTAGCGGAATATAAGAACCTGTCTCTTAACTTTTAACTAAAAAAGGTAAGAACCGGCTCTTAAATAAGAACCGTTTTCTTAGCGGGTTCTTATATTCCGCTAAGAAACCTACCTTAAAAACCTCCCATTAACGATGAACTTAATCAAGAGTGATTTACGGTGTGGGTCACTTTTCGACTTTGTCTACCATGCTGGGTCACTTTGGGCTTTTGAGACACATTCTGAGTGGGAGAATACTATAGTACCCTTTGAAAAGCAAACCAGAGAGAGTTTAGTTAGATTGGGTTTCTAAGCGGGTTTGGGTTTTGAAATTTGAAATCCCATATTTTTTTTTTAGTTTTTTATTTTCTGGTATTTCCATCGGGGCGCGAGAAGGGATAGGGAAGCGTTGCCATTATCAGATTAAGAAACTTTTAACTTGCGGCTCCGACGAAGGCGATAAAGAGATAGTTTGCGAGGTTAATCGAGTGGAGAGCTTCTGTCAATTCCGAGATGACTACGAGGCGTAGACGGCCAGGGAAAGAGCATGTGGGCGGTGAGTGTCCGATCAAACCATATGCGTGATGTTTACTGTTTTTTTAGGGTTGCTATGATTTTTGTGGGTTTATGATGGAGTGAGAAGTTGCTAATTATGATTTCTTACTTCGTTTGCAGAGGAGGATAATCCCGGCGACCGCCCCGATGAAAGATTGCCGGAGATATTGTTTGCGACGGACAGATATCCAAGTCGGCGTCTTAATGTTTATTTGAGTTTGGATTTCCTAGTCGCGGTGAAGGATGTTCTTCGTGGTACGCCGGAGATGGATAGGATTCTGGGCTCCTGTTTCGGGAAGTTGTTTGAATTACATGTCCGTAGATGTAGCTACTCCTCGGTGATGATACACGCGCTGCTAGCGAGGCACTTGGTGACGAAGAAGAGGTACGAAGCCTGGCCAGTGTTTGGTTGCAACCCTCTAAGGTTTTCAATGGTGGAGTTTGGCCGTGTAACTGGCCTCCCGTGTGGAGAGTTTGAGGAAGGATTGTAGAAATGAAGCCAAAATACAGAGAGGAGGACTATGCTTACTGGGACAAGTTGTTTGACGGCAGGCGCGACATAACGATTCCTGACGTAGTTCAGATGGTGACAGAGGACCTAACCATTTCGCGCAGCCGACGGTTGAAGATGTGTTTGATAATAATTGTTGATGGGGTGCTCATTGCCTCAACCCAACTAGCTCGCCCTACACTTAAGCATGTGAAACGGGTTGAGAAACTGAAGAATTTCTTGGCTTTTCAGTAGGGGGGGGGGGGGGAGTCATTTTACTGGACAGTGACCAACATGATTGCACCGAAGAGGGTAATGGGGGTTTGCGATGACCCGCCAGGAGAGTTCTGCACCAAGCTGAGGCAGAAAACGAAAAAAATGACTGGTTTGCCACTGGCGCTCCAGCTAGTTGCTTATGAATGCATACCTCAGCTTTTGGCTAGGCTTGGTAGTAACGATGACCTGAAGATCATAGACTGTGAAAGCCTCCCACAACACACGAGATTGAACTTGGTGGACGTATTGGAGGCTGAGCACCATTCCGAGGTAATGTTATGTACTTGTACTGCTTGTTGTGTACGCGTGTACACTGTAAGACCAGTGAATTTATGTACAAATAGTGACCTGGTGTACGCACGTACCTGGTTTCAGGTTTTATTTTGGGTTTGTACTAATTTTTGTGGTGTTCTGTTGGTGCAGCTGACTGTGCAGCCTATGATGGAGATAGGACCCGACAAACCAGACGGGTGGGGAGAATGGGATGATGAGATAGACGATCGGAGGGTGAAGTACATGGTGTGGCTTAGAAGACGGACATAAGTTCACGAAGTCAATGTGGTGCGGTGGTGATGCAGCAGAGGATTTGTACGATCATAAGAAGCGTAAGGCCGCAAACAAGAGGAAAAGGCAGGCGGGTAGTTTGAGAACCAATGTTGGGGGGGGGGGGCATGTGTTGAAGCAAAGACGGGTGAGCACATACTTCCGGAGGCCGACTTTGGTAGATGATGATAAATATGACGAGCTAGTTGCACGGTTTGATGCTTTGGAAAAGGTTGTCGTGTGGATGAAAAAGAGGTTAGGGAGGCGCAAGAGGACATAGGTTACACCGAGGAAGGAGATTTTCTGTAGTGGGGGAAGGGTGAAGGAAAAAAAGAAGAAGAGTGCTGGAGCGGCTGAGGTGGAAGAACATAGGGATAAAACCGAATCACCAATTGTAAAAGATGTTGGTGAGGATGTGAGCGTGGACGTTGATGATGTAGGAATAGGTAACGAAAAGTTGCCTGCTGAGAGTGAGGATGTGGAAGCGGAAGAAAAAGAAGACAGTGAAGATAGTGTGAGTGAGGATGTTGAATCGGAAGACGAGGAAGAAGAGGAAGACGGTGAATGTAGTGGCGGTGAGGATGTGGAAGCTGAAGACGTGGATGATAGTGTTTGTGAGGATGAAGAGGATGATGAGCAAGATAAGGGCAGTAGAGCAACTGATGTGGAGATGGAGTAGATGTCGTCTGAAGAACCATCGGAAGTGCTTGCACAATTGAAGGAAGGAGATGGTGTACCGCTACAGTGGGTTGATGCTGAGGCAACTGCTAAGAGTGGTTGCGTCCTGTACAGGGCGACAACTAGCAAAACATTCTTTGTAAGTGAGCACGAGGTAAACAAATGACGTGTGTATTAGCATTGATTAATGTTTCCGTATTATAAATCTAGTAAAGATACAGGGTTGCGGTGATGGTAGAGCTTCTGGAAAGATAGTTGTTGGCGAAGCAAAGGATGGTGCAAATGTTTCACAGGATGGGGACGAAGCAGAGTTTAAGGTGTGTGCTTGATGAATGTTTCTGCTGTCATAAGGTTTTGTTTGGCAACTGAAGACCTTGAATTTGATTTGATGCAGGAATCAGATGGAGTGATAGCAAAGGAACATGTAGGTTCTTCTGGAGATGAAGGCATAGGTGACTGTACAACCAAAGTTTCGCAGGTAAGATGTACATATGGACAATCTGTAGCTTTGTACGTGAGGGTAAACGGTTTGACGGTCTTTCAGGGAAAAGATGACAATCCAAGCACAGGAGCCGAGGATGTGGGCGTAGCTGAGTTGGAGGAGAGGACGGAGGTTTGTTTCTGTTAGTAGGTTTGTGTAGTGATGTTTAGTTGTGTGTGTGCATTGATCAACTTTGATTTTGCCTGGTAGGTATTATCTGGGCTGGACAAACTGGTGGGAGCTATTGTTATGGGTGCATCTGGGGAACTAGGCGTGGGTCTTTTAGCCAACGCAGTCATGAAGGTGAGGTGTACCAATTGTTGTGAATTGTACATCTATTGGGTGCAGAGTTGAGCCTGGTTTGATTCGATTTTAGGTGTACATGTGTACGAACTGGTGTGAGGTGTACATGTGTACGAACTGGTGTTAGCTGTACATGTGTACGAGCTGGTGTTAGTTGTACATGTGTATGAGCTAGTGTGAGTTGTACATGTGTACGATTTCTTTTGGGGATCTGGGGGGAAGTTAATTTGTGTTGTTTTGTGCAGGAGAAAGATGAATCTTCTGAAGAAAGAGGGATACCTGCTGTTGGTGGTGGGGAGAAGGGTGATGAAACCGAAGGATTTGGGAAGGTGTGTGGTACATATAGACCGTGTGGACATTGTTGTATATGAGAGTGGTATATTAAGGTGGTAGTTCTAATGTGTGGTTTACCTGGGTTCTATTGCAGGTAGACGGGGTTGTAGATGTTGCGGATGCTGGAGCTGTTAAGCCTAGGGATGGGGGTGAGATGATAACGTGTTCTAGCGACTCTTCACCGTGTCCGAGAAGCGAGAAGCATGAGCCGGCTGAGGCGGAGGCTAATTTGGCTTCATTGCTCTTGGCGAAGGAACCTTTTAGCATAGAGCAAATAGTGCCTGCTATGGAAGATATTGACTTTGGGTATTTTGAGAAGGTTTTGCTTGGAAACCCCGAAGTGTAAGTGCATAAGTGTGGATGTGTGATTGCTGAGCGCAAATGTATGAATAAGACGTGGTTTCTTTCGGTGCAGGTTGCATCTTGGTGCGGGGAAGTATGATTTGGATAACCAGTTTTTCCTTGACCTTGCAACACCATGTAAATGGGTGTCAACGAAGGTACGTAATTCCAAACCCCTCGTTAGTGAAGCTTATATTTGTCGGATGTATTGGTGATTTTCTTTGTTTCTTGCGGCAGCATATGGAAATGTTGGTAGATTATGTGAGTGAGAGGCATGGGGCGCGGTTGAAGGAAAACAGGGCCATGTTTGTTGATCCATGGTTTGTAGATCATCTGTTAGGCAAAGCTAGGTCGTTTAAGACGGCCACATACAAAGGCAGAGTGTTTTCCGATCCTAAGCTAGCAGGATCTTTAACGCAGGAGGGGAAGAAGCTCGGTGTGGATGTGGACAAAGTGTATGGGCCAATGATTTGGGGGAAAAATCACTGGGTTGGTTTGGCCATAAATATCCACACTTGGAGTGTCCAGGTGTTTGATTCGGATCACAGTCTGAGGAGCCTGGAAGAGGTGATGGTGATAATGTCACCAATAACTAAGATGCTACCTTATCTAGTGCGGAAGGTATGTCCAGCTGAGTTTCTGTTGGGGCATGGACTGGAACCGTTTGCGGTTGAGCGGTTGGAGTTTGTGTATCAGAATAGACGCAGTGGTGATTGCGGGCCAGTGGCAGTGAAGTTCTTGGAGTTGTCTGCGACAGCTGTCGAGCAACCATGTGTTGGAGACCTAACAGACAACGCGGTTGACATATTGAGGAAGCAATATGCAATGGATGTGTACTGAGATTGGATAGTACCCTTGTACATGGGGGGCGACGCAGCTAACTAGGCGCATGAATTATATTTGTGTGGGGGCGATTAATGAAAGTCAGGGTAGGGTTTGATTTTGTGATGTATTTAAACGTTGATTATGTACGGTGGGGTTCTGGCCTTGAAACTATTTTTTGGTATTTTCTTTGGCGATATAACTTATGTATTTAGAATTGCTATAATGTGTAGGCATGTTTTGTTTGAGATCTTTGGCATTTTGATGTTTTGTTTGAGATGAAGGAATGATGAAATGCGTGAAATGCATAACATTAGAGCAGTTGTACATGTGTACACTCATCAGAAGGGTTGTACATGACCGAGCCAGAAAACATGTGCAAGATAAACAGAAGTGCACATATGGACAAAAATTAGTAAGTAATGGGTGTTGGTTGTACATATGGAGATTAGTTGTACGCGAGTAACCTCACGCCTCCCAATGATGGGGGTTATCGTATTTGGATTTAGTAGGACGGTAGGACGACGAGTATGATTGAGTCTTCATGAAACGTACCACATTAGAGCAGTTGTACATGTGTACACCTATTAGAAGGGTTGTACATGAATGAGGTAGAAAACATGTGCAAGATAAACACAGGTGCACGTATGGACAATAATTAGTAAATAATGGGTGTTGGTTGTACATATGGAGATTAGTTGTACACGAGTACCCGCATGTCTCCCAATGACGGGGGTTATCGTATTTGGATTTAGTAGGACGGTAGGACGACAAGTATGATTGAGTCTTCATGAAACGTGATATGTACTTCATCATGTGACCCTTGAATGAAGAAGGGTTACAACCGAATGAGTGTGCAATGAATTCCTGTACATGTGGTAAAATGTGTACTGCGAATTCCTGTACATATGGAGGAGGGCTGATGAGGAATTCATGTACATATGGACAACAAAATTGTGAAGGTATGTTGTTAAGAGCAGATAAGAAGAAAACGGTACACGTGGGCATGAGAATAATAAGTTAAACATTTTGTCAGAAACATGGGCGTTTTAACCCACCAAAAAGGAACTGCCAATGCATGTTTCTAAGGTTCAGACATGCAAAACAAAAGCACCGAGAAAAAACAAAAGGGGCTGATCCTAGGTAAATTCCCTATCCAAAAGAGAGCTCATGTGGATATAAGATTCACCACAGTCAGATGGGGACAACACAGTGAGTGCGGTTATGGCCTGTGCCACCGCAGCGGCCACATTTGTTGGGAACGACCTTTGGTTTCTTGGGAGCCTGAGAGGAGACAAGTTTGGTGTAAGTAAGCAAGGAACGTGGAGTTGAAGAAGTTAGTGAGGGAAAAAAACTGACCTGGACCTCTTATGTGGAAGGAATCCGCTTGTCCTTCGGTCGGCCAGATGGGCGGCGAGTCTTTGGTGGGTTAATGGTGACATCTGAAATATCAGGGGGAATAGGATGGTAGCCTCAGGTAAGATCACACCATAGTAGGTTTCGATCCAGTGCTGTGTTTTGTAGCAATCACCCACTAATTGGGTGTATGGGAGACCGATAGAATCAACAGCCAACATAGCATGTCCGCATGGTATTTTTAGCTTTTGGAACACTTGACATGTACATGCTTTAGTATCGAGGTGGACAGTGTTAGGGTGACCAAAAAGACCCCTAACCGAGTAGGTCCATTCTTTGGCTGGATAAATCTTGTTGCCTTTGGTGAGTCTGATATGAGTCTGCATGACTTTATCGACCTCGGGGGTGACAAAACCCCTGTGTTTTGCTGATTTTGTCCTCCTTGCTGAGAACCACAGATTGACCATGCGTTGGATGAACATGAACATCTCAACGATGGGAGAGGCTATGGATTTGGAAATAGCCTTGTTCAACTGCTCAGCAACGTTGCTGCTGAGGAGATTGTACCGGTTTCCAGGAAAGTAAGTCCGTGACCATTTTTCAATGCCAATGTCTTCAAGGTATTTGAAGCAAGGTGCACTAGCTTGTTTAATTTTGGCAAAGTTAGCATCAAAATCAGAGCGCCGGAAAGAGAATGCAGCCTCACAAACCATCTTGGCGAGACCCTTGCTTTTGTACCGGGAAACGACGTTCCTCATGAGATAAACAATGAAGGATCCATGGTGTGCCTTGGGGAATGTCAGACTAATTGCTTTAATGATGGAGGCATGACGATCAGAGATGATAGTGAGGGTGTTTGAGTCAGCTATGATCCTCTCCAGCTTGGTTAGAAACCATGTCCAGGCCTCTTCAGTTTCACCATCAACAACAGCAAAGGCTAGAGGGAAGACTTGGAAGTTGACATCTTGTCCACTTGCAGTGAGGAGTACACCTTTGTATTTGCCTGATAGGTGAGTGCCATCAATAATCAAGACAGGGCGCAAGCGACGGAATCCTTGGATTGAGGCTCCAAAAGACAGGAAAGCGTACAGAAAACGGGTGTCACCAGCATCATCAAGCTCAGTTTCGATTGAAGTGACTGTCCCACGATTAGTTGCTTTCAGCCTGTCAAAATAGCTTGCTATGTTGAGGTAGGAGTCCTCTGCATTCCCATGTGTAATGTCAAGTGCTACCCCTTTTGCCTGATGGCATTTCATGTAGGAAGCTGAGACACGCAAATCTTCAAGAACAAGTTGCTGGAGCTGGAGAGCTTTGGGTGCATCAGCTGCATCGCCGTATTTGGAGCGATATATATGTGCTAAAACCTTTGAGGTAGCACGTTTCTTGTAAAGCCTGCGAGTCTCAGTATCGCAAGTATGGTCCAGGTGACACTTCTGAATAGTGTAGTAGCCGCAGCTGGTGAGCTCTTTAGCACGGATTCTCTACTCACAACGAGTGTCATGGCAACTGAGGACGAAGGAATGCCTGCTCGTTCTAGTCTGTCTGAAATAAAACTGCTCCTTGATTGCGTAGATGGCGAGCCCAATTTGACAGTCTTCCTTTGATGCATACAATTTCCCAACGAAAGGTGCATCATCATCAATATCCAAGTCTGGGACGTCTTCAGCTTCAAACAAGGTATCATCAAACAGGGGTGGAACATCAAATTCCTCGTCACTTATTTCTGAGAGGGGCCGGGTTTCACGCGGAGGCGGGGTGGGGGGATGGGGCAGGTGGTGGTCAGTGTATGATGTGCGAGCCGAACTTGTGTACGCGGGAGAATGGCGTGCAGGTGGACAACTCTGGGGAGTTCGGGATGGACCACTTCGAGGTTGTACGGATGGACAACTACGAGGATGTACGGGTAGCGATGATGAACCAACTTCCGGTTTGCAGTACGGTGGTAGTTCGCCGGAGACAAGGACAGTGTGGTCAAAAGCGTCACCAGTTGTGCAGTGGATGATATGGGGTGCAGTCTTGGGCACTTCGATACCCGCCATAACCTTAGCCGCATCAGACCCACCTAAAGGGTTACCAATAAGAGGAGCCCAAAAGTCTTGGTCATACCCATGGGTTTGAACCCCGTCAATATCAGCAGGAAGAGAAGCATCGGAAGTAGTGTCTTCGTCCTCGTTGGTTGCCCAGCTGTCGGGTATGTTGTCGGGGTCTTCTTTGAACATTTTTTCAAGGAGCTCATCTTGGCAGAAGAGGGTTTCGTCTAGGAGGGAGTATCGATTGGTTTTTGATGGACCAGAGTCTTCAACAACAGGAAATTCTTGATCCAGGTTATCGTGGGTGGAAAGAGAGGAGCCTGGAATCTGAGAGACAGCTGTAGCGCGATGTATAGGAGGACAGCTCTGAGGATAACTCGGAGAGCGTACAGGCGGAGTAGACTGAGTTTGTACATGTGGACTGTTCTGAGGGTGTATAGGCAGACAAACATGAGACAGGTTGAGGTCGTCATCGTTGAAAAGGGAGAAGCCTGGTATTTGAGACCCAGCGGTTGAAGGATGTCGCAGTGCAGACGAAGAATAGGGACTGTGGGTCTTCTTGATAGGTTGGTTGGGCGTAGTGAAAGATAAAGGATTCTCATCAACATGACTAATCGGATGGGGTTGGGGTTGGATATTGAAAGTGACAAACAAATTCATTCCCTTGTTAGCTTGAAAGTGCTGGTAAAAGTAGGAGACAGCCTCGTCGTTTGTGAGCATGACTGGGGGTGTGGTAAGACCGGTTGCAAGCTCCTTGGAATTCGGTGGCCAATAACTAAGTACGACGGTGTGGAAGACATCGGCGTCGTCAAAGAACTCCCTGAATACATTGCTCAGTAATTCGGTCAAGGGTATGCCATTACGAAGAGGAACAATCCTTGTCATGTGCTGTTTGTCTATGGAGAAATTCTAGTGTCTGTCTGCAGAGGTTTCCCACTTGCCGGCGATGACCATACAATGCTCCGCCATGGACGACGGCTGAAACCAAAAAAAATAAGAGGAGAAGGCGTACATGATTAGCAGTAAGAGTAGCTTAATCATCCAGTTTAAAAGAGAAACAAACCTTGTACGTGAGGGATTGGTGATGATTTTATGTTCCACAACGGTGAACGGCGATGGTAAATCCAGGTGAGGGAGAGGTGTAAGAAGTTGAAATTACGACGGTGAAGAAAATTGGGAAGAGGTGAAATCTTAGAATAATTTGGGCCGTCCGTGATGAAAAGTACAGTAACAGATCTAAGGATGTGGAATGGAAGCAGATATATGTCTTGTGTTGATTTGGATAGCTGAAACTGAGTCGTCCATTTTTTTTTAAGATCAATGGCTGAGACTGAAACCCGCCAATTTATTAGTATAGTTAAAGAAATTTCTGGTTGAGAGTCAACTAGAAAAACTGAGTTCTAACAGATCTTTTAAGGTAAAGTGCTCTTGTATAAACATGTGACTTGGGCTGACATTCGTAAGTAGATAAGTGACTCTGAAGGTAATATTCTCCTTAATCAATCATTCATGATCACTATCAAAGAATAATTACGATGACGTGGCCAAAAGTGATTGGTGGCTAGCGTTGGATTTAGAACCCCCTGTGAAGGTGTCTGCCCTTTAATTGACAAGACAGCGAAGCCAAAACAAAACCACCACTTTTTCCTTTATTATTATTATTTTTTTTTTTTAATTTATCAAAACAAAACAATGTCATCGAGATTCATCGTCGTCATTTCCAACTCGGTCTTCTTCTTCGGCGGAAGATTCGAAAAATTCTCATTTTTGAAAGGAAAGGTTACGACTTTGATTTGGCGTCGGTGAAGGGTTTTGTCTGAATCATCATTGTGGTCTGTTTCCGAGAGAGACTTTTGTTGAACGATTGAAAGAAGGAAGAACATACAAATGGGTTGTGCTGGATCGACACAGTGGCAAGCAGAAGGTGAGAGATCACACTACCATCTCCTCGAATCTCTTTTAGTTTATCGCTTTCATTAGCTGGATCGGGCGGAAAAGGAATCATTTTTAATGTTTCGTTAGATAAAGATGTTGAGAAACCCTAGATTTATATAACTCGATATGTTGAAATGTTCAATCTTTCAACCCTAAGAGGTAGAATAGAACCACAGTGTTCAGATGTAGTCTATGTGCGCATATATTTGCTTGCATCACCTGGCAATGCGAGAGTTCATAGAATACATAACATTCATGTTGACTCGGCTTCATCTGGAAGCTTTTGACTTAATAGTATCACCCCTCATTATGACTGGCATCCTCTTATGGAAATAAACTATGTGATTACTGATGAACCTAAGGCTAATTTCCCTTTTGAATCCTTAATTGAGCACAAGTATGATGAGTGGTGCACATAGATTGTCTTTGTTTTGTAAGAGTTTTATATGGCAGCACATGGAGATTGGCTTTGTTTTTTAAGAGTTTTATTACGGGAGCAGATGGGATCGATAACTCGTTGTTTGTTTACAGGGCCAGTAAAGAAAATTAGGAAGCCGAAACCGTGGAAGCATACTCAACCGATCACTAAAGCTGAGCTTATGAAACTTAGAGAAGAGCTTTAGGACACTGCTCCTCACTATGGCGGTACGAAAGGTAAAGTTGATTACTTACTTCCTTGCCTGCCTTTGTTTGTGTGTTTTGAGTGTGTGCTTTCACTTTATACAAAATAAATGAAAAATTTGTAGAAAAGGTGGACTAGTGTTAGAAAATTAGGAGTTTTATAAGGGCTCTAACCTATTGATCTGCAGTCAATTGCCCTACCACTGAGCTAAGAACCCCCTTCTGTCACATGGTGATCAGTGTCACATAAAAAAGATTTATAGGTATATGCATTGATTGAATGACTTACAAAAATAGATGATATTAGTCTTAGAGGTTGGTAAAAGTGAAAAAAATTTAGATTTATAAGGGCCCTACCGGATTCAAACCGGTGACCTATTGATCTGCAGTCAATTTCTCTACCACTGATCTAAGGACCCTTGTGTTATTCCTCCTCACATGTGTTACATGAGGTTGAGAAATTTCATTTTTTGAACCATTCTCAACTGAGCTAAGGAACTTCATTAGATTTTTGTCAGTATCATAGAAGTCTTGTCTTTGTGTGTTTCTTTTTGGATGTTTACTTCTGGTCTTGATACCCACATGTTTGGATCTTACACTTGGTTAATCGCAGAGATATGGGATGCACTTCGTGCTGCTGCTGAAGCTGACATATCTCTTGCGCAAGCAATCGTGGACAGGTGCAGGAGTCATTGCTCAGAACAATGATCTCACTATCTGCTATGATGAGAGAGGTCAAACGTTCAAATCTTTTTCCCTTGCCTCAGTGATTTTTCTTGGTGTTCCTATTTGTTACATACTCCTAACTAGTACCTCTTCTTACTCCACAGGTGCTAAGTATGAGCGGACTAAGTATGTTCTTAGCGAGCCTACCAACTTGGTGGAAGAAAGTTGATTAGGGATCAATACCATTTGGAAAAGACCAAAACAATTTCATATTCTATCCGGTAAGGAAAATTCTATTCTATCTTCTAAAAATTAAATATTATGGGACCAGTTGATTGTAACATATACAACAACTCGCAATCTGTAGGGGGCTTATTCAATTAGGGGTTTTATAAAATTTAATATTATTAGTTTTTCCACACTTCGTTTTCTATTGAAATGAGAAAATGATATTGAACATTAATTGTGAAATTGCACAGGAAGCCTCCTACTATGTCCTTAAGTCCTTTGTCCTAATGAATCATTAAACCCCACTACCTTTCTTCTTCTTGGTCTACTTGTCAAGACGTGAGGAGGCTCCAGAGTCAATGATGGCAGATTAACTCACAAATATCTCAATAGCTTGCTGCATTTCTCTATAAAGAACCTTCTCCAAGAAGCAAGCATTTTCATGGATTCCTCAGCTCTCATTTCATGAAACTTCATTGCCTTATTAAGTAAGTTTCTTTCTTATACTCTGTTGATTATGAGTTCTGTTGAACAAAGTTAAAGTACTTGAAAAGAAGATAAAAGAAGCAGTTTTTGAGTTTCTGGGTCTTCAAGTTCTTGAATTTAGATAAAAGATTGTTTAGATTGTTTTAATGTTCTTTAACTAAACCCAAGATCAAGATTAGTTAATAATCTCTCTCATGTGTCTTTTCTTTTAAGGTTATTGATTCTCAAGATGAGTGTAAACCGGCGAAACTGGCTCAAACACGGATCTAATCTCAGATTGGTGTTGTTAGTTCTTTGGTTGGTTTGTTATGTTGGTTATGGTCAGTTTGAGGACACAAATGACTTCAACAATCCAGCTGTTACACAGATGGTTTACAGTAGTCTATCCAACAGCACTGCTGCTCTAAATCAAGAGCTCGCTACTAAAGCAAAGTTTTGCGTCAAAAACCTGTAAGCTTTCATTGCTTTGGTTTCTAGTTTTGGATACTTGTATCATTTGTTTCAATCAAATGTCTCGTTTTCTACAAAACTTGAGCAGTTGAGCTTTAGTGTATTTTGTTTGAATACTAAGATATTTACTACATAAAGAGGTCAACTTTGTATTGTTGATGCTTTGACATAGTGAAATGTATTGTTTCAGTTAACAAATGTCTTGAGATAATCCTTAATGTTGCCAGGGGTGCTGATTGGGACAAAGCTTTTAATTTCTCCGCCAACTTGGATTTCCTGCGTTCTTGCTTTCAGAAAACCGAAGGTAACCAACTTCTTCTTGCTTGATGATTAGATTGTATAAGAAGTCCAAATCTTGTTTCTTTGCAGACATGAATTCTCATTTGTTCCTTTTGGTGTTTGGAAACAGGTGATTTTGTTAGGCGTATCTGCACAGCTGCAGAGATGAGGTTCTATTCAGATGAGTTCCTCTTTAAAACGGATAACCCGGGGTACTTGAAACCGAAACCGAATCGGAATTGCAACTTGACATCATGGGTCTCTGGTTGTGAGCCTGGCTGGGCCTGCAGCCTGGATCATCAAGTTGATCTGCAAGACCTTCCAGAAAGAACAAGAAACTGTATGCCTTGCTGCGAGGGCTTCTTCTGCCCCAACGGACTCACTTGTATGATACGTAAGCAAATCCAAAACTCTCTTTAAGTTTTCCATTGATATCTAGCCTTCTTTCAATATATCTTATCGTCTAAATTTTCTCTTCTGTTTTGAAAAGCTTGCCCTCGTGGTTCTTATTGCCCCTTAGCTACCCTTAATAAGACAACAGGCTTATGCGACCCGTGAGCTTTACTTTTTCTTTTTTTTAAGTACACATGTTATGCTGTTGTGGGATAAGATGTTGAAATCTTACAATTTATATAGGTATGCTTATCAACTACCACCAGGACAACTAAAACGCACTTGTGGAGGTGCAAATGTATGGGCCGATCACAGTAGAAGCGACGAAGTATTCTGTTCCGCGGGATATTATTGTCCAACGACCACTCTAAAATTACCTTGTGAAAGGGGGTAATTCAACCTTTGTCCCTTCAAACTCCATTCTATTGTGACAAATAATAATCAAAGTTGTGTTATTATTACTTTTTTTATGTATGTATGATCCAGGCACTACTGTCGTATGGGTTCTACATCTAAGAAACGTAAGTCTTTCAGAATTATCATAATGAAGTTTATTTTAAATCTGCCTTGTCTCTCTCTTCATGTACTTATTGTCTTCCAGCTTGCTTTAAGTTGACTTCTTGCAATTCCAACTCCGCAAATCTGCATGCATTTGGGATTATGGTTATTGTAAGTTTTTTTTTATTCAGTTATATTATTAGTCAGTGATGAATACATCCAAAAGATTTTTGACAAAAAGAGTGGCTTTCAATGTGTTTGTGCAGTGTGGTGTGGTCACTATTCTACTCATTATATACAACTGTTCTGATCAAATCCTAACGACGAGGGAGAGGAGGCAGGCGAAGTCCAGGGAAGCAGCTGTGAAGAAAGCTAAAGCCAACCAGAGATGGAAAGTTGCTAGAACTGCTGCTAAGAAGCATGTAACTGAGATAAGTGAGCAAATAAGTCAGACGCTCTCGGGTAAAAGAACCAAAAACGATGGAGAAACTCACAAGATGTTGGATCGTGTGGACTCGTCTTCAAGTCCTGCTAGTTCCTCCTCAGCTGTGCAACCTAGCTTTGAGATAGAGGATGATGCAGCTGGCGGAAGTAACAAAAGACCAAGTGGAAAGAGAGGTAAAGGTCCCAGAATCAAGAATTCACAGAGCCAAATCTTAAAGTATGCGTATAATCAGATCGAGAAGGAGAAAGCCATGGAGCTAGAGAATAGCGACCTTACCTTTTCAGGAATAGTTAACATGGCTACTTATTCTGAGATGAAGAGGAGGACCCTCTTGGAGCTTTCTTTCCAAGATTTAACTCTTACCTTGAAATCCAATGGTAAGCATCTGTTGAGATGTGTGACAGGAACCATGAAACCAGGTCGGATCACAGCTGTGATGGGTCCATCAGGAGCAGGAAAGACAAGTCTTCTTTCTGCTTTGGCTGGGAAAGCCGTTGGGTGCAATCTGAGTGGTTTGTTGCTTATAAACGGGAAGCAATTATCAATCCACTCATATAAGAAGATTATTGGGTTTGTGCCACAAGATGACATTGTCCATGGAAACTTGACTGTTGAGGAAAACATCTGGTTCCATGCTAGATGCAGATTACCTGCTGGGCAATCAAAAGCCGAAAAAGTGCTTGTGGTCGAGAGAGTCATCGACTCTTTGGGGCTACAAGGTGTGAGAAGCTCACTAGTTGGTACGGTAGAGAAGAGGGGAATTTCAGGAGGGCAGAGGAAACGAGTGAATGTTGGTCTGGAAATGGCAATGGAGCCTTCTATTTTGTTCTTGGACGAACCTACTTCTGGTTTGGACAGTGCCTCATCACAGCTTCTTCTTAAAGCACTTAAGCATGAAGCCCTTGAGGGTGTCAATATCTGCATGGTTGTTCACCAACCAAGGTAAATCAATCAGAAATGTTTAGAAGAAATATCTTTTTAATAAGTGTCATGAAGCTTTCTAAGTTCATAACGTTTCTCTGTTGCAGTTATACTCTGTTCAAAACGTTCAATGATCTAGTACTTCTAGCGAAAGGTGGCCTTACTGTTTACCACGGACCAGTAGAGAACGTCGAGGAATACTTCTCGGGTCTTGGAATCATTGTACCAGAGCGTATCAACCCTCCTGACTACTACATAGACGTTCTGGAAGGGATTGTAACCAACCTGAACTCTGATGTTAGCATCAAAGAGCTTCCTCAGAGGTGGATGCTTCACGAAGGGTATTCGGTTCCATTAGATATGCGGAAAAACAACGCCAACAGTGCAGAACCGACATTTGTCAGAGAGCTGTTGGGAGATGTAACGAGTAATTTCAGGTTGCGTGGTGATAAAATAAGACATAACTTCTTAAAGACCAGAGATTTATCCTACAGAACAACCCCTTCTATGTGGCTGCAATACAAATATTTCCTTGGAAGGTATATATATATATATATACACTTTCTTGCACTATCTGAAGAGAAGCTAAGTGTTGTTGATTTTACAGGATAGCTAAGCAGAGAATGAGAGAAGCTAAGTTACAAGCCACAGACTACTTGATCTTATTGCTAGCTGGAGCTTGTTTAGGATCATTGATTAAAGCAAGTGATGAGAGCTTTGGAGCACCTGGTTATACCTACACTATTATCGCCGTTTGTAAGTTGGTTTCCTTCTAATACAAGTTTTCTTAACAAGTATTGTCTCTTATTGGTCTCTTGTTTTGTCTTTTTTTCTTCATATGTCAGCTCTTCTGTGCAAAATAACAGCTCTAAGATCATTCTCACTAGACAAGTTACATTACTGGAGAGAAAGTGCTTCAGGGATGAGTAGCTTAGCTAGTTTCCTTGCCAAAGATACAATAGACTGTTTCAATACACTTGTCAAGCCATTGGTATATCTCTCCATGTTCTACTTCTTCACGAACCCGAGATCGACATTTTTGGATCACTATATCGTCTTGGTATGCCTGGTGTATTGTGTGACTGGTATAGCATATGCGTTGGCTATCTTCCTCCAGCCTGGTTCTGCTCAGCTGGTGAGTTTTCCATTTCTGTTTCGCTTGCAAAGAGAAGAAAGAACCATCCACTCTGTCGTAATTGGTCTAATTTGACAAAAACATGTTGGTGTCTTTTGCAGTTTTCTGTACTTCTTCCAGTTGTTTTAACACTTGTTGCAACTCGACCGCACGATAGTAAAGCTATGAAGACCATAGCTGATTTATGTTATCCAAAGTGGGCTTTGCAAGCATTTGTGATTAGAAATGCGGAAAAGTAAGGCATATTCTTCTTTCTGCCTGAAAAATCTTGGTTTGATTCATATAGCATCTGTTTTAATTTTTCTGCTTTGGGGTTCAGGTACTCTGGAGTATGGATGATCACTCGGTGTGGAGCACTTATGAAGGGTGGCTACGACATTAATGAGTGGAACCTGTGTATAATGATATTGCTTCTCATTGGTGTGGCCACTCGTATGATCGCCTTTGTTGGGATGGTTATACTTCAAAAGAGGTGAATAAAAGGTCTTTCCATCACGGTTTTAATTCTCGCAGGACTCTCAAGCTTGGAGGTAAGGAGGAGCGAAGACTTTCATGGTTCTGCGTTTGGTTTATATTCGACCAAGAAGACTATATGTAGCTTTCTTTGTGTTGTATCCTTTGTTCCTCTTAGTTCATTGTCATATTAAAATAGCAAACTTTGTTCAGGTCTTTTGTGATTTTAATGTTGGTTTTTAATACAAAAGTTAAGCGTGCTGGCAGGTTTAAATAGATGATCTATAAGCTCTTTTATAAGTCATGGCTTGTTTTCATGAATTTTATGCTCAAGAGAGACTTGTCTCCATCTCCAAAGGTTGGATATTTTCTTTCTTCTGCTTTGGTGATTACAGCAACCGAAGTAACTCAAGAGAAGGCAAAGGCGCATGTATGTAACCTGTTATATGGATGATGTCTGAACAAGGACTAATTTGAGCCATTGCTATTTAGGTTTTGTGTATAATTTTGTCTAGATATCATATATAAGGTGTTTGAGACAACAAAAAGTAAACACAACTCCTAAGTATGTTACTGTATAACCAAATCTGATATTAAAAATTCAATCTCTTGATGTTAAATGTGTCATAAATTTCATTAGCTTTCAGATCACAATACAAGAAAATTATTTATGTTTTCAATTAATTTGACAATGAGACATTTTCAGAAAAGGAAATGAAGAGTGTTTATATTTCTGTGATTTATCTTAGTTAAACTGAGATAGGGTTAACTCACTAGGTGTTAGCGGAAGATATATTTATAACTAGGGGCATGTTCGCGCGGAATATTGTTTTATTGTTGTTAATTATTATTTTTCGGATGATATAGCTAGCTAATTATGTGATCGTCTTTATTTGCTAAGAACATTATTTGTTATTTTTATTATGTTATGTAGTAATAGGTGATATGCTAACATATTATGTGTTTGTTTTTTTAATAGTGTGTTGGTTTGAGTATAATAGTACCTTATTAGTGGTGGAGTGAGTTTGTGATGCAATGCATATTGAATTTCAATAATTTTACATTTAGACATTTGTTAAATTTAAGGCTAATAGTTTCAGGGTAAAAATTAATATTTTTTCTAATTATTTGAACATTACTTTTTAAAGATGTTTTGTGCTCTCTCCCTATATTTTTACATTGAGCCGTCACCATCTATTCATTTCATTTACCTTTCCGTTATTCTGTGATTCTTGCCATCACCGAAAAAGACTCACATATGTGCTTTTGTTTTTCCTCACCTTTTTCTCCTCTTTTTCCTTAGATTTCGGCTCATGTTAGGAACTGCATCTCCTTGGGTTTGGTCAGAGTTTAGTCGTCTTTGAAGTTGTTTTCCTCGTCGTTGGCTTACCATCGATAGTCCCTTCTCGTCTTAGTTTTCAAGATATAGTTTTTGGTGATCTGACTTCTATAGCTCGAGGACGGCTACGCGAATGAATGATTTCGTTTTGTCTACCCTTCCATATATGTTCCCTCATCTCGTTGCAACTTTTATGGCTGCTTGAGTCTCTGTGACTCTCCCTTTCGCCATGTTTGCCACTCCAGATTTGGATAGTGTTCTCCTCCGAATATGCTCTGTAGATTTTGAAGATTGTTTATGGTCTCAAGTCTGGGCTCTGGTTTCTCGGGGGTTGGCTTCCGTTCTCCCTCACTCAGGTTGTTCTCTTCTTCCCTTGTTTCCCTTAGTATAAGTGTGTGGTATTAGTCTCTTGGAGCTTTGGTCACTTCTATCCAGAGTTTTGTGGTTTTTCACTTGCATAGACGTCTTGTTTGTGCTTGTTCAGTTTGTGAGGTGATTCTTACCTCTTAGCTGGTGGTTGTCTTTATCGTTCGTTATGTATGTATCTTCCTGCTTCGTGGTGATTTTAGCCTTTTGTTGATTATTTTTCCTCTAACCCGCTTTCTTGGTTCTTTGCATTGGTCTTGATCACGCTCCTTTGTGTTCGAGTGATTGCTTTATCTCAAGATTATCTTTCTACATTTTTCTGAGTTTTGATTGTTGTGGCCAAGACACTTAATGATAAAGTGGGATAAGTTAATTTTCGTTCTTGATCGCCTTTGAGCTCTGGACCTTTATTGAGTTAGTGTTACTTTGGTATTTTTTTTCTCTATGATTATGGAGGTTTTATGTTTAGATTATGTGTTTTTCTTTAATTTGGTTGATATTAAGATAAATATATAGTTGTAAATGAAATAATAGAAAATAGTAAAAAATAATAAAGTAGCGAAAGTTTATGTTATTTTTAGCAGTGAATAAATTAAATATTAAAATACATTTATATTTTTTTACTTATTTTTTTATTCGTTTTGCAATTTTTTGAACAATAAAATAGATTATCAAACTTCAAATGATGATAGTTAGTGTGAGAAGGATTAGATAGTGCATAATTCGAAAATAATGAACCAAATTGCAATAGTCTAAAAGAAGAAGGATCTAAAATGTAGAAAAACAAAAAAAGAGGACACATGTCAACAAACTCCTCTTCCACATGTCATAAAAAGAGAGAAAAGTCTACTTTATATATATATATATATGATGTTATAAATTGACAAACTGTTGGAGTCTTGCAGTTTCTGTTCTTCTTCCAGTGGTTTTAACACTTGTTACAACTCAACATAAAGATAGTGAAGCTATGAACATCATAGCTGATTTGTGTTATCCAGTGGGCCTTGCAAGCATTTATTATTGAAAATGCTCAAAAGTAAGGCCCATACAAAAAAACATTACATTTTTTTGGTTTGATTCATATATCATATGGTTTTTTGCCTTCGGGATTACAGGTACTATGGAGTATGGATGATCACTCGATGCGGGATGTGGGTCGCTTATGAAGAGTGGATACGACATTAATGAATGGAATCTGTGTATAATGATATTGCTTCTAATTGGTGTGGTGACTGGTATAATTGCCTTTGTTGGGATGATTATACTTCAGAAGAGGTGAAGACAAAAGGAAGCTTGGAGGTACGAGAGAAGAGTTTCATGGTTGTGCGTTTTGGTTATACTAGGTGTCTTCGTGCACCATGTGCAGTAAAAAAATTTAAAATATTTTTTAACAGATAATATAAATTATATTTTAAAATAAAATTTTATTAATATTGTAAATTTTCTTTTTCGTATCAATATTTTAATATAAATTTGATTTAATTAAACATAAAAAAATTATATTTAAGAATATGCATGTATATATTTAAAATTATATTTTATATCTATTTATTTTAATTAAATATATTAAATAAATTTGTAAAAGTTGCATAATTACCAAAAATTAAAATTAAACAATATTCATAAAATTTGTAGATATATAAAAAATAATGATTTTACGATTAAATTTTTATAATTTTCTAAAAAATTGTATACATTTTTGAAAATTTTAGTAATAAAATTTCATAATTTAAAAATATATAATTAAATTATATTTCGAAATTTATAATGTCATATTTGAATATCTTTATTTTAATGATGATTTATGAGTTATTCCCATATTCTAAAAAAATTCAAAAATATAAATTGACATTACATGTAATATATGAGTTATTACCATATTTTAAAAAGTTTACCAAAAATATAATTAAATATATTAAATAAATTTGTAAAAGCTGCATAATTACCAAAAATTAAAATTAAACAATATTTATAAAATTTGTAGATATATAAGAAAATAATGATTTTATGGTTAAATTTTTATAATTTTCTAAAAAAATTGTATACATTTTTGAAAATTTTAGTAATAAAATTGTATAATTTAAAAATATATAATTAAATTATATTTCGAAATTTATAATGCCATATTTGAATATATTTATTTTAATGATGATTTATGAGTTATTCTCATATTCTAAAAAAAATTTAAAAAATATAAATTGACATTAAATGTAATATATGAGTTATTACCATATTTTAAAAAGTTTACCAAAAATATAAATTAAGATTAAATGTAATTGTCCATGTCATATTAAGCTATAAGATATATCATCAATTTCAATAGTCATGTCATATTTGTTTTGTGAAATTGATTGTAGAAAAGACATGTGACAAAATCACTACGCAAATATAGTGTAGGGGATTGGACCAAGAAGACTATTATGTAGCTTTTCTTGTGTTATGTTATATTCTTTGTTTATGTTAGACCATCTTTAACGCTTCATATTTGTGGTCCTTAACAAGATCCTTAAGCATTAATGTTGATTTAATTAAATGGAAAACAAATAAATGCTAGATAATCGATCCTTAGTGGGTTGATTTGGTGACCGAAAATATCAAGGGTTTTTAAAACACGTGTCAGCTGCTCATTTATTTGTATTTTTTTTCTTTTTCTTTTATTTCTTTCTTTCTTGTTTTCGTTCTTGTTTTGTTCTTGTTTTCTCCGCGAGAAGAGACTGATCGAAACCGACGATGGAAACGACGATTCTGTCGGTCCACTCGACGGCTCCTCCATCTTTGCCGTGATTAGAAGGATCGAAACCCACCACGGACGACGACTCTCTCGGTCCTCAGCGCGGCTCCTCCGTCTTGTCTTGTTTTCTCCGTCGGAAGAAGGGTCTAAAATCCATCACAATCGACGCCTCTCTCGTTCCTCACCGCGACTCCTCCGTCTTGTCTCCTCACCGCGACTCCTTTGACTCCTCCGTCTTGTCTCCTCACGAAGACTCCTCACAGTGACTCCTCTGACTCCTCCGTCTTGTCTCCTCACCGCGACTCCTCTTACTCCTCCGTCTTGTCTCCTAACCGCGACTCCTCTGACTTGTCTCCGTTAGAAGATGGATCGAAACCCACCACAATCGACTACTCTCTCGGAGCCCACCGCATCTGCTCTGTCGGTTCTCGTCTTCTCCGAGTGAAGAATGGTTCAAACCCATGACTTCCCGTGTATGTACTAACTTTCTCACTTCATTCTTGTGTTTTCAATTTAATTGTTAGCTAGCAAACTGGTTTAGACTATCATATTGTTTGATCTTAAGTTGATTGTCTTGTTAATTATGACAGGGAGTTTGAGCTCTGGACATGAGGTCCTCCGACTGAAGTCACAATCGGAAGGAGTTCTTTTTTGAAGTTCAGTGCAAACTGTGGGTGAGGTATGTGTGCAAAAATCGACTTTAATTTCTTGCTTGCGACTGATGAATGCTTGTTAGAGTTAGGATGAATGCTTGGGTTAGTGGTTAGTAGGTAGAGTGATGAATGCTTGCCGCAAGTGGTTAGTTTAATGAATGCTTTGTGATGAATGCTTGTTTTAGTGTTGTAATAGGATGTGGTTAGGTAATAAATATGGTAGTTACATGTCTTCTCAGCTCAAATCTTCTCTTGAGAAAGAGTAAAGACAATTACTCTCCCGTATCTAACCGCATCTTCTCTTTTCATCTATAAATCTTTTGTTCTATCTTTTCATATTCCAACAAAAGTTTCTGCTCTTTCTTTTCATATTCCAACAAAAGCTTCTGCTCTTTCTTTTCATATTCTTTTTTCTTCCTTCTCTCTGCTCTTCCGTATTACAATATGGATCACACGAATTTTGTTGACCTTCTGACCAGTCAACAAGATAGTGTCATTCCTCAATCGTTTCCTTGGGAGAGCTCATCACAAGTCCCTGTCTTCAGCACTCAATGTACAGAAACTTCAAGTTTCTGTGAAGAGTCATCTACACAGCGCAAAGAAAGAAAGAAATGGACTCCTTCTGATGATCTTGTGCTCATAAGCGCCTGGTTAAACACCAGTAAGGATCCTGTCGTGAGCAATGAGCAGAAAGCAGGCACATTCTGGAACCGCATTGCAGCCTACTATGCAGCTAGTCCGAAGGTGGAAAGTGGAGATAAGCGAGGAGCTCTTCAATGCAAGCAAAGGTGGCAGAAGATCAACGATCTTGTCTGCAAGTTCTGTGGTTCCTATGCGGCTGCGACAAGACAGAAAACAAGTGGTCAGAGTGAGAGTGATGTTGTGAAACTCGCACATGAAATTTTCTTCAATGATCAGAAGATTAAATTCAACCTTCACCATGCTTGGGAGGAGCTCCGCTATGACCAGAAATGGTGTGAGCATGCTAGTAGTAAGCTTGGTGGAAGCGCTAAGAAGAGAAAATGCGAGGATGGAGCAGAAACAGAAAGCTCTCAAGCTACTATCAATGTCGATAATCTACCTACCAAACGGCCTGCTGGTGTTAAGGCTGCGAAAGCAGCTTCTGCAAAGAAACCAATAGTAGATAAGGAGGCTGATGAGAAGTTTGGCAAGTTGTGCTCAATTAAAGAGAAAGACCTTGTCTTGACAGAGAGAGTTTCCAAAATGAGACTGCTTGACAGTCTCATTACAAAAAAAGAACCACTTTCTGAAAAAGAAGAAGCACTGAAGAGTAAGCTTCTTACAGAGATGCTGGATGCTCCATAATATGATGGTTCTGTCGCATGTTTAAATGTTTCTTAATGGGATGTTTCGGTTTGATGCTTTTGTTTCATGTTTCATATTTCTTGTTTCTGTTTCATGTATCGGTTTGATGTTCTGTTGTATGTGCTTCATGTATCAGTTTCTGTTTGATGTTTATGTATCTGTCTGTTTGCGATTTCATGTATCAGTTTCATGTATCAGTTCTCTTGACCACTTCTTGTGTCCATTTACGATTGCATCTCTTTCTGTATGTTTTTGTTTGATGCTTCTGTCTGATTGTATACAGAGAGTCAAGAGAAGTCACAAGATTGCAGAGAGAAGTCACAAGATTGCAGAGAGAAGTCCCGAGATGTTTGGTTAAACATGTCACGGGAAGACACAATGCCACTAGAGAAGTCACGAGATTACAGTTGTGATATGTCTGTTTGTGGACTTTATGTTTGTCTGTATGTAACTTTAAGTCACGAGATTTTTATGTTGCTTATGCAGATTTATATATATAATTTATATGTCACGAAACTTTATGCTTCTCTCCTTCTCTATATAAAGTATTGAGACATGAAGTATTTTTTCACCAACAAGTTTCATCTGATCACCGACTCTTTTTCTCGCACCAAAACACTCTCTTTCTCTTCACCATCACACTCTCCTCACCAAAACTATTCACATGGCATCTTCATCCCATAATACGTTTGATGTAGAAGATGGTGAAAGTTTTGATCAATATTTTGATCGGTATGTTGATCAATATTTTGATCAAACTTTCGATAGTTTAGCCATTAATCATGGTGATCAAGAAGTCCAAAAAAAAAGAGAAAAAAACGAGTTCACATCGAAAGGAACCGTGAAGAAGGCAATGTACGTTTATGGGAAGATTATTTCAGTGAAACCCCAACATATCCTTCTAATCTATTCCGACGGCGATTCAGAATGAACAAACCATTGTTCATGCGTATTGTTGATCGACTCTCCAATGAAGTTGAATTCTTTCGACAAAAGGAAGATGCTCTCGGCCGGCTTAGTCTCTCTCCACTTCAAAAGTGTACAGCAGCCATTCGTGTCTTGGCATACGGTAACGCCGCTGATGCTGTTGACGAATACCTCCGACTCGGTGAAACAACTACTCGTTCATGTGTGGAACATTTTGTCGAAGAAATAATAAATTTATTCGGTGAAGAGTACCTAAGAAGACCAACACCGGCTGATCTTCAACGTCTACTTGAAGTTGGTGAGTTCCGTGGATTTCCCGGTATGATAGGAAGTATCGATTGTATGCATTGGGAGTGGAAGAATTGTCCCACCGCTTGGAAAGGGCAATATTCACGTGGTTCCGGAAAACCCACAATTGTTTTAGAAGCGGTTGCTTCTTTTGATCTCTGGATATGGCATGCGTTTTTTGGACCGCCAGGTACTTTAAATGATATCAATGTTCTTGACCGCTCACCTGTTTTTGATGATATAATACAAGGTCACGCTCCGGCAGTCACTTACTATGTCAATGGAAGGGAGTATCATTTGGCTTACTATCTCACCGACGGTATTTATCCGAAATGGGCTACTTTTATCCAATCAATTCGGGAGCCACAAGGGCCGAAAGCGGTTTTATTTGCTAAACACCAAGAAGCTATCCGAAAAGATGTCGAGCGTGCTTTTGGAGTCTTGCAAGCTCGCTTTGCAATTGTTAAAAACCCGGCACTTTTTTGGGACAAAGGCAAAATTGGGAATATTATGAGAGCATGTATCATACTCCATAATATGATAGTGGAAGATGAACGAGATGGATATACTCTGTCTAATCTTTCGGAGTTCCAACACGGAGACGACCCCGGAAGTTCACATGTCGATCTCGATTTTCAAACGGATATCCCTTCAAATATCGCCAATATGATGGGTGCTCGAAGTAGAATTCGTGATCAACATAAGCATCAACAACTGAAAGCGGATTTGGTTGAACATATATGGCATAAATTTGGACATAATGAAGACATCAACTGAGTTCGGAAGTTTGTTTTCGAATTATTCTCGATTATTGTACTAATCTATATTTTCATGTTTTTTTTAAATCTATGTTTTAAATGTTATCTTTTAATATATTTTATTTAATAAATAAATTTTATTAAAAAAAGTTATTAATTTTTTTAAGAGCCTCGAATTAAGAAACCTCCATTGGACCGCTAAAAATGGAAGTTTCTTAATAGAGATCCTTAACCCCACTTAAGGTTTAATTTATTATTAAAATTTTCTTAAGGATCTCAAAAAGGGTTTTGGGGTTAAAGATGGTCTTAGTTCATTATCTTGTTAGAAGGGTAACAAACTTTGTTTAGTTTTTTTTTTGTGAATTTAATGTTGGTGTTTAATTAGCTGATCTGAGAGCAAGCATCATAAGAAAGTAGATCACTTTTTTGTTGTCGTGAAGTGTAAAGATTAAAGATCATTTTTTCTTCCATCTGAGAGTAATCATCTAAGAAAGAAGATCTAACTCCAACCACACTTCCAGAGAATAAAATGCACAAAATTAAGTAACAAGCTGCTTCATTAAATAAAGCAGCCACTTTTAAAAGTGATGTTTAAGTTGTGTTATACTTCATCCGTTTCTTAAAGATGAATATTTTGGTGTTTTTACACATATTAAGAATCATAGATTATTTTTTTAATTATCAAATTTCAATGTTTTTTAACCAATAGTCTTTTAACAAATCCAATTAAATTTATTGAAATTTACAATTTTTATATAGAAAACATAAAAAAAAATTTTTTGCGAAACAAATTTTTTTAAAATTTTTTTATCTTAATAAAACAGAGGGGAGTATGATTCAACTTATTAGCTAATGGCCCATGATCGCTATCAAAGAATGATTACGATGACATGGCAAAAAGGGATTGGTGACTAGAGAACCTTCGAAGGTGTGCCCCGCCCCCACTTTAATTGACAAGACAGCGAAGCCAAAACAAAACCACCACTTTTTCCTTTATTATTTATCGAACAAACATCACAAAAACAATGTCTCAATCATTAACACCACCGAGATTCATCATCGTCGTCGTCTTCAACTCGGTCTTCTTCTTCTTCTTCTTTTTCTCCTTCGTCTCAAGATTCGAAAAAAATCTCATTTTTGAAAGGGAAGTGTACGACTTTGATTTGGCTTCGACGAAGGGTTTTGTCTGAATCATACCGGGAGGCTTTTGGTACTTGAAGCAAGAACATACAAATGGGTTGTGCTGGATCGACACAGTCGCAAGCAGAAGGTGAGAGATTACACTACCATCTCCTCGAATCTCTTTTAGTTTATCGCTTTGTTAGCTGGATTGGGCAGGAAAAGGAATCATCTTTATGTTTCGTTAGAGAAGATAAAAAAGATGCAGACTTTCTATTTTTAGATGTTATTTTCTCGCTCCCATCGATAAGATGAACCCTAGATTCTTCTGTCAAGTTTTGATTCCGATTTAAGGGTTTTCAGACAAAGCTACTTGTTTAGATGTATGTTTGTGTTCATGTCTATGTGAATATATATATATATATATATATGCTTGCATAACCTGGTAATGCGAAAGATCTTAGAACACATAACATTGTTGTGTGAGCAAGCTCGGCTTCATCTGGAAGGTTTAACTTAGTAGTATGAGTATCATCCTCATTTTAATTGGCGTCCTCCTATGGAAAGACACTAAGTGTTGGTTGATGAATCGAAGCCGATGAGGCTAAATTAATTTTCCTTTTAATCCTTAATTGAGCACAAGTATGATGAGTTCATCATATGTTTTTGATCATGGTGCACTTAGATTTAGTAGATGGAGATTGGCTTTGTTTCTTTTTAAGAGTTTTATTATGGCAGCAGAATGGATAGATAACTCGTTGTTTGTTGACAGGGCCAGTGAAGAAAATTAGGAAGCCAAAACCGTGGAAGCATACTCAACCGATCAGTAAAGCTGAGCTTGTGAAAATGAGAGAAGAGTTTTGGGACACTGCTCCTCACTATGGCGGTACGAAAGGTAAAATTGATTCCTTACTTATCTCTACAGCTTGCCTTGTTTGTGTTTTTTTTTGAGTGGTGTGGTTTCATTTTATACAAAAGAAAATGAAGTGTTTGTTAGGATTAGTATTAGCCCTTTTTTGAAAAAGAAAAGAAAAAATTGAAGGGTCTGTAGAAAAGCGGTAGTACTAGTGATTAGAAGGGATGAGAAGTAAAAGAAAAAGGAATTTAATAAGGGCTCTACCGGATTCGAACCAGTGGCCTATTGATCTGCAGTCAATTGCTCTACCACTGAGCTAAGAACCCTTTTGTTTTCTAGTGATGAGTTGCACACATAGAGATTATCTAAATGATGTAATGCTGATTTAGTTAAAGGTTTTTGTATAAAGGGGAGGGAAGTGAGGGAGGATAAAAAGGAAAATTTTGATCTGCAGTCAATTGCTCTACCACTGAGCTAAGGACCCTTTTGTTGATTAGGGATAAGTTATACAAAAACAGGATTATGTATTATGGTATAGGAGTAGAGTTGGAAAGGGATGATGTTATATGTTGGAAAGGAATGTAAAAATAAGTTTTTAAAGGGCCCTACCGGATTCGAACCGGTGACCTATTGATCTGCAGTCAATTGCTCTACCACTGAGCTAAGGACCCTTCTTTTGTTCTTCTTTACATAAGGTTGAGAGTTGTCACGTTTTGAACCATTCTCAGCTCAGCTAAGGAACTTCAGTTAGATTGTGTCATTATAATCACTGACAAATCAGAGACACCATAGATGTCTTTTGTCAGGAAAAAAAAAATGATCTGCTTTGTGTTGTCTCTTTGGCTATTTGCTTCTGATCTATCAACATGTTTGTATCTTAAACTCTCTAATCGCAGAGATATGGGACGCACTTCGAGCTGCTGCTGAAGCTGACATATCTCTTGCGCAAACAATCGTGGATAGCGCAGGAGTCATTGTTCAGAACAATGATCTCACTACCTGCTATGACGAGAGAGGTCAAATATTCACTTGCCTCAGTGATTTTTCTTTGTTGCATACTCCTAACTAGTACATATTCTTTTATCCTACAGGTGCTAAGTATGACCTACCTAAGTATGTTCTAAGCGAGCCTACCAACTTGGTGGAAGAGAGTTGATTAAGGATCAATACCATTTCGAAAAGACCAAAAGAAAGTGAGAAGCCAAAGCAAAAAAAAATGTAAATCTTGTGTGAAAGTAGTTACATTAGGATCCTCTGCTTTTGTCTATTTAACACTTTGAAAAACGTTCCCACTTGTCTCACTCTGACATGTACCTAAGAACTCAGATTGTTACTGAAACTCTAAAGACAGGCTTTTGGGGTTTCATCTTGATATTAATGCTTTGACGAGGTAGTTTGATCAGTCAAGGTCATGGTCATGGTCATGCTAGTCTCGCTCCCTATCATTTCATAATACTTCTTCATAGTGTTCATGTTCTCAAGTCTCTTTGTCTCTTTATACTCTGAAGCTTCTTCAAGTTTCTCCAACTCCACCATCTTCTTACCTTCCAGCATCTTCACCACTTCAGACATCAATGGCCTATCACTCGGATCAGGAATTGTACACAGTATCACCACTTGAAGCATGGTCAATGCTTCTTCTCTATTGTAATCTGATCCTAGTCTCGGATCCACCAGCTCCAACAGATTGTTCTGCTCCCTCAAGATTGTCACCCAGTCAATAACGTAGGGAGTGTTGTAATTGGATGCAGATTGGTTTATCTTGTTGCTTCTTCCATGAACAATCTCTAGAGCTACAATACCAAAGCTGTATACATCAACTTTATCCGTCAAATGACCTCTCATCGCGTACTCTGGAGCCATGTAACCACTGCAAAAAATGATGTTATAATCAGATTTCAAATGATATAATGGTATTGATTTGACTTACAATGTTCCAGCAACTCGAGTGCTAATGTGAGTGTTGTCATCTTCATTAAGCTTGGCAAGACCAAAGTCTGATATCTTCGAGTTCATTTCCTTGTCTAACAACACATTGGTAGCTTTGATATCTCTGTGCACAATCCTTATCCTTGACTCCTCGTGGAGATATGCTAGTCCTCTCGCTACACCAATGCAGATCTTCCTCCTTGTTGGCCAATCCAATCTCAGCTGAGTTTCTTGAGGACCTTGAAAAACAAAAATATTAATCTATATGGAATTTCTGAACATGGTTTTCTGAGGAGCTAGTAATGTTTGGATCTCTCACCAAACAATGCTCGAGCAAGGCAGTTGTTTTCCACATACTCATAGACTAGCAAAAGCTGGTCTCCTTCAACACAGCATCCATATAGTTTGACTAGGTTTGGGTGATGCAGAGCTGTGATCATACCAATCTCGTTCAAGAACTCGCGGTTCCCTTGTTTTGATCCCGTAGAAAGCTGTTTCACCGCGATTATTGTTCCATCAGGCAACTTTCCCTGTAGTCATAATGCAAACAAAACTCCTTTATAACATCTTTTTGTAGTTGTAATCTTTCTTTTGGTTTCTTTACCTTGTGTACAGGACCAAATCCACCTTCTCCAATCCTGTTTGCAGTATCAAAGTTGTTTGTAGCTGCTTTGATTTGCCTCAGCGAGAAAGAGTTGATCATAGGATCTAAACTCTTGAATTCTGAGAGAAAACCATTATTTTGAAACACAAGTCAATCACTATTATATATATAAGCTTAAATGTTAGTCTGTGACTCGTGAGTACCTCCTTCCACGTGAGTCTTGGATCTCAAGCTACGTCTTTTGCAGACAATATAAATTAGAATAAATATGAGAACTATCATAATTATGTAAACCATAACTGCAGCTCCGTGGACAGCAGCATTCACAATTGTGCAAACCATAACCTGCAACTCCGTTGTACCTTCTAGGGTGGACAACGTTGCAGATGATGCACAACCAGAGAAGAAGAAACGAAAGAGTCAGAAGGAAGTCGAGAGAAACCGATTAAACGGCAAATTCTTTTTGGCTATTTTTTTTTTTACATTAGAATTTAGATTGTTATTCTTAGTATTATGAATCGGAAATTAAGTTAGGAAATAAACTAGAGAAAAAGATAAAAATAGCACTAAATCAAGTTTTTGTTCCCAGACTAGCACTCAAGGTCAAAAGTCACAAAAATAGCACTTAATGTTTTATCAAAAGTCACAAACTTAGGGTTTAGAGTTAAAGGGTGGGGTTTAGGATTTAGGGTTTAAGGGTTAGGGTTTAGGGTTTAGGGTTTAGGGTTTAGGGTTTAGAGTTTAGGGTTTAGAGTTTAGAGTTTAGGGTTTAGGGTTTAGGGTTTAGGGTTTAGAGTTGAGAAATGAAGTTTTGTGGATAAGATTTCAAATTTTGAAAAATAAAAAAATTAAAATTTTCAAAAAATAAACTTAGAAATGTGCTATTTTGGTCATTTTAGTTATTGAGTGCTATTTTTGTGATATAAACTTAAAAAGGTGCTATTTTGGAGATTTGGCCAATAAACTAAATCAGATATTCATGTATCGAAAGTAGCATGCAATAAGTATATCATCAATATTTAAAGGAGAGTAACGTATTTAAGAAACATAATGATTATTGACCTAAATGAGTAACTAATAATTATATCTTAATTAACAAAAAGATTTGCTATTTTTTTACTATCTTTGCATTGTATAGTTATAATATTTTTTAAGATGTGTAACATCAATACAATACTAAAAAGGGAATAAGGGCTCCATTGAGCCTATCCACGTCAGCCAATTTAATCAACCAATCATACAATTTTGATGATCCACGTCATCGTCAACACGACGCCAGCAAGTCATCTTCTCCGTTTTTGTATATCGTGACTTTTCCACTCCTATTTATGACTTATCTCCTCCCTCCTCCTTCAATTAATCATCATCTCTAATTCTATGATCACTCATGCTTCAGCTTCTCCTCTATTCTATATACAAGCTGTATTTTTTTTTTTGGTTCTGCGACACTGGTCCGTGGTCTCAGCTTCACCCGCCTTCATCTCCATGGACGGATCGAAGGAAACGTCAACAAACTCTGTGATCAACTCAATAAATCTTCTCCGATAAAAGTTGAATCTGGAAATTCCAACACAAAGAAGAGAAGATCTGATTACGATTCCCCCATGCGGCTCATGTTGCCGTCAAAAGGTACACGATCTGAACGATAATATTGACGGAGGAAGACCGGATCGGGGGTTTTCAGGTATAAAGGATCTAAATTTCTGATTAGAATATGTCTAATAAAAGCTCAAACAATAAACTCATAAAACTTTATAATATTATGTGTTCTTTGTGAGCCATGCTCAAACGGCAACGAGCTCCTTCCCATATATTGTTAGTTCTTTAGATTTTCTCTTCATGTGTACATTTTTGTTTGCAGCTAATGTTTATATATATTGTTATATAAAATTGAGAACCTTGCGATGCCATTCTTGACGTTATTGAGAATAGATGATGCGAACAAAACAGCTGTAAGTTTCTGATGCTTGACGCATGATTGACGCTTTGTTATCTACTCATAACAAAGCTACAAGCAATTGTGGATCAATGTATTGATTTCTTAAACAGGTTACTGTGTTTGATAACAACCTGAACTTCAAGTATTTTCAGATCAGATCCACGACTAAGCAAAAAATTACAATATTTTATCCTTTTTCTTTCAAATATATATACAAACTAATCTGTATTGAATTTGCATTTTAAAATTTCTGTTCAGGACTTGCGGGTCAATGCCAGTTGTAGAGTATGAAAGATATAGTCTGCAGGAAGACACAAGTTTAGTGACTGTGATAGGGAAGACTTTTGATCAGTTGGTATTAAACTGTCACGAGAATGTTCTTCTTGAGGTAAGTAATGAAAATGAATCTTGGTAAGTAATGAAAATGAATATGTTTGGTCTTTCTTTGGTTACAAATAATTTGGTCAAAAGTCATGCAGGTTTTGTGGAGGCGAGGCTGCTGGCTCCTCTTCAACTACTTCCAAGTATGGTGGTGTTAAGGAACTTAAGTCAGTCACGCTCCAGGAGCTTAATAGCTATGTTCTCAATTCAACCCCACATGTACGTCCACTTAATAAGGTCTACTTCTAAAAAATCTCATGTTGCGCACAAGCCACTGCACCACCCTCAAACCCTTGAAAATATTTTTTTTGTTATTCTTTCCTTTTGCTTACAATTATCTGATAAATGCTGCAGTTTGAATAAGATTTTAAATTGTCAAGACTCTCCAATGAATTTTGTTTCATTGTTCTCAGATCATAGTATTTAAATAATGTATTTTACTTATGTTACCCTTAGGATGTGGAGTTCATTTGCAAAGCTGAGGTGGCTGATATTGACAAAACCAATTGATGGTGGTGCTATATCTCCTGTTCTATGTGCTCGCGCAAGCTGTTTCGTGGATTCACATCTTTCAGCTGCGACGGATGCAATGATGACAATGTAGGTGTCGTCAGGTAATTTTTTCCTCACTAGAATTCGTTTAATGTATAGTCTGCATACATTGAGTTTAGAAATTGGTGATTAAGTTAACACATTCTTCAAGTTCCAATATGCAGGTTCCCAGTGCAGATGGCGGCAAAAGACGTCACTGATGCAGCTCTTTTTGTCGCATTTGTTGGGGCAATCACCAAACTTTAATTTCTTTAGGTGGGAGTTAAATTTGAGGCCAATTGTGTAGGATTCGATTTTGCACACAATGAAAACATTTAATGTTCTTTATCTAATTCTTGATTTTGATATGCCATTCAAAAAGGGAACCAGATTCGATTTTTTATACAATGAAACATTTGGATTTGATTCTGTGCACGGCTAAAGTGACCGGAATTCAGCAAAATGATGGTTGGTGTTATATTGGCTGCCTAATTATATTGGCTACCAAATGGGATTTGCTAATGCTGTGGCTTTCCTCAGGTAAAAAGCTTTGAACTGTCTCTTCCGCATATTGTAAACCAGTGGCATATATTACCAGAGGCTAAATTACTAAGATTTATTCTTTTCTTGACAACAGCTACAGGGTGGCATTGTCTCTGTCGGACCACACTGATTCAGCGGCTTTCCTAGCTTTTGATATGGAGGTTGCTAAACTTACAAACATTCAAGCTTCTGAAGCTGCACAAATTGTGGTATAACCTTTAATCGAGCACTACCTATTAACTTTTGCAAAAGATGTGAATATATTTTGTATATAATGATGTTTCCCGCTTTGCAAGGGTCAGTGTTGATGCTAAGGTTGATACTGATTTCCCTCAATCCCTTGCTGATATTGTAGGGAATACCTACACCTTCCAGCTCAAAGTAACCGAATTCAATTTCACTTCAAACCACAAAACCTTCACCATTTCCCGCATATTTCCTCAGAGAAAGCTTGCACCTATGCCTGCCTCTGTTGTAAATGTTTGTCTCTTTCACTGCTTTGAGTTTGATTTGACTAGAAACCTGAAGCATGCACCTTCTTTTGGGTATTCTATCATTACTATATATGCATATCTACAACTTATTCTAACCTTCTTTTTATAATTGTCTTCTTTAAATTTTGCTCTGTTTTCTACACGCAGACCGAGCTGAACTTATCATGCTTTGTGGACATTTAAGATGATAAAGACTTTTGTGAAAAAATAGCTACTGAGAAAAACCCCGTCCTTTTACCTGGTATTAATCAATATTCATTATCTATGTCCAAGGTTTAGCGGTCTATCTGTAAAGACAATCATTTTTTCTGTTTGATAATTTTAACAAAACAACTTATATGTTGTGCGCTGGTTTGGTTTAGCGATTGCTTTTACTCTGAAGAACTGTGATGGTTGAGGCATTCTATTGACATGGATACTCCAACTTTGGAGGATGCATTTGATAGATTGAAGAGCTTTTGTGATCGCCACTCCATTTCAGGTGAACCTCCACTCAAAGGTGTCAATGGTGTCAACGAAGCTCCCCACTCAAAGATGTCAATGGTGTCAACTAAAGGGTTCTTATGTAAGCCTAATTCTTTTTATATGCTATAAAATAATAAATAATTGGGGGTGTTTTGCTTTATGAATAAATTATGAACACATTTATTGTAATAGATTTATGCCTTCTGTGACGCAACTCGAGTCTTGGTTTTTGTTTGATCTTTATTGTATGTGTTTGTTCTGCTTGCTCTCTTGCTTGTGTATTTGAAATTTGAGGTTAGGTTTTTTTCTTTGTAGCAAGTGTAGTCCTGTTCTTGATCACATAATCGAAAATCTCTCTTTTTTTTTTGTTTGTTTAAATTGCAAATTCTGATTGTTCTCTGAGGACAAAGAAAATTTCGGATTTTTCTATTGCCCCTACAGGTTCATGTATAGGTTTTGTTCATGAAAAAACTCTAGAATGTTTCTCTGCTTTCTCTGGAGATTCGAGTTTAGGTTTTCTGTTTGCTCTTTTGTATAGGTTCTGCTCACATTCAAAATGTTCTGTGTTGCTTCTAAAGATATTTTTAATTCACATATATGTTTCTGGGACCATAACACTCAGATGAGTATATTACACTGATTCAGCTCACCAGAGGGATCTAAACTCTCTTTCAAATTTTTAAAAGATTTTTTTCTCTGTGTTACCTCTAAACCAAAATCTTTGTGATTTTCTTTGTTTTTGTAGCGGACCAACCTGTACAGAGATGGTATGTTGGTTCCTATGTTGACAGAAGCTGGAGCTATCTCTGCAAAAGCTGGAACAACTTCTGCTTAATAAGCACATCCATTTGTGATTTGCTTCTTCTATCAGGAGTAAAAGAGAACAAATTTGTGTAATAAATGTCGACTTTGTCTGAAATGATTTAGAGTTGTGGTTAAGTCGAAGTCGGTATTGAACTTTTGATACATTTATGTTATCAGGGCAACCTAATGAGTGACACACTGAGAACAATTAATAAATAATTATGCAATCAACCAGTTTACGCCTCCAATTTTCAACCACACGAGACTAAAACCAACAACATTCAAGCAACCACGGCCATTGTTGCACCCAACCTAAAACAAAAGCTGGTTGAAGCATGTTACAAGTTAGAATGCCAGTTACGTGAAGTTTCAGAACAGTAGAAATTATGAACATAGATATTGAACCTTAGATATAGACAAACGTTAAATTAAAAATACTTCGGTTTCATTGGATAACAAATTTTTTAAAAATAAATACTCCTAGACTGATGCTTATTCAAAATACATCACACTTGAACATAGATATTGAAGTTTATTACAAAATCTATTCATCTAAGCCACTTCAAACAAAGTAATGTACAGCTATCCCTGACCTAAATATGATAAATTTGCAGGGAAAAAGATGAAGAAGATAATGAATGATATTTAAAATAAAAAGTCTACATTCAGGTAGGAAAAAAATACACAAAACAAATAAATCATTTTTTTTTATTAATCGCACACTATAAAAATGTGAGTCAAATATATTTGACATCCAACAAAAAAGAAAAAAACCAAGTTATTCATTATTAATTAGTCAATTCAACGTCAGTACAGTTAAAGAACAATATATTCCGTAACCTAATAGTTCATTATTATTTCACAATAAAACTAAACCAAAAACATGAAATGCAACATAAAAAAGCAAAAAATTAAGACTATCAAACAAGTAATAAAAGAAGGATATAAGCCTCAGATAGAGTGTATATGTAGGTGAAAACAATCGACCAATGAGAAACAATATTTTTACCATGTCACATCCTCTATTTGTTTTTACAAAATGATTCTTTAACTTTTTACTTAAACAATTATAACCGAAAATATTTTTTTAGTGAAATATATTATTTATGTAAATATAATTATATTTTTTATATACATAATAGTTTGTAAAAAAATATTTAGTGTAAATAATATCATAATTTTATAAAATACTAAAATAAATTGGGCTGGTTTTCAACTTTCACAAATAAAAAATATTATTTGTAAACTTAGAAAAGAATATATCAAAAATATTCTTTTTTAGGAGAGAAAATAGAAAAATACATCGGAGACAAATCCATCTCTATTATGAAATTCCTCTATATTTTACAGAGAAATAAAGGAATACATTGAAGATGGTCTAAGGCATGGCCGACATAAATTATCGACGTTGAGATTTCAGCTTTTCTAATTCTTAATATTCTAATGTTTCAATTTAATTTGAGTATTCCCATTGTTTTATAATATAATGGTTTAAAAATATTGTTTGTTTCACTATATAAATTGTTTTAATATTTCAATGTAACTTTATATTTATTGGATATTGTGTCACCAACTAAATTATGTAAATTATTGTGTAATTGATTAAATTTATATATTAAATGACAGTTTAAAAAAAAAATATACACAGAAAGAAATATTTAGTAAAATAAAATCATAATATAATTTCTATAATTGATAGTGGTCAGTTACACTAAAAAGTCTAAATCTACAACATACACAGTTTTATTTACATCTTTAAACCTATTATCTAATTAAAATGATTCTAAAAAAAATGACAGCATGAAGAGTTAGAAAATATACGATAAAATATAATACATAACGTTAAAAAATAGATTATCACTCATCACTAAAAAATCATGTTATTAGTGATAAAAATGAAATGAAAACACATTTATTAAAACCATAGAACGTTACGCAACAAGGAGTTATTAAATATACAAATTACAAATTAAATATGCTTAACACAAACACACATAAAAATGAGACATCATATTTGGATATATTTAAATAAATAATTTTAAATATATTATATTCTTGATAATTTTAAAATTACTTAAATAGAAACTAAATTATTAAAAAATTAATATACAAATAAAACTAAAGCAATATTTTGTAACATCAAAATAATAAATGAATAAAAAATATATTATGTTAATAAAATAGATTTTAAATTTTAAAGACTTCTAATTCATGTAATACTACAAAATTCAAAATTTGTTTATTACAATTAATATTTTACCATTAGATATATTAAAGTAATATTCTAGATCGATATTCAATTGTCAGTTTTCAACTATTACATGTAAACAAAATATTATTAAATACGCTTTTTTTTTTTAAAAAAAAGAGGGTTTTATATTTTAATTAGGTTATTGGAGTACTTTTTCTTTTCGTGAATTTATTCGAGATGAGATTCCGATCTTTAAAACTAAGATAATTTATGTTCTATACATAATTATATTTTTTTACATAACTTTCAAATCTCGGACTTAATTCTTCATATTTTATTAGGTAATTGTGTTACATAAAATAGAAATACTTACTTCAAACTAAAAATATAAAAAAAATCAAATTTAAAAATTAGTATATATAATTTAATATACAAAAATTCACATACAAATAAAAATAATAAATGTAACAAATTTAAATATATTATCCGCGCGTAGCGCGGAGAAAGGATCTAGTATAATTAAATGTTAAATAGTTCTTATCTTGTCGAGAGCAATATCTACAAAATATATAAAGGATAAGTAACAAAATCAACATTAATTTTGGAGATTGTTTACTGAATAAGCACATTTCAATCATTAAATTGTGATGAAATAGCAGATCTTATATAACAAATTAACAAGTTGTCAAAGAAAGAAATATTACATTAGTTCATCATTTGAAATTATTTTCTTTAAATGTGTGAAAATATTTTTTAATCACAAGTTCACAACCAATGGATATAAAATTAGATTTGCAATGTGTCAAAACTTAACACATATTTTTTTTGTAAATCATTCATAATACCCATGTATAAATTATATAAACGTCCAATTTTGAACCAGTTATCACAGAAGAGATATATATTTGAATACTTTCTATAAATAAAACATGAGATTTAGAGTAAAACAGAGGTATCTCGTATTACATTAGTTCGAAGCTAAGAACAGTGCCAAAGTCAAAACTCTCTTGCTAATCTTTTTGGTTAAAGGCCAATACTTTTGTTTAAGAACACACGCTAAAGTATGTGTGCAGAGAATTAAGAACACATAATATCATAAGAAGTTTGTTTTGTGGTTTAATTTACAACTTCAACATTCACCTGCCACTATAGAATTTCTTTGTTAATTCTCTTTTGGTTTACTGAGTTCTAATTTTTTTTACTATATACAACTTTAACATCGTGAAGCCAAAACATTCTTTTAACAAGTTTACTTCAGAACTCAAAAGCATTGTTAAGCTGGATTGAGAAAGAAGGTTGAGCAACACTTGCAAGTGGAGTATCAACTCTAACAACTATTCCGGTCCGACCAATGTTCCCATTCCACTTTGACCGACCAAACTGCAAAAAGGACAAACCAAAACAAGAGTCAATAAGAACAATAACAAGAACGGTTACAGAACAACAAAGAGATTAGCTTACAGAGACAGATGCAAACGCTGAAGGATGAGCCGTCATTGCACAGCCACAAATCATGTTGATGTTATCATTCAACGAGTGAATAAGTTCGGTTTTCGTCCCGGGATTGCTTCCACCATACGTAGAGCACACACTGTGTTTCCATAAGTTTTAGTGAGTTGTTAGATAAGAGCATTGTTAAAAAAAATCGGTCTAGGCGTCCATCTAAATAATAATCTTCTATAAGACATCTAACCACGGCCTAACGATCTCTTGAACATTGGATAAGAGAGAGACCAGTTTTGATGTTACCTAAGTTGAATTGCCGGTTTCATCATGAGACCGGACTTACGCCAAGCCAAGGCTTGAGAAACACCTACTCCATACGATTTGTCAGGCCAGTTCACCATTGGTGTGATTCTTGTTCCTTGTTTAGTCTGTTTCATCAAGAGACAAACAGATTATTTCAAGCTCTTGAACAATACTTGATCAATAGTGTTATTAAACCTAACCTTGCAAGAGAAACTAAACCTCATATCTCCTGGATATTGACCTTGCGCTTGAAGAAGACCGCCACATAAAGGAACAAAGACACTTGTTGTTAATCCCTCACCGGAGACATACGTTAACTGCCCATTTGGGAACTGCAAATCTACAAATGACTGTTTCATGTGCCGAGTTAGTATCACTATCTAAGAATAGCTATAGTCAAAGGAGGAGTTTTGAGATTGAAGACACTCACGCAAGCTAAAGGATTGAGGCAGATCATTGACATCATAAGCCATCTTCTATGCTTTGACCACAAAGCTGGACAAAGCGAATGCATACCTTTCTGAAAAGAGGTTACCATATAAGTATTACAATGGAAAAAAGACTTCAGACGTGAAGACTATGAGAACTAAGCATACCTTTCTATCATAACCATACCAGAGCAAGTGTTGCTTTGATAAATGAACGGGCAAAAGAAGAGTTGAATCGCGCAGAAACAGCAGCGGTCCAAGCTGGAGAAGAAAGAGAGAGGAACTGTCATCTCTAGCAGCTGAACTTGATGAAGAAGCTTCTACTCTCCAAAGATCTCCCCTGGCTGCTAACGAATGTTCCATACCACTTGTTCTACTTTCATAACTTGTCGAAAACTCAACCGTTCCCTACAATTTAATACAACAAAAACTCTAATCTGTAAACAAAATTTCACCCAAACCAAGAAACTCCAATGTAACTTGATTCACAACATCAATAGTTCAACTAAATCCCATTTTCAAAAATTCTCAATAACCAACCACAGTGTTCTCAAAATCGGTATAAGGGCGCATAAAAAGAAATGATTGTTCGCCTAGACAATAATCCTCTATAAGACAGCCTAACCACCGCCTAGAGATTTCTTGCATCTAAGTTCCAAATCTTAGCATATGTTTCATACTCAAATCTCTAACACCATCTCCTAGTAACCTTTGAAAATATCATAACAAGTAAGTACCTTTGATCTCCTAAGTAATGCAGCAGTACTCAAATCAAACTCTGTCACCCTCTCCTCAGACATAGCAGCAGAGGAGACAGTATCTGTCTTAGAAAGCCTCGACTCATCTTTTGTGTCTACATAAACTCCACGGCTCATAGAAACAGACACGCTATCCTCGTGTCTAAACGGCAAGGGCAGCCTCCTGAAGAACTGATGAACCATAACGTTCAACCCGGAGCCGAAATCAACACCAGCCTGGCCAATCTGACCAATCTTGTTCCCGATAACGAGAATAGCCTCGACGCCGCCATTGATGGGCTGAGGAGAGAACTCGAGATCGAATAGCTTCAGCTTCTGATGGCTCGGCCACGGAAACGAAGGAGGGTTGATTTGAATCAAGCCCGTGAAGCCCTGAGCGAGTCGGTCGGCTAAGTCTTGCCCGTGTCGCTGAACCTCTTCCCACGCTTCTAAAGATCTCTCCACAGACATTTGTCTTCTTCAAAAGGATGAAACTTTGCAACAGAGGGTGGAGGTTTTAGCGAGTGTAGAGGATGAGGGTGAGATTGAGAGTTGAAATTAGGGTTTGAGAACTGAGACCCACAAAAAAAAAAAAAAAAAAAAGGTTGGAGCTTTATTTTAAAATTTTATTGTGGTGAGTACGAAAAATTGGATTTTGAGGATGCCATGGAAGTAAAGCGACAGGGGACTTTAAAGTGAAGAAGCACACAAGTCGATGAGGTTTGAGATGATAATATCCAGGAAGCTTCTGACCTGGACAGAGGGTTTTAAATAAACAAAGACAGACAAAGATTCAAACACAACAAGTGTTTTGAGGATTTGTTACCCTTATCAGTCGCAGTTATTGGCATCTTGCAAATAAAGGTGGAAGTTAAGGATTATTCTTCACGAAAACAGGCCTTTTTTTTTCTTCTAATGGTTCAGTATTTTCTTTTTGATTAATTAAGACTATCCGCCAGATTGAGACCTAATCGATTAATCTCATCCAGGGCCTATCCACATGTAAGTTTGGTTATTTTATGTGGGAGTTAGAGACCTATACCTTCTAGCCACATGAAATGAAAATCTAGTAGTTTTGCAATGGAGAATTTTTTTTTTCTTGACTTGCACCAACATGGCGACTCATGATTTAGTAGAAACCGATAGACCACCACAATGTGGTTTATGGTTCAATATCTTTCAAGAACAATAAAGCTTTTTACAAGCTTCAACATTACAATGACAATAATCGATACTATTAAATTAGGAACATGTCCAGTTGATATTAGTTCAGTTCAACAATTATTCAATCATAACCTACTATAAAAAAATAAACCTAACTCTTTTATAACTACGTCTAAACATATTTCTACCTGTTACGTATATTGTAACCTCTTATTTCTTTCATATATTCATGGAACCCATAACTCCCTCTTTTTTTTGGACAATAATAACCCGTAACTCTCATCTTATATGAACTTATAATTTATGTATTTCATTTTAAAATTGTTTTGTTTAATTAACCAATGTAGATTCTGTAAAAATTTTATTTTATTCTCAGTGTAGAGATTTTGGACGGGGTGGTTCTTCGTGACTTTTTTCTACTCAGTCAAAAACGCAGAATGTTGAAAAAATTCTGTATAGTGTTAGTTTGTGTAAAATCCTATTTATTCTTAATTGTTTGTGGTTTTTTGTTTATAAATTTAAGAACTATGAAGAAAAAATGATGAAAAAAACTAAAAAGGAGAAAGAAAGAGCGGCTGAATTAGGTTTACAGGGAGAGAGAAAGAAGAAGAAGACTTTTTTAGTGCTTTGGCTTATCTAATTTCTTTTTGGAAAATACGAACATCGTAATGAAAAAGAGATATAGATTGACCTAAGTTGGACGAAATTTTGGCTGTTTAGCGAAGCCCAGTATTCCATTAAATAATGAACACCTTTTCACGGGCTCATTAATCAATACATTTTACATTGGAAGCAAATAATATAAATCCACTTCGCAAGCCCAGTAAAATTAAAATTATTTTTTATTATATAATAAAAAATCCAAACAATGTATAGATGTAATAAAGTACAAAATATGAGAACTTGCAAATAATAGAAATAAAAGCATTTAAAAATAAAAAAATAAGTTTTCAAAACTAAAAATACGTATTTTGATTATAAAAGAATATGGATTGATGTAAAGAATAAACTTGCTTAATAATTACATAAGAATTTGGCATAATAATTAATATAATTTATAAAACAGTTTTTAAGAATTTAGAATGTTAAAAATGAAATTAATACACTCACAATAAAAGTATAAAATTAATATACTTACAATGTATATATATATATATATGTAACAGAATATATTAAAATTATTTTTTCACATTTTTCAAAAACATTGTTCGTTCTCCCGGGGGGAGGAGGAGGGGGGGTGTGGCCGGTTGGATTTAATATTGGTTTTCGAATATAACACTTTAAGAATTGTCTAGGTATATAGTTTAAGTTAGACTTGATTTTCCGGTCGATTCCAAAATTGGTTTTTTTATACAATTATTTTTGACTAATTATGTTAGGTAACTATTAAGAAAATATAATATGTTACACTTAGGAATAAAGTTTAAAAATAATTTTTGAAATAGAAATAGCACAGTGTATAGTTATGCAACTTGACATATTTAATACAACTACCAAAAAATAAATTAAATTAAAGTACAAATAAACACAAATATGATTGCAAAAAAACACAAATATGATTACAAAAACATAAATATAAAAATTAAATATTTCAAGAAAATAAAACTAAAAATATATTTGAAGGGCGGGTGAGAATCTAGTAAACTATTAAACCAATTATTAAATTATGTGACAATTTTAAATCGAGTAGAAATTTTATTGTAAATGATAAATCAAACAAAAATTTGCCAAAAATTATATTTAATTTATTATCAAATATATTACAAAGTATTATACAGTTATACAAGCTTTATGATTATTGAATATAATTAATTAGATGAAGTAGAAAACAAATCTAATACTTTATCTTAGTAAATAAAATATTACTTAACATTAATTAAAAGTCATTCTATTTATTTTTTATTTTTGTCAAACAAAAACTATTTAATAAGAGTTTAAGCTTACCAAAATATTAATGATGACTAAACTTTAAATCTAAATTTTATACAATCCCAGTATCCCACACTTATTTAAAATAATTAAATGATTTTTTTCAAGTATGCACACAATATATATATATATATATATTCACTTATTCATTGTATAAATATTTAAAATACAAACTAAAAGTAAATAATAAATATTATGTTGATAGATAAATATTTTTTGTTATTCAAATACTCTTAAAAACAATCAATTCGGATTTCAATCTTGTGAGGACAATGAGACTATCAATCTTAAAGACATTTAATCAATCAGTCAATTTCAAGCAAGTCTCAGCAATACTATTTCTATGTGCTCATAATATTATGGTTTATCAAGACTAGCAAAAACAGATTCAATTAATCATGCAATTAGGGTTTAACAATCAATTGATTTTGGCAAGACCAATAAAAAGATTTATTAATCACTCAATCAGTTTCAAGGCTGATTTTAGCAATAGTAGAATATAGATTTCAAGCATGAATTTCAATGAATCAGTTTCAAGTCTGATTTTAGCAATACTACAATATAGATTTCAAGCATGAATTTCAATGAATCAGTTTCAAGGCTGATTGGTATTTAGCATAAACCGTGTGTAAATAATTTATCTAATATCCGAATTTATCAAACCTCAAAAACATATAATCTGATCAATCAATTTAATCGAACTTAGCATACAATCTTAAACCTCAAGACATTAGATTTTATCATGAATCAATCAACCTACCATACGGATTCTCAATTCTCAAAGACATCCAAATCAGATCAATATAACCTATCATGCGGATTATTTAGGGTTTCTATTTAAAACAGATCAGATTACAAAACTATTAATTCTAGCAGATGATATTAAACCTCAAGAATCATGCAATCAGATCATTCGGATTTTAAACAAGTAAACCTCAATCAATCTATCAACCTATCGGATTATATAAGGAAAGCAAGCTAGCAACCTATCGGATTCAATCAATGTTTTAACAGGCTGGTCAGTTTAAACAATTTTAAATCAGATGAACAATTAACCAAGCAGGATGAGAAAATAAATCTATCAATTTAACGGTCAAACAATTCTAGCAACATAGCATCAGATTCAATCAGATTTAAAACCTCAATGATCAAAACCGAAAACAGTTTTGATTTCAAAATATTCGATTAGGGTTTTAATATGTGATTTGATAATTATAGTATAATTAATTCTGATACTTATATTATTTAGGGTTTATAGATATATGGTTAGGGTTTATTGGATTTTAACTTGTAAAAACCGATTTGGGGTTTTAATCATGTAGGAACATGATTTAGGGTTTGGGGTATCGAACTTTTAGAGCTTCGATTTACTCAATTAGGATTTTTGATCTATTACCCTATGGTTTTGATTCATAAAGATTAGGGTTTTAGGGTTTCATTCTTTATCATTCAATCCATGTTCGATTATGGGTTCTTAGGTTTTGAATTACCTTTTAACCTTAGATGATTGTTGAATCGCACCACCAAAGGAGTTGAGCCGCGAGCTGGACACGAACGAGACGCGAGCTGGAATAGATCGAGTCGCTTCTATCGGGTCGCGGACGTCCTTTGTTGCTTGATCGGGAACGTCTTGATCGTCGGACGCGAGCTGTCTGATGCTGTCGCGAACGAGGAAGAGGTCGCGTGCTGGAGATGCTCTCGGGTCGCGAACGTCTGAGCTAGGATCAAGAACGCCTTGGGCTGAAGCTGATCGGGGACGCGAGCTGGAACAGATGCGGGAACAAGAGACGCGATCAGGGTTTAGGGTTCGTCGGATCGCCGGCTAGGGTTAGGGTTTTACGGTTTTTCGATTTGGGTATTAGCTTAGGGATTTAGAGTTTCGTGCTGATAACGTGTTATAAAGTAATGGAAAAATCTATCTTTATTCATAACATAGAAGTTCCTTATATAGGAGATTACACCGTCATAGATAAATGGAAAGATTACAAATCATAATCTCTTGGTTATGAGCCATACACAATCTGGTTCATAACAAAATATGTATTTTGGTTATAAAAGAATATGGATTGATGTAAAGAATAAACTTGCTTAATAATTACACAAGAATTTGGCATAATAATTAATTTAATTTATAAAATAGTTTTTAAAAATTTAAAATGTTAAAAATGAAATTAATACACTTACAATAAAAGTATAAAATTAATATACTTACAATGTATATATGTATATATATATGTAACAGAATATATTAAAATTATTTTTTCACATTTTTCAAAAACATTGTTCGTTCTCCGGGGCAGGTAGTGGCATGTTGGATTTAATATTGGTTTTCGAATATAACACTTTAAGAATTGTTCGGGTATATAGTTTAAGTTAATAGAACACGAGACTTGATTTTCTGGTCGATTCCAAAATTGGTTTTTTTATACAAATATTTTTGACTAATTGTGTTAGTTAACTATTAAGAAAATATAATATGTTAGACTTAGGAATAAATTTTAAAAATAATTTATGAAATACATATAGCACAGTGTATAGTTATGCAAATTGACATATTTAATACAACTACCAAAAAATAAATTAAATTAAAGTACAATTAAACACAAATATGATTGTAAAAAAAACAAAAATATGATTACAAAAACATAAATATAAAAATTAAATATTTCAAGAAAATAAAAATATACCCGCTCTTCCAAGGACGGGTCAGAATCTAGTAAACTATTAAACCAATTATTAAATTATGTGACAATTTTAAATCGAGTAGAAATTTTATTGTAAATGATAAATCAAACAAACATTTGCCAAAAAATATATTTAATTTATTATCAAATATATTACAAAATATTATACAGTTATACAAGCTTTATGATTATTGAATATAATTAATTAGATGAAGTAGAAAAAAAATCTAATACTTTATTTTAGTAAATAAAATATTACTTAACATTAATTAAAAGTCATTCTATTTATTTTTTATTTTTGTCAAACAAAAACTATTTAATAAGAGTTTAAGCTTACCAAAATATTAATGATGACTAAACTTTAAATCTAAATTTTATACAATCCCAGTATCCCACACTTATTTAAAATAATTAAATGATTTTTTTTCCAAGTATGCACACAATATATATATATTCACTTATTCATTGTATAAATATTTAAAATACAAACTAAAAGTTAATAATAAATATTATGTTGATAGATAAATCTTTTTTGTTATTCAAATAAAAAATAGGTAAAATGTATGACAAATTTGTATAGTAGTGTATATTAGTTTATATGAATCAAGCAATCAATATAATATTAAAAATTAAATTTTTTTATATAAAAAATACAATTATGTCAATAATATTAGTTATGCATTTATAGACATACAAATAAATAGTTAATAAGTAATCATTCCAAGAGGTACAATTTATAAATAAATATTATATTTAATCGATATTAATAAGTAATCATTCCAAGAGGTACAATTTATAAATAAATATTATATTTAATCAATATTTTATATCTATTCTATTAAAACATGATCATGATCTATTGATAAATGTTATGTCCAACTTATCATCTATATTATTAAAACTGAAGTAGTTTTTGGAACTGTTTGGAAAAGTAGATAGCACTATAAATGAAAATTATTTGAAAACATGGATAGCCGTATAAAAAAGAAGTATATTGTAGTTTTAGTAATTTCATTAATATAATTACATTAATGGGAAAATTGCAAAAAAATGAAACTTGATTTTGAATACAAAAGTGTACCAAAAATTCCATCAAATTTCGGATCTGTGCTTCTCTTCCGACTCTTCCTTGTGGTGTTTTCCGAAAGTGTGGGGTGGCGGCGCGTGCTCTTCCCCTTTGACTTGGTGTCTCGTCTGAAGGGACACTCGTTTTGTCTCCACCCAGGAGGTCTCGGAGTGGGCTCTCCTCCTAGGCGCGTGCAAGTTTCGTCCGGATCTCGGCGCGTGTAGATCCGGCGAGGTTGGTGGTGGCGCGTGTTGCTTCAGCTCGGTGTTAAGGGACGTGTCGTCTATGCTTCTCTTCCGACTCTTCCTTGTGGTGTTTTCCGGAAGTGTGGGGGTGGCGGCGCGTGCTCTTCCCCTTTGACTTGGTGTCTCGTCTGAAGGGACGCTCGTTTTGTCTCCACCCAGGAGGTCTCGGAGTGGGCTCTCCTCCTAGGCGCGTGCAAGTTTCGTCCGGATCTCGGCGCGTGTAGATCCGGCGAGGTTGGTGGCGGCGCGTGTTACTTCAGCTCGGTGTTAAGGGACGTGTCGTCTATGCTTCTCTTCCGACTCTTCCTTGTGGTGTTTTCCGGAAGTGTGGGGGTGGCGGCGCGTGCTCTTCCCCTTTGACTTGGTGTCTCGTCTGAAGGGACACTCGTTTTGTCTCCACCCAGGAGGTCTCGGAGTGGTCTCTCCTCCAAGGCGCGTGCAAGTTTCGTCCGGATCTCGGCGCGTGTAGATCCGGCGAGGTTGGTGGCGGCGCGTGTTGCTTCAGCTCGGTGTTAAGGGACGTGTCGTCTATGGCTTGTTCTTCTCCCTTGTTCGTGGCACATCCTCTTTGTTTCTCCTCCGGTCTCGGCGATCCATGTTTGCTTCTGGAGTGGTTCGTCGCGCAGAATCACTGTCGAATCCGGGTCTCCTGCTCTCGGCTGTTCAATTTCTGTCCTTTTGCTTCATCCCGGGTTCAAGCCGGTCTTTGTCTCTGGTTATCAGAGCTTGACCATGTCGAGTTCTTGTCCTATCCAGTTAGTCGCGGCTAGACAAGGCTCAGGCTCATAGATTGAGCACATCATCCCAGCTCCGGTGGTCTTCTCGGTAAGAGCGGTTCCGGTGGTTGTGCTCTTCCGGCTTGCAGCAGGTCTCGGTTATGCTTCATTAGGTGTTGCTGCTTCCTTTCAACCCGCTTGTCTCTTCAGCGTCTTAGTAAGTATTCTCTTGTTTTTTCATTTCCAAAGAAGAGGTCTTTGGTTAGTGTGTTTGGAGCAGGCCTTCCCAATTCTCTGTGGCGTTGGGCGTGGTATCCGGGTTCAAGAAGCGTCTCTTCCATGGCTATGCTCCGACTGGTTCGGTACTTCCTGATGTATGGTGTTACGAGGCAGCACTTACATTGATGGGGATCCGACATTAGTTCGAGTAGGCTGAGAGGAGCCTTTTTTTGTATGTCGGAATGGTGGGTTACGCCTTTTCTGATTGTAGTTTCCGGTGAAAGAGATGGATTTGTTTGGGGATGGCGGTAAACCTCAGCGATGCGATCTGTCTCTGAAGTTGGGAATCTCAGTCAGTCGGAATGAAGAAGGAAGTGTCTGTGGAACTTGAAACTGTGTGTTGGCGCTGTTTTGAGGTTAAAATGAAGATGCAGTGGTAGACTTCACTCCGGTGGAGTTGACATTGTTGGCCGCGGATCCTTAGCAAGGACGGGAATCTTAACTGATACCCTGAGCTCTGAATTTTTTCCCTTCCATTGTTTTTTATTTTGACTCTCCTTAAACTTTAGAAATAAGCCTAGTCTATTTTTAAGTTCCACTGTTTTCTCCAACGACTAGCCGGAGGTCTGTTCTGGTTCCCGTTTCGGATTGTTTTTCTTAATATAATTATATTATAAAAAAAATCCATCAAATGCAAAAGTAACCCAAAAGGCTAGTGAAATTACAACAATCTTCTTACGACCGAACAAAAAACATGTATTGAGTTTTACCATTATAACATTCCTAGTGAAAAGACTTACAAAAAAGTCTCAGAGAAGACTTACAAATAAGTCTCAAAAAAGTTCGGTAGATCTTTAAAATAATTTAAAATATTTATAAAAAAATATTTTGATGGGAAAAAATTGAATCATGTAATAATAAACATTTCTAAATGATGCAAATTTAGTTTTACTAAAATTGAATTATTTTCAACATAGATGAATGAAAGTCAATTAACTCATGATAGTCATTGGTTTAGGGTTTGTAAGATATGTTATAATATTGTTGGTATATTTATGGTTAGATTTTGAAATCTTATCTTTTTTTAAAAAAAACTTGACCTATATATGTTTAGTGACTATCTAATAACTTGATTTAGACAATTTCTAAGTATCTTAAAAGTTTAAGGAAATGTTTTTTTTTTGTTTAGCTATTTGATTATAGGGTCTGCAAGACTCACACAAGACTACACAAGAAGTATTCTCACATATCCCGCCTAAATTTTAGTAGAATTTAGGGTTCCAGCCTAAATTTAACTTAGGTTTTCCGCCTAAATCGAAGTCTTCCAGAAGTCTTCTAAATGAAGTCTTCTCATGTGTTAGATCTTAAAAGTAATTAATAAATTTTTATATAAAATATTTTGAAGGAAAAAAAATCAAAATCATGTATTAATAAACATTTATAAATGATGGAAATTAAGTTTTACTAAAATTGAATTATTTTTAACATAGATAAGTGAATGTAGATTGAGTCATGATAGCCTTCGGTTTAGGGTTTGGTAAAATATGTTATACTATTGTTGATATTTTTAGGGTTTAGTAACATATCTTATAGTATTGTTTGTATTTAGTGTTAGATTTTAGAATCTTAACTTTTGAAGAAAAAAATTGACCTACATGTGTTTAGTTTTGTGTATATTAAACGTTTTATAAGGTGATTTTAAGTTTAATGAATTACTTTTTGCTATTTAGTTAGTTATTTGATTAGGTTATAGTTTGAAAGACTTCGAGAAGACTTCGAGAAGACTTGGATTGGAAAGTCTTCTGACATATTCTCGCCTAAATTTTAATTGAATTTAAGTTTCCCGTCTAAAGCAAAGTCTTCCAAAAATCTTCTCATGAATTTGATTTTAGGGTTTAGAAGACTTCCAAGAAGTCTTCTGCATCGAAAATATTTAACCTAACTGGAATTTTTGTCTCCATATATAAATAAAATTTACACATTCTCTTTCTTCCTCTCAAATGGCTGCAACAAAAATGTAATGTTTCTCACTCTAAAACTCTTCAACCTCTCTCTAATCTCTTTGAACATCAAAACACCAAACTTTAAATCCATTTCTCATTTTTTTTCTTATGTCTTCTCACTAATTTATCTTTTTTTTCAGGTTTTTCATTACATGGTTCTCATCTTTAACTCCTTCAAATGTAGATCTATAAATTTTGGATATGTATTATTGTGTGTTTTATATATTAGATTCTAAAATGCTATAGAGTCAACCTAATGCATTTTATGCTAGAAGACTTAGTCTTCCGAAGTCTTCTGCCCAAAGTGGTACAAATTTTGGATATGTATTTTGTGTGTTTTATATATTAGATTCTAAAAGTCATAGATTCAACCTAATTTGATTTTTTGTTTATTATTTAAGCATAAATGATTTATTTTTGAAGTTTTCTCTATTTTGAAGTCATTTGAATCCTTTTGAATATGCATATATTTTCATATCTGAGTCAGAATTTGGAAGGTTTCTCAGAAGACTCTTGGAAGACTCTCAAAATACTCTTCTTAGAAGACTCTTGTAATTTTTATAGTCTATACTTTTTAGTTTTTTTCTTGTCTCACCTAAAAGAGACATTGTATCATCAAGATCACACATATCATTTATGGCAAGAGTTCTTCAAATAATAATATAACATATCATTTAACTTTCAAACTTTTTTTTGACAAAATATTGTTTTCAAAACTTTTGTTATATATATTATAAATTTAGATGATTGTGTAAGTCTAAAATAAATACTTAAAAAATAATAATAAGTCTATTTTTTGTAATTTCTAGTTTTTTTTAGTTTTTTTCTTGCCAACCTAAAAGAGACATTGTATCATCAAGATCACACATATCATTTATGGCAAGAGTTCTTCAAATAATAATATAACATATCATTTAACTTTCAAACTTTTTTTTTTTGACAAAATGTTGTTTTCAAAAAAATTGTTATATATATTATAAATTTAGATGATTGTGTAAGTCTAAAATAAATACTTTAAAAATAATATAATAAGTCTATTTTTGTAATTTCTATAGTCTTTACTTTTTAGTTTTTTTCTTGCCAATCTAAAAGAGACATCCTATCATCAAGATCACACATATTATTTTATGGCAGGAGTTCTTCAGATAATAAAATTAATAACACATCATTTAATGGCAACAGTACATGTTGATTGGCCACGGTGAGCATCAAATGAAATCCTAATTTCAGCGCAATACATCGATGAACTATAAGTCTGTAACATAACTTGTATTATATGCAGAAGAGAGGTCGACAGCTTCTTCTTTAAAAACCCATATCCAGATAAGCCTTCAACGTCGAGTTCTATAACACAGCATCACTGATTTCTAACTCGACAAACAAGCAAACACGAAAAACAAGTAACACACAACACAACAAACAAGCAAAAGATTTGAAAAAAAAAACATGAAAATACGAACGGGTAACTAAAATGACCATAAGTATAAAGGCAAAATGAAATTAAAGATCTCTAACGGACAAATAAATGACTGGACATGACATTCTATTTGTTTACACATAATGAATTTAGTGTCTATCAATCCAGTAATATAGAGTTTCCAAAAAAAAAAAAGCTTTTGACAAAAAAACATTTAAAAAACACAGAGAAAGAAGTCTATTTAAATTACTGGATTGATTATTTATGAGTGGAATAAGTAAATCATAAGTATAAAAAAACAAATGAAACGTTACGATCTCTAACGATCAATGACTGGACGCTGTTCTACTTGTTTTCACAATATGAATTTACAAAGTGTCTTATAATCAATCCAGTAATATAGAATCTCCCTCTTGTTAGAAATTAAATAACATAGTGAAGAACTAGAAAGAGAGACAGAGAGAGTAAAGAAGGATGATTTTATTCACTTGATTGATTTGCTTATGAGAACATCTCATATATATAGTGGTTACAAGTATGGTAAATGGTAGATGAGATATGATAAATTAATAATCCATTGTTTTGAGACCTTAACCCACCATGCATGCTTGTCCCTTGTAGTGGCATCTCCATTGTCTTGAGACCTTAACCAACCATGCATGTTTGTCTCTTGTAATGGTATCTCCATTGTCTTGAGACCTTAACCCACCATCTTGTTTCTTATTGCTTCATTTTTACACTCCCCCTCAAGCTTGACCATAGGGACTGGTCAAGCTTGGAAACCATGAAGCATTCCCTCATTAAAACCTTTAGCTTGGAAAAACCTTATGGGATAAAAACCAAGCCAAGGAAAAAGAGTAGAACACTTCATGACTAAGAGGATCAGTGTGATGAAAAATCTACGAGTCCTAACTTGGAATGTATGAACTCGCAAACCTTGGTGCTTGCAGCCTTGGTGAAGATGTCAGCTAGTTGATCCTCACTTCTTGTGTAGCAGGGTAAGATGATCCTTTGTTCCACTGCTTGCCTAACTTTATGACAATCCACCTCAATGTGTTTAGTCCTCTCATGGAACACATTGTTGGAGGCTATGTGTATTGCTGCTTGATTATCACAATGCATGGTGATTGGAGTTGATGTCTCTATACCAAAGTCTTGAAGTAGGTTTCTGATCCAAATCAACTCACTAGTGAGCGCCCTATATTCAGCTTCAGCACTTGAGCATGACACTATCTTCTGTTTCTTGCTCTTCCAAGTGACAAGATTGCCTCCAATGAATGTACAATAACCGGTAGTGGATCTCCTATCCACTCTGTCTCCTGCCCAATCAACATCACAATACCCAACTATCTCTGTATTTTTGTTGCATCCCATCCACACTCCTTGCCCTGGCGCCTCTCTTAGGTATGTTACGATCCTTTCAACCATGTTCCAATGGTGTATCTTGGGAGCTTGCATATTTTGGCTTACTTGGTTAACTGCAAAGCATACATCAGGCCTGGTGATGGTGAGGTATATCAGTTTTCCTACCATTCTTCTATAGTGTTTAACGTCAGCATAAGGCTTATCTTCAATCTCCCCCTCACGCAGCACCTTATACCCATCTTCTAGTGGAGTCTTGGCTACTCTCGCTCCAAGCTTTCCTGCCTCATTCAAAAGATCAAGTGTGTACTTCCTCTGAGATAAGAAAAGCCCCTCTTTAGAGCGGCATATTTCTATCCCTAGAAAGTACTTTAGCTCACTCAAATCTTTAATATCAAAAGTAGACTTAAGAAATACTTTGGTTGAGATAATACCTTCCTTGTCACTTCCTGTGATGATAATATCATCTACATAAATAAGAATCACCACAATTCCTTGCTTGCTTGTGAGTGTGAAGAGTGTATGATCAGCTTCTGATTTTACAAACCCTCTTCCATTGAGAGTTGTACTCAGTTTGTGGTACCAAGCCCTTGGTGACTGTTTTAATCCATAGATTGCTTCTTCTTGGATAGCTTCTTCTTGGATAGCTTCGTCATGGATAGCTTCTTCATGGATAGCTTCCTCATGGATGATAGCTTCTTCATGGATTTGCAAATTAGGTTGATTTCCCCCCTCATGATCAGGATGGACTGCTTCTTCAACTGATGCAGCTTCATCCACAACTGGAGGTATAAGTGAAGTGCTCGGTACGCCACTTGTTTGAGGCTGGCTGATGCCTAGATTTTCCAGAATGATTCTCAAGTTGTTTGCCCTATCTGAAGATCCTTGTGAGAGATCCTGAAGGCTGTCCCAATTCTTCTCATCATAGTATTCCTTTGATTCCACAAGCTTAACATCCCTTGAGACCATAACTCTTCTTGATTCAGGTATGTAGCACTTGTACCCCTTCTGCGCATGAGTATATCCTATGAACATGCCTTTGGCACTCTTGGCTTCAAGCTTGTTTCTCTGTTCCCCTGGTATCAAGGCATAGCACACACACCCAAAAACACGCAAGTGATCAATTGGAGGTTTTATTTTGTTTAATACCTGAAAGGGAGAGATATCTTGGAGAACTTTGGTGGGGATCATGTTGATCAAATAACATGCTGAGACCACATCATCTCCCCAGAACCTCTTTGGAACATTGGTATGGAACATCATGCTCCTTGCAACCTCCATAAGATGGTGATTCTTCCTTTCAGCAACTCCATTCTGTTGTGGTGTGTATGGGCAACTTGTTTGATGGATTATGCCATGTTTTTCTAAATGATGTTTGAAAGCAGTGCTTGTGTATTCCCCACCATTATCAGACCTAAAAATTTTGATCTTGGAATTGAAATGGTTAGATACATAGTTTTGGAAGTTAATAAAAGCTTCTAAAACTCTATCTTTAGTTTGAATCAAGGTGATCCATGTATATTTTGATTTTTCATCTATGAATGTAACAAAATATTTATGGTTCTCCCTAGACACACAAGGTGCTGTCCAAACATCAGAGTGCACAAGATCAAAGCAATTTTCATAAATAGTCTTAGAATTAGGGAAAACAGATCTCTGATGTTTACTAAGAATACCAATCTCACAACTTTCATTCTTTAAAGATAGATTAGGTAACATCAATCCTAATGCACGAGAATGAGGATGACCTAATCTAGCATGCCATAAAACATCACTAGCTAATACAGAAGCAGAATTGAAAGCACAAGATAAATCTGAAAGCTTGGTGTTTTCAAGCAAGTAAAGCTCTCCCTTGCTCACACCCTTTCCCAGCATCTTCCTGGTCTTAATATCCTGAAAGCACACATCATTAGAACTGAAAATAACATTGCAATTTAAATCATTGGTTGCTCTCTTGACAGATAATAAGTTGGATGTGAAAGTAGGCATATAAAAAGCTTGAGACTCCTTATCAAACAGTTTCAAGTTTCCTACTCCTTCAATTGGAATTCTATCACCATTAGCAATCACTACACTCCCTAGAGCAGGTTTAACATCAGTAATCAGTCTAGCATCCCTAATCATATGATGAGAAGCTCCAGAATCAATGATCAAAGTTCTAGTAGTATGTGAAGCACTGTGAATAGAATTTAAAGCATTGACACTGTGAATATAATTTAAAGCATTGACACTGATGTTACCAGAGTTTGCATTGATAGCCTTGATAAGCGCTTCAATGTCTGATTTGCGGATGAAGGCATCATCAGGGGATGGCTGAGACATGGCATGGGATGTGGATCCACCAGTGTGTGTGGTTGAGATCATAGCTCTTCCATCTTCTCCTATGTGCATGGAGCCTGATACTGTGGTTTCATGAGCTCTTGCTTCATGTGCTTTGGCCTGGTTGTATCTGTTGGTTGAAGCAGGTCTGAGGTGAGGATGGAGGATCCAACAATTGGTTTTGGAATGTCCTAGATTCTTGCAGTGCTCACAAGTCACAGACTTATCTCCTCCTCTTCTTGATTTGAAGTGTGCTTTGTTGCCAGAAGCACTCTCCATCTTCTCAGCTTTGTTTGCCATAGACAGCTCCTCTTTTCCACCAAAGAGACCATCTGAGCCTAGCTCCTTCCAAAGTTGAGCACACACATCATCATAGCTTGGAAGCTCTTTAGCTCTCAATATGTGTTTAAGTACATCATTGAAGCTTGGGTTGAGTGTGAGAAGCAATCCAAAGACCTTGTCTTGCTCACGCCTCTCTTCTAGTGTACTAGGATCAGTGGTACTTGGTCTCAACATCTCAAGTTCAGACCACAGCTGGCTGTACTTTCCAAGGTGTTTGGTGAAGTCCATCTCCTCTTGCTGCAAGTTGTTGATTGCCCTCTTAACCTCAAATATTCTGGCGAGGTTTGAAGTGTTGCCATATACCTTGTATAAGGTATCCCCATAGCTTCTTTGCAGTCTCACAGTGTGAGTAAGACTCCATGATAGGAGTATCAAGTGAGCCTTGCAAGATAGACAGCACCATGAGATCCTCCTGACCTCATTTGCCTTCATCTACCACTACAACCTCCTTGTCATCTTCTCCTTGGGTGATTTTTCTTGGGGCCTCACTTGTGGCGATGTGCTCCCATAGACCTCTTCCTCCAAGAGCTATCCTGGTCAATCTCGACCAAGTAATGTAGTTAGGACCCTTCAGGGTGACTGGAATCCTCACTAGTTTGTGTTGCTCCATCTTTGCTTGCTATTGTTCAGCGGGTAAAAAAAAATGCACCAAGAAGAAATTTGAATTTCTGAGGCTAGAGAATAGAGAAAACAAGAGAAGTCAAGATATGTTCTCTAGAAATGAAGCAAGATGGACAGAACAGAGGGAGGTAGAAAAAAAAAATTGTCAAGAACAATTTCTATTACCCACTGGGTAAAAGAATATGAAAGAGATTCTGAAGAAAGTAAACCAAACAAGTGAAAAAGTAAAGTGAATAGAATAGATTTGCGGAAACAGTTTGGTGTTCAAGAGCTTTGGGGCTCTGATACCATGTTAGAAATTAAAGAACATAGTGAAGAACTAGAAAGAGAGAGAGAGAGAGAGAGAGTAAAGAAAGATGATCTTATTCACTTGATTGATTTGCTTATGAGAACATCTCATATATATAGTGGTTACAAGTATGGTAAATGGTAGATGAGATATGATAAATTAATAATCCATTGTTTTGAGACCTTAACCCACCATGCATGCTTGTCCCTTGTAGTGGCATCTCCATTGTCTTGAGACCTTAACCAACCATGCATGTTTGTCCCTTGTAGTGGTATCTCCATTGTCTTGAGACCTTAACCCACCGTCTTGTTTCTTATTGCTTCATTTTTACACCTCTTTCCCCCAAAAAAGAAGCTTTTGAGAAAACAAAAACATTTAAAAAAACAGAGAAAGAAAGAGGATTTTGATACCTTTCGGCTGAGAGAAAGGGAGACGGCGGCGAGATGGTCGTTTACTTTGGGAATCAGAATCACGGCCGATAGCTTCGTCATCGCCGTGCATAGGGATGTTGTGTTCAGGGTTAGGGTTAAGCCCTCCTTTGTGTAATATAAACTCAGTCCTATTTTAACCCAACCCTATTTTAACCCTACTTTTATTTAAGGGTTAGGACTGGTACAAGGTTAGCCCATTTATTTTTTTCTTGCAAATCAGTAATACTCTTTTATATCAATTTTTGTCTTTAATTAAGCATGACATTAAAAACCCAAAGCTTATATATTTTTTTATTTATAACTGTAAAAGTTTATCATGAAATTAAAAACCCAAAGTTTACATATTTTTATTCATAATTGTATAATATATCATAAAATTTAAAACCAAAAGTTGCACTCTTCCAAGACTCCAAGTCTCCAACACGTTGCTCTCCTTTCGAGGCTCCAACATTCGCTCTCTCACGAACTCCACTCTGCAACCACAAAATAAGAGAACTTAATCACTTGACGAAGCCAAAGAACACACTCAGAAACTCTAAACTGCAGTCACACATTCAAATGACACAGCTTCACAACGAGAACACAAACAACAAACGAGAACACAAATCAGCTTAAGATCACAGAGAGGAAGCTACTCATAGACTGAGAACACAAGCACAAACGAGAACACAAACAACAATAAGCTGAGCACTACTTCCAAAAACAGCTTAAGTTCTGCTGTTAACTTCCAAGCTATAACTTCACAACCGCAGACAGCTGTCCAGTCAGATTCTGCAGCTTGTTCTGTGAATAAAAAAACATATAACAATTACAACAATTCAACTCAAACATACTTGTTCTGGAGCACGAAGCCACACTCCTAAGCTACGGAACGTCATTGTAAACTCAGGAAAACGAAATCCCGAAATCGAACATTCCTTTAAGCATAAAAACTTCACCTAGAGATTTCAACAAACCCACATATCCTAGAGATCGATTTCAGCAAACCCACAAACCCTAGCGATCGATTTCGACAAACCCACATACCTAGAGATCGATTTCAACAAACCCAGAAAGTGCTCCAATCGTCACAGAAAAGACCTAGAAGAACGTACCTCATAGAGTCGCATGATCAAGCTCAGGAGTCAGGATCAAATTCGCAACTCGTTTCTAGTTTCTCTCGATTTGGAATCGTGTTTAAGTGAAGCTCAAGAGATCGTGTTTCTCGTTTCTGAATCGAAACAGCCAAAAGATGGAGAAGAATGAAAACAACGTCGTTTAAGTGATTTTGTTTTCATAAAAAAAAGTAACGGGCTTAGGGTTAGCCCGAGTCTTATTTTAGCCGGCCCTTTTTTAACCCATACAAAAAGTAACGGGTTTAGGGTTAAAAAATTAGATGCGGCCTGGGCTAACCCTATTGACAAAAGCCCATATTAACAACCCTAGTCGTGCATGAAGTACCTCCCGATTACAAACATGATCTTGTTTTCTATCGGTTGTATTAGAATATGAGCGAGGGAGAAGGGGACGGGAAGTTGCTCTCCGGCAAGTATGTTTAGTTAGTTAGTGTCTCCATGGTTCAGAAACTGATTATTATTATTATTTTCTTGACGGAAAGGAGAATGGGATTATCTGATGTGAGATCGTTGGAAGTGGACTTTTTATAACAACGAAAATCAAAACAGAAACGGCTACTTTTCAAACGGCTAACACGAATTTTCTTTTTCACTTTAATTAAAAGAAACGGCTAATTTTCATAAAAACAAAAAAAATATAAAAAAAGGAAATTTTCCTTTTCACTGTAATTAAAGAAAGAGCGGTTACTTCCCACGAAAACCAAAAAAGAAATTAAAAAAGGAAATATTAACATTTTTTAAATTTGAATGTTAATTTTTGATATATTTTTAAAAAATAGTTTGCATAAGAGATATTGAATTACATTTGGGATTTGAAATATATACCTTCTCACGTAGTAGTTCCACAATTCGTGCGTAGGTAAGATCATGGAAATGTTTTTAAAATAATGATTTACAATTAAATAAAAGCCGTTATGGTTAAGGTTGGACAAATAAACCAAACCCGAAAATCCGAACCGGATTTGATCCGATAAAAATAAATCTGAACCGATCCAAACCTGACATAAATACCAAATGGATCTTGTTTTATGATATTTCGGATTATGAGTATTATCCGAACCGAACCCAGACTTAAATAGATATCCAATAGAACCTGAAACATCCAAAATCTTAAAAAGAAATTGTACCATACATGATCTCAATTCTTAATATGTATCCAAAATACATTAAAATATTATTGAACATTTAGAATAATATAATATATTAATTTAGAATCATTTTTTTATCTACTAATAACAAGTCATAGTATGGCCACTTAAAATGTTGGTTAATATGACATATTTGATTATTTACATTAATAATAAACTAACTATAAATTTAATTTTTTTAATTACAACAAAATCCGTTTATAATGAATCTAACAAAATCGGAAGTCTTTGAAGTTTGAATCACATGCATGAAACAACTTTCCTTTCAATTTTTATCTTCACAATCACATGTATCAAACTTTTTTCTTCTGATAATGCAAATATAATTCAAAAGATAAAATAATATTAATAACAACTAGATTCTCACCCGCTCTTAAAGTGGGTATATTTTTTGTTTTACATTTTTTTAGAAACTAATTTTCTATTTGTGTTTTAATCATATTTGTGTTTTTATAATCATATTTCTGTAAAATATTTTTTCTTAAATAATTATTAAGAGGTTTTAATAATCGTATCAAAATAGTAGGACTAAACCTATATTAATAGGCCATGTTCCTAATTTAATATAATAGATGAGTTAATATGTTTGTTTAAATAATTTATTAGTTGATGAATATTTTGCATGTTCCTTGAAGTAACCTTCAAAAATTTTGTAATCACAAAAATATTTAATGTCTGATTTAAGCTTAATAAAATTCTAAGGATATTTTTTTTTTGTATAATTTATTACAGTTAATTTTCTTTCTAATAAAAGGCTAAAAATAAAAATAAAATTTTTTTATTTTCTTTAGATGACATCGTATTGGGTTTAAGATGGAACGATGGTGTTCTGAAGACATATCATTATCTTCATTATTGCAATTGAAATGTTTTTTATTGGGTAGTTTTTTTTTTGTGAAATGATATAACATAGTTGTATCGTAAAAGAGCGTGGACTGTAGAAAACTATTATCTATATAGAACCCGTAACTTGTGGAATTAAAGTCACTCGGCAGTTTTAGCTTACAAAAAAATGGGTCCGATTATTTAGGAGTATAATGGAAGTTACTCAAATATGAACCAAGCGTACAAACTACAAAGTAGTTATTGTTATATTTATATAACTAAATAAATATATTTAAAAATAGGTTCAATGGTAAAAATAATTTGGTGTGATATTTTAAAGGGCAATTCTTTCAGATATTCATTTTTAATTTTTGTCACAAAAATAGTTCTTAAGAAATAAAATTACCAAAATAACCTTTTTTATTTTGAAATTTTTAATTTTTAATTTTTTAAAAATTTGAAGTCATATCTCCAAAACTTCACCCCTTAACTATAAAACTTAAGTCTAAACTAGTTAAACCTAGGATAAAATACGTTTTTACTTTTTAATAAAATTTATTTTGGTCATTTTTTTTATTAAAAGCTATTTTGTGACAAAAACTTGAAAATAACTATCCTAGAGAATTTTTCTATTTTTAAATATATAAAACTATAAGATAACAAAAAACAAATTCTTCTGTAGCCAATCTGGATGAACAATGCCGGTAGCTAGCTGCAATTGAATTTGTATTCTAATCGTCGTGCCGTTTTCATCAACAACGTGTCATTTTCTTTTCCGGTTAGTATTAAGCAGACTTTCAGACCAAACCTAAACCAACCACGTCTGGCTCATATTCTGCCTTCTGGTATCAACTTCTGCCCCGTTATATCTCACCACGTCACAAAACCTGAGTATTATTATGGGACAAACAATTTTTATTACGTATTCAACTGCTGCGTGTCTGAACATTTTTGAACATGGCCTCCATTTTTCTTGGGTATTGACAAACAATTGTATGTTTTAAATGGTATAAACTGTTGACTTTAATTTGTATACTAATTTTCTTTCACTTTCATTAACAAGATGAAGACACGAGTCTATGTATTGGTAGATAAAATGTTTTTCAATGATTCAGATGCGTAAACTAAAATATTTAATGATAATTATCACCAGCTGCATTACTCCATAATTGTACAATTTTTTTTTTAAAAATAGTAATATTTTTCATCATCTACGATTCATTATTGTCAATAAGCACCAACAAGATCATAACATTTCACATGGTTCAAACATAATCATAAACCTAATCAATTATGGCCGTTGATCCGACGAATGATCGGCGTGACTTCATTGTCAAGATCGACGATGAAGAGAAAGATCAGTTAATCAACAAAGGCGAAGGAGGAAAGTTCTCGAGAGAATCAAGCTACAACTTCTTGAACGGTGACGAGAAAGAGAAGAGCGGTTATACGACCGGTGGCGAAGACTTAGACGACGGAGAAGGTTTTGACTTCACGCCGCGGAGAAACGAGCCAGTAGATCCACCGTCAAAGCTCATATACCAGTTTCTCAACAAACAAAAAGCTTCAGGAGATGAAATCTCACTCGACATGGAACCGAACATGCCTGAGCTTCGAACCCACACGATTTCCCCGTCGCAAGTCACGGCGACGATGGGTAACCGTAACGAAACTATTGACGCGGTTAGACGGAGACATGTTAAAGATAGTGACGACAGTAGCGAAAGTGAGGAAGAGGACAGAGTTGATGAGACAGAGGTTGTGAAGTGTAGTTCGAATAGAACGACCAAGACTTTGATGAAGACAAAAACAAGATCAAGATTGATGGATCCTATAACCCCGGGTCACCCGGATATGCATTCGGGTCGGACTCCAAAGTCCGGGAATTTGAAACCCGGGTTTGGCGGGAAAACCGCTAAACCTGGAAATCCAAACCCGGATTTGGAAGAAGAGGAGGATCCGTTCTCCGAAGAGGATTTTCCTGAAGGTTACCAGAAGGATAAGCTTTCTCTTTGGGTTATCATGGAATGGATCTTTCTGATTCTGATCATAGCCGGTTTGATTTGTAGCCTAGTGATACCTTTCTTGCGCGGCAAGGAACTATGGAACCTAGCTTTGTGGAAATGGGAAGTGATGGTTCTTGTCTTGATCTGTGGGAGACTGGTGTCGAGTTGGATAGTGAGGCTACTCGTGTACTTCGTCGAGAGCAACTTCCTTCTGAGAAAGAAGGTTTTGTATTTCGTTTACGGGATTCGAAAGGCGGTACAGAACTGTCTCTGGCTAGGGCTTGTGTTGATCGCGTGGCATTTCTTGTTCGACAAGAAAGTACAAAGAGAGACTGGTAGCCACGTGCTTAAGTATGTGAATAAAGTTTTGGTCTGCTTACTCGTTGCTGTTATCATCTGGCTCATAAAGACCTTACTGGTGAAAGTTCTCGCCTCTTCGTTTCATATGAGTACTTACTTCGATCGGATTCATGAGTCTTTGTTTACACAATACGTTATTGAGACACTCTCTGGACCTCCTCGTGTGGTTCATGTAGAAGAGGAGATGGCTGGAGCTAAGCTCTCTCCTCCAGATCCGGGTCCAAAAGTGACCATTGGAAGTGCAAGGCTGAAGAAGAGTCCAACCATAATTGGTAAGAGTCAAGTACTGTCGAGGAGTGGTTCCAAGAAAGAAAGAGAGGACGAAGGGATAAGGATCGATCATTTGCAGAGGATGAACACTAAGAACGTATCTGCTTGGAAAATGAAGAGACTGATGAATGTAATAAGGAAGGGAGCACTTTCTACTTTGGATGAACAGATACAAGACACATCAACTCATAAAGATGACAAAGCTACACAGATTCAAAGTGAAAACGAAGCAAAACAGGCAGCAAGGAAGATTTTCCAGAATGTTGCTATGCCTGGTTCCAGGTATCACATATCATCATGACCTTATGAACAACTTTGATGTTCTCAAGTACAAGACTTAAAACAGAGGATTTTTCGGGTTAATAGGTACATATATATGGAAGATTTCATGCGTTTTCTGACTGAAGATGAGTCTGAAAGAGCTATGAATCTCTTTGAAGAAGCTTCTGAGAGTCACAGAATCAGCAAATCTTGTCTCAAGAATTGGGTGGTAAGTGTTTGTTTTTAAAAGTACTCTTAAATAGCAACTATAATCACATTTTTATTCAAAAAATAGCACACACAAAAATATTTAGGGTTTAGTGATTAGAGTTTAAGGTTTAGGATTTAAAAGGTGGAATCAGTCTTAGGGTTTAGGATGTAAGGTAGTTTAATAAATGCTGTTTTGGAAAATTTTCATTTTGATAAAAACTAAAAAAAATGTTATTTATGAGATTTGCCAGTGTTTTTTTTTTTGGTCAAACCAGTGTTTTTATCTCAAAAAGCTTTCTTTCATACAAGGATGCTAAAGTCTTGTAATAATTTATCTAGGTTAATGCCTTTAGAGAACGAAGAGCACTAGCTTTAACCTTAAACGACACAAAAACAGCTGTGAACAGGCTTCACCGAATCATCAATATTTTGATCAGCATTGTGATCATAATCATTTGGCTTCTCATTCTCGGAATCGCTACAACTAAGTTCTTGCTTGTCATAAGCTCTCAGCTTCTTCTTGTAGTCTTTGTGTTTGGAAACTCATGCAAGAACTTGTTCGAAGCTGTCATCTTCGTCTTTGTCAATCATCCATTTGATGTCGGTGACAGGTGTGAAATAGACGGTGTTCAGGTTTGTTCCTTGACACTCTCTTCCTCAAATTTCCAATAACTTGGTACGCACGTAAAGCACTAATCCTCTGTTTTTTGTATGTTGTATAGATGGTTGTGGAAGAGATGAACATTTTGACTACTGTGTTTCTTAGATTTGATAATCAGAAGATTGTATACCCCAATAGTCTTCTCGGCAACAAACCTATAGCTAATTATTACCGTAGTCCTGATATGCAAGAAATCGTTGACTTCTTCGTCCATATAGCAACTCCAACTGAGAAGATAACCGCCTTGAAACAGAGGATACTCAGGTTACAAACTAAACCCTAAACCTCTTTATCGTTTTTTGAATGCCTATGAGATTCTGGATCCGAAGGCCGGTATATCACTATAAGGCGAGGCCTAAACCATGTTATATTAACTTCTCTTAGGAAAACAAACCCCTCCCAACAAAAATCGAACTTGTAACCCCTTAGATCCCTATTAAGTGATATAAGAACAGCTCCAACAAGAGTTTTTCACAAAATTTCTAACAACTAATATATATTAAAATAATGAAATAGGAAGAGAGAAAGTGGGATAAAGTTCTGGAAAAAGAACCTGCAAAAAACTCTGTAGAAACTCAATTGATATATGTCACATTTTCACTTGTTCACATGTCTAATGAAAAAACAAATTTAATTGAAAAATTATGTCATATTAAAATATTTCTATTTTTAGGTTGAGAAACCCATTTTTATATACCAACCATTAAGGTTGCTCTAAGAATTTTAGCCAGTAAGCAAACTCTTCTTTAGTCTAAACCTTCTATATTTTAAAAACCATACATAGTCTAACATGAAGTTATTATATTCAATGATTTTTCTTTATGCAGCTATGTAGATAACAAGAAGGATCTTTGGTATCCATCGCCGAGGATTGCATTTAGAGAAATGTGCGGACTGAGCAGTATGAAAATCACGATATGGGCAACTCATAAGATGAACCATCATAACATGGGAGAGAGATTTGTGAGGAGAGGTCAATTACTTGAAGAGATTGGTAAATCTTGCAGAGAAACGGATATCGAATATCGGTTATATCCTCTTAATATCAACGTCAAAAGCCTTCCTCCTGCTGCTGCTCCGATCATTTCGGATCGCATGCCTATGAGCTGGAACAACCAACAACGCAATGCTTAAAGATTGCAAGTTTTTGAGTTTTTTTTTTTTTATTGTTTGTATTTGTAGAAAGTGGTTGAAAGAGAGATTTTGTTCTTGTTCCTTGATTTTTACTCTCTCTTAGTGGTGTTTGAGACTTTGATGATTCATTATATTTGTATTGTGAAGCAGGAACATGTTCTTGTGTATAATCTGTTTTGAGTGGTTATAGTCATGAAATAAAAGCTTACAATCTCATAAACTTCAGAAAAATCAATGACAAACAAATGTTCTCTCCATTTTGCCTCGTTCTATTTCTTATGCTTTTGGTATACTCTCTTTTATTGTTCGGGAGCTTGACGACTATTCATATTTACTAGTATGTGTTTGGGTGGTTAAAGTCATCATGAATATAATAAGGCTGCAGCATTTTAATTTAAATAAACTGAGCAGATGACAGTTTGATTCTATCATTCTACATAAACCTTGAAAACCTCCGCGACGTCGTTTTACACTAGACCTTATATCCGCGACGTCGTTTTGCAATCATCTACGTAACGGTCCCCTCTTGCCTAATTTACTTTTTATTATTTCTGGAAAATTTTCAAATCTTCGTTTCTGGCGCCGACATCGAAATCAACGAGAGGTAACGATCCTTGCTCAGTCTTCTCTCGAATTCGTATCTGCTTCTTCTTCTTCGATTCTCGATTTGAGATCTTCTTCTGCAGATTCCGTCAGATCGGTTTAGCTTAAACGCTGATTGTTGTTCTTCCTCACTTGCCTTCTCTCGCTTCTTCAATCTAGATCTTATATCGTTCGATTCTCCCAGGATTGCGTCAGTTTTCGAGTTACACAGAGTAGTAAAACCAATTTTTCGATCGAACTGTCTCGTTTAGGTTGATCGGTGTGATGAGTAGACCCTAATTTTCGATCGTAATCTCTATTTCGAGATGTTTGTCAGATCTCTGGAGCCTGTGTGCTGTTTATGCAGATTCTCTAGGGTTTTCATTCCTGAAATTCGTTTTTAATCAACGATTATCACAGAAACGTAACTTTATACATCATCGATTACTATAAACAGCATCCTACTGAAGCTGAACAGATTCTATTGCTTAGATTGTGTTTCCAGCAACCTGTTTATACAATTTCGTGTTTGCATTTCAACAATTTGCAGCAGTTAGAATCAGAATCTGTATTGGTAGTGCCTCTTTGACTGGTGATTTCAACGAGTTTAGTTCTTAGTCCATAGTTTTTCAAACGCTTGAGGTTGGATTCTGGCTCGTGGTGTAGATATATTGAATAATGGAACTCAAAGTCACGAAGACTATGAAGTAAGTAAAGTTTCGTTTACATGTTGCAGGTGCCTAGCAGCTTGAGATTCTTGTCTTTGAGGTTGAAATGAGGTGCAACGCCTGTTGGAGGGAACTGGAAGGCCGAGCCATTTCCACCACATGTGGCCACTTATTATGTACTACTTTTCTTTCTTCAGCCTTGTCTTGATGAATAATTTAGTTGTGAGCTTGATATGATGAATTTAACATTATGAGAAGGTACTGAAGATGCTAGCAAGATTCTCAGTAATGATGGGGCGTGTCCCGTTTGTGATCAAGTACTCTCCAAGAGGTAGAAAGTTCCCTAAGCTGCTTGCCTAGCTTCAGTTTAGCTGTAATGGCATTATTTCCTTACTTGACAGTTTATCTTTTGTTTTCCATTTTAGTCTGATGAAGCCTGTGGATACCAATCCAAATGAAGAATGGGTCAATGTAAGTGGTTGAGCTGTACTACGCAAGGATGCTATAGCTTTTCTTCCTTTCCAGTTTTGTAACGTTCCCATCTTACATCTTCCCGTCGTTTACTTTTGTTATCAGATGGCGATGGCTGGGATTTCTCCACAAATACGTATCCTTTTCGTAAATGTAGTCCTTTTCACTCTTGGCATCAGTTGTAGTTATGTTCTGCAGTTGAACAGTGTTCCTCTGTGTTTGAAATCTAAACTCAATTGCGATAACTTTTTCCATCAACTGACTGTGTCTTATGCGTTCAACGATCCTCCTTTTGTTTTCCTTAATTGAATCTAGTGATGAAGAGTGCATACCGAAGTATTATGTTTTACGTTTCTCAAAGGGACTTAGAGATGCAGTGCAAGATGAATAGAGTTGTTGCGCAGTGTCGTCAGAAATGTGAGGGTGTGCAAGCAATGTTAAGCGAGAAAATGGAGAAGGCGCATGCAGCATACCAGAAGATGAGCAAGAGGTGTCAGATGATGGAGCAAGAGGTAGAAAACCTGACCAAGGATAAACAAGAGCTTCAAGAGAAGTTCTCCGAGAAATCAAGGTCAGCAATTAAACATACGTTTTGTTTCCCTGGTCTGATCCTTATCTGAAACTCAATTGTATTAACAAGCTATATTAATTGTGTTTAAACATCAGACAGAAGAGGAAGCTTGATGAGATGTATGACCAGCTACGAAGTGAGTATGAGTCAGTCAAACGCACAGCCATTCAACCAGCAAATAACTTCTATCCACGACACCAGGAACCTGACTTTTTCTCAAACGCACCAGTCAATATGATGGAGAACAGAGAGCCCACTCGCAGAGGTTACTTAACAACACTGTTTTAATTCTCCAACGTATCTAGAGCTTAGTGCTTCTTACGATTCTAAGTCTACTGTTGCATAAATATCTCCAAGTCAAGTTAACTTATTTGGTGCAGACCGGTCGTTTTTCTCTCCTGCAACACCAGGACCTAGAGATGAGATATGGCCAGCAAGACAGAACAGTGCAAACTCGGGTCCATTCGACATCTCCAACGACTCACCCGCAATTCCATCTGATCTTGGAAACAGAAGAGCAGGAGGAGGACATCCTCTATTTGGTGGTGGTTCAGGAGGAGGAAATGCTGTATTTGGTGGTGGTGGCAATGCTAATCCGCAGTCGACTCTACGAAACCTTATTCTCTCCCCTATTAAACGCTCTCAGCTCTCTCGTTCTCGCCCGCAACTGTTCACGTAAGCAAACTCTATCCCTAAATGTTGACAAAGTTCACATCACGTACTTGGGTTTATTTATTTATAAAGGAAAAAAACTTGTTGCTTCTCTTCTTAGGCTATAGCTTAAGGATCAAGTTCAAGTGTTTGAACCTGCCTTGGTGGAAGTGGAAACCATAATGGTCACACCCAGTAAGTGACTCTTCGTTACTGTCTTAGCAAGTAACATCTGAGAGGAAAACGTAGGATTTGAGAAAAAGAAAAGCTCTCGTCTCTATAAATATTAAATAAGAATGATAAAATCATATTTTAGTAGAATCAATATAGTGAAACTACCTACAAGGATGTAAGATGACGAGCAAACATAAAAAGACATTTTAATATAAAAAAAACAGTTATAGATAAGCACTTGTGGCGTCTTGTGTGTTGTTTATTGAGGGCTCAGGTTCTCTTGTTTGGTTCAAAGACGTATTTGATCAGTGCCTCTTTAATGGGTAACATCTCTGGGAACTCCTTGCTTAGTTTAGCACCATCCATTTCATTGTTGCTTCGAGGAGCAACAATGACCTTTGCTTGTTCTTCCACTGTGAAGTTGGACCATTTAAAACCTGGCTCGATGTAGCTCTTGTACATCTCGAGTATCTCGTTGTGACTCACCACCCCTGGGTTGGTGAAGTTCCATATCCCTCTCAGGTTTCTCTTGGCCATCTCGATGGAGATTGGGAGAAGCTCGTCCAGTATGGTCATACTGTTGGGGATGTTCACCACTTTGTTGTAGCGCGAAATCTTGGTGATGAAGTTTCGTGGGTTGTTTAGGTCTGATGAGATGGGCATCCGCACTCTCAAGGTACATACATTGTCAAACTCTCTCAAAAGCTCCTCAACCTGGTGACAAGACGAAGAAGAAACAAAACAGAGCAGTTATGAACAAAGACACTTCTTTGTTCTGTCTAGAGTTAGATAGAATATTACCATGGCTTTGGTCTTTGAGTAGAAAGAACCGGTGAAGTTAGGTTTGTCTTCTTCCTTGAAACCTATACCCGAACCCTCAGGATGTGCAGCGTCATACTCAAAGATGCAACCAGTGGCGAAGTTCATCATCAAGAGACCGTTCTCTCTGCAAACATCTGCTAGAGTCAAAGTACCAGCTACATTGACACGAATAGTCTCTGGTTTGTGAGATTCACACCAGTCCACGTTAGGTCTCCCAGTTAAACCAGCAGCGTTAAAGACATGAGTAGGTTTGATGCTACGAATATCCGCCACAAGAGAAGCTCTATCCTCCAAACGTCCTTTCCCATACTCATATGTAATCCCTTGCTTCTCACATAGTTTCCCTAGAAGACCACCGATCCAACCAGTCTTGCCATAGATCAGAAACTTCAACGAGGCTTTGTCTTTAGGATCACTAGTCTTGTTGTTTGGTGTTACAACTGTAAATGTCTGGACAGTGTTGCTTGATGCGTCTTTCTTCTCGTCAGAAACTCTACCACCGGGCATCATAAGCATCCTCGGGTGAGGAAGCAAAGCTCCAGAGACATCACCCCACCACTCAGGGTTCTGAGTGTACCATTCCATTGTCTTCTTCAATCCATCTTCCCACCCGGTTCGCTCAGACCATCCAAGATTCTTAAGCTTCTGATCATCAAGGAAGTATCGTTGATCATTAAAGGGTCGATTCTCTACAAACTGAATGCTTGCTTCAGGATCTTTCCCTAAGAGTTTGCAGATGTCTCTCGCCACATCGATCACTCTTCTTTCTCTCTTTGTTCCAATATTGTAGACGTGACCGACTTCTCCTTTGTGAAGAACAACCTCAAAGGCTTCAGCAACGTCTTCACAGTATAAGTAACTCCTGACATTAGATCCATCTCCATGGATCGGAAGCGGCTTCCCACTCATAGCCAACAACATGAACTTAGGAATCATCTTCTCAGGAAACTGGTTAGGCCCATAAACATTGTTGCCACGAGTTGTGATAACCGGTAAACCATATGATCTACCATAAGCCATCACCAGCATCTCCGCGCCAGCCTTAGTAGCTGAGTATGGATTCGTCGGTAAAAGCTGAGAAGCTTCATGGTTTCCAACAGCAGCATCCTCATCTGTTTCTCCATAGACTTCATCGGTACTCACATGGATAAACCTCTTGATCTGTCCAGTTACTTTGCAGGCTTCCAAAAGAACATGAGTACCGTAAATATTGTTCTTGGTAAACTCAAAGCTGTTACCGAAAGAGTTATCGACATGGGTTTGAGCAGCAAAGTGCATGATCGTATCGATGTTTTCAGTGATGAGAAGGTAGTTAACGAGGTCATCACTAGCGATATCTCCTTTCACGAACCTGAAATTTGGGGAAGAAAACGAAGGATCGAGGTTCTTCAGATCTGAGCAGTAATCAAGCTTGTCCAAGACGACGATCTTGTAATCCGGGTAGCTACGGATGAGTCTGTTGGCAACATGAGAAGCAATGAATCCAGCAGCTCCCGTAATGAGAATGTTCTTGGGCTTATATTCAGTAGCCATTTTGATATCAAGTACCTGCAAAAGAAAAACGTGACAGCATTAAATGGAATTTAGAACGGATCATATGAAAAGAACGACAGATCTAGATCCAATGGCCAAAGACGAATCAATTCACTAGCCAGATCTTAGAGAACAATATGATATGGGATCATATGAACAGACAACATCTAAAAACTAGATCAATCATCGTATGTTATGTCACTCACGTTACATCATTTCGCAAACTAGGAGTAAAAAGGCGTTAAAGAAATATCAGAAGAAGAAACAGAAAGAGAGGAACATTTCACGTACCGACAAAATTCAGGTAACCTTAGGACGAAAAATCCTAAGAGAGATGGAGAGATCCAAAAAAATAACAGTACAGAAGAAAATAAGAAGAAGAGGGAATCTACGGTCTACGGAGCGTCTCTGAACACTGGGCCTCTTATATTTTGAGACAGCTGCGGAGAACCGTCGGAGCAAATTGACGGTTTTACCCTTACCTGTCGTACATATTACGGTTCTCACGTGATCTCAGCGTCCGACATTAAAAAACTGATTGTCTTTTTTTTTTTTTCGTTTGTTTCCCCCCCACAGAAATAGAAGATTTAAAACATGTTGACAAAAAAGGAAAATTCGAATTTAATAAAAAAATTGAATGTAATTTGTATACTTTATTCATTACTAAAAAGAAAGAAGTTAAAGAAATTAATTTGCATTATTTCTCTTATTGATAATTAATATGTAAATTGTTTTAATTTAACGAATAAAAGTTCTTTGATTTGAAGGTTAATATTGGGGGATTTTAATTAAAATCCTTGATTTGATCATGGTTTAGGTATAACGTACACAATGTCAGTTTAAATATTTAATGGTAGATTGAAAAAAACCTCCATGTCTTCAACATCAGTTATTAAAAACCCGAGAAGCATAATGGACCATTCAATACGGATGCTTAATGAGTTAATGTCACGTAACTGAATAATTGATTTCATTCCCTATTAATAAAATTAAATAAGACGAAAAACCACACTTCCATCATTCCATGCTTAATTAACAGGAAAAGAGGACCAGAAGTCGTTATTAGTAAATTGAAGACCATTGTCCCTTTGTCATTTATTAATCTCCCATAACTCCTCTTATGAGTTGGTCATAAAAATTAGATCCTAAAATCTGAAACGGAACTGATTGGAAATAACCCGGTTCGATTTTAGTTTTAGCCATACGTTTAATCTTTAATTGCTTTGTGGTCAGCCATTCAATTAAATATGAGTAATTATGATGCTGAGAAGATTGATTTACGGAGGAGAAAGACCTAAGGACCAATGAGGTTTCTTGACTCCCACGTTTTCCAGCTTAATGACTATATATTGGCCATTTAGATTCAACGTTTCCCATAACCAAAAGAGGCAGATCTCATCGTTGAATAACCAACCCATAAGGTGTAGTAATGGGACTGATCAAAAAGTTCAAGAAGTATATAATCACAACAACTGATCAAAAAGTTCAAGAAGTATATAATCACAACAATCTTCTTCTCTTCAATGAACTACGCTTATAACAAATTCAAAGACTACGGAGCCAACCAGATAACCAAAACGATAACCGGTAACAACCCTGGATCAGACTGATCTAAACCGTATCTTGTTCTTTGTGAGTTACTACTACATCTGAATGTCTTTTATTACACCACTGCAATTAAATCAGAGCCTGCCTGAAACAATACTTTACATAAAAAGCTAATGTCTCAAATGCTGTTTGCTTGATGAGTCTAAGACGCTGCTGCGCCGTAACTAACAGTGCCTACGTTTCGATGTGCTGCCACTGCAACCGCTGCGGCTCCAGCTGGACCAAACTGTGATTGTGCTTGCAACAGGGTAGCATCAATGGCCATTTGTGTGTTGTTGCTTGATTGATCTGTCTTGGGGAGCTGTGACTGGAAATAAGGGTTTGGTCGGTTCACAATCTCGACGTTTGGTTGGTTAGTCCTAGCGGCTGGTGGCGGCACGGTGGGACTGTATTGGTGGACGAACTTTTGAGGTTTTGGCTGAGACGAAGCTTTATCTAGGTTCATCATGGTGTTTGATTTGAAGTAACAGTGTGGAGATGATACTGTGCTTCTGAAATAAGCTTCTTTGAGGTTCCTCCCATTCTCATAAGATGCAGATGGTTCCACAACACGACCTGATCTACCTGTAAAGCGCGCACACACAGCGATTAAACTAGTTTCTAAATTTAGGAGATAAATATTTGGTAATGTGATAAAAGGTTTTTACCAGATGATGGTGGTACTCTTGGTGGAGGTCCTAAAGCTCTAGTTGAAGAAACTGCTCCATTTCTTGAAGGCTGCTCGAAATGAACACGTCTACTCTCCGTAGCACACAAGTTGGGTTGACTAGTGGAATGGACTGCACTTGAGTGTACTGCAGACCTGTGGAGAGAGAGTACAAGAGGTAGAATAAACGATGAAACTGTGATTACAAAAATGCTATGAAGCAACCGAAGAAAACATACCGAGGAAGTGATACGTGCTTCCTCTCAGGAGGTATGACCGGCCCATTCCTACTGCTATTCTCCTCTAAGTAATTGAACTGCTTCCTAAGATGTCCTATGGCGCTGCAACCAAGAAGTCAAGAAAATTAGCAAACCAGATTAGATGAAGTGAATGATTAGTCAAAATATACAAACCTAGGATATACAAAACTTGATCCCTCAGATCCGCTCATGTAGTCCTTGAGCAACTGAGGATGGTACTCTAATATCTCCCTGTAAATAAGTTCCCTAATGTCATCCTTTGTCAACCTTCTTCTCTCAAACTCAAACTCCATCTTCGAGATTGGCTGACACGATGGTTCTCTTTCCACTTTAGAAAGACCCTTAAAGTAAGGATCAGCCAGTGCCTATCAGGAAACCAAAAAAAAAAACAAATAAGCAGAGAGATACCCACAAAGAAGTTAAAGATGAGAAGAAGAGAGACCTCTGCAGCAGTAGGTCTGTCCTTTGGATCAAAAGCCAACAGCCTCTGCAAAAGTCTGACAGCTAAAGGATCTGCTTTGGAGAATTTTTGAGAGAAGGTGACTGGATCTTTCTTCCTCATTTCACTCAAGTATTTTCTAGCTTTATCATTTCGTACCTGTAATCATATAATATAGATGTTTTAATAAGCATGTATGGTGTCTTGTGCAAGTGTGAATTGTAAAGCAGAAGAACAAAAAAGGCAATTAATCAAATCATACTCCAGAGATGGTTTCTGACTTTGGTGAGCCAAGAAGATCAGTAATCAACTCCAACTGATGAGCAACGCTTTTCCCAGGAAACAATGGCTTCCCTGTTAGCACCTCTGCAAATATGCACCCAATGCTCCATATGTCTATAGCTGGAGTGTACTGCAAAAAAAAAAAAAAAAGATAGTAACAATAAATTAGACTAAAATGAGAGAAAATTAATAAAATGAAATTCAGAAAAAATGTGAAGTGTATATTCTGCAGGAGAATGCAAAAGAAACCACTCAATGGACATAATAACCTGATACAAAAGTTACCTGATTCACAGGTTTTTCAACTTCCGGGAGAGTATAAAGTCATCCCTGAACAAGAACTCTATTTCAATACACTGGGACACTCACACAACACTATACAACTACTTCTACACTAATCATATCTACTACACAAGACATGAGCATAGACAAGTGCATAGAAGAAAAGAGTTTTTAATACCTTAGAAAAGAATGATCCACAGAGCTCAGGCGCTCTGTACCATCTTGTTGCAACATAGTCCTGCATTGAAGCAAAAGGGAAAAAGTCAAAAACGGAACAGGAGAAAGTTAACAAACACACAAAGTGTCCCAAGAGGATACAAACCGTCCAAAAGACTGTGGTTGGAGTATCATTAAACGCCACTCTAGCCAATCCAAAGTCACAAACTTTCAACTTGCAGTTCGCATTAGCCAGTATATTCTTCGGCTTAAGATCACGATGATACACATTAGCTGCACCCAAAACAAAACAAACAAAATTCATTAAACCATAGATTAAAAACAAAACATGCTTCCAGAAAGAGAACCGTACCTGTGTGCATGAACTTCAAGGCACGGAGCATCTGATAAAGAAAAAACTGATGATGCTCCTTAGTCAAATCATCGTTCGCCTTAATAACCTGATGAAGATCAGACTCCATGAGCTCGAACACGACGTAGATGTCTCTGAACTCCCTTTTGGAAGGCGGGAGCAAGATGCTTTTGATCTCCACTATATCAGGATGCCTCAGGAGCCTCAGAAGCTTCACCTCGCGGAGCATCCGGAGCGCGTCGGAGATGTGTTCGAAGACGTTGTTGATCTTCTTGATAGCGACTTTCTCTCCCGTGTGCGTGTCGACGGCTGCGCATACGACCCCGTAGCTTCCTTTGCCGATCACTTCGAGGATTCGGTATCGGTTGGCGTCGCCGTACTCTGTGAAAAAGTCCATCTCTTTCGCGTCCTGGTGAAGACACATAGCGTGATTAGGACAAAGGAGACAACTTTAGAGAGAGAGAGAGAGTAACCTTCTTCACTTGGTTTTGTTGCATCTTCTTCAAAGTTATCGACTTTAATCTTGCCCTGATTGATTCTGATCGATACGAACAAACCCAGAAACTCAAAATCTCAGAGATCACTGGAGTGATCGAAGAAAGTTAAGATCTTTGAATCTCTAGAGAGAGATAATTTTCAGAAACCCTAAAACTCTCGGAACCAGACGAGTTCTGCTATAAGCCGTGACAGTGAAGAAGACGAAGAGAGGAGAGAGAAGAAACAAAAACCCTAGATCCAGAGATCGGAGAAGACGATGCGAGAGAGAGAAAGAAGGATTTATAATGAAATTTAAAAATGAGTGGCAGTTTCGTTATTATTAGGAACTCTGAGGGTGAAATTTTAAATTGTTTTTTTGTTTCGGCGACCTTTTTTGAAATATGACTCCATTGGTTTAAAGCCAGCTGTTTGCTAGATTTGGACCGTTTATTAATTCTCTATCTTAGATTTTGACCCCTATCCGATATTTTAGTTTAAACTGTATCCAATCTTTTTGCAATGTGGTCGATTTAACCCCACGTGATGCTCTCTTGTATCAATTTGGTTGGAAAATAAATTTATCTTCTAGATTTTCTTATGATAATAATACAAATATTTTATTTTGGTAGATTATAAATCAATTAATTCCTCCATCCTTTTGAAGAAACAACCATCCATTTGACTTATTACATGTACAGAAATATTTGATTTTAGGATATTGGTTTCAGATTTGGAATTAATTATTAACTCGTTTTAGAGATTTTACTAGTTCAAAGAGGAGGATATACACAACTTGAATATATTAGGATAAAGATACCAACAAACATTCCATGTATAATTCAAACCAACAGCAAGAAAACGACCTTCCATATATAATCAAGTTGTTGGATTGATATCTGATTATCTGTCGCCTTGTGTTTAGTCAATTTCTTATTTTTGATAATAATAAAACTCAAAAGAAAATCTGATGCTATTGTAAGAATAAAATAATAAAAAGAGTAACAATATTATAAAACATGTGAAGCTAGATGAACTGATATTATTCACATATCAATTTACACAAATTGGCGTTTGTAATTATTGTAAAGACCAGCTTTTAGTGTCTGGCTCAAATTGAAAGTTTTATTTCACAAAGGGGGCAATTCATTAAAAGGTTTAAATATCATCTGACCTAAATATAATATTAACAAATTAAAATCTACATTATTGTTCTTGTTGTATTTGAGACATTCAAACATCTTAGTGAGTTGCAAAGTTGGTCCATTACTAAAAGCATGAAAAAGACAGTTTCACATATATAAAAACCATATTAATAACTTTTATAAAAATGAATAGAAACTCAATTTCATATTAGATAACTAATACTATTCTCTATAAGATGTCAATTAAATGATTATATATCTTATATTTGAAAGCGTTAAAACTTAAGTGGAATGATACTTTTGTGCATATCTTTATTGCCTTTTCATTGTTTTCTAACCATATTTAACTAAACTAAGAATGAATTGGTCATGATATAGGACTGACCAAAGATAAGAATCAATCAATGATGTCCTATCTCTTTAGACTAGGCTCTGTATCATACGGTATATGATACTAAAATCAGCAAACATTGAATAATAATAAAAAACGAAGATATGGAGAAAGAAACTGCATGAGTCACAATTCAACAGGGGGGGGGGGCATAATCACCATCATTCACCACATGAATCATGCTTTTTGTAACCATTCACAATTACTTTATAGAGTTTTGACTGAAGTAGCCAAACTATCCCCACCAGGCCACCACCACCAAGCAGATTTGTTTTTGTTGTTTTCTTATATATGTTAAATATGATTAAAATCCTACCAACCAAAACATTTCTTACTTGGTCCATTATAGTAATAGTGAGAAATATAATAATGCATCACACAATAAAACTCCAAATATAACATGAATAATGTGGTCCAAGTGAGAGTGACACAGGAAGTTGCATGTGGTCAAGGGCTCGCTTGCTCAACTTGGCCAAACCCATATAATCTCTGTCACAATCATTCTTTTTTAATTTCCAATATTAGGAACTCCAGTATTAAGTCTAAGCTCAAACATGATGTCTTAACACATCACAAGTTCCAAAATATTCATATTACAAAATGATATGTTACATTTACAGTTTTACTTGAGGACCATAGCTAATTGGTTAGCCACTGAGGATTTCAATGTAGGAGAAACTGGAGAGTCCCCAAAGAACACATCAAACAGAGCAGATGTAACACTACCTGACTCAACCGCTGCATCAACATCCTTTGGCAACCCTCCAGACGAAACAGAAACCTAACAGAAGAGCAAACAAAACATAAGCAATCTCATGTGTGTAAGTAATTCAAATAAACACAAAGCCTGAGGAAAGATTGTGCTTACAAGCATTTTAGAAGGACTGGTCCAAGTCAAGAGAATGACACTTCCTTTGTTGAGAGGTCTGTTTTGGAAGATCCCTTGGAACGTAGAGAGAGCGGTTTTATCATCAGGAGAAGGAGATTTGAGTCTAGGCGAAATGGCTTCGTCCAATGCATCCCAGAAGGTTTTGCCATCAACATCTCTCACAAGAACAATCTGTAATGACTTCTCTGCTTGATCTGCATCAAAGAGAGCAACAAAGACTCAAAGAGAGATATAAATGTGAACAAAGAAAGCTATATAATTCATCATTACCTTGAAAAATGGAGTTAAACAGTGATGAATCTCTCTGAATCGCATCAGCAGACCTCCCTTTCCAAGTGGTTAACCCGGTCAAGATAGATTCATTCACGTATAAACCAGCAGCATAGACTTTGACACCGATGATGGCAAACTTCTTCTCCCTAAACCCTGAGAAAGATTGACGCATATTCACATATAGATACATCAAAAGAAGTTTCAGAGCAAGAAGTCTAGAAGCATTTCATCTATATACATTATAAAACCGTTGCTAAAGAATGAAGATATGGTGAAACTGACCAGTGCCGAGCAAGGAGAGCGTTGTAGAACAACCAGGTAATGCCACTGATCTCTGAAACTTCACACTTGTAGCCGGTTCTTCCACGTTCTCATCTGCATTTCCAACTACATAAACCACAAAGATCAAGATGAAACAGGGGTTAAACCCTAAAATGCATTTTTTTTTCCGACACTCTTTCTTCAAGTTCAAGCTGTAAGAGAAAGAAACACAAAGATCTTATCTTCTTTTTTTTTTAAAGTTTCTAGTTATCTGTCTTGGAGATCCCATGATTTAATTAACGCTAAATTCCAATAATTCCAGCAAAGACACAATGCACTATACAGTTTCCAGAGATCAAGCTCGGTTTCTCTGTTCTTAACAAGAACAATAAAGGTGCAACCTCTTACCTGAAGAAGCTGCGGCTTTCACCACAATGCGAGAAGTTGCAACACAATTTCGCTTTCGAAGGAAGGAACTGCCTTTTTGAGGAGGGTGAATTGAGAGAGATGAAACGCAATTCACAGTTCGAAGCACTGAAACTGGATTCGGAGAATGGTATCTGGATCCAGCATTAACTCTGTTCAGACAGACACTGCGCAGAGAGAGACCACATATTACAGATGGAACCGATGTAAGAACAACTCCGTCCATGTTCGAATCTCCGGCGATGAATCCTAAGTGGTTGATCTTTTGAACAAGAGTTTTAATTGCCTCTGCAATTTAATTTACCTGTGGGGTTGAGGCGTTGGTTTTTCCGACAGTTGGAAGCTGTAACGTCTGTCGTTTTCAGTTTACGCGCATCCACTACATGCAGTTTTTAGAGATTTTGACTTGGTGTCGTTTAGAGTCTGAACTAATTAACTGTGTGTCGTTGGTTTTTCACAGTTGCAAGCTGTATCTGTGATCAAGAACATCTGTCGTTTTTGGTTAACGCGCATCTGCTACATGAAGTTTTAGAGATTTTAAAAAGGTGTCGTTTAGTGCCTGAAATAATCAACTGTGCGTCGTTTTTGTGTAATTCTTTTTCCTGACCAGTACGAGCTTTTGACCTTTGGTGAAGTGTTGTATCACATCAAATGCTTCATGATATTCGTCTCTTTAGATGTAGAAAGCAGCAGAACTATTCTTATCAGATCTTTCATTGTATTAAGATGTGCACATCTCTCATCGCAGATGTGTTCATAGAACAAGTATTACGCATGCTTCCAGAAGCTACATCAAAGCAAACTGAACTTCGCAATCTTAAGAAAGTTAAAGAGTGCTGTCGATAGAAATGCATATTTCATTTGCTCTGTTAAAAAACAGCACAGTAACAAGGAGATAACAGCTAACAAGTAGAACAAATCCTCATCTCACACACGATAAAATAGTTTATAAAGAAAACACAAAGGGACAACAATACTTCCTGAAAATTGTAATCGCGAAGTAAGAGTTTCAATAATATAGAATCTTAAAGGGAGAGTAGTAATACCGAAAACAAGAACTAAGAAGAAAAGGTAAAAACAAAATCGATACACAGCACCATCATCTCTTAGGCACTATCTTCGGTAGGCTTCTCAGTCTCCATTGGTTCTTCACCGGAGGCCGCTTCTGGCTGTGGCTCACTCTTCTCCTCATCAGCCGCCGCCTTGGCTGGTGGTGCTTCTGGTTTAACAACAGGCTTTGGTTTGGTCATTATAGGCCTGCAGAACCTGCCAAACCAAATCCAAAAGGATGTTTCAGTCACTTCTACAATTTAAGTACAATTCCTACTACAAGTGAAACAAGTTCCAACAAGGCTTACTTGTCCAATGCCTCAGCCTTCCTTGTAACATCAGCTGACAAGAAAGCTGGTGTTGCGTACTTGGGAAGCGCCTCCTGCTGCTGCTGCTTCTCCCTCATCCATGCCTCTGCTTCCACACACTCGTTCAACACCTTCATTTGCATTGCACAATAACACATTAAAAAACACATCTCAACATTCAAATAATAATAATCATGAAAACTCTCAGAGCTCTTGTTATTTATACCTTTTGCTTCTCTTCTAGTTCAATGTGGTTGGAATCATTAGACACAGCTGCCTCTCTGTAGCTGTTAACACAATGACCAAGCTGTCCAATGACTGTCCCTCTCTCCTGTGACTCCTTGTACCTCATTTCAACAGGGTCACCCACCTGCATCAAAGTCCAATCACCAAGCTCTGTTAAAACATTATTTTCTTGAAGTAAAACACAATAAAGTAGCCATCAGTCATGCGTATATTTACCTTCTTGAGCTCCTCGAGCTTTGCAACATAGACACCTTTAGTCTCATCTTCTCCATCTTCATACAACCAATCCTCCACTTCCTGCAGCTTCGCCAGGAAAGCTTCCCTCTCTGACTCAGTGATATACTCATGGAGTTTGTCACTCAGCTGAGAAAAGAAAACATGTGATGTTATTCGCCAACTATTTTTAAATGAATGCATACAATCCAATACAGACAATAAAAGGAGTGAAAGAGAAGGTATCTTACTTTGTTTCGCATATCATAAACATATGACTCAACAGCATTCTTCTTGTCCTTGGTCTCCTCCATAACTCTGTCTTGCAGAGCCATCTCATATTCTTTCTCCACAGCCTTTTGCACATCCACAGATTGCAAGGCACCGTAGACCAACTCTGACAAAGGCACATTGGTTTTCTTCACCTTCTTCTTTGGAGCCTCAGCCTGAACATACCATACCAATTGATTAAATCAAGTTCACGAGTGAAGAAAATAAATCAAGGACCGTCAACTCGGTAGAGAAATTAACCTTTGAATCAGTTTCCATTTGCACTGGCTTATCAGCAGGCTCAGTAACACCATTGTCAGCACCAGCTGCATCACTGGTTTCCTTGGCGTCTTGCATGTTAACATCAGTTTCACCGGAAGCTTTGTCAGTGTCCATCTGCTCTGTTGTGACCGGAACTTCAACTTCTTCCTCCTCCAAAAGCTGTAATGAGGGAGAGAAAAAAATTAGCATAAACTAAACGATCTTAAGTTCGCAATGAATGATCAGTTTAGTATAACAACAGAAACTTACAGTGGCTGATTCAACAGAGACAATTCCGTGAAGGGTCAATCTCACTTTCACCTTAACCTTTGCCCTCTCGCCTTTGGATGACTGGAAGGGACCAATCTGCAAAAAAGGAGAACAATAATGAGAAACAAGAGCGTTACAGTCTTAAGCATATACACGACATTGGGCAAAGAATCAAACCGTGTATGTGCTGATTTTAGCAGGTGCTTGCAAGTCAGTCACATCACTGTACTGCACATCCACAGAGAATGTTCCAGAGCGGTAAAACGTTAGGGCCTTGACACTAGGGATTGGGTTTCCTTTGGGGAAAACAACGGTGCTCTGCTGATTCTCAGCTCCTCCGTTTTGAGCATCAGCAGCTGCTCCTTTCCACGCCAGCGAAACTGAGAAGGGGAAGCTCTCATGAACCTTATAAGAATTAATAACATGAATTGTTAGATAATCTGGAGTACTATACTAGACGATAAAACACACATGTTCTAAGCAAAGATACGCAGTCATTACCTGGAACTCACGGACTTTGAATGTGGGACTGAGAATTGCACACTGCAAGGCACATCCCCTCGACACACACTCACTAGCATTCATTGTACGCCTCGGCTCCTTACCGAAAAACTCGGTTAGGATCTTGATAATGGCAGGGACACGAGATCCAGAGCCAACAACCTCGACCATATGTACATCTTCAACTGAGAGCCCAGCATCAGCGAGAGCTTTCTCTAGAGGCCTCTTGACACGCTCCAAGATAGGTACGCTGATTTCTTCAAACTCCTCCCTCTTGATGACACCCCTAACATCCTTCTCATCCATCAAACACTCAATATTCAACGGCGCCACGGGGTTAGCGCTCAGCACCTTCTTCAGCTTCTCGCAGGCAGCCCTGAGCCTGAGACTAGCCTTAGCGTTCTGAGTGACATCAATCTTGTACTCCTCCTTGAACTTGGTAGCAAAGTGATTGAAAAGAACTTCATCGAAGTCCCTCCCTCCCAAAGACCGATCAAAACCGTGAGACAAGACCTTGAGCTGTCCCTTCTTGAACCCAGCGATGCAGACTTGCATACTCGCATGGCCAATGTCAATGAACGCAACGTTAAGCGGCTCACTCTCCGGCAAATCCGTCTTGTAGATACCATAAGCCAAAGCCGTCGCTGTAGTCTCATGAATCAAATGCAAAGGGTGAAGGCCAGCAATGGTCGCAGCATCAAGAACAGCTCTCCGTTGCAGATCTGTAAAGTAAACCGGAATGCCAATACAGCAGTCCACCACAGCTGCATTCAGATTCTTCTCAGCAATCCCTTTCAAGTTAGACAACATCATCCCCATAACCTGAGTGGGAGTAAACGCCCTCTTCTCTCCCAGATAGCTAGCGTGGATCAAAGGGTACCCGTCTGGTCCCTCCGTGACGGAGAAAGGCAGAGACTTGATGTCTCTCTGCAGCTCAGGATCCGAGAACTGACGACCCACGAGGCGCTTGATCTGGGAAATAGAGTTTTTAGGGTTCATCATGGTGGAAGCCGCTCCGGCGGTTCCAATGAAACGCTGCTTCTCGCCAAAGCACACAATGGCGGGAGTCTCGCGGTTCGACTCATCGTTGAGGACAACGTCGATCCCTCTTTGTCTCGCGACAGCCACAAGACAGTTCTCGTTACCGAAATCAAACCCGACTACACTCATTCTATCAAGCTTCGGTCTTGATTCAAAACCCTAATAATAAACACGTAAAGTTTCAACCTTTAGAAACCCTAATTCAATCGGAAATCAATTGAGAAACAAACAGTTCAGAAGCTCCAAAGAGAAACTAGATTCAACAATTCGAATTATGAGTAGAGAGAAACTAACATTGATTGATGTGAATATACCGTAAAAAGTGAGAGATCCGAAAAATACAAGATTCAGATCTAATCTGAAGCTAAATGTTAGAGAGGAGGAGGAGGAGGATGTAGGGAGAGGATCGGGAGCGTACCTGAGGATCGCGAGAGGGGATTGGGTTGTGAGAGCTTTGTTTTAGGTTTAGCAGCTGAGAATCTGAAAAGAGCAAAGAGGGCAAGGGAAGAGAGAGAGGGTTTTATGGAGCAGGGTTCGGGATTCGCAGGTTCCTTCTCGATCTTTCCTTTTCCCCTTTTTTTTCTTTGTTTACATTTTCTATTCGGTAATATTTTATGTTTTAATAACATCGAAACTTTTTTAAAAAAACGCCAAAGATCAACTTTAATGTTCAAATTTTTGAATATAAATCTCCATATAATAAAAGATGCAAACTGAAAATATGAATTTTACAAAAACAATAGTATAAAATTGATTTTTATATACAAATATATAAAAACAATCTTAAACATATTGGACACATAAAAATGCCACAACTTATTATCCAAGGATGATATGTGTATCCATAATATAATTGATAAAACATAAACAGATTTATATCCAAAATAGATCAAATAGGTTAATGTCGTTTTCTATAGGAACAAAAGCAAGTTTAAAGAAAACTATCAATGATTTCACAATTACTTTTAATTTTCATTATTTTTTTTAGTCTTTAATTAGTAATATTTATTTCAATTTTTAAAATTAAAAAATCTTTCAAATATTTTTTATTATTAACTTCATTTTTTAAATATTATTAGTACATTAAATTAATTATATTATGCTAGAAGTAAATGAATGCCAAATAAAAATTTCAAACAATATGTAACAAAAGAAAATTATGGTTATTATTTGATTATAGCAGTACATTACTAAAATGATAAAATAAATTTATTATCAAAAAAAAAGATAAAATAAATTTATTAGTTTTTTGTCAGCAATCTATCTATCTATATATATAAAATAGACATTTTCTCTTCTTCTGGCAAGTGGCAGGAGGAGTTTGCTGCCACGTATCCTCTTTTATTTTTCCATCAAAATTCACATGTTTGTTATATTAAAAAATTACCCATAGAACTTGAATAATGAAAAACTCATAAATTAGAATAAATAAACAGATAACAAAAGAAAGCGAAATTTACGAATCTAATAGAATTTTTGATAATTTTAGTTATCTAATCGTTCTCGCACAAAGAATCATTATATGAAATTTGATAATTATTTTATAGGTCAATGAATAAAGAAATAAATAAAATAATATAAATAATTTTAAATATTTAATTTATGAACAACTAAAAATAGTATTAACTTTCACTATTTACTTTTTTTACTATTTTCTATTTTTTTAATTTGCAAATTAAATATTTATTTATTTATTAAAATCATAAAATAACTAAATTAAGAAGAAGAAACTAGCGCACAACATATGGTCTAAACCTAAAACCTCCACAACCATAGAAAAAACGCAAAATTCCATAATAATACTAACTCAATAAAAGTCCGAAGCTGAAAAGAGATTAAGAATGAAGACTAAATTACCTCATCTTACCATAGAGTGTTTTAGCTAAAATAATCAGAAGTCAGAAAAAAACAAAAAGATAAAATCTGAGACAAAGCAATCCTCCGAACACAAATGTGTGTGATAGAGTACCAACGCAAAGAGCCAAGAAAGCGAGTCAGAAGAAAAATAATGACCAAAACGCCAAAGTCAACACGAAGTAGGAAGACACATGCCTAAAGCCCCAAAAGCCCAACCACCAGCTAAGAGGTAAGAAACACCTTACAAAGTAAAGCAAGACGCCCATGCCAGCGAAGAACCACAAAACTTTTGATAAAAAGGACCAAAGCTCCATGAGATTAACTCCGTACACCTATACCATAGGAAACATGGAAAGAAAAGAAACAACCTGAGGGAGTGAGAATGGAAGCCAACCACCGAGAAACCAGAGCTCAAGCTTGATACCATAAACAACCTTCCAAGCCCACTGAGCATACACAGAGGAAAACACTATCCAAACCTGGAGTGACAAACATGGTAGAAATGAGAGTTACTAGAGACGCAAACAACAATGAAACTTGCAACGAGATGAGAGAACAACGAGAGAATGGAAAACAAAATGAAATTAGCAAACCGTAGAGTTGTACTCAAGCTATGAAAGAGAGAAAAGAAGTTAGATCACCAAAAAAAACAAAATTCAAAACCAAGACGAGCAGAGACTATCGACGTCAAGCCAACGACGAGGAAAAAAACATCAACGACGCCTAAACTCTGACCTAGCCCAAGAAGATGTAGTCTCCAACATCAGCCAAAATTTAAAGAAGAAGAGGAGCAATCAATATTGACCGGAACAACCTACAATGCAGTGAGAAACAACCACTCAACTTGGAACTCATAGACCTGATCTACAACAAATGCGAGATAATCTCGCAGGACAAGACGGACAATAAGAACTCTACTCCAAAACATAACAATCATTCCTGGGAGAAGCACCGGTGAGGTAAACGAAATACAAAGATGGTGATAGGTAAGGTCAAAATATGGAGATATGGCAAAAAACATCTAAAAAAAAATAATGTTCAAAATTTTGAAAATAAAATAAAATATAATTTTGACTCTGAAATCGTTAATCTTAGAATCAACAAATACATAAATGCAAAGTTATTGAAATTAAATATGCTTTATATGAGAGGGTCACGTCACCACTAACAAATGCTACTATATACACAACAACACATTATTGTAAAAACAAACACAAAATATATTAACATATCACCTACTACTACATAATACAGTAAAATTACCAAATAATGCTTTTAACAAATAAAGACGACTACATAATTACATCATCCAGAAAATTCATACTTATCAATAATAAAACAATATTTCGCGCGAAGCGTGGTCACCCCCTAGTTTGCTATTACTATGTTTTTAACCTCCAACCAATCAATTAAAATTTAAATGATTATAAGCTTGATTCATTTATGCAACTAATCTAGCTTAAAATATATTCGAGAGAGAAAATCGCTTCTCATTTAGTCATTTTCCTAATCGATTTGCTTTAGTTTCCACTCTTCATAAACACACTTTAAACTTTGTTCTTCATCCACTATAATCAAAGTTAAAATCGATCTGAGATTTTCATTCTTCATTGATTATAGATTAAGGTATGTCAAATCATTTTTTCTGTCTTTCTCATTTTCATCGGTGAAGTTTGACTTTATTTTGTAAACATGTAAATTGTGTTGTTTGATACAATCATTATTATGAGTTAGTTATTTTGTAGATATTTTGTGCATAAATTTTAATAAGATTACTAGTAATGTTTGATAATGCAACACTCTGTTCATTAACCTTTTACTTTTGTTTCCTACTGTTCCAATGTGTGGTGGCCTATAAAACAAAAGAAAACTGTAAGAGCTCAAGTAGAAAAAAACATTCAACTTAAATTTCAAAATAAACTTACCTCATTGTCGAGAGTTTCATATGAATTAACATTTTTGTTTTTTTTCTATTTATGATTTATGACACATAACTTTAAGTTCTTTGTTTCTTTTTCCATCAAAAACAAACGAGAATTCATGGTCTTGAAATTATTTTCCTTCTTCTCGCTGAGTCATTTAAGCTTTGAAATCACAAATTCCTCATTTGAAGAAGATGATTGGCCAATCTTCAAATGAGGAATTTGTAATAACATCATAAACGTCTATTGACCTATATCTCCAATCTTTAAATGTAAATTTATATCATTTCTTAGATAAATTTGTCATTGCATCTAGATCGTCATCAAGATTGTTTTTTTGTTTTTTCAAAACAACATATCTGAAATTAAAAAATATATCTACAAATATAAAGGATTAACAAAACTAAGAGTAACTAAAAATATGATTATGTTGTTTTGAAAAAAAAAACAATTGATATAATAGATGAAATTCAGTATATTCAAAATGAATAATTGAACTGATCTAGACTATTATTTTTAAAGTCACATATACTCATGTTCTGCTTACTTATATTTATAACATAATTATATATAGTAAAATGTTCAAAATAGTAATTGTATATATTAAAACATAATTATATAATAATCCAACATAACAACATAATTATATATACTAAAATGTTATGCTTACTTATATTTATATAACAAAACAATTTATAATATGTATAAATGAGATCGAAACATTGACAATTATTATGGTTTGATAATTTATAAATGTTTATACTCATGCACAAGCATGGAACAGTCAAATAGTCTAGCTTGAAATCTATATGAGAGAGACAATCACTTCTCATTTAGTAATTTCCTAATCGATTTTGTTTCAGTTTTGACTCTTCTTAAACGGACTTTAAAACTTTATTCTTCATCCACTATAATAAGAACTAAAATCGATTTTGGATCTTCGTTCTTCAATGATTATAAACTAAGGTATGTCAAATAGTTTTTATATGTTTTTGTGATTTTCATCTATAAAATTTGATTTTGTTTTGTAAAACATGAAAATTGTGTTGTGGAATACAATCATTATTTTTAAAAACATATACAGTATAACCTCTATAAATTAATAATGTTGGGACTTTGAAATTTTATTAATTTATGGAGATATTAATTTATAAAAAATTTCTTATTTAGATTTTTTACTTTATGATATATTTATTTTAAGATAAAAAAATATTTGATTTTAGTGCATAAACATTAATTGTTTTTTTTTGAAATTTGACATTTAGATTCATTTTATTATATTATTTGGTGTATATAATATATATTACATAGAACTTAAATGTGGTTTTAGATAGAATATTACTAAATCTCATCAAAAATATCTTAAGTGTTAAGAAAATATGAAGATAATTCCCTTGTGAATATAAAACAAACCTAATAATAATAGGTTCATACTTATATAAAATATGTATATATATAAATATTAATTTATAATTTTAATGTGACCATATATTTACATATAATTTTCTAAGAAAGTATTATCTTATTATTTTATCGATTTGTGTCAAATTTTGAATCGGCTCAAGTTGGGACCATCAAAATTTATTAATTTGTAGAAATTATTAATTTATCGAGTATTAATTTGTAGAGGTACTACTGTAGAATGTTTACTAAAGATAATTATATCTGTGATTTATTATCTAAACCATGCCAAATCATGGCTGATCTTAATTTTTTTTTAGAATAGCTGACTGATCATAATTATATTTAAGTTTGGTCCTATTTTGATATGGTTCTATCTAGGTTTAGATTATTGATGTAAAAAAAAAGTTTCGTTTAAACAAGTTTGTTTCAATTTATACACACAAAATTTGTTCTGCCTAACTCTTATTTGAATACTTGCAATGAAATCAAATTTGGATAAAATGAAACTAGAGAAGACTCTTGTTTAAGAGATACTTGTCTGTAACATGCTTGAAATATTGTCACTTTTCTGGTGAGATCTAAAGAGTATTGGAATGTCGTAGGGAACACGTTTGACATATGTTAAACGGGAGAATTGGCCGTTGAAAATTAAGCATGAATTATTCAAACAAGGCTGAAGTTTTTGTTGAGAACTTGCTCAGTTGTTTCTGGAACTTTGCAAAGTGAAAGAAAAGTACTTTTGACCTTTATTTAGTCATCTAGCCTAACCACAACTCGTCTTACAAGTCTATGCAAGTACAGCATGAGACCGTTAGGTAATGAAATATTCAGTCTTCTGTAAAGGCAAACACATGCTTTTTGATTATTGTGCAAACTAGCAAACAGAGTGAATTAAAATGTTGTTAATTACAAAAGAATAACGACTTGATGAACATTTGTATAGTTTTCTCGTTTGATCATTGATGATACACTCTCAGGACCAGACTTCTCTTCCTCCCATGAAACCAAACACTATGGCAATAGTAGCAAGAACAGCCTATGAAAACCAAAGAAAGTTTACTTATACCACAAGATTCTGAAGATTGAATCTTATGCGCACAATATACAGTGGAAGACTTACAGCTATGGCGCAAGCTATGTATCCTGGTTTCTCTCGTGGGTTGATCTTAGCACATACTAGAATGAATACTCCTATGTACCATGGGACTGAACCAAGGAGGAAACCGGTTATGAACCTTCAAGAAAACAAAACCAAGTTCTTTCGGATTCAAACCAAATGTTATGTATAATAATAACTCCAAGGACTACTCTAAGAATGCTAAAAAGAACTTACAAGAACCAACCGATTCCAATACCACAACAAGGAAGACGTTCTTGTCTACCATGTCTCCTTTCAGCAACATCATATCCTGCCGTTTAAAGATTTGTGACATATTTGTAGAAACAGAGAGAAAGCTTCAGGTAATATGATTCAGCTGAAGTATATTTAGTAACTTGGTTATACTCATTCGGTTCATAAAGAAGAGGCTATAGATTCAACTTTGAGGTTTGAACTTGGAAAGTTACTTTACCAGGAACGGTTTGATGTTCTTGAATGTATTGATGTACGGAAAGGTCGTGATGAGTTGCTCCGGGAGGCTGAGACGGCTGAGGGAATCCGGAGACAAGATGATGCTGCGGAGGACGAGGATGCAACGGTGGTGGATAAGTAGGGACACCTTGAAACGTGCCGTAAGATGTAGGAGAAGCTACTCTCTCCTTGTCTTTTTCTTTGCTCATTTTCTCTACTCTTCACAAATTATTTGTTCTCTCTCTCTCTATACATCTCAGTTGTTTGATTATATTTTAACGGTTTTAGCAGTTTCTACACGTGTCAGCAAACACATGGACGAGTAGTTGTTGTTGAATTATCGTAGACGACAGATGAATCAGCAAACCAAACAAAAGTTGAATACGTAATATATGTTCTCATCTCCAATACAAATTCCACATGTTCAACGTAACTTACACAATCTTCTAATGATCTTATCTAATACGACAAGACCTTATTGGACAAATAAACTCTCAAGAGCTGTGGTAAAATATAGAATGATGAAGGAGTGACAGAGAGAGAGGGAGATTTGTGTAGAGAGTTTTATAAGTTGGCTTGAGGAGGCAAATCTTGTAATCCACACACCATGTTTGCTGGAACTGCAACATCAATCATCTTCGGATACGCTAGATTCAGATCTGTAAGGGGTAAAGACCATGGTTAACATGGGACTCAATACTTGAAAAAAACATATACTAATAAGGAGAAAGAAAACTTACTAGACATGATGGATTTGAATGTTTCTTTATCTTTGGTTAAACGTGGGTTGTGTTGCATCTCTTCTCCAACTGTACTTACCTGAATATATCAGCACAAAGATAAGTAGTGTAAAGCCACTGTAAAACCACAATATGAATGAGTGTTTCGTTTTGCATTACCTCGTAACCTTTGTAGTCATGAGCTGGATAGATCAATGTATCCTTTGGCAATGTAAATATCTGGTTATAGATTAAACAAGAACGTTTTAGATAAAAAACCATTGAATAGTATGAATTAATTGGCAAGTGGAGTGACAAGATTAGCGTGAAAACTTGCCTGTGAGTGCACAGACTCATAGAGTTGATCCGAGCTTCCACCCTGCAACACCAAGTAAAACATCATTAGTCTAGTTACAAAATATGGAGCTTATACATCCTCTCTATTGCGGTTTACGGTTCTCTATAACCATTTTCCTCTGTTTTGTGTTACCTGAAAGTCGGTTCTCCCACAACCACGGATAAGGACAGCATCCCCTGTAAAGGCCATTCTTGGTTGGGGCTGATCAGCTTCCTCTCCAGTCACATATGTAACACATCCTGCAGTATGTCCAGGTGTAGCACGAACCTAACATCCAAAATGAAACGTATCATTACTCTCTCTTGACTCTCTTGTTTCTCGTTGATTGTACATGCTTGAAATTTGGCTGTCATACCTCGAGGTATATATCACCAATCGATACTCTGTCACCAGGCTCAAGAAACATATCTGCTTTGGAACCACTTGCTTTTGAAATTACAGACTTCACACCTGGTACCTTTGTCTATATATAATAGCAAACAAAGAGACATCACTGAATCATCAAAATCTAAATTAAAAAAAAAAAAAAAAAATGGTACAAGTTAATATCATCAATAAACAGAAAGAGACCTTAAGAAGTCCAGTGCCAGTGACATGATCAGCATGAACATGAGTGTTCATAGCATAGACAAGCTTCAAGCCTAGCTCATTGATCAGCTTCAAGTCTCTATCAACAGTCTTGTCCACCGGATCAATCAACTGCTCATCAGTCACAACAATCAGATGATGAAAAAGTATGATCTTTTTCTAAACTAATTCAATTTATAACCAATTGGGCTGATAACCCTATCAAGCAAAACTATATATTATACAAGTCCCCAATCGTTACGTATCTGATCACATTCATCAAAACCCATGTTGAAAGATTCAATCTTTGTGAAAGCAGATAACTCACCAGAGCAGGTTTAACCGGATTAGACACGTCAGCGAGGAGATACGTGAAAGTAGAAGACTCTTTCTCGAAGAGCTGACGGAAGAGAAGCTTCGAGGAGGAGGAAGAGGAAGATGAACCCATCACTGATCTGATGACTGTTAGAGTTCTGATTAGAGGATGTTGGAGAGCACGTGATTGATGAGAAGAGAGTAATCTTGGTTGGAGAAGAAGATGCTGGAATCGTGAGAAATGAGTCACCATTGCTGTTGTTTAAAAGGAGGCTCCTTTTTGTTGTTTGCTTATTATCCCCACCACGTCCACGGAACTGTCGACGACAAAAGGAAAAGAGATTGGTGGGACCCCCGATTCGATGGATGGGTGTTCTGTTGTCGTTGTGTGATTTGACTGGAGTAACAACGATAATGGATTTGGTCTGATTGTGACAAATGTTGCAAGATTCATGCATGAATGGGATTTTAGATTGAATTGATGACGGAGTGATTAGTTAAGGGCCTTATCTTTTAATCTTCTATTGGGCTAATTATCGTGGGCCCAATTTAAAGCAAATAAGCTTTTGTAAGAACGAGAAGTGTTTTTTTTTATTTTGCCGACAAGTTAATCTGCTCAACCTCAACCGACAAGTTAATACAATTTTATTTTACGTAAACTCTATTTTATCACACTAAATTTTGTCCTAACCCTCTCTTTGTTTTTAGTTTTTACCTTTAAGAAGACTATCTATAATGTATTTCTCTGTTCTTTCTTTTACAATTTTTTTTTAAAGTAAAGTTGAATTTATGTGTATCTAAACTAGTACTTTATTCTATATTGCCCATGTTTATTCGAATATGTCCCTTATAAATCTAATTTCTTTTTTTTTATTTTCTTTTTTAATCAAAACAAAGTAAAAGACACAAAAGAGTTTAATGAATTTGATAATTTACAGACCCAAACCCAATTAAAACGGATCATATCCCATTAATTTATTAAAAAATTGAAAACCACAAGACGAAAACAAAAACAAAAAACAAAATCCCTTCCCCTTTTTCGTTATCTTCTTCTTTCTTCAAATTCAACTTTCAAATCTCATTTTAGAGAATTCTATCAATAATATATATATATATATATATATATATATATATATATATATTTATATTAAAATCATCCCGGAAAAACCAAGGCATTCAGTTCGGGTTACAAGTTTGATCAGAACAAAATCTCTCACATCATTGTATTACAACCTAACTTCGCCCACCCACTAAACCCGACACATTCCGCTATGTTGATTTTAAAATCCTTAGGAATCGAAAGCTGTTCTCAACCATCAACGTTGACCACGGGACCGTGAGGTTCACCTCGTTGCCTCGGATGCCGGGAACTCCCGTGACGCCTCCGGAGTAGCTGGCTCCCGATGAACTTTTCAAACTTATAACCGTTACCGCCATTAAACACGCAAGCAATGAAGAAGAAGGGTTATGAGAACAAACCAAGGGGGAAAACGCTCATGAACCGCCTGTACAATCTTCAACACGCCAAGACAACTCGGGGACTCAAAGTCAATGGAGACCCTAATTCCACGAACAAAGCAAGAAAGTGGGCACGGAACAATAGAAGCCAGCTGAACAAGAAAAATGCTCCGAGACCTGCCACAGTATTAGTTAGACAACACTACCGCAGGCACAACGCGCCCATGATACTGGGATGTGCCGAAGAACCGATTGCGCCACCAAGAGAAAGAGAGCTCCTCAAACCACAAGAAGCCTCCTAACACCTTGACAATCGCCCATTTCCGAGAACCGGAGACAGGTGAACTTTAGCTGTCCCAAAATGAATCTGTGGCTCGATCCATAACAACAATAACAAACCGGAGCAAGAAACCAAAAGAACTACGTCGACATAGCTCCACTGGAATACTGATCACAAGCAGCCGAGAAGAGGGAGAGAGATTGAGAGGAGCATCCAAGCAACGCGACGAACAGGCCATAGACGACACTCCGCCAATGCACCACTACGATACTTCCCGCACCAAACACCACAACACCAACACACGCCGGAGTCGAGGCTAAGCGCGACTTTGAGTTAAACGGAACCTCCAAAGTACTCTAGGAGCAGAGAAAACAGAGTACGCCTTTCCGAGACTCCAAGGAGAAAACGAAAGCCCTGAACCCTACGCCACTCACCCTCCGACCGAACCAAAGACCAAGGACCGCAGCTCAGGCGCGAACAATGAGCCAATCGCCCTCCTCTATGCGCCTTTGTTCCTCCAAGGAGCTTAAGGAACTCCCTGCAAAACCCTAAGAGCCGACTCCACCGGACGCAAACTGACCAACCCCGTGTCGTAACTCCACCACCCAGCTGTACTACATCGACGCCGGAGCTTCTCACGTGCGAAGACGACGCCGACAAGACTCCAGGAACAGAGCAACGGACAAGACGGAGAGGGTAAAGAGCACGACGATGAAGCAAATGAGAAAAGAGAGGCAAGGAAGAGAGGGGAAACCCTCTGACGCCAGCACGCGCGCGGACGCGCCGCCGAACATCGGAAGAGAAGCTCAGATCTGAAAAGTTTGGTTGGTCGCGAAGAGAGAAGGGAGAGGATAAGGGAGAGAGAAGCTCTAAAAATTCTTTGGCAAACCTAATTCGAGTGTATCAATCAATAACATTTCCTTCTCCAATTCATTCCTTCTTCAATTTCATTCATATTGATTGATTCGTTTGTCTTCTCCTTTCTCGTTTTAGATCCAATCAGTTTCTAGGGTTCTCAATAAAAACCAACAATTGATCTGAGATGGCTGATATCATGAAGCAAATCTTAGCGAAGCCGATCCAATTGTCTGAAAGCGGCTGATGAGGCAGGAGTGCGTGGAACTCAATGCGAAGACTGAGAAGCTTGCTGGTCTTCTCCGCCAGGTTGCCCGCGCTAGTTCTGATCTATACGAGCGTCCCACTCACCGTATCATCGATGACACGGAGCAGATACTGGACCAGGCTTTCTTCCTCGTCTGCAAGTGTCGAGCCAGCGACATCATGAAGCACGTCTTCCGCAAGATGTCTGCTCAGTTGGAGAACTCTATCAGTGACGTTTCTTGGCTCCTCTGTGTCTCCGCTCCCGTTGAGGATCACGGTGACGCTGGTTACCTTGGTATTCCTCCTATCGCCGCCAACGAGCCCATCCTCTGCCTCATCTGGGAGCATATTGCTCTTCTCCACACCGGACCCCTTGAAGACAGCTCCAATGCTGCCGCTTCCCTCGTTTCTATTGCCCGCGATAGCGATCACTACACTGAGCTTATCATCGCGGAAGGAGGCATAAGGCCTCTCCTTGTAGCAGGGGAACAAGTCAGAGTTTTAGCTCACTTATCGATTCCAATCCGCAGTTAAGAGGATTCCTATCAAGTCGAGGGATTGGCGTAAGATGTTCTGTTTCGCTCAATAGAGATACTCCCATTACTGAATCCTTCTCTTCTCACCGGAGTATGTATTATCCTTCTAAGTTTTCATTTTTATTTACTGTTAGTGTTGCTTTGTTGGTTTACTGAGTGATTATTGGTCTTGGTTTAACAGATTTCTTCACTCGAGCTAAACAAGTGAAGAGAATTGAGATCAGTGATCAACATAGGTAATGCTTGTGTAAGTGTGGTTTAAGTAGTCTTGTTTATTTCTCAATTGGGCCTGAGGTTATGGAAGCATAGAAGATTGATTACATCTATTGCGTACATTTTGTTGTGGGTTTTCAGTGATGTTTAGTGACATAACGTGAGAAGAGACATTCTTACATGTACTTGGCGTATTTTGCTACTGGTGGAGCTCTCTAGCTGTATATTTATTTGGTCATGTTCCTGAGTTATGTTAGTGGAACGAACATAAGAGCTTTATTTTGTTTCTAAATTCTTAAACCAACTTTTTTTTTTTTCAGCTTGGCTACTCAAAAGAAAGATATGTATGGTCTTTGAACTTATGTAGGATGATATGTAAGTTTTGCTTGTGTTGAATCCATGTAGGATGATATATAAGACTATTGCTTGTGTTGTTGCCGGTTTGGATTACTAGAATATTAGGTATTATTGTGTGCTAAAAACAAAAATTTGAACTATTAGGTTTGATAGGTATTATTAAAAAGACAAATTTTTTTGTCTAAAACGTGTTAAAAATTTCAATAAAAAAAACACATCCAAAACCTATTGAAAAGGAGATAATACATGTTTGAATATTTACACTTAGTAGTACTCAAGGTAGTAGTAATATTTCCTTCTTAATAGTAATATTTTTGCAAAATACAACATTTTTTAGTAATACAACATAAAAAAAAAATCAATTTATTAGTAATACCAATTTATTTAGACAGTTTTAGATTGTATATAACACATTGCCAGAAAAAATTTCAAAAAATGTATATTTTCTGTTATTCATCTCATTATGACATTCCCATCAAGACATTAGTATGGAACTATAAGGATGTTTTCTATGGAAATGAAAAGTTTTTTTATCAACTTGAGAAATTAAGAGTATTTTAGTCTAATTTGACAAATAAACACTTATAAGGACATATTATCACGTAATATATGATATACATCTTCTAAGAATAAACAATAAGACGAAAATTAAGATTCTTATAAACATGCATAATACATAGTAATTCAAAATATTTTAAGGTAGTTTAAGGTAGTTCACAATAATACCTAGTAGTTCATTTAGTAGTACTAGTAATTCAAGTAATTCCTAGAATTTTAATTTTCATCGATTTAACATTTTTAACCCATCACGAGGGTGTTATTCCCACCATTGTAGTGTATTATTCTGCTTCAAAAGAGTGCAAATAAGTAGAAATATACAAAATCGTCTTTAAACATCATTTTCGTATTTGTTTTATACCAATACACCTAAGACTTTAGTTTTTCATCACTTTAGGTGTTTTTAAATGACCAAGAACGTGTTACACAACCCAAATTATTGTCTAACACCATTTTAATGTTTTTTTCCTCAAAACAATGTTAAATTTAAAGAAATATACATAATTTTCTTTAAACTTTATTTATATATTTCTTTAAAAATTCCAGTATTCTTAAAAATTTTGTATAAAAAATAATTTATATAAGTATTTTATTTAATTTATTTTTGAAATTAATTCTTGGTTAAAGTATTATTGAAATACATTTTTATTACATTGTATTTTTGAAATATTATTGTAATAATATTTATAGATATTTCTGAAATTAATTGTTGATTAAATATGAAATAATTTATTTTAAATTTGATAATTTTAATATAAAAGAGATAAAATTTAGTTTAAACAAAAATAATTTATATAAGTATTTTATTAAATTTATTTTGTAACTAATTGTTCATTAAAATATAATTGAAATACATATTTTATTAAATTTTTGTTTTTAAAAATATTTTTATATAACAAATTTTTTATAAATATTTAAAAAGAATTATTTTAAAATTAATTTTTGATTAAAATATTATTTAAATACATATTTTATTATATTTGTATTTTTGAATGTTTTAAAATATACAAATATTTTTAAAATTAATAATTGATTAAAATATAAATTATATTATTTTAAATTTTATCACTTTATGTGAAAGAGACAAATTTTGTTTTAGAAAATTTCATTTATATATGTATTTTATTAAATCTATTTTTGAAATTTATTTTTTATTAAAATAATATTAAAATATTTTATTTTGTTATTTTGTTTTTTACAAAAATATTATCTTAAAATAAATAGAATTTGTTTTATTTCTAAAAATTTTAGTTATATTATTCATTAAATAATTAAAACATAAATTTGGTTTGAGAATAAAAAAGAAGATAGACACATGTCGGAAGGAGAATGAACCTCTAAAAATGGGGACTACATGTAAATTTAGATTTAATACATCAATTTTATTAAAAAGAAGGGGGGGGGTCCGCAAAATATTAACATATTGGAACAAAGCGGGGTCCGCGAGCATGATGGAGTGGGCTCTGCGGATAACTTAAAAAATATTATTAAAAAAAAAGGTAATAGGAGAAGGGGAAAAGGGGTGGGATAGTGAGAAAAATAATGGGGTAGTTAGAATAGTTTTTTTCTAGCTGGAGCGTTTTAGATTACTTTCCACTAAACTATACAATTACTATTTTTACTCTAAAAAATGAAGATGCTATAAAAGTAGAATTGACAATATTTTATATGTAAAGTTAAAATAGAAGTGTTGAAAAAATAATCTATTAATTATAGGAGTTCCAATAAATATTAAAAGGTTGTGTCTTTTTATTTATAAAATGAAATTAGTTGTTGAAAAATTGTCAAATTATGAAATATGTGTGTGTTTTCAACATGTCAGCAATTGAAAAAGGTTATGAAAATGTGTACAGATGTGTCTCTTCATCGTAAGAATGAGTTTACATCCTACGAATGTGTTTTTCATGTTAAAAACACATTACAATTTAAAAGATTGTGAAATTGTATAAGAATTAGTTTTATCATTTGAAACGTGTGTCTTGTTATTCTTTAAAATGTATTAGTTTTATAGAGTTGTGTCTTTTCATTATAAAAATGTACTAATTTTAAAGAGGTTGTCATATTGTAATGTACCATCCAAAAATAACTATATCAAATCTGAAAAGTTGTAACTATTCGTATAGAAATCTGAAAAAAAAAAATATTCCCATAAGTATTTCATTGTAAGAAAGTTGTCAAATGATGAAATGATGTGTGTTTCTGTAATTACATGTGTCTTTTAAACATGAAACGATTGGAAAAAGTTATGAAAAATGTGTATAAATGTATTTTTTTCATCCTAAGAATTTGACTTTACATCCTAAGAATGTATATTTTCATGCTAAAAATGCAATGAAATTTAAAAGTTTGTGAACATATTTAAGAAAAAGTCATCTCAACTTAATGTGTTTTTTATTCTTTAATTTTAAGAGTTTGTCATATTGAAAATGTACTATCTAAAAATAACAACATCAAATTTGAAAAGTTGGTTCTATTCATATAGATCACTGGAAATCTATAAATAATAAACTTTCATAAGTATCTTATTGTGTTTCTTTCACAATTTATTAAAATTATTAATAATATAAAGCCCAAAACAACAAATATTGTTCATTTTGATAAATGAAATTAGTTTTTAAGAAGTTATCAAATTATGAAATGATGTGTGCTTTTCTAACTATATGTATCTTTCTAACATGCATTATTGGAAAAGACTGTGAAATTGTGTATATATGTGTATTTTCATGTATCCATACAATAGTTTTCTTTTGTTGATACTTAAATCTTCTCACTTTTTTGCTTGATTCTGTGAAACGATAAAGTTTTCGCCACTCTTCAAACTCTCGCCGTGTTGAAGAGGTTTCCACATGCTAGACTGGCAAAGTTGGGAAGGAGGATTGCATCATTCCAATAAAGAGCCTTAAGGAAGATAGATGTTTCTGCCCAATTTAGTGATGATGAGTGTATGATTGTGGTTTCAAGGTTACTCAGCTGCCTTCTGTATGTACCGCTTATAATAGCGGGTTTCCAGATGTAGAGAACTTTTGTTATGAGAGAACAATTAGTTTTAAAGGAGTGAAGTAGAGAGAATAATATACCACGTAGTTTTGGAAGATGTATGTGAGTCAAAATTCTGTCATTTATTTTTGGAAGAGGTTGTCATATTGTAATGTACCATCCAAAAATAACTATATCAAATCTGAAATGTTGTAACTATTCGTATAGAAATCTGAAAAACAAATAATATATTCCCATAAGTATTTCATTGTAAGAAAGTTTTCAAATGATGAAGTGATGTGTGTTAATATAATTTAATGTGTCTTTTAAACATGAAACGATTGGAAAAAGTTATGAAAAATGTGTATAAATGTGTTTTTTATCCTAAGAATTTGACTTTACATCCTAAGAATGTGTATTTTCATGCTAAAAATGCAATGAAAACTAAAAGTTTGTGAACATATTAAGAAAAAGTCTTCTCATCATAAAATGTGCTTTTTTATTCATTAAAACCTATTAGTTTAAAGAGTTTGTTGTATTGAAAATGTACTATCTAAAAATAACAACATCAAATTTGAAAAGTTGGTTCTATTCATATAGATCACTGGAAATCTATAAATAATATACTTTCATAAGTATCTTATTGTATTTATTTCGCAATTTATTTAAACTATTAATAATACGAAGCCCAAAACAACAATATTGTTCATTTTGATAAATGAAGTTAGTTTTTAAGAAGTTATCAAATTATGAAATGATGTGTGCTTTTAAAAAAATATCCTACAGATCGTGTGGGAAATTACTCCTACACCAGGATTCAGATAGATGTTCAGAGAAGCTTCAGACAATATTCCCTTATCGTCTTTGTAGAAACACTTGAGGCCAATGCGCTCAAAATAACTCTCATCATTATTTTCCTCTTCTACATGACCTAGATGACCTTCAAGAACCTCATAAAAACTCGTTGGCATCAATTCATTGCACGGTGGCAAGTGAAGTGCATGATCTATGTCCTCAGAAGTCTTCCATTGATGTAAGAAATACTGAGGAATGGATTCTTCCTTGTAGTTGAAATTGAAATACAGTACTTTTTTACCTAATAAAAGAGAAAAACACAAACAGTCAGTTTAATAAATTACAAATATAGAACAAACAAGTGCGGTAAAAAATACCTTCTTCTGTGAATGGTTTTGACAAAAAAATATATCCTCATATTCTTGGTAACGAAATTACCAAGCATTTCCTTGAAAGCTTTCTCATCACCAAAGCCATATAGAAAATCAAGAGAGATTGCTTTTATCACGGGGAACTTCAGCATATTCACTGGAATAAAAAAAAAGCAAAATCATAAGAAAATTAAAAATTGTTTCAACCAAAAAGGAAGGTTTGGTGAGAAACCTGCAAGAGTAAGAGAGAACTGAGATGGATCACAAAGCTGTTCACTATCGAAATCCAAGCACCCAAACTTCATTCTCGTTAGAGATTTGACCTCTTTAATATGCGTTGAGAGGGGTTCATAACCATCAATGGTTTTCAAAAGATTAAAGTACTGATAAACGTAAGAGACCATATCATATCTCTGCAAATTAAAACAACAAAAAGAGTTCAAAGAAAAAAAATAAAAGAAACCATAACATAAATGCATATTCAACTGTAAACAAGATACATACATGTTGCCAACCGATGTCTGTGATATCGATGGAAATCTGAAAGAGTTGACCTGCTAATGTAGAGGAATACGTTGAATCCGAAACATTAGAAAAATCTGAATCATATCCAACAAAAGCAACAAGGGATGTTATCCATCCCTTAGACTTGAAGAAACAGCTTAGCGACCCTTGTCTCTCTGCCGAAAACAAATAAACATTCAGGAATTATTAAATTGGTCAAGACCCAAAAAGACTAAAAAAAATATTCACGGAAACTAACCGTCAGATATAAGATGATGTATCAACTCCTCTGGCCTCTTCTCAATGTGTGACATAGAGACAAGCGGAAGGATCCATGAAAGTTCCATTTTTTGGGAACCTTCCAACGATTCAACAACGTATGCAACACCGGGATTCCACAGGTCGTGCTTCCATTTATACGCATCATATTTTGGAAACGTCAAATTGATCTCTGGTCTATCTCCAAGACCAGAAAATAGCTCCTGACCCATGCTTCAAGTTCATCGACTTGATATGTAAAGGAAAAATAAAGAGTTGAGGTTATAATTTAAACATATCTTAGAAGTGCAAAACTAAAAACCAAAAATCAAAGAGAAAGTTTCATATCTGCAGCAACAATGGCAAGTTTCATACATGAACCAACAAAGTGTTTTCCAAACTGATCCAAGGCAGCCAAACGAATACTTTGTAATGTACCATCCAAAGATAACTATATCAAATCTGAAAAGTAACTATTCGTATAGAAATCTGAGAAACAAATAATATATTCCCATAAGTATTTCATTGTAAGAAAGTTGTCAAATGATGAAATGATGTGTGTTTCTATAATTACATGCGTCTTTTAAACATGAAACGATTGGAAAAAGTTACGAAAAATGTGTGTAAATGTGTTTTTTCATCCTAAGAATTTGACTTTACATCCTAAGAATGTGTAGTTTCATGCTAAAAATGCAATGAAATTTAAAAGTTTTGTGAACATATTTAAGAAAAAGCGTTTTCATCTTAAAAATGTGTTTTTATTCTTTAAAACCTATTAGTTTTAAGAATGTCATATTGAAAATGTACTATCTAAAAATAACAACATCAAATTTGAAAAGTTGGTTCTATTCATATAGATCACTGGAAATCTATAAATAATATAGTTTCATAAGTATCTTATTGTAGTTCTTTCACAATTTATTAAAACTATTAATAATATGAAGCCCAAAACAACAAATATTGTTCATTTTAGTTTTTAAGAAGTTATCAAATTATGAAATGATGTGTGCTTCTCTAACTATATGTATCTTTTTAATATGCATTGATTGGAAAAGACTGTAAAATTGTGTATAGATATGTCTTTTCATGTATCGATACAATAGTTTTTTTTTGTTGATACTTAAATCTTCTCACTTTTTTTGCTTGATTATGTGAAACGATAAAGCTTTCGCTACTCTTCCAACTCTCGCAGTGTTGAAGAGGCTTCCACATGCTAGACTGACAAAGTTGGAAAGGAGGATTGCATCATTCCAATAAAGAGCCCTAAGGAAGATAGATGTTTCTGTCCAATTTAGTGATGATGTGTATGTTTGTGGTTTCAAGGTTACTCAGTTGTCTTCTGTATGTACCGCTTATAGTATCGGGTTTCCAGATGTGGAGGACTTTTGTTATGAGAGAACAATTAGTTTTAAAGGAGTGAAGTAGAGAGAATAGTATATCACGTAGTTTTGGAATATGTATGTGAGTCAAAATTCTGTCATTTAGTTTTGGAAGAGGTTGTCATATTGTAATGTAACATCCAAAAATAACTATATCAATTCTGAAAAGTTGTAACTATTCGTATAGAAATCTGAAATTAAATAATATATTCCCATAAGTATTTCATTGTAAGAAAGTTTTCAAATGATGAAGTGATGTGTGTTTCTATAATTACATGTGTCTTTTAAACATGAAACGATTGGAAAAAGTTATGAAAAATGTGTATTTTCATGCTGAAAATGCAACGAAATTTAAAAGTTTGTGAACATATTTAAGAAAAAGTCTTCTCATCTTAAAAATGTGTTTTTTTATTCTTTAAAACCTATTAGTTTTAAGAGTTTGTCATATTTAAAATATACTATATAAAAATAACAACATCAAATTTGAAAAGTTGGTTCTATTCATATAGATCACTGGAAATCTATAAATAATATACTTTCATAAGTATCTTATTGTAATTTTTACGCAATTTAATAAAACTATTAATAATACGAAGCCCAAAACAACAAATATTGTTCATTTTGATAAATGAAATTAGTTTTTTAAGAAGTTATCAAATTATGAAATGATGTGTGCTTCTCGAAAAATATCCTACAGATCGTGTGGAAAATTACTCCTACACCAGGATTCAGATAGATGTTCAGAGAAGCTTCAGACAATATTCCCTTATCGTCTTTGTAGAAACACTTGAGGCCAATGCGCTCAAAATAACTCTCATCATTATTTTCCTCTTCTACATGACCTAGATGACCTTCAAGAACCTCATAAAAACTCGTTGGCATCAATTCGTTGCACGGTGGCAAGTAAAGTGCAGGATCTATGTCCTCAGAAGTCTTCCATTGATGTAAGAAATACTGAGGAATGAATTCTTCCTTGTAGTTGAAATTTAAATAAGGTACTTTTTTACCTAATAAAAGAGAAAAACACAAACAGTCACACTACAGGAAATGTGGGTATTAATAGCTGGCGTTAAACGCTATTAGTTTGTTTTAATACGTTCCCTAAAACGCTCTGACATCGCCCGTTATCGTAGGTCCGACACTTTTAATAGCGGATCTTTCGAATGCTATAGTTTAATAAACAACAATAGCAAATGTTACGTGTTATTAATTTATTTTTAATTATCCAAAAATTTATTAAAAATAATTATCAAACCAAACAAAATTAAAAAATAAAATTAAAAACTACACCTAAACATAATTCATAATTAAATAATTCAAAATTAAATGAAAAATTAATTCATAATTAAATATTAAATTTTATTTATTAATTAAGATCAGTATACAAATAATTGGTTTACAATTAATAATCAGTTGATTTCCTAACATTGGTTTATACACAAACCCGGTTTATTGAACTAACCATGTCTAAAGCAAACCTAATAAACCAACCAATACTAAACCTAATCTACGCCACTCTGTCGTCGCCTTCCTCTTCCATCTTCTCGTCTTCCCTCTTACGTCTCTGTCTTCTCCCTCTTTCTCTTTTTCTTCTTCTTGCTCGGCTCATCTACACCAGCACAACTTCATATCCGGCTTTTTCCTGTAACAAGAACAAACAAATCAAAAATCAAATTAACTTCCAAATCTAAAACTTAAACTCCAAACTTTTACACTATCAGAAAATGATTACATTGAAACTCAGATCCTAAACAGCTCAGATTAATTTCGAATTGTCTTAAACTTAACAGTATCAATTGAAATAAGATCAATCATAGACAGAAACAAATTAATCAATCTTCTCAAACCCAAACAGAAACATATAAGACATATTCTACAAAAGCAAACACAGATCTGATTTTTCTGCAAGAATATGATAACTCTAAACTCAGAAAGTTTCAGACTTTTTACCCTTCCGTTGGAAGAAGCTTCGCAGCGGACGACGAACAGACGATGCTCAAGCCTCAGCGTGAGCCTCACGCTCTGGTTCAGTTTCAGTGATGAGAGAAAGAAGGAAACTTTCGAGAAGGAGACGACCATAATCATCATAGAGAAGAGGAGATCTTTACTTTCGAGAAGGAGTCGATATGCATATGCATCGCTTACTTTTCTCTCTCTCTCTCTCTCTCTCTCTCTCTCTCTCTCTCTCTCTCAAACACGAGATCTGCTCAAATCTCTGGAAAATAATTGAAAAATAATAAATGAACAATTAATCTCAGTCGTTGGATCATTATCATCCAAGAGTGCAAATGGTGATCCATGCGAAACCAATAGAAATAAAGGGTGAGGATAGATAGAAGATTGATTTTGGGCCTTTAATTTTGAATCAATCAATGGCTGAAACTAAAAACAATATAAAATTGTCGTTTTTGTATTTATAATTATTGTAAAATTATTGAAAGTTTAAAATTTATATTATAGTATATGGAAAATTTATGTATATATGGTATTAAATGTTTGAAAATAGTATTTAGGGTTAAGATGAATGGTGTTAAAATTTAGATTTACGGTTAAAATAAATGATTTAAAATGTTGAATAGTTCAATATCTAGAAGATTAATTAAAACTTTTATTTCATTAAGAAATTAAGTTATACATTTAAATTTATAAAAATAATGATATCAGATTAATAAAATTATTAGTTTTCACTTTGTAAAGCAATTTTAAATTAAGTAAAAGTAATGATGTGAGATTGATAAAATTAAGTAAGTTTAGGGTTTGGAAAATAGTGTTTTGGGTTTAGAATAAGAGTTATGTATATGGTTTGAGTTTTAGAATAGACTTGGAGATTAAGTATAAAATTTATATTATAAGTTTGAAAAGATTAGATTTATGACTTAGTATGTAGGGTTTAAGTTTGGGGTTTAGGGTATTAGATTTAGGGTGTAGATTTAAAATTTAGTGTTTGAGGTTTAAAATAGGAATTTGAGATTAAATTTTTAGAATTATTAAATTTTGAGTTTAAGTTTAAGATTGAAGTTTTAAAAATTTATGTTTACCAAAAAAAAAGAGTGATATATATATATATCACTCTTTTAGGGTTTGAAATTTATAATGAAATTTGAGGATAAAACTTTAACAGATTAGACTTTTGGTCTTTGGGGTTTGGAGTTTATATTCTAATAAAACACAAATAAATAATAAAATACCATATGTTTTTCATTAAAAATCCAAAACATACAAGGATTTGAGATAACTAGTATGACAATATTTCTAAGTACATTTTTGTATGGCTAACTCTACATTCAACATCTCAAGAGCTGCATATGCTAACATTCAATCTCAAACTCTAATCTCTGCTCCCATGTCATCTTCTCCAACCAAGCTTCTCATCTTCTTCAACATCAAAACTCAAATTAGTTCATACGGACCATCATCCTCAATAATGAGCTTCACCATTTAAATTTTCACGAGCTCCTATGCCTCGTGTTCATCTCCCTGTGAACAAAACCAAAGCATGTACACATTATTATAACTCTATATAAGGCAAAGCCATAAGTCAAAAGCAAGAACAAATATGGAAGTCCACCTGCAGTCTTTGAGCAGACACGAGACACAAACGCATTATCTATCTATAATAATTAAGATAAACACCAAACTTCAAACTCACCACAACACAAACATGGAGAAACATAGGAGTCTTAGTGATAGATACCTTTGATAGTTTACCTGAACTTGTCTCAGAGTAGCTTTCTTGATCAAAGCTTGATTCATAACCGTCTGAGACATTAGTAAAAACATGAAGAGAACCAATCATGCGAGAGAGAAAGAAGAAAGGAGAAGCCATATCGAACTCAACAATCTCCATCAAACTCTGTTTCACTTTGAGTAAACACACATGCTCCACTTCTCTTTATCTAGAGCAACTGCAAGAGGCTCCAAGTAACTGAAAACATTAGTAAACAAACAAAATAAACCCAAGAATGTAGATAGATTGGTGATCATAAGATGAGAAAACTCATGAAAATCCATTAAGTTTATTAAGAATCAAGTCAAAGCTTACAACTTTAACTTACTAATCCCATGTTCCTGATGAATCAATGTTATTGCATCGTTCAGAACAGAGAAACGAAACAACTAACCTGGAACTGAGATTGAAATGACACAAACAAACACAGAATCAGCAGATTACAGAACTTAACCATCGAAGCCTCTTCTCCTCCTCCACCATCTCTGTTTGTAGCTCAAATCTGACTCGAGTAGCGTTGTTGATGAAGCTTTCATCATGGCTGAGAGAGATAGACAGAGAGAGGATTGAACTGAGACAGTTTGAATCGGGAGAGGCTGATTCGAGCCAATCTTTGTGCGTTGATCTGATGATTTTGTGATTTTAGGTTAATCACAATCGTGAGAGAGATGTTTGAATGGATAGATGAAGAAGATTGATTTTAGGCCACAAGATCAAAAACAATCAATGGCCACAAATTGTAATTCTAATTTTGATTGACTAACAAATAAAGAGAAAGTGAGAGGATTAACTAAAATAGACTTGTGACCTTTGGATTAAAACCAATCAATGGTCCAAAATTAATCAATCAAAAACAATTTTTTTTATTATAGTTGTTTTAGGAATTTAAAATTTTATGTTTAACTAATTTTATTTATATAAAAACTAAATTATATTCTAATTACTGATCATATTTATTTTGTATTTAAAAATCAGAGTTTAAAATTTTGAGTTTATAGTATATGTGATATGATTTAGGGTATATGATTTGTGTTATGATATACATTTAGAGTTTAGGTTTATGGTATTAGATTTAAAATTTGAAACTAAAATGTTTTAAAATAAGAAAAAGATTAGAATTTTAAGATTTCTAGTAAGAGTTTAGGATATATAATTAATTTAGGATATGATATGATATGATATATATATAATATTCATAGACAAAAAGATTTCTAATTAGATCTTATGGTATATGATTATTTTAAAAAATAATAAAAAGATTAGAATTTAAATATTTTTAGTTATAGTTTAGGGTATATGATTAATTTTTAAAATTAGTTTTCAAGTTTGGAGTTTAGAATAAGGTTTGAGTAGAGAGTTTGAAAGTTAAAGGTTTGGGGTATTGATTTAAGATTTTAGGTTAATTTCAAAAAATATTAATTTTTGAGTTTATATTTAAGATTGAAGTTAAATTTGAGATTTGATATTAAAATATTAGCGTTTAAAATTTTTGTTAGAATTTAAGGGTTGTGTTTAAAATTTTGGTTTTAGTGTTTAGGATTTTTGGAGGCAAATAAAATGGAGTGAGAGGAAAAATGAAACAAGGGTGAGAGGGAAAATCAATTATTTTCCGCTTTAGTTTTGCATAGCGTTTGTATTTTCGCAAACGCTATCTAAAAGTAAGAGGTATGTCAACCATAGCATAATCGAAAAAAACGCTATCATATTCTGCTATTAATACTCACATTTCTTGTAGTGTCAGATTACTAAATTACAAATATAGAACAAACAAGTGCGGTAAAAAAAAATACCTTCTTCTGTGAATGGTTTTGACAAAAAAAATATCTTCATATTCTTGGTAACAAAATTACCAAGTATTTCCTTGAAAGCTTTCTCATCACCAAAGCCATATAGAAAATCAAGAAAGATTGCTTTTGTCACGGAGAACTTTAATATATTCACTGGAATAAAGAAAAAGCAAAATCATAAGAAAATTAAAAATTGATTCAACCAAAAAAGAAGGTTTGGTGAGAAACCTGCAAGAGCAAGAGAGAACTGAGATGAATCACAAAGCTGTTCACTATCGAAATCCAAGCACCCAAACTTCATTCTCGTTAGAGATTTGACCTTTTTAATATGCGTTTGAGAGGGGTGGGGTTCATAACCATCAATGGTTTTCAAAAGCTTGAAGTACTGATAAACGTAAGAGGCCATATCATATCTCTGCAAATTAAAACAACAAAAAGAGTTTAAAGCAAAAAAATAAAAGAAACCATAACATAAATGTTTCTGCCCATTTTAGTGATGATGAATGTATCATTGTGGTTTCAAGGTTACTCAGCTTCCTTCTGTATGTACCGCTTATAGTAGCGGGATTCCAGATGTGGAGGACTTTTGTTATGAGAAAACAATTAGTTTTAAATGAGTGAAGTAGAGAGAATAGTGTACCACATAGTTTTGGAAGATGTATGTGAGTCAAAATTCTGTCATTTAGTTTATTATAAATTCTGCTCTCTTTTTGCTTATTTTTCGCTTATTTTTCTCTTGTCAAAACTTTTTTTGTTTTTCATATAATCAAAGTTAAAATTGATTTTGAATCTTCGTTCATCATTGATTATTCACTAAAATATGTCAAATCGTATTTATCTGTTTTTATGCTTTTCATCATTGAATTTGACTTTATTTTGCAAAACATGAAAATCGTTTACAAAAACACTTCTTTTATTCTATAAAGAGAAAAGTTTAAGGAATTTTTTCACAAAGATAATTTTTTTTTGCTTTGTATGAATTGTCCATTACTTAATAATACTTATTCTAACTTTCAAGATTATTAATTGAGCTTATTGAATTATTATTGGTTTACCTCTATTAAAATTGATATTTAGAGAAAATTATTCATTTTATGATGCAAAATTGTTTTTTCTTAATGTGTATTAATATGTATGAATAATTGAGAAATATCATCTTCGTGGAAAAGAAAGAGTAGAATTTGTTATCTAAACCATATGAAATCCCGTTTGATCATAGTTATGGTCTTATTTGGATATGGTTTTATCTAGGTCTAGATTATCGATGTAAAACAAAAGTTTGTTTGGATTTGTAAAGCCAATTCGATTCATAGACATATACTTTGTTTTGACTTGCTCTTATTTGATTACTTGCCTTGGGATCAAATATGAATAAAATGAAACCATAGAAGCAAACTCTCTTGCTTTAGGGACAATTTATTTGTAAAAAGTTTCATTGAAATAAATTTGTTTGTTTATTATTATTTTATCCCATTCATCTTTAAGCGATGCCAATTTTTATTAAAATTTTGTTTTGAATATACGATGTATAATTATACAAAAATCATGCTAATTTTTAATATGGTTTTTACATTATTAACGAAAGAAATAAAACATTACATAAGAACTAATTTAAAAATAAACTTAAATTGATTTTTTTAAAAGTTTATTTTCTGAATATTTTTAAATGATATACGCAAGTGTTGTTATTGTTATCCCCAATTGGAAATATTAAATAAAATAATTACGGTGAAATATTCTCAAAATCTATCTACAGATTTCTTTTACCAAAAAAAGAAAAGAAAATATTTAACTAAGGCAAAAAATGCTACATTCGACGAAATTAAATAATTAATATTTGTTTTTCCCGGCGTTTTTCTTCGTTTATCTCCGTTGTAAATCGCTAAACAATTGTGATGAGGCCGATTTCGAAAAACTGCTTAATCTACAGACACAGCCTTTATCTCAGGCGTAACTCCACGCTTGCTCTCTCTAACTACAAACCCAATCCACCGACGACAACAACAAGCACATCTATCTTCCAATGCAATTCTCAAATCTCGAAGCTCGCGAGAAACGGCAACCTCCAAGAAGCCGAAGCCATCTTCAAAACAATGCCTCAGAGAAGCATAGTCTCGTGGAACGCGATGATCTCTGCCTACGCGGCGAATGGCAAAATGAGCAAAGCGCGCCAAGTGTTCGACGAAATGCCTGCGAGAGCCACGACTACTTACAACGCGATGATTACTGCTATGGTTAAGAACAAGTGCGATATGGTGAAAGCTCACGACTTGTTTCGCGAGATACCCGAGAAGAACGCTGTCTCTTACGCGGCGATGATCACTGGTTTTGTTAAGGCAGGGATGTTCGATGAGGCGGAGAGTTTGTACGGTGAGACGCCCCTTGAGTTTCGTGATCCCGTTGCTTCGAACGTTCTGTTGAGTGGGTACTTGAGGGGAGGGAAGTTAAAGGAGGCTGTTCGTGTGTTTGAAGGTATGGTGGTGAAGGAGGTGGTGTCGTGTAGCTCGATGGTTGATGGGTTTTGCAAAATGGGGAAGCTTGTTGAGGCTAGAAGACTCTTTGATGAGATGTCTGAGAGGAATGTGGTGACTTGGACTGCTATGATTGATGGGTATTTTAAAGGCGGGTTTTTTGAAGATGGGTTTGCTCTGTTTCTGAAGATGAGGCGAGAGGGAGATGTTAGTGTTAATGCCAACACTTTGGCTGTTATGTTTAAAGCTTGTAGAGACTTTGACAGATACATAGAGGGGAGTCAGATTCATGGGTTGGTTTCAAGGATGCCTCTGGAGTTTGATCTGTTTCTAGGGAACTCCATGATCTCAATGTACTCTAAGCTTGGTTTTACGGACGAGGCTAAAGAAGTGTTTGGTGTGATGAAAAGCAAAGACACTGTCTCTTGGAACTCGTTGATCACGGGTCTTGTCCAGCGGGGACAAGTCTCTGAAGCTTATGAGCTTTTCGAGAAGATGCCGAGTAAAGACATTGTATCTTGGACAGATATGATCAAAGTGTTTTCCGGAATAGGAGAGATCTCCAAATGTGTAGAGTTGTTTAGGATGATGCCTGAGAAGGACGACGTAACATGGACTGCTATGATATCTGCTTTCGTGAGCAATGGATGTTACTCGGAAGCGGTTAGCTGGTTTCGTGAGATGCTCCGAGGAAAGGCTTTTCCGAACTCCTACACTTTCAGTAGCGTCCTCAGCGCAGCAGCTAGTTTGGCGGCGTTGGTTGAAGGACTACAGATCCACGCTGAAGTAGTTAAAATGAACATGGGGCATGACTTGTCGGTTCAGAACTCGCTGGTGTCTATGTATTCAAAAACCGGAAACGCGGATGATGCTTACAAGATCTTCTTACGCATCGGTGACCCCAATATTGTTTCTTACAACGCGATGATCAGCGGGTTTTCTTACAATGGGTTCGGTAAGGAAGCGGTTAAACTGTTTTCGGTACTGGAAAGTACAGGAACAGAGCCGAACAGTGTTACCTTTCTTGCTCTGTTATCAGCTTGTGCTCACGTTGGATACGTAGACTTAGGATGGAGATACTTCAGCTCCATGAAATCTTCTTACGGCATTGAGCCAGGACCTGATCATTACGCGTGTATGGCTGACCTTCTTGGAAGAAGTGGAATGCTTGATGAAGCATATCGCTTGATCTCTTCAATGCCTTTTGAGCCTCACTCTGGTGTTTGGGGAAGCCTGCTTGGTGCTAGCAAGGCTTGTCTGCGTGTGGATCTTGCAGAGATTGCTGCTAAGAAACTAATCGAGCTTGAGCCTGATAGCGCAACACCTTACGTTGTGTTGTCCCAGCTGTATTCACTTGTTGGGAAAAACAGAGATGGTGATCGGATAAGGAGTATCAAGAAGTCAAAAAGAATAAAGAAGGATCCTGGTTCTAGCTGGATTATAATAAAGGGTGAAGTACACAACTTTCTTGCGGGAGATGAATCTCATTTGAGTCTGGAAGAGATAACGTTCACTCTGAAGATGATTGAAAAGGAAGTGGAGAGTGTATTCATCACAATGAAGCCTGTAAGCTGGTAGAGAGGAAGTATCCATACCTGAACCAAGCTCTGTTATTGAGGTATGAGTTGATTTAAATAGATAAACATAACATTAGTTATCAATCGTGTTATTTATTTACTTCTTAATATTATTATATTTTTTTGTGTGGATAATTATTTACTTAATTACTTATCCTAGTCCAAACAAAAAACAAACAAATAATATGACTATAAATACTAGATCATGGGAAGGTTATTTGATTGTTTATACGATTGTGACTTTTGTTATTGCAGAGAGAGAGATTATGGAAACTTATTTGATTGTTTTGATGGTCTGTTGTGGTGTCTTTTTTGCGTTGGCTTTATTGGTGCCATGTTGTTTGGAGGAGAAGAAGAAAACAGGCACTGATGGTTCTGTGCTAAAGCCCAACAACCAGAGAGGCAGGGCTGTAACAAGCAGCAATGGTGACTTCATGTTTTATCCAGCTGCGGCAGCGTCTCTTCCTACTATCTCTGGTTCTGGACCTTCTGGTCACCATCACAGCGCTCATCATCACGGTGGTGGTGGTGGTTGTGGCGGCGGAGGGCATCATGGTGGTGGAGGAGGATGTGGTGGCGGTGGAGGAGGTGGATGTGGTGGCGGTGGAGGAGGTGGATGTGGTGGCGGGGGATGAAGTTAGTTATGTATAACGATGAGTAGAGTTAGATGATGCTGCTATGATTTTGGTAGTTATCTTGAAGTTATTATTTCTTTTTGATTTGTGTGTGTTTCCGTGGTCTTGAATTTGTGTTTTTGTTTTCTTTTTCTTTTTAAATTTCTACTGGATTAAATCTCACATTTTCTGATTTGATTAATATTATCTAAAGAGTGTTAATCTACTTCAAGACAATGTGAGACTGTAATAATATAATATATAATTTATGATAATTAATATACTAAAGTATAAATGGTATGAATAAATTAATATAATTTCATAATTTATAAATTATGATATTCAATATATATACTATATCTATTTAGCATTATTATGATTTGTAATCGTTCAAGTCTAACTAATAAATTTACTTCCGATTAACCGTATTATGTGTCATGTTGAATCACCGTCCGAACACTTCCTTTGAACAATGAATCTGAATAACATTCTTTTTTTTGAATAACCAAAAGCTTATATTAAAATTAAAGGCCAAAAGGGCTAATTGGTTAGAACCGAAGAGATCTTCAACGGGGAACTGATAAACGAAAATAACTAAGACATAACGAAAGATAGATGTTGCTAAGAAAAGAAGAAACTCATAGAGTGAATAACATTATCTAAGTTGCAATAAATGTAACTACTTGATGTGATATAAGAAATGACTTGATATAAATAGTATAATTTTAGATGGTTTTAAAAAAATGCTAACGGTTTTGGATTAACGTATATATTGTCTAAATAGCCGTTTCGAACGTTTTCTAAAACACTGACTAAGCATTATTTTTAATCAACGTTCTACAATTGAAACTTATGTATTTCACTGAAAAATTACACATCAAATTTGTGATAATTTACATCATCGAAGATGAAACAAGTTTAAATTATTAAGAAATCCCTTGATAGTTGTATATGTAAATAATATTCCGAATTTGCAATATTTGAAGCACCTACTGAAACCATTGGTTGTGGATGGGGATGATACATTTGAGACTGTCCACACTTAACTATTGGACATTTGAAAGCAAGATATGATTTATCGTTTTATCTTTCTTTTTTTAACTGAATTTTTATCGTTTTTATCTTTGCAGAACATAAAGAACATCCTTTCATACAATCATACATACGGGTATTGAGCGCTCCAAGACTCAGTTCAAAACTTTCCATAGGAATATTTTGATCTTCAGTATAGCCTTAATTCTTAACTTTCTATATCCTTTCAAATACGGGATTCAGAGATGTAACGTTTCTGCTTTTGGAGATAAGCCATTTTGAGTCTTTGTATTTGCCTATTTGGTATCGCAAAATAAAATACAAGAAGTCTTTGGCTTTTAAGTTTTAACTTTCTCTTTAAACACATTTTTTTGAATATTTTAAAGGTTTGGCAAAATATTTATCAAAAGAAAACATGAAGTCAACTAGCATAAATAAATGTTTTAATTGGTATACACTTGATTAAAATGGTATTATATACGGTATTATTTATACAATATTGTCATATCTATCAATCTATATGTATTTTGTTCTCTTCACAATTACCTATACAACTATATGTATTTTTATTATTTATAGTTTAGTTATTTTCGAAAATAACACCATGTGGACATAAAATATGTGATTTATTTATACGACCAACTAAAAAAGTTATTAAAGTATGGTAAATGTAGATCAGATGTTTTTCTTCCAACAATATATATTATGCAAGTTTATGTCCGGATGATAACGCACTAATGCAAATAACACACTACTAAAACTATACGTCATGGTTTATAAGTCAAAATTTACACTGTTCATCTATCATCTAACCTGTTATGTTACCTAAGACCATAATTTTTACACGGTTCTTAGTTTTTCTTAGTTAAAAAAAAGCTAAGAACCGTCCGTTAAATAAGAGATATAACCCAAACATTTCTTTAGGGTCTCTTAATTATTTTTTAATAATTTTAAGTAGTAAATGTGAGTTAAGAAACTTAGTTAAAAGACCCGAATATTTATATCCGAATATTTATATGCTCCAATGCAAGTTTCTGTTGTTAAAAAAAAAATTATGAAACATTTTTTTATTAAACTTAAAATTTATTGTTATATCACCAAAAACTTAAACACTTTGCAACTCCATGAAAGCAAAGAAGAAGAAGATGATGATGATGTTTTGAGTACCTCCTCCCAGCCAATATTTTAGCCATATTGCCATTGTTGTTGGTTACAAAAACGTCACTTTCATCACACAAAAGGATGTTTTCCATCTCCTTCTGATTGCTGCAAGTTCTCTCCTTTCCTTATCACCACCACCATAATAGAATCCCGAGAAGGCAATCATATCAGGCTCAAACCAGACCGTAAAGCCATTATCGCTTTGCCTCAAGACATTCTCTAGATTTATACTTTCAACATGTGAACACATGTTTATGCATCTGATTCCACGATGCAACTTCCTTCTATTAATTAGGATAAACATTGAATTTGAAGACCAACTAGGTCAACCAATGAAGGGATGCTAAAGGGTTTAAGGTAGGGTTACCTTAGATGTAAAGCAATGAAGTGTTTGCTCCTCTGTATAGGATCAGTGAACTTGAGAGCATGGTAATTTACTCTACATCTTAGCTCCCTAGTCAACGTAGTGTCGTCTCGACAATTCCCACGGCTCAACCAACACCACTCATGGGAATGATGAAAAGAACATTTTTGAATGAAGCTCCTGTTAACAAACCTGCCATTTAGCTGTTCTCAAAGCTGCTTGTAGTTCATTGCAAAGCTGGTCCGATTCTATGGAGACTCAAGAACCTTCTCTCTTCTCTTTAATCCACATCCTATAGGCAGATTCCATTCTGGAAACACAAGGAATCATATACACATAAGTCCTCACTTAGATGATGCTAGAACCAACCAATCTCAAAAACGAAACCATCTTTCAACATCAAAAGCTATACGGAAACCAAACGAATCATCAATAAAAAAGACATCCTTTTGATAAGAAACAATCAAGGTTAATGAACAAACCTAGTGTATGAATTTGCAAAAACAGTGTCATCACCGATAGGAGCCAATCAATTTTAATAACAAACAAACGAAGATTTGATAAGTCTAACGAATCAAAGAGATAAGAACAAACTCCTTCGCCGCCACGTGTCTGTAGTATATAAACGCGAATCCACGGGACGAATACGCCGTGACTCTGTCGATATCGCCGAACCTTCCACACAGCTCCGTCAGATCTTACTCCGTCGTATCCATCGTGATGCATACATTGTGAGATGAATCAATAGAGTGGGGAAGAAATTGCGAGGATGAAAAGGCTATAGAGAGAGGACCAAACTTCAATGGAGAAGAAAGGATTCAAGAGACGTTTTTTGTGACCCTTTGATTAAGAAACTTCTCTTCTATTATGCTCTAATTTTTTTTTTTTACACTAAAAAACCCACCTGAGAAACAACTTCAATCATAACCGTTTCTTAACCAAAAAAATGTAAAAAAAAACAACAAATCCCCTATATATTAATTGAGAATCATTTGAAAAATTAGAACATTAATTTTGTATTAATTAAAAAAACCCCAAATCCTAGGTGGCACTCTAAATGCCTTCTAAATTTCATTTCAAAGAATTCTAGAGCATCTAATATAAAGTATAGTTTAATCTAATAGTGTCACATTATTCTATAATTATATAATACTAAAGAACATTATATTAACCTAAAATATATGAAGTGTGTATTATTTCCTTAAATAAAAGCTACGGAAATACCTAATATGATTTACATATATACGGGAATTAATGATTATGAATAATAAAGATTTGATAACAATTTTTGCATCCTTCTTCATTTTTGTTTAAATTTATATTATTAAAAAAACTTAAACAATCACATTAACCATATAATAAAAAAAATTAGATTTTTTTCTTATATGTTATATTTTGAATTTTTTTAAAATGACTTTAAATTACAAAAATGAGGAAACCTTTATATGTTATATTTTTTTAAACGACTTTAAAATACAAAAATGAGGACACCATATATGTTATATTTTTCTTATATGTTAGAATTTTCTTATATGTTATATTTTGAATTTTTTTAAAAAGACTTTAAATTACAAAAATGTAAGTTTTCCTTAAGTATACGACTAAAAACATTAAAATGACATGTATCAATTCGATGGTTGATTTGAAAGCTTTCAAAACCATATGGAAGATAAAGTCAAAATAATTCAACTGTGAAAACAATACTGTTCACTTTGTTCAAGAATGTGTTCGCTGGAAAAAATAAGGTTTTTATGTCATATTTTGTTTAATGTCCACTAGAGAACATTATATTAACCTAAAATATAAGAAGTGTGTATTCTTTCCTTAAATAAAAGCTACAGAATTACCTAATATGATTTACATATATATGACAATTAATGATTATGAATAATAAAGATTTGATAACAATTTTTGCATCCTTCTTCATTTTTGTTTAATTTATATTATTAAAAAAATAAACAATCACATTAACCATATAATAAAAAATTAGATTTTTTCTTATATGTTATATTTTGAATTTTTTAAAAAGACTTTAAATTACAAAAATGAGGAAACCTTATATGTTATTTTTTTTTAAAACGACTTTAAAATACAAAAATGAGGACACCTTATATGTTAGATTTTTTCTTATATGTTATATTTTGAATTTTTTAAAACAACTTTAAATTACAAAAATGTAAGTTTTCCTTAAGTATACGACTAAAAACATTAAAATGACATGTATCATTTCGATGGTTGATTTGAAAGCTTTCAAAACCATATGTAAGTTAAAAGTCAAAATAATTCAACTGTGAAAACAATACTATTCACTTTTTTCAAGAATGTGTTCGATGAAAAAAATAAGGTTTTTATGTCATAATTTGTTTAATGTCCACTAGAGAACATTATATTAACCTAAAATATAAGAAGTGTGTATTCGTTCTCTAAATAAAAGCTACGAAATTACCTAATATGATTTACATATATATGGCAATTAATGATTATGAATAATAAAGATTTGATAACAATTTTTGCATCCTCCTTCATTTTGTTTAATTTTATATTATTAAAAAAAATAAACAATCACATTAACCATATAATAAAAAATCTATTTTTTCTTATATGTAATATTTTGAATTTTTTAAAATGACTTTAAAATACAAAAATGAGGAAACCTTATATGTTATTTTTTTTTAAAACGACTTTAAAATACAAAAATGAGGACACCTTATATGTTAGATTTTTCTTATATGTTAGATTTTTTCTTAGATGTTATATTTTGAATTTTTTAAAACGACTTTAAATTACAAAAATGTAAGTTTTCCTTAAGTATACGACTAAAAACATTAAAATGACATGTATCAATTCGATGGTTGATTTGAAAGCTTTCAAAACCATATGGAAGATAAAAGTCAAAATAATTCAACTGTGAAAACAATACTGTTCACTTTTTTCAAGAATGTGTTCGATGAAAAAAATAAGGTTTTTATGTTATAATTTGTTTAATGTCCAATCCGATCAACCCATGATGTATTAATTATAGTTTTGTTCCATTATTTTTAATAAAAATTGATCCGATCCATCGGAAAAAAATTATATAATAACAACAAAAAATATTTTATATATATAAATAAAATGATCACATATATAAAAAAAACTATCGATAATATATATATAAATAAACTCACTCTGCGCAAGGCGCATCTCTTATCCTAGTTTCAAATTAAAAGACAGAGTTAATCATGCCTTGAGAGACTTGTTTCCCAATCAATTTTTCTTATTTGAAAATAACAAAAATCTATACATAGTTTAATAGACACGTACCTTATGCATACACATATTGCATAATTACTTATAACAATTTTTTTATTCTTTGAAATCAATCAAAACTTAAAAAAAAAAAGGAATTGGATGGGAATCTTATTACATGCCAACAAATTCGTTTTAACCACCGAAATCGCCGCCATAACCACTGCCTAGACATGCGATGCTTTCTTTGCCATCTTTCTTAGCTTTGTGGTAGAGAAAGTGAGTTAGCCATAAGAGGAACATGAACAAGAGAAGCCCTCCAAACGCTATAAACAAAATCCCCACAGGGTTCATCTTTAATTCTTCTTGCTCGTAGTGATTTTACCTTCACTTTTCATATAGGGGAATAAGAAGAGGTGTATTTATATAGAGAGATGATGAGCCTATCACTGACTTAATTTTATAAACCAACTCGTTCATTTTGTATTAAGGTTTGTTTGATTTCCATACGGAACCGAATATTTGTTTTAGTTGTTGTTACGTTTAGGTTTATTCAAACCCAAATTGAAAGGAATCTTGATTAATATAGTAAGCTTGTATTGGTCAGATCACGGATAACCGAGATTTCTTGCTTATATATATATAAAATAATTCTCTAAAAAATTCTACTAATTAAATATTTGTTTCAGTTTGATTTTCGTTTGTTTATTTTATCTTTGACTATTTGTAGTTGTAGATTTTTGGAATTATTATCTGGACATCAAGTATCTGGCCAAAGCCCATCTGGATCACAATCAACCGGTACATGTGAAGCTTTTATAACCTTAGTTCATGTCAACTAAATAAAACTCCAACGAAGGATATAATTTGAAAATGTTGCAATTTCTTTGATTTCACTTACCGGGCAGTTAATATACGTTAACGTTACAACTTGGTTATGTATCAAAGAAACTAACAACTCTGCTTGTCCTTAGTTTTAAATTTGATTATTCGTTAATAGATATAAAATCTAATTTATAGCAATATTCTTGAAGATTTTATCATTAAAAATGATGTCAGCCAACATAAATTCAAAATTTTAAAGATTATATGACCGTTCTAGTATGGAAATTATATCCATTGACTATAAAAAGTCTTGTTATCATTTATACCAAACCGGAATATCAATCAAATATGCTCTAAAATGATGAAGTTGAAGTATTCGTACACATGATCCGCTTCATATTCCAAATTCGAAGTTGCCCTTTTTGGTTGGGTTCCCCGGCTAACCTACATGGACGCTTGTTTCTGACTTTGTTTCCACAATGGTTAGTGTAGAAGTAAACCTACAACCTCATAATGTGTGTTGTTTGCCTTATCATGAAAATATCGAATTTTTTTTTTTATCTTACATGAAAATATTGAAATATAGCCACGGGAAAAATATTCATATTGCATAATTTGGACGTATACGTTATTTACTTGATAATTCTATACAAATCCGACATCATCAACTACAATATATTGGGTAAAATATTTATTAGATTTGAACCAATACAATGTACACATAGATTTATCCACATATCCTCCAGCTCTTTCTGGGCTTTATCTGATAAGAACTATGAGTTCTCCTGGATGTTCAGATCGATATTCTCTCTGAGCCATAAAGCTTTACCCTTTATTAGTATAGAGATCAAGAATGGAGATTCAACCTTCTTCTAGTGGGATCCTTGGACACCATATGGCATCTTACGAGACTTTTTAGGTTCTGATACCTCCCTTGGTATCCCTCTAAGTGCAACTGTTGCAGATCTCCACCATGGTAATGGTTGGGCGCTTCCTAATGCAAGATCAGAGAATCAGGTTTTGCTTCTGTCCTATATCTCTACGCTGCATTTGTCTGCTGGCTCTGATCAAGCAGTCTGGTCAGTAAATGGAGCAAAAAACAAAGAGTTCTCCTCTAAGCAAATTTTCAACGCTATCAGAAGATCAGTGCCTTGCAAAATCTGGGCTCCTTTGGTGTGGCATAAGGCCTCTATTCCTAGGCATTCAACCACTACATGGTTATTTATTCTCAATAGAAACCCCACTTTCGATCGCCTTCTATCTTGGATGTTGATGTGGAACCCATTTGTTTGCTGTGAGGGGAGGGTGATGAATCTCGAAATCACATTTTCTTCGAATGCTCTTTCTCCTCAGTGGTGTGGCGATCCTTACTAAGGATATTTCGCTTCTCTTCACTGCCTTTATTGTGGTCTGATATATTGTTGTGGCTGCCTATTGCTCATCCTGACGCTATGGTTAAATTGGGAATTCTTCAGGTGTGGCAGGCCTCCATATATGAGCTCTGGAAAGAGAGGAACAGACGTTCGCATGAGGGTCTAACTCAGCCGCCTGCTAGTATCATGAGATACATATCTGAAACTCTGAGGGATAAATGCTCTGCGCTGTTATCTCTCGGCCACCCACTAGGCCCCGCCTTGCAAGGTTCTGGTTTGACCCCCCATAATTGTTGGTTTTACTTGCTAATCTGTTTCCTCCTCCTATCAGTGATGTCCCTGATCCCTCTTCCTTCTTCTGTATTATGTAAAATGGTGCTTGCTTGTCTATGTTATAGACTATTGAACCACACTAAGAATTCCTTCTCTTATTATCAAGCTCAAACTCACAAAGCACAATATCAAAATCACACGTTATGCATCACAATATGCATCACTATATATAAGACTAGATAACTCCTAATTTTAATAGATTTAACACAATCAATATTTCCTAATCCTAACATCCAAAGCTTGGTAGGATTATGATTGCTTCACTTTCAAGCTATCTTCAAGCTGGTTCCAACATTCTCCCTCCTAAGCTTGAACTCACTCTCACACACATCATAGACACCAATAAGAATCCTCATCTCCACGAACTTAGTCCTTGCAAGTGATTTGGTGAGGATGTCGGCTCTTTGCTCGTTTCCGGGGACATGTTCCACTTCCACTTGATCATTCTCAACACATTCTCTTATGAAGTGAAATCTCCTGTGTATATGTTTACTTCGCCCATGAAACACCAGATTTTTTTGTTAAAGCGATCGCAGACTTATTATCGACCCTTATGGTCACTCGTTTTGCACTCTTTCCCAATGATCTCACTAAAAAGTTCTTGAAGCCAGATTGCTTGTTTTGCAGCTTCTGTAGCGGCCATAAACTCAGCTTCACATGATGACAATGCAACTATCTCTTGCTTCTGCGAGCACCAGGTTATAGGACTTTCACCGAGATAGAAAACGTGGCCAGTGGTGCTCTTCCCATCATCAATGTCGACATTATGTGAGCTATCACTATAGCCTACCAAATCCAGGTTCTTGCTGTGCTTAAACCGAAGACCAAGGGAGCAGGTTCCACGCAGATATCTCAGCACTTGTTTCAGCGCAGCAGCATGTGTTTCCTTAGGTTCTTGCATGTACCTGCTAAGAACTCCCACAGAGAATGAAAGGTCGGGGCGTGTATGTAGCAAATACCATAAGTAGCCAATGTTTCTCCTATACTCTTTCTCATCGACATTCTTTTCCTTTGGTGACTTGGCCAACTTCACATTCAAGTCCATGGGTATATGTGTTAAGTTACACGAACTCATGCTTGTCTCCTCTAGTATCTTCAAGGCGTACTTCTCTTGGCTTAACACAATGAACCCTTCATGTTGTTGTACCTCTATTCCCAAGTAATATGTTAATCTCCCAAGATCGCTCATCTCAAAGTTTTTCGACATCTCTTTCTTAAATTCAAGTATCATTGCAAGGGATGATCCCGTGACCAACAAATCATCAACATACACTACCACTATCAACAAGCCTCGTTTCTCTTCCTTCCTGTACAGAGAGGGTTCTTTTGAACACTTTGTGAAACTTAAACCGCGAAGAATCTGGTTCAATTTAGCGTTCCACGCTCTAGACGCTTGCTTTAGACCATAAAGTGCTTTCTTTAGCTTATAAACCATATTCTCCTTTCCTGCAACAACAAATCCCTCTGGTTGAGTAACAAACACTTCCTCTTTCAACCCCCCATGAAGGAATGCTGTTTTTACGTCAAGATAATGAACTTCCCAATCCTTTGAAGCCGCAAGCGCAATCACTAAACGTATGGTCTCAATCCTTGCCACTGGAGCGAACACTTCGTCATAGTCTATACCATGTCTTTGAACATACCCTTTTGCTACTAAACGTGATTTGTACTTGATGATACTCCCATCAGCATTACGCTTTATCTTGAATACCCATTTAAGGCCAATAGGTTTCACACCAGCGGGTAGTTTGACTAGGTCCCAAGTGTGGTTCTCCTCTATAGATAAGATCTCATCCTTGCAAGCATCAATCCAAACCTTTAACTCCTTAGCTTCCATGAAATCCCATGGCTCATCATTAATTATCATTAGTAAACGTTCACACTCAGCCTCAGCGAGCAAGACATAATCATCAAGGTACGTCGGTTTTGTGGTGGCTCTTGTCGATTGTCTTAGTTGTGGTTGTATGTTATCATCATCATGATCATCGTCGCTGTTAGTATCATCGGGAGCTTCTTCTTTGATGTCGTGGTCACCACTTGCCGTGTCATCAGCCACTATAGAGTCACCGTTTGATCCTTTTATCACCACGGAGAAATCCTCTGTTTCATCGTTTGTCTTGTTGTCCCAACTCCATTCTTTCTCTTCTAGAAACAAGACATCTCGGCTAACGACTATACGCTTCTTTGATGGATCAAACAGGCGATAAGCCTTGGAACCAGGTTCGGTTCCGAGGTGTACCAATGCTCTCGACCTATCATCAAGTTTCTTCCTCCCCACGTTATCTGTTTTCGCGTAGCAGACACAACCGAACACTCTGAGATGGCTGAGGTTTGGCTTTCGGCAACAAAGAAATTCGTAAGGTGTTCTTCCTTTTAGCGATCTCGTTGCTACCCTATTGATCAGATAGGTAGCATGTCTCACGGCTTCTCCCCACAGATAGTTTGGTAGGTTCATGTGCTTCAATAAACTTCTTGTCATCTCTAGAAGAGTTCGGTTTCGTCGCTCAACTACTCTATTCTGTTGAGGTGAATAGGGTGCCGTTAGGTGCCTGTTGATGCCGTGTTTATCGCAGTAAGCTTGAAACTCAAGTGATACGAACTCTCCACCCCTATCAGTACTAAATGTTTTGATCGTTGTCTGAGTTTCTTGTTCAGCAATCATTATGAAATTCTTAAATTTCTCAAACGATTCATTCTTTTCCTTTAGCAGAACAGTCCACATAGGTCTCCATGGACGAGCTCGAGAGGTTTTGATGCTCGATATGTTATTTCTTGAGGAAATGGTAGTCAAGTCTGCTTTCCGCGGAGGCAAGACGTATATGTTTCCTTATCAAACGTGAGCTTGGGAATACCCATAACCAGTTCTCTACTCACCATCAACTTCATTGACTCCGTATTAATGTGTTAAAGCCGAGCGTGCCACTTAGAGGCTTCACTTGTTATCATTTGCAGGCAACGTACTTGATCATCTTGCAAGATAACTTTATAGAGACGGTTTCTTGATCTCGTGGTTCTCAACATCAGCTCACCGGATCGATCAAGTAACATAAGTGTATCATCGCACATTTGAACTTCACAGCCGGCTTCGGTTGCTTGTCCCAAGCTAACTATGTTACTTCTTAGTCCTGGTATGTAATACACGTTGTTGAGAATCTTTTTATCTCCTCCTGAATGTAAAACGTATTGAACCTCTTCCCACTATATCAATGCGCGAGTCGTATCCAAACCTAACTTGCCCCGTAATTGTTTCATCAAGCTCTTGAAAGAAAGATCGATTCCCACTCATATGATTACTTGCGCCATTGTCGAGATACCATACGTTCTCCAAGTCGTTCTCAAAGTTCTTAGGGTTTACCTTGTTCTCACTAAGGTAAACTACTTCATTCATCAACAATTCATCAGCCTCTTGTGTATCTTACTCCTTCTTCTTAGTTGTTTCTTGCAGTTTTAATTCCTTATCCGAACAGTCAGAGGCATAGTGACCAAGTTTGTCACACTTGAAACACGTAATGTGAGAGATGTCTCTGTTTTCTCTGTTTTGACCTTGTTTATATGCCTCTCTATGGCGTTCAAAGTTGCTAGAACGACCGCGACCTCGTCCTCTCCATGATGATCGTCCACCACAGCCTCTACTGCGATTGCCACTGTAATTGTTTCCGTAGCCCTCTTGACTTGCTTCCAAGTTAGCATACATCAGCTTTCCTTGATCCTCGACTGTATCTTCCTCCTCCGCACATGCTCTTTCTTAATAAGCTTTTAATCTGCCCACTATGTCTTCGAAACTTGTTGTGTTCAAGTCGAGGACTTGTTCGGGAGAAGCGACAATATGAATATACCTATTCCTCGGTAAGCTTTTCAGGAATTTTTTCACAAGTTTTGGCTCTTCCAATATCTCACCAAACGATGCAGACTTTGAAGATATCTCAGATAGTTTTCCAGCAAACATATCAATGGTTTCTTCATCCTTCATCTTTAATCTATCGAATTCAGCCATAAAAGTCTGTAGTCTAGCTTCTCTTACCCGCTCAGCTCCAACGTAACGCGCTATGATTGCATCCAATACGGCTTTTGCTGTATCGAGATCACCTACTTGTAAAGTTAACGCCTCAGGTATGGATTGGAATAGGAGCAGCATGTGTTTCCTTAGGTTCTTGCATGTACCTGCTAAGAACTCCCACAGAGAATGAAAGGTCGGGGTGTGTATGTAGCAAATACCATAAGCAGCCAATGTTTCTCCTGTACTCTTTCTCATCGACATTCTTTTCCTTTGGTGACTTGGCCAACTTCACATTCAAGTCCATGGGTATATGTGTTAAGTTACACGAACTCATGCTTGTCTCCTCTAGTATCTTCAAGGCGTACTTCTCTTGGCTTAACACAATGAACCCTTCATGTTGTTGTACCTCTATTCCCAAGTAATATGTTAATCTCCCAAGATCGCTCATCTCAAAGTTTTTCGACATCTCTTTCTTAAATTCAAGTATCATTGCAAGGGATGATCCCGTGACCAACAAATCATCAACATACACTACCACTATCAACAAGCCTCGTTTCTCTTCCTTCCTGTACAGAGAGGGTTCTTTTGAACACTTTGTGAAACTTAAACCGCGAAGAATCTGGTTCAATTTAGCGTTCCACGCTCTAGACGCTTGCTTTAGACCATAAAGTGCTTTCTTTAGCTTATAAACCATATTCTCCTTTCCTGCAACAACAAATCCCTTTGGTTGAGTAACAAACACTTCCTCTTTCAACTCCCCATGAAGGAATGCTGTTTTTACGTCAAGATGATGAACTTCCCAATCCTTTGAAGCCGCAAGCGCAATCACTAAACGTATGGTCTCAATCCTTGCCACTGGAGCGAACACTTCGTCATAGTCTATACCATGTCTTTGAACATACCCTTTTGCTACTAAACGTGATTTGTACTTGATGATACTCCCATCAACATTACGCTTTATCTTGAATACCCATTTAAGGCCAATAGGTTTCACACCAGCGGGTAGTTTGACTAGGTCCCAAGTGTGGTTCTCCTCTATAGATAAGATCTCATCCTTGCAAGCATCAATCCAAACCTTTAACTCCTTAGCTTCCATGAAATCCCATGGCTCATCATTAATTATCATTAGTAAACGTTCACACTCAGCCTCAGCGAGCAAGACATAATCATCAAGGTACGTCGGTTTTGTGGTGGCTCTTGTCGATTGTCTTAGCTGTGGTTGTATGTTATCATCATCATGATCATCGTCGCTGTTAGTATCATCGGGAGCTTCTTCTTTGATGTCGTGGTCACCACTTGCCGTGTCATCAGCCACTATAGAGTCACCGTTTGATCCTTTTATCACCACGGAGAAATCCTCTGTTTCATCGTTTGTCTTGTTGTCCCAACTCCATTCTTTCTCTTCTAGAAACAAGACATCTCGGCTAACGACTATACGCTTCTTTGATGGATCAAACAGGCGATAAGCCTTGGAACCAGGTTCGGTTCCGAGGTGTACCAATGCTCTCGACCTATCATCAAGTTTCTTCCTCCCCACGTTATCTGTTTTCGCGTAGCAGACACAACCGAACACTCTGAGATGGCTGAGGTTTGGCTTTCGGCAATGAAGAAATTCGTAAGGTGTTCTTCCTTTAAGCGATCTCGTTGCTACCCTATTGATCAGATAGGTAGCATGTCTCACGGCTTCTCCCCACAGATAGTTTGGTAGGTTCATGTGCTTCAATAAACTTCTTGTCATCTCTAGAAGAGTTCGGTTTCGTCGCTCAACTACTCTATTCTGTTGAGGTGAATAGGGTGCCGTTAGGTGCCTGTTGATGCCGTGTTTATCGCAGTAAGCTTGAAACTCAAGTGATACGAACTCTCCACCCCTATCAGTACTAAATGTTTTGATCGTTGCCTGAGTTTCTTGTTCAGCAATCATTATGAAATTCTTAAATTTCTCAAACGATTCATTCTTTTCCTTTAGCAGAACAGTCCACATAGGTCTCCATGGACGAGCTCGAGAGGTTTTGATGCTCGATATGTTGTTTCTTGAGGAAACGGTAGTCAAGTCTGCTTTCCGCGGAGGCAAGACGTATATGTTTCCTTATCAAACGTGAGCTTGGGAATACCCATAACCAGTTCTCTACTCACCATCAACTTCATTGACTCCGTATTAATGTGTTAAAGCCGAGCGTGCCACTTAGAGGCTTCACTTGTTATCATTTGCAGGCAACGTACTTGATCATCTTGCAAGATAACTTTATAGAGACGGTTTATTGATCTCGTGGTTCTCAACATCAGCTCACCGGATCGATCAAGTAACATAAGTGTATCATCGCGCATTTGAACTTCACAGCCGGCTTCGGTTGCTTGTCCCAATCTAACTATGTTACTTCTTAGTCCTGGTATGTAATACACGTTGTTGAGAATCTTTTTATCTCCTCCTGAATGTAAAACGTATTGAACCTCTTCCCACTATATCAATGCGCGAGTCGTATCCAAACCTAACTTGCCCCGTAATTGTTTCATCAAGCTCTTGAAAGAAAGATCGATTCCCACTCATATGATTACTTGCGCCATTGTCGAGATACCATACGTTCTCCAAGTCGTTCTCAAAGTTCTTAGGGTTTACCTTGTTCTCACTAAGGTAAACTACTTCATTCATCAACAATTCATCAGCCTCTTGTGTATCTTACTCCTTCTTCTTAGTTGTTTCTTGCAGTTTTAATTCCTTATCCGAACAGTCAGAGGCATAGTGACCAAGTTTGTCACACTTGAAACACGTAATGTGAGAGATGTCTCTGTTTTCTCTGTTTTGACCTTGTTTATATGCCTCTCTATGGCGTTCAAAGTTGCTAGAACGACCGCGACCTCGTCCTCTCCATGATGATCGTCCACCACGGCCTCTACTGCGATTGCCACTGTAATTGTTTCCGTAGCCCTCTTGACTTGCTTCCAAGTTAGCATACATCAGCTTTCCTTGATCCTCGACTGTATCTTCCTCCTCCGCACATGCTCTTTCTTAATAAGCTTTTAATCTGCCCACTATGTCTTCGAAACTTGTTGTGTTCAAGTCGAGGACTTGTTCGGGAGAAGCGACAATATGAATATACCTATTCCTCGGTAAGCTTTTCAGGAATTTTTTCACAAGTTTTGGCTCTTCCAATATCTCACCAAACGATGCAGACTTTGAAGATATCTCAGATAGTTTTCCAGCAAACATATCAATGGTTCCCGTGTCAAATCTGTTTCATCTTCGTCAAAGGTTCTGTTGTTTCAGCCACACTACGGTGTTGGAAGCCAACTGAGCTCTTCTTACCTTCTCTTCCGGTGTTGATATTGTCGGGTGCTAAAGAGGCTTTCATGGTCTTAGCAGTCCGAGCTGTGTTTACCAGATCTGAAATCGTTATCGGGGGTTCCCGAGGAGTTTTCTCCATTGTTATCGTGTATCGTCATGGTCTCCACTCATGTGCTACTCCTTGGCCTAGATCTACAAGCTTTTATGGCTCTGAACTCTGTGTCTCAACCTCCCCAGCGAAGAAGCTCACGATTGAGGGTTCTGTGTATTCTACACCAACCTTCATGATGTTGTCACCGCCGTTTGAAGATCCGCAGACCCATTCTTTTTAACTGCCACTACTTTGCAGGCCTGCAATTTCCGGCTACTGCTCTTACCTTCTCAGTTGGACAGATTCATCCGACCAGTGGTGTAAGTATGACTTCAGCAAAAATCTTTGGCTCCGACGCGGTAACGTTGTTGACCGAAGCCTCTGCTTGTCCTCAGCTTTAGCCTCCTTGTCAAATCTTGTCAAGCTCATCTACCTCAATGACAGTGTTAAGGTGGTTCGTCCTTCTCTTGCCACCGCTATCCACACCCAGCAGCTCCTAAATTTGCTATATTCACTAGTCCCGTGCTCTCATCTGTCAAATGTTGTTATGGACTCAAAGATGGAAATTCCATCAAAGAAATATCTGGGAAAAGATGGACGGTTTTATCTTTTTGGTACAGTCAATGGTGCTATGCCACCTATGTCAAGCAAGAGTCGTCATCATCGTTCAGAAAACCCAACAAGTGCAAATGCTAGACAAATTCAAAGTGTAGCTTGGAGTCTTTTAATGCTTGAAGATTGCAGTCATGTAGCCTTAATAGAAAAGGCTAATCAAACCTCCTCATGCTGGGGCCATGAGAGATCGTTCCACTCCTTCATTCTCTTTGTAGAAGTGAACCTTTCCATCAAAACTCCTCTTCATAAGAGATACTTTTCTCTTGGTTTCAAAGCCAAAGAGTATTATAGTTTTCCTAGCCGCTTGATATCTTGTGTAATGGTTCGTTTGGGACCAGAAGATACAATGAGACTCATACCAATGAGATCCGAGGTTCTGGAGCTTTCAACGTCACGATTTATAGTGACTATTTCTGAGTTTGAAAAGTTTGAAGGGCGATGTATTTACTCCATGAGTGTACTTGCGTGTGGCACCTTTGAAATCAATTTGGGCTTCCTATCAAACTTAATCAAGTTTGTGTCTCTATCTTTGTATTGCTTTGTCTTTGAACTTTTAAAAAGGATCGCACATCATATGCGATGTTGCCTTTATCCATGTAATCGGTTAAGATATGAATGAAAGAACATGTGTTACCAAAAAAAAAAGTGTCCTTTTTATATTGAAGTTTATGGAATACTCTTATTTAGTTTCTTCAAATTACACGAAATTGCAAAGGACCTTTCAAGCAAAAATCGCCCAAGACATTTTCTTCTTGATTACTTTTTCTTTTCAACAAAATTTCATAAGTTATAAAGTTCAAAAAAAAAAAAATTTCATAAGTTACTTCAACTTGTTATTAGGTTTTTCACATACACAAAAGTAGATGTTTCTGCTCATACAGTATATCATTTTTTATTTCCATTTATCTAATATTACTTAACACTATGATTATATAGAGTTTTTGTTTTTTACTCAAATGTTTCTCCAGATTTTGTGTGCTTATTGGACTCGATTATTTTTTTTCCTCTTCATATATACATATTTTGTTGAAGGATTTATTGTGTGATGTTTATGGTTTAGCTTGTGTCTTAACGTTTCCGAAAGTGTCGGCTTGTGGCTCCGGTTGGTATCCGGCATAGTCTCTCCTAAAGGCGTTGTGTAGCCTTGGTTTTTGATCAATCCATCCTAGTATAGGATGTGATGATTATGTATTAAACTCTTGATCCTTGTTAAATTTAAATCCAAAAGATGACAAGAGGGATATACATATTTTGTAATGAGCACAGTTTATACTTAAATAAAAATATCATTTAAAAATAGAGATGAATAGTTTTGAATAAAAGTAAAGTTTTTGTATCCTTTTTACTTTCTAGAGATCTGTCAACGATCCATGGAGCTATCTACACTTGGTCTCTGTTTAAACATAGTATCATACAGTCAGATATACCATAATAGGTCGAACTTGAATATTAGAAACATGATTCTACACATATATGGAGTGATTATACTTTTTGTCAATACAAAAGCGTGTGACTACCCTTACGGCCACATCAGACGCGCGACAAATCTTAAGCACGTCATTTTCACAATGATTGTTTAAACGTGTATAATACATGTATCTTTTTTTTGTCAACTAATACATGTATCTTGTCGTCACAATATAAGTATGACTGGATAGACATGTTAGAGTAAATGTTCTGGAGTAAAAGTATTTTACTCTGAATTCAGCTAAAAGTTTACTAATCAGACAAAAAATCATTTTTTACCATTTAAAAAAAAAATAATTTTAAATTTATTCACTTCAAAAACATTTGTACAACCTAATGCTATCTTTGTGTAAAGAGTAACCCTATAAACTGTTTATAAAGAAGGAAAAAAAAAAGATTATCTACTCCCGAACTATATCTCCATGACCTTTTCATATTTGTTTCCAGCTTTCCTTCTCAATGAAGAGATTTTGTTTCAGTTTAGCTTATCCAAAGAGGAGCATGCGGGCAACAGACTGAGGAGTCTCACTCACTACTCCCAAAAATCATCTTTTAGTTTTACTCTAGGCATTATTGATAAAGTGGAAAATGTATATTAAACTTTACTCTTGGGTTGGCAGATAGAATAGAGTTGTTCACACTCAGGGTCACTTTGTAACTTTTAATTACACCATAAGTCACTTGTTGCTCCTAGGGTAGTTTTGAGCAACTTTTACTTACTTTTCCCTAACTAAACGCAACTACGAAAAGATTTCAGTTACCTTTTTGTTTCTTTTTGTGTTAATTACTTTTATTAACTTTCTGACTTTTTACTTTCTTCTTTTTTTCATGAAAGATTTACACCTAGAGGCAGTTTATGAGTTTTATTAACACAATGGGGCAGTTCTCACTACTAAGGTAGTTTTATTTAATGAAACTCAACTTCTGGTTAAAAATTAACTAAATAACTTTGTAACCAAGTGTTATACGATATCTAAATGTAACATCTATCTCATTTTTTGGCGGGATTTAACTATAGCCATTCATTTATTTTTTAATCTAATGGTTAAGATTCTTCAGAGACCAAGCGGGTCCTCTTACCTTTATTCTTCGTCATCTTCCTCCCAAATTCTCCATTTCTCTACTCCCATATTCTCCATTTTTCTAAATTGAAACATGCTTCTTTATATATTTTTTTAAAGAAAACTTGTATTTAATCATTATCTCTATTACTTAATCTATCTTTTGAAATATGTCAAGGTGTATCTCCGATGGTGATTTAGTGGTGCTATATACTACAACAACAATAACGGAGGAGATGTTGGCGACTTTGACGAAGACATGGCGGAGGCATAGTCGACGGCAAACACAACGTAGAAGACTCATCCCCCACCATAAACCAGACTGTAAAAATCAAGAAATTCATCCACCATGGCGCTTTCACATGGGACACCGCCAAAGTTTAGGTTCTTCCACAATAGCACCTTCACATGGGACGCCACCAAGAAATTCATCCCCATCGCCGCATCTTCTACCTCACAATTTTTACACACAGTCCTCCTTTGCTGAGTTGGACAGAACTGAAAGGTCATAAGCTTCACGGTGTTGTTGTTTCTGTCCGAAGGTTCTTACGGTTTTAGAAAGATTTCAGTCTTTTGTAAGTTGCTTTGGCCATTTGTAAAATTTTATGTGAAACAATTTCGGAAAAAAGCTAAATCATTTCCAAGTTAATGGTAACTTTAGTTGTGAACATGATGAATTTAGTTTGATGGTATATGCTTCACTTTACGGCTAGTTCGTGCTTTTTGTGGATGAGTTTTGTTTTGTTAATAATTAATATAATTTTTTAGTTGGTTCCTTTGTATATATTGAAAGTCTTATAGATGATGCTATTTGTTTTTTTCTTTTACATGATGTTAGATCTTGGCTTGAAAAGATAAACTTTAGGAGCTACATCTAGATTTTTCAAAATAAAGAGTTTTTAGAGAGGTAATGGTAGTAGTCTTTGTGGTATCCTTTGTTCTTTATTTATTTCTTTTTTTTATTAGATTTGAGAATTTGTTATGTCTTTGGTTAGATTGAGCTTGAGAATCCAATTGAGAACATTGGAGCTATGATAGTGAGACAAGCTGCTTTCAAACTAATGACATGGCTGGTGATGAAACAATGACTTTGGTTGTTCTTGGCTAGGTCTTATGCTGAAAGTGTAAAAATTTGCAATGTCGATGTTTTGTAATCGGTGTACACGTTGTTTTTTTTAAACAGATGTACATGTCGAGCCAAGATCGTGTACATGTGGCCAGTCAGTCTTCATGTACATTATGTACATAAAAATGTTAATAAATGTTATCAACTATTGCAACACCAAAACATTATTTATCTTTGTTTGTACACCCGTTCTCAGTGTCAATCTTTAAATTTTATGTACACCAAACCTATCAGTGTCCATTCGTGATGTACATAAAAGTTAATCAGCAGTGATGTACATAAAATTTAATCAGTACACCGTTGTACACGTGGACAGTCAATCATCATGTACATTATGTACACATAAATGTTATCAGCTATTGCAACGCCAAAACATTATTCATCTTTGTACACCGGTTCTCAATGTCAATCTTTAACTTTTATGTACACCAAACCTATCAGTGTTTCTTACAGTACATTAACTTTTATGTACACCAAACCTACCAGTTTCCATTTTTCACTTTCTTCATTTTAGTTTAGTGTTCCATTTTTAGATTAGTATATTCGTGAAAGTGGATGTCGTTTGACACTAAAACATAGGCCTGGGCATCCGGGTCTTCGGGTCGGGTATTGTCGGGTCCGGGTCCTTCGGGTCCTAGCAATTTAGACCCATATAGGTACCTATAACTTTTCGGGTCGGTTCCGGATCGGGTCTTGTCGGGTCCGGGTCGGTTCGGGTCGGTTCGGGTCTATAATTTCAATACCCATAAAATACCCAAAATTTTTGGGTATATTTCGGATCCGGGTCGGTTCGGGTATTTAGGACCCGAAATAGACCCGAAATACCCGAAATGGACCCGAAAATTCTAAAAATACCCGAAGAACCGCAAAAATACCCAAAAATTTTATCCAAAATCAGATCCGAAAACCCATAAAAAACCCGAATTTTACCTGAATACCCAAATTATATTTTCTAAAAATCTAAAATTTCACCAAAAACCTACTATTATACCCGAAAATCCAAACCCGGAACTTTAAAAAAAAATCCGAAATACCAAAAATATACCCAATCACCCAAATATACCTAGTATATACAATTATTTGCGGGTACTTCGGGTACCTGAACGGATCTCGGGTAGGACCCGGACCCGAACCGAGACCCGCGGGTCCAAAAAAAAATACCCAATAGGTACTTAGCATGGACCCGGACCCGGACCCGAACATGTATTTTCGGGTCGGTTCCGGTTCGGGTTTTCGGGTCCGGGTAAAATGCCTAGGCCTACTAAAACATATCAAAGATGTTCAGTTTGAAATGCTTGGGCTTATGGGATTGAACTTATCAGTGAAATATAGTTCAAGTATATATGTACACAAATAATATATAATGTTGTACATGTGTACACCAACAATTGTACGTCACAGAGACAAGGTCATTAACTTATCAACACCTATATCAAGATCTAAAATAAATCTTCATCTTTTCGACTAGCATCAAGAGTGATGAGACAAGTTGATTGATAGATAGCTTGACTTGCCACACCAACCACCTTAGCTTTAGAAGGCCGGAAGTAACATAAGATTCTTATAGTAGCATTTGATGTGTCACCTTCCCTCCCTTCACTGAAAACAACATAAACAGAGTGTTCAAAATCAAAGATGTCAACTTACTTAGTTGCAAAACGCCTCTCTGTTTCATTCGCTCGTCTAGTTCTTCCACAACCGAAGGCTCTGATTTTAGGTACCAAACAGATTGTAAGAAACATGATTCAAGTAATACCGACTAAAACATGGCGCATTTCATGTAACAGGATTATATGGTCCTGGAATATGGGTATCCGACCCTTATGGACTAACCGGAAAGGTCCAACCCGTAAATCCGGCGTGGGGCGTGGAGGGTTTTGAATATTATATTTTTTGATAAAAAAAAAATTGCTGAAACAAAATCGAAAAGATAGAATTTACCGCCAGCTCTCTCTTTCATGTGTGTTTTCGTCTAGTCGTCATCTTTTTCGGCATTATCTCTATCGTCGAAACAAACTTCTGTCGATAGTAAGTTTCTCAAGCTTCTTTCTTTTTTTTCACTTTGGGAATCCTAAATCTTGATTAAAAATATTATATCCAAAAGTAAAAGGCAAGTGAGCTAATTATTAAAATCAGTTAAATCTGGTTTCGGGTCCACCAATTCAATTTATTCAAAATTCGAAAAACAAACTAAAAATAAAAAGCAACGAGGGAATTAGTTTCTGGTTTGCTTTTTTAGGGTCATGATGGTCTTTCATTCCAATAAACTACTCAAGTAGTGCTATGTGACCTGTAGTGTAATTAAAACCCAGAAACTGTCTCTGAGTGTAAATCACTCTTTTTTTCATTCACCGTAAGTCATCTTCTTCTCCCACAAACACCATAGCTTAGGGCCAAATCACCTTCTTCTTCTTCTTCTTCTTGACCTTCATCCTCCGAAAAGCACCACCGCGAAAACAAGATTAAAAATCGATCGGAAAACGTCTTCGTCTCAATCTCAGTTTGTGCCTTATATGAAAGTAGATAGAGAAATCTGATGAAGTTCCGCCGCAGGCTCAATCTCTGGCTCCGTTTCCGATCTCCTCCTTCGCGGCGAGTCTGAAATCGGTCGTCACTGGGTCGTAACTCTCCGCGCCGTCTCGTCTCGTCTTCCTCTGCGTCTTCAAATCGTTGGCTCGTCAAGCTCTGTCGTGCCTCCCTCCCTGACCTCTCCTCCTCTCCAAACGTTGACAAACCAAACCGGGGTCGATCCGATCTGTCGAAACCTCAAAGGGATCGATTCCTAAACCAAGTTTCTTATATTTGCACGACTGGTCCTTAAACTTTTGTCTATTGGTAATTTGGCCCTAAAAGTTGCAAATTTGCACAACTGCTTTTCAATTAGGGTCCACAGTTCTAAGTATGCAATATAACCCCTTTTTTTATGAAGATTGGTATGCAAATCCAATCCAATCTTAAAATGAAAAGCTAAAACCATGAAATACATTATTATCTTTTAAATATTAAGCCATAGGTACGACGATTCTTGTATATTTTATATGTACATGACAATGACAATCGATGTACACAATTTTTTTATTATCCATATGTAAAAGAATTCATATGTACACTAGTTTTTATATTATTATAGAAAGATATGTTAATAATGTGTTAACTTATTATATAAAATAACATACACTGTATATATAAGTATATAAAATAACGTGTTATCTTAACTAAATAAAAGGTTAAAATTCTAAAAAAAAAATTTATTTAAACATCGAATAATAAAAATAAAAATAAAATAAAAATATATGGTAACAAAATGTATTTTTAATGTCGAGCTTTAATTTTAACCTTTATAAGAGTTTATATTTTTATGGTACATGACCAATTGTACAAGGGTGTTTTCGTATAACACATTTGTTGCCATATATAAGGGTTTATACTTTTATTTAAATATTAGCCACATGTATGATGATTCGTGTATATTTATATGTACATGACAATCGATGTACACAAAATTTTCAATATCCACATGTACAAGAATTTATATGTACACTAGTTAACTTTTGCAAAAATTCATATGTACACCTGATAAATTTGTTAGATATTTTTTTGTAATTTACAATATGTGGACAATAAAAAATAGTCAAGATGTACACATATTTTTCATTGTCCACATATACAATGTTTCATAAAACATCGCATGTACACTAGTTCGATTTTGTATTGCACAATCAATGCCTGGTAAATTTGTGACATACATTTACAAGTTTTATTGTCCATATGAACACATGATAAATTTGTTATATATATATATACCTGTTCAAACATCATCATTGTGTACACATATATTTTATTGTCCACGTGAACGATGTTTTAACAAACAGTCTCATGTACACTGGTTTTTGTGCAATTTTCCGGCTTCAGTTCATTTGTGTACATCAGTTCATTTGAGTATCTTGTTTGAGTTCATTTAAATCATTTTAGGTTTCATTTTAGTGTATATATAGCATTTGTTTGTTCATCGTATATTATAGAAGATAAAAATGCAAATTTGGAAATTTTAGGATAAAAAATGAGATGATGCAAAATCTGAGGGACCACACCACATTCGAAAATGCAAGTTCACCATCAAAACATGGGCTAAATTTGCATGTTTAAAAATTCGGGGTCAACTAAGCTGAAGTTTTAAAAGTTCTGGAGTTTGTTTATATAATTGACCCTTCGAAATAGAATATTTAAGTGTCAGTGGCTTAATGGTTAAAGCTACCCCATTTCAGCCAATGAGTCAGAGGTTCGAATAGCATCAATGCATGTTTTCCGATCAATTTTATGAAGTAAGGGTAAAATTGTAATTTCATGATCTTCTTCTTCCTTAACCTAAATTTCTTTTTCCTGCGTAGCCACCATTTTTACGACGACAGATTTGACTGATTTCTCACACAATCAACCGATTTATGTACAAAATTAACCCGGTTTCTTTATAGAACTCTAAATCATGTTATAGATACACTTTTTTGACCCCAAAAACAACAAATCTGAGATTTTTTTTTTCTTCTCTGTGTGTTTTTTCTTTCGATTTGGATAAAATCTCTTCGATTCATCACCGTTAATCGTGTAACCGCCGAGTCTAGGGCCACTAAAGCCGCGTTTTAGAACAGAAGTGAATGAGTTTTGAGCAATAGTGAGAGAGAGATAGAGTTATCCAATGGCCTTGAAGAGATGATGAAGAAGACATGGGTGGTTTGGATGGTTAGATGATTTTCTAAAAAATTTTAAGACTTAAATGGAAGTTTAGTTACGTGATATTTCTTAAATGCCTAGCTAGAATAGTTAGGAAACAAAGAGAAGTTAAAGAAAAGTGTCTGAGTAGTGGAAATTGTCTTATCTTGTAATAAAGAAAGTGAAATGTGATCTATAGTGTAAATGTTTCTATATTCTATCGAAAGATTTACAATTTGGGTCACTTTTAGACTTATTAATAACACTCTGAGTCACTTATTACTACCCGGACACTTTTTCTAACAGATTTACATTTTGGGTCACTTTTAGACTTATTAATAACACTCTGAGTCACTTCTTACTACTCGGACACTTTTTCTAACTTTATCCCATTGTCAATTAGATGTACTAGTTAAAAGATAACCACGTTAAAAGTGAATCTCGTCTCTATCTCTCGTCTTTATCTCTTGAATTTTTTTTTCTTTTTAAAAAAAAATTAAACCTAAAATTAAATCATACCATCTCTATCTCTCTTCTTCTTTCTTATCTTTTTTTTTTTAGTGTCGTCTTCCTTATCTCTCTTTCATTTCCCACCACACAAACCAATCACTCGAGCTCTTCTTTATATTGGTTTTGCACCTCCAAGAATCATTCTTTCACCATTGAAGCCCAGCTCTAACGTCAGTAGCACGATGGTGAAGAAGGTCGCAGCGTCGGAGGTGGTGGTTTGGGCGGAGGAATTAATTGGAGATATTTTGTCAAGTTATGGATTTGTGGGGAGAGGATTTAGTTACGGTAGACGAAAATGTCGAGAATTTCCGGTCAAGGTATGGTAATCGCCAATGGGGTTAGTGTTTCCGATCAGCTAGGCAAAAAAAAGTTGCTGGAGGCTCTGGAATATCTCCTTCCCCTTGCACCGACTTTGATGTCATCTATTTTCTTCTTATGCTCATGTAAGTCACGTCAGGATTCACGAAGAAGATGTGAACAAGAGAATTTTGAGTTTTGGGATGTCCCGAGTGGAGAAAGTCATAAGTTCTTGCAATACGGGTTTGGAACGAGAATGTAAATATTCTGGAAGTCCATAGCAGGTGATAGAAAGAGATAGGAAGTTTTGTCTAAAAGTAGTAGTAGTTTCCTGTTCTCATTTCAAAAATACACAGTTGGTATACAAAGGTTTTTTGATGAATAATAAATTTAACATTCATTCAAAAAAAAAAGTCATAAGCTTTTGTCCTAAAGCTTTTTCAGACATTTTGTTGAAACTGTTTTTAGTTGTATAGTTTCTAAATGGTTGAACTTTCTTCTTTGTGACACTTGTGGGTCTAAAGCTTGTTGCTTTGTTATGTTTTGCAGCGTATATCTATTGTTTGTAATGATATTATGTTACCTTGTTTGAAAAATTTCATATATATCCTTGTAGTTCAAAGATAAAGCTCAGACTTATGAAGTTCTATTGAGATTAGTTCTACGTTTGGGGCTCATGATTAAAAAAGAAGATTATTTTTGCATGGAGATCAAAAGAAATGATACAAACATGACACTAAGAACCACTCCGATTTGAGGTTGCAAAGGGCCTTTGTCGTTGGTAGGTTGACTTTGAAGTTTGAAGAATGGCACCACTTAAAAGTTGACTTTGAAGGTGTACATGTAGATAACCCTTCATAGTGTACATGTGGATCTCGTCAAAACATGGACACCTGGATATAGTTTTCTCATACACACAATTGAAACACGTAAATGTGCATACTAGCTTTGTAATTGTCTAGGTGGTCATTGTATCGCGTGGTAAGGTGCTCATTTGATCTTTCTGGATATTTTTAGTGTCAACGCTTCAAGCACTGATAGATGTTAATATTCTACTCTATTTCAGTTTGTACACACGGATAGTTCATAGAAGAACCGTGACAGTGTACATGTGGACATGTCTAGACGGTGTACACCTTCGTTAAGTGTTAAGCCAATAAGAAAAAATATCATTTTGTCATCTTGTTCATTCATCTTTTTAAGAGTCTCCTATTTGTAAGAGCATGTGTTAATGCTTGTTTTAAAGGAAGAGTTTCATGTCCATGTGTACATCGTTTTGCTGCTATTCTTGTGTACATTGTTTTAACGATGTCCACGTGTACGTACCAATGTATATTTTTCTAATGATGAAGATCATAACTGAATAACCGAATAACATGCACAAATCTCTTTAAAAAATTTCAGGTGTACAACATTATAGCACTATCACACATATTTTGATGTTTCAACATTTGTACAGGCTAAGTAGCATTCATATGTACATGTTCTTTCACTATCCACATGGACTCCGATTAAAGAAATCCATAAGTACATGTTGTCAAACTGAGTGTGAAGATGCTCCCCAGACATATGAATCTGTCACTATCTCTGTCATCTTCCTTTTCTTCAAGTCTTTGTTCTCTGCAACAGTCTTTAAGAGTCCGGCGACAACACATATTGCAAATCTAAATCAATAGAAAAAACAAGATGCTGATCAAAGAGAAAAGAGGAAAACAAGATAACAACTTTGAACATAGTGGAGTAACATAATCAATGGTTATAGTCAAAAAGAGAATAAGCAAGTAATATTGTGGAACGTTGCCAATTAAAACCTCCATAGTTGGTTGGTCCGTGGACTAAATTAAACATATCAGACCACTTGTAAACATTAACCCGTAAGACTAAATTCCCAAGATACGAAACCCCTAAACTGAAACCCTTTGCCGAATCCAACAAGTCGAAACCAAAAATCCCAAAACCAGGAATCCCGGAAACAATTCGCCCATCTTAGATCACTCCCAAATTGGAGCCCTTTCGCGAACCCAACCCCAAATCCGAGACTCATACCCGGACGCTTTCGAAACCAGAAAAAGATCTAACCTTTGTATTTCCCCTTTCATGCTCGCTTCACGACATCGTCCTCTACGTCGGTCTCCTTCTACGTCAGTTGGAAAATTCGTTCGTCGACTTCTACGCCAGAACCGTCTCTCCGTTTTCTTTTCGGTGAAAATAATTTTACCAAAATAGATCTACTTTTTAACGGGCCCAAGGATAAAAATTAAACATATTTGAACTTCATCTCGAGTCCATCACCAAAAAACCAATATTTTCAAATTTAAATTTTCTTAACCAGCCTAACTAGAAATAAAATGGAAATTTACCTTAATGCCCATATCTGGTTTAACTTTTCTGAGGCTAATTAAGTTTTCAGCCACAGTAAAACTACCTCAGTAGCGCATTGTGCTCTCCTGTGTAATAAAAACACAAACTGTGACTGTTTCTGTAATAAACTCTACTTTATTTACTCTCATTTACTCCCTGGTTTACCAATCACACCTAATATGCATCACAAAATGTATGGTATGATCGGTTAGAAATAGCGTAATTTGGAGTAACTAAGCAAAGAGGAAATGAGTGGAAAACTATAGCGTAAATAGAGTAATAGAAAAAAATAAAAAGTCAAAACACACCGCAACACAGTGCAACGCTTCTTTTACTCTACTCAGACCAAGTGGAAAAAATATAAACCATTTTTCACTTTTTAAACCATTACCAGCGATAAAGAAATTCAACCATGTTTCACTCGATTGGTTAATAATGGCAGAAGTTAGAGTAAATAATTTTTTCACCAAAAATTATGACCTTTTCCCGAAAAAGAAACAAATTATGGCTTTTAATGTTCTTTATATCTCAGCTAGAAAATGAATACTCCATATGTTCCTGAAAAATCTATATTCTAGTTTTTTCACACATTTTAATAAAACACATTAAATTTACATAATTTTTTGTGTTTATCTTTTGTCTACAATTTTAAACCAATAAAAAATTAATTAGTGCAATTAAGATTTTTGAAGTTTACAATTAGTTAATAAAACATGCATTGAAAATGTAAAAAATGAATCTTTTAGAAGCAAAATTTTTTTCTAGAATATGTATTTTTAAGGAACGGAGGGAGTATAAAAGATTATCAGAAAATGTAAACATTTTTAATTGGTCTATGAAAGGTAGAAGAAATTGCAAAGGAATTTTCAAATGTACTAGGAAAATGAATAAATGTGACATTTCCTTCTTGATTTCTTTTTCTTTCCTTTTTTTTAAGGGGACTTTGAGAGACCTCACTGTGTTGTTACAAAGGAGTTGACTTCTTTCTGGGAGATGTTGGGAGTTCATGTCGAAGCTGAGTCATCTACTCAGGAGATAATAACAGCATTTGAGAGATGCGAAGGGTGGTCCCGGGATGATCGCAAGCGGCTCGCGTACCTTGCCATCTTCACTGGATACATTGAAGGGAGAAAATATTTAACCCCTACACGGGTTAGTCTGGCAAGGCTAGTGATGGAGCTAGAACGGTTTGAGAATTATCCATGGGGAGAGTCGCGTTTAAGGTGCTGATGGACTCTGTGAAGGGCAGAGATATTTCGGGTTGTTACACTATTAATGGGTTTGTGCAAGCTCTCCAGGTCTGGGTGTACACAGCTCTGCCGGAATTGGGTGCTAATTATGGTAATCCTCTCCCAAACAATCTGTCTCCACCGATACTGGCTTACAAGGGTCGCAAATGACGCAGACAGTTTAAAGAGGCTATCCTCAGTCAGGTATTTACTGCAATCTGGACGACTTCGCAGAAAACTTATAATTAAGTCGTCTGATAAGTCTTCCAACTGGACGACTTAGTAGAAGACTTATAATTAAGTCGTCTGGACAGTCTTCCAGCTGGATGACTTAGTATAAGACTTATAATTAAGTCGTCTGGGAAGACTATCCAGACTACTTAATTATAAGTCTTTTACTAAGTCTTCCAGCAGGAAGACTTTCCAGACGACTTAATTATAAGTCGTCTACTAAGTCGTCCAACTGGAAGACTTTTCAGACGACTTAATTATAAGTCGTCTGCGAAGTCTTTTCTTTCCATTTTTCTTAATCCGTCAAATATCTAAGTTCATATCTTCTATTTACTGCATACTAGGGTGATAAACTTTGTTCAGAAGGACATTGGTGAAATGTTTCCAAAATGGGAGGTTGATGTTGAGGACATGCCCGCAGAGAACATAATTAAACTCATGTTTGTGAAGAAACCGTGGAAGTGGACCATGGATTGCTGGGAAGTCACCGGTACTTGGGTCAATACAAATCCGGCGGTTGTGAGTCCAGCGAAGAAAAAGGTAGTGAAGGAAGACAGTCCAAGACCTCGGAAGAAAGCTTGTAAAGAGGCTAGTGAAGAGGTTCATACGACTAGCTGCAGTGACTAGTGAAAAGGCAGCTGCAGAGGCTAGTGAAGAGGTTCATACGACTGTTGGTGGGTTGACGAAAGAGGATATTAAAACCATGTTCAAGGACATAGTTGATGCCATAAGGGAAGGGTTTGGGATGTGCCTTAAGGAGATCAAGTATCTGTCGGAAAGGGTGGAAGCTGTGGAGAAGAAGGTTGGTATCACCACAAAACGGAAAGGGACATCAGCTCAAAACACTACCCCTCCACCTAAACCGACGCTCGAACCCGGGGTTAGTAACGAATCCTCTCCCAACAAGAGATAGACTAGACAAAGTCTTAAGAATAAGAACTGAAAAGTTGCATTTGCTTTGTTTCTTGTATGTCAGAACATGTGTGCTTTGTTTATAGTGTATTAAATGGATCTTTGGACAAAGTCATTGGTTATTATTGTTTGAAATGGATCTTTGGTTATTATTGTATAAACTCATCTTGTATATTGCAGAGTAAAAGTGTTAATGGGACGAACGCGGGAAGGAAGAGCTTGCCGGAGGATAAAGGTCCAGATGTGCCTGCAGATGCTAGTTCCTCGAAAGATAAAGCTCCAGAACCGAACCTTGTTCTATTGGACAAAAATCAATCCACTGTTTCGGATTTACAGAAGGAGGATGCTAGATATCTGGAAAAGAGGGATGCTGCTTTGGCACTTTGCCGTGCAAAGAGTGATCGAACAAGGAAACTTGCTGCCTCACAGCAATCTCCTTATACGGCAAACAACACGGCCAAAGTGACCATTCCAAACAAAAAGCTTTATCCAAGCTATAATCCTTTTGCACCAATTGACAAGAAGAAGTTGAAGGAGCTCGCTGATTGGTTGAAAACTTGTCCGTAAGTGTTTGCTTTTCCCATAATAGCTTGCTTTAGTCTACAAAAACTTATTGCTTTTCAACATTTTGTGTTTGCAGTCATTATAGAACACCTCTCGATAAAAAACCACGTACAAGTAGAACTTGGTGGTATCAAATCCTCCGGACCTCCTTAGAGTGGTTGGAGGACTGTGTAAGTCTTCTGCTATGACTCATATGACTTACTGATAAGTTTTCTTTGTAGACGACTTACCAATAAGTCGTCTGGTAAGTCGTCTGATATCTTCTGACTTGTACCTTATTTTATATGCAGCATATTGATGCTTGGATTAATGTGCTGAGGAAGAGGTACAACGCTAACCCACAACATTTCAGGAGCGAGAGAATGTGCTTCCTTGATCATCTCTTTGCTCAGCAATGGAGATTCAACTACAAGGATTTTAAGGACTCGGAGCCCGATCAGAACGGTTTAGGAAGAAGACTCCCTGGTGGGGCGTGGAATTATTATGCAGGCACTATACCATCATTTTGCCAATCGAACAAGGTTTGGGGGACGGATATTGATGATGTCTATGCACCAGTGAACTACAACGACCCTCATTGGATTGCTATATGGATATCGATCCCTAAGAGGCACATAGTCGTCTGGGACAACATTTGTTCAAGTATCTCCCCAGAAGAACTCGATGTGGTAATGAAGCCTTTTCTCTACATGGTCCCTTATCTGCTTGTTGAGTGCGCTTCCTCAGACGAACAATGTGCCCAATACAGCCTGGAGCCATTCACATATGAGAGACTGACCAATATACCTCCGGCCCGAGCTGGTGATTGTGGCGTGTACACTCTTAAGTACATTGAATGTCATGCTCTTGGGATATAGTTTAGTAAAAAAGACTTTGCTAATGCCAACGGGAAGACTATGAGGGATAAGATGGCGGTGGATATATTTCAAGAGCTTCCTGACGCACATGAGTTCGAAAACAAGGACAATGATGCAAACCTGGGTGCGTATGAACGGTGATAAATAGGCTTCATTTGATTATTTTGTACGATAGATTAGGCTGATGTGTGTATTTGAACTTGATACCTATTTTGTATTTGAACTTGATCCCTATTTTGTAACTATATTCTGCGCAGAAGACTTACAGTTAAGTCATCTGGAATGTTGGACGACTTAACTATAAGTAGTCTGGAAAGTCTTCAGAGCAGTGACCTTTTGTAACTATATTTCGGATAATATAAATGGCAAGACCATCTCAAATTTGTTTGGTAGTGCAATTTGACAAAAAAGTTGACACATATAAGTTCATAACACAAATTTTTAATAAATAGACTAAACACTGGACGACTAACTGGACGACCTTTTGGACGACTTAATTGAAGGTCTTCTGGAAGACTAAACACTGGACGACTAACTTGAAGGTCTTCTGGAAGAAAAAACCCTGGACGACTAACTGGACGACCTTCTGGACGACTTAATTGAAGGTCTTCTGGAAGACTAAACACTGGACGACTAACTTGAAGGTCTTCTGGAAGAAAAAACCTGGACGACCTTCTAGACGACCTTCTAGACGACCTTCTGGACGACTTAATTGAAGGTCTTCTGGAAGACTAAACACTGGACGACTAACTTGAAGGTCTTCTGGAAGAAAAAACCCTGGACGACTAACTGGACGACCTTCTGGACGACTTAATTGAAGGTCTTCTGGAAGACTAAACACTGGACGTCTAACTTGAAGGTCTTCTGGAAGAAAAAACCCTGGACGACTAACTGGACGACCTTCTGGACAACTTACTTGAAGGTCGTCCACGTCATTTCTTACATTGTGGTTTCGTATTGCCAGTTTCCTTGCATTTTGAACATCTATAAACCCTGTGTTGCTTCCGGGGTTTGCGTCCTCTCATCCTGGATAGCTCCAACCAAGATTGCCATCTTGATTTCTTCTGTCTTCTCGGACCACGCTTTTCATCCGGAGGAAAGCATGTGCGTTCCTCAACTTATTGTCCAACACAAGGATATATATTCTCCGAGTATCCTGCAAACAGAAAATCCTTTGAGTACACTGGACATAAAAGTGTGGAGATATGCAAACCAGCAGATGTTCCAGCAGCTATAGCATGAGAGCAAGGTATTTTCTCCACTGCATAAACACCACAATCACACTTTTCATGTTCCAAATCAACCACACAGTCCATTTTGCCACTTTTCACAAAGAATCGCCATCCATCAATTGGTTGTACTGTCATCGTATCCGCTATCTACGATCGAACAACTAGAAAGTATTTAACACCTCGACTATATTGAGTTGGGAGACTCAAAGCATCTTCTCTCCTTTCCAAAACCACTTTCCTAGCTTCTCCCTTATGAACTCCAACAGGAACTGAACCGGAAATCCTCTAGCTCGCTTCAGAGCGGAATTAATAGATTCAGCGATGTTGCTTGTATTTATGTTGTACATGTCCCCCTGACAATAAACCATTGACCATAGGCTGACGTCGGCATTCTCCAAATACTTTGCAAGGTCCGAGTTTGCACTCCGTATCTCAGCCATGTACCAGTCAAAATCTGAAACCGTATGAGCATAAGCAGCACCTTTCACCAAGTACAAGAGATGTTTCCCTTTATACTTTTTGATAATGTTATCTTGAAGGTGATAATAACTTATTCCTCGGGTTGCCCAAGGAAACACCTTATCACACACACTTTTAATGGCCGCGTGCCGGTCGGAGACTATCTCAAGAGGCTGCTCATTAGATACACAACTAGCCAATTTTGTGAAAAACCATTCCCAAGAAGGTTCATCTTCAGCATCTACGATCCCAAAAGACAATGGAAATATCTGAAAATTCCCATCTTGTGCGGCTGCAACTAACATAACACCTTTATACTTCTCACTTAGGTGAGTCCCACCCACCACAATGACCCTTCTCTGATACTTAAAACCTTTGATAGAAGCTCCAAAAGAGAGAAATAGATACTTAAATCTATTGATAGAATCAAGTTCTATAGCCGTGATAGAATCGAGATTTGCTAAGGAGATTTGCTCGAGATATGATGGCAGACACGAATACCCATCTTCTGCTGATCCTCTCACCAATGTTTGTGCATATAAAAGTGCTCTGTATGAAGTGGTGTAACCAAGCGTCATGCCAAACATGTTCTTCATTGCATCAGTGATATGCTGCGGATTCAACCCATCAATGATTCCAACACGATCAATGAAAAGCTTACCAACATATTTCGGAGTACAGTGTCTCCGCTGAGCGAGTCGGTCTCCCACTGAGCATGTATGTTTTTCCACATATTTTGTTACCCAAAACGTGTTTGTCCCATGTTTCACACTCGCTCTGACCTTCCATTGACAACCACTAACCGGACATGTTGTCGCAAGGAGAGTTTTCGTTGACTTGTATATTCTGAAGGAGAACCTAAACCTCACTGCTGTCAACCGCAGCTCTGAAAGCAGTGCATCCTTGCTAACAAAACTCTGGTTGACATAGATACTGTTACCATTCAATCTTCCTCCTTCAATCTTTTTGATATCTTCAAAACACATATCATCATCTTCCTCATCCTCATCTTCAACCTTTCCATAAACACTGTAATCCTCACCATTCTCGTCTGCTTCAGCAACAATAGAGATACCATCATCCTCCTCCCCATCGTCCTCCTCCCCATCATCCTCCAAATCATCATCATCATCTTCAAAACATTCATCAGCTTCATCAGCTTCATCATCTTCTTCCATGAACTCTGACACCGTGTCCACCTTGCTACGGCTTGATACACAAAGCTGTACTCCATGCGTTTTGGTTATCTCGAGCAAGTTTCGAACTTGTCTATCACTTGTAACATGAATAAGAGGGGTGTCTGGAGCCTGCATCATTTCTGCTGTTAATGAGTAGGTTATCTCCACAGATTCTGTGCTCATGTCTAGGTTATAATCTTCTTGAGCCATTGCAAGAAGTTCAGCATGTGTCGAACCTTCCCCCAAAAAAATGATTCTCGCTCCTTTGACATTATCAACCACAAAATCCCAACGACAATCTTTCAACAACCATTCTCCATACACTGCATGTAACTGACACATCATCTACAAAAATTCAAAATAAAACGCATTAGTAAACATAGAGAAAATGAAAGTTTACTAAACATTGACGCAGACGACATACCAGTAAGTCGTCTGGAAGACTTACCAGTAAGTCGTCCAAACATGTCATTTTTGCAATTGAATTTTAAATAGGACGACTTACCAAGTAAGTCGTTCAGCTTTGTTTGCTAAAAAAAACCCTAGACGACTTACCAGTAATATTTTATTAAAGCTAGACAACTTATTTGTAAGTCTTCTCAGGTTAGTTTGCAATTCGAAAAAGAAACTTAAATATTTAACTTTACCCGGACGACTTACTTGAAAGTCGTCCAGGTAGACGACGTACGAGAAAGTCGCCTGAGATAAGCAAGGTTTGACCAGAATCTAGGAAATAAATCTAGACGACTTTGCTTATCCTGGACGACTTTCAAGTAAGTCGTCTTACTTGACGACTTCCGCGTAAGTCGTCTGGGAAAAGTTAAATATTTAAGTTTTATTTTCCAATTGCAAAAGTAACCTGAGACGACTTACAGATAAGTCGTCCAGCTTTTATAAAATATTGAAATTTTTGTTTTCCCGGAGACGACTTACTTGTAAGTCGTCCAGGAAAAGTCAAATATCTGACACAATTTGGTCAAATGTAAAACTAACCCGTTTATCCTAGACGACTTATCAGTAAGTCGTCTAGGGTATTCTTTAGATTTTTTTTTTAACAAACAAAGATGACGACTTACAAGTAAGTCGTCCGTTTGACCAGAAGACTTACCCGTAAGTCTTCTACAGCCAGACTACTTACGGGTAAGTCTTCTACACGAAAAGATCTGGAAAAAATTCCAATTTCATACCTTTAAATAGTGAGATGACTTCCTTAACACACATAGTCTTCTCCAACCACCCAGAATCTCAAACGAAAGTAACCCACCAAGAATAGTATGCTTGAATGGCTCTATCAACCATAAATAAATTTTGAATCAAAAGCTTGAGTTTTTTGAATGAATATTGAGGCAAAGTGAAAGATATGTTGTTTTTAGTTCATAACAAGTGAGAAAGAGAAAGTGTAAATCGATTTTAGGTGCATTAAGAGCTTCAAATTGGTTGTTCATGGTGGTTGGGGTATTGATGACAATGACAATTTTGTAATTACTTGAAGATGATGAGGGTGATAGAGTAAAAATGTCATTTTCGGAAAAAAAAAAATTGATGGCATTTTCGTGAATTATATGAACTTGTGGGGTGAATATGACAAAAGAAAAATTCAAAAAAAGCATGGACTAATTTTAGGTTTGATTTTAAGTTTTGAGTCAATTTTGCAAAAAACACTTTAATGTTTTTTATATCTCGGTTAGAAAAATGAATATAGAAGATTATCGGATAACGTAAACATTTTTAATTGGTCTATGAAAGGTAGAAGAAATTGCAAAGGAATTTTCAAATGTACTAGGAAAATGAATAAATGTGACATTTCCTTCTTGATTTCTTTTTCTTTCCAAGAAAACAAAAACGTTCGGTAACTTAATCGCTTTGTTAGCCCTTTTTCAAAAAAAAAAAAAAAATAACTTAATCGCTTTGTTTCTTTGACCGTAAAACTCAAACATCATGTTAACCTTTGATAAGTCAACTATTTGGGGTCTGCGGGTATATAAGATGTACAAGCAGTAAAATGAAATGTACAATGATATCGGCATAACTAGTTTGGATATTTGAAAGTCCACAGATGATCTATATTCGATCGATCATTTCAAAACGCGTTACATTCTCTCTTTATATCATTTCTACTTTCCATACACTATTTTAAACTCTCGATAAACCATATGTAGAAGGAAAAAAAAAGAAGAAAAAGTTTTATAATACAGTTAATTATTGAAAATGTTCTTTTGATTAATTTGGTAAAGCTTAACTTTTTTTTTACTTAAAACTTCTTAGTATTTTTAATATTTTAGCAGCTTATTATTATTTAACTAGTCTACTTGAGTAAATGTAAATTGTTTAGAAGAAACTGATATTCTTTCATTAAATATGAGAAATCACAGTCTTTTTAAATATCGATGCCCAGAGCTTTGTGTCTTCGCATATAACCAATTCATTTACATCTACATAAATGAATATCCTAAATTATAAAGTAAAGTTTCATATAAGAAAAATAAATACATGATGCCTTATATATTATGTTACATTACGTTAAAATAAATTTTACATTACATATAATAAAATAAATAAACCACAAACACAAGAATTTATCATTACAAAGAGTTGCCGAATTCTCATCTATTAACCGCCTCCACCTCCACCTCCGCAACCTCCACCGCCGCCTCCACATCCACCACCACCTCCACCATCTCCACCGCCGCCGTCTCCACCTCCTCCATCTCCACCTCCGCCATCTCCGCCAAAGCAGCAGCATAGGTCTGCGCATCCACTTACATCTACTGGTTCATTGCGACGTTTCTTAGGCTTAGTCGGCTTCACAACAACAAGTCCTCCATCTTTCTTTTCTTTTTTGCCCTTTTTCACATCTCTTGGCTTTTTCTTCTTGCGGCAGAAGCAACAACATAATATTCGACAACACATCGTGCTCTAGAATAGCAAACACAATCAGAGAGATGTTTGATATATGTCAATGCGAAATGTATCAATCTTATGCTTTCAAATGTTTATGAATACTGATGCAAAATATATGCGATGTAAAAGCCCTTTTATACACCCCCAAATTGTCATGGACTTTGACAAATATATATTCCCTTACCACGTAAACTATTTGCTTATGAAGGATACAAGAAATTGCATAAGAAAAGTCAATCCTGCTAGAAGAAAAGTATGACTTCGCTTCTTGATTGATACGGTCAAATAGAGAATGGGATAGTTGTTTAAACTGAGACTGTCAATAAACTAATAAAGAGAAGGGACGAGTTCTCGTCGGTGGGTCAAGACAAAGACGTGTTTTATTAGATCAGTGAGTCGAAACAGAGTTACAAAAGGGGAAGAGAACAGAGGAAAAAGTCCGGCGAAGACAAATTCGTCGGACCGTACAAGTCGGCGAGATGTAAGATGTAAAACCCTAATTCTATCTGAAAGTGAGTGTAGTAATTTGCGGATCCCCTCCTTGTTGCCTTGTCTCCTCCTTTTATAGGTGAACGCTCGTTGACCTAATGTGTCTTGTCTCAATGGGCCTCCTTTAGTAATTGGGCCGACTCATCGGGCCGTTGTGTCAGGTCGGCGAGCCGATGATGTTCAGTCAATCATCTCATCGACCAAAAGTAGTATGGAGCCGAGCCGAACACCGGCTTTCAAGTCGACGAGCCGATCTTCTTTGCTGTAATCATGTGTCTGGGTAATTGTCTTGCGGGCCTTTTGGGAGGGCTAGGCCCATACCCAACAGTAAGTCCCCCCAGTTCGCTGGTGAGTAGCGTAGCCGACTCAGCGAATTTGATAGTAGGGTTTGCGAGACAATTATCTCAAATTTGTGATTTCAATCGACTCCTCGACTATCCAATCGACTCCTCGACTGTGCAGTGGACTTTGTATGCTCGCGTTCGAGGATCTGACTGATTTGATTTTGATGATGATTTTTTTTTTATTTAAACCGGTGGTCAGTTCCGGTTTTGATTTGAACCGATTTCGGTTCTCCTCGAGAAGCTGAAAAGTCGCGACGTTTGGTGAGCTCCACGCGCCTTAATGGCCGACTCTAGGCCCATCTAGGTCTAATGATGGCGCCTCGGGGTGCGATGTGCTCCTCTCTCTATAAATACCCCTCTTCCTTCTCGTTTTCTCCACTCTTCATCCGGCTCAGGTACTTTCTCTCTCTAACTCTCCGCTTCTCTCTCTAACTTTGTAGTCTTTGATCTGAGAATGTCGTCGGGCGGTAGAGGTAAACTTTCTAAGGCCCAGAAAAGGAAAGCCGCGGTGAATGCGACCGAATCGAGTCCTGCACGTGTCGTCGAGTCGAATCCCTCGCCCGATTTTGAAACGATTCATCGTGAAGCCATGATGGATACAGAGAATATGGACACGCCCCAGCGAGTCCTCGTTGCTGATTCGGCACGGCAGCTCCGCGAGGAGAGAGAAAATGTAACATTAATTTCGAGAGACGGTTAGGGTGGAGCTGATGTCGGAGAGACTTCCCTCCCCGATTTCGTTCCGTGTTGTTACCATCCGGGGGGAATCTTCGAGGATCTTCCGGCTTTGGCAGTTGAGCAGATGCGTCCTTCTGTCGTAGAGGGACAGTAATGGGAGAATATCGAGGAGACTCGTTCGACTCCTAGTAGCGTGAAAGCTTTATTGAGGGAATGTGAAGGAACCGGGGTGACCTTTTTGATCCCAGCTAAATCTCAGAGGCCGTGGTCCCCTCCTTTGGGATTTCAGTGCGTCTATGAATCATACTTTCAGGATGAGACCAAACTTTGGTTTCCAATTCCTCGACTCATTACATCTTATGTGAGACGTCGTGACGCGGTGATAAGTCAATTTTTCAATGGTGCGTTCCGTACCTCGGTGGCATTGATGGTGACTGCGGCGGAGATCGACGTTTCGATGAGTGTTCGGACACTCAAGGAGTTGACCTATACGAAGTCCTTGGGCGATGGTTTATTCTCGATCCAGATGAGGCCCAACTACAACGTGATCGTCGATTATCCGTGTAGGACGGCGCACTTGCAGCGTTTCTACTTTTACATCAAGTCGGACGGTTTTGCCTTCGAGGAGCCGCCCAACGTTTCCTTTCGATTTTTGTGGAATCATAAACTCGGTAGAACGCTGTTGTCAGCTCATCGACTGTCTTTTTTCCTTGTTTTCTGACGAGTTTTCGTTTATTTGCAGTTGATCACCCGGACACGGCCTCTTATCCGGAAGATTTCGTCTCTGATGCTCGTGCAGTCGTTTCGCGCGTCCAAGTGAGCTGGAAGGATATCACCATCGAGAGGATTCGACGAGTGCTTGACAGAATCTCGAGGAGTAAGTTTCCTCTTGCGATCACATGTTTTTTTCCAACTCATGCCAGTTCCGAGATTTATCTGAACCAGCTTGCTGATCTTTTTCAAGGGATTGGAGGTCTGATCTACTGCCTTTGATTACCGGTAACAAGCGGCGGTTTTCGATATTCAGTAGCGCCGAGCAAAAGATCATCAACGCGGTCAGGGAAATGAAAGAGCTTCCAGACTTGAGTGCATTAATCAAGAAAAAACTGAGCGAGGCGAAAAAGGCATCCTCTGCGACTCCTAGCGACACAACTCTTAGTGGGACGACTCCTCGCGAAGAGACTCCTCGCGTGAAGACTCCTCGTGGAGCAATTCCTCCCGCTCCTCTTCCTCTTGTGATTTCCCCCGGACCGTCTACAGGCCCGGATAACGTCGACTCTTCGAGGGAGGATCTCACATTGATCTCTGAACGAGAGACTGCTGAACCATCGGTGACTGGTGGTAATAAGAAGAGATCTGCTCCTGACTCCTCTGCATCGGCTGCTTCTCAAGCGAGGACCGAATCTGATGGTCCTCCAAAAAAGAAAAAGAAAAAAGAGAGGAAGAAGAAGAAATCAGTTGAGGAACAGTCGGAGCCTGCTGAAGGCGCCGAGAATTGTGAGACCATTATCGAGAAAGGTTCTTCTCGCGATGCTGCAGCTCGGGGAGTTGTCGACTCGGATAACTCCCCGTCCATCTCTCTGAAGAAGAAGAAGACTGCCTGCAGTCATGAGTCGTCTACTCCGGCTGCGTCTACTTCTGCTGCGAAGATTCCTCCAGCTGCACCTCGGACTCTCGTTGAAGGCGGTTCGGCCTCTGAGGATCGTCGGGTCAAATTTCATGATCGCGTGGAGTTCAAGTACGTCGGCGAGACTCCCCTTTCCTTTGCCCCGACTGACTGCGCTGAGCTTGTTCGACAAATTAAGGGTGGTCGTAAGGGCTTGCCCGCTGTCAAGGACCTTATTTTCAAGGACGCAAACGTCTATGCGGCGAGGACTAAAATTCTGGTAAGAATTATTCTCCTTATTTTATCTTTTTCATGTTCCTGGTTCTGATCTTTTCTTTCGTTCATGTAAAGCGACGGGAGCATGAACTACGTCGTCGAGTTATACGACTCAGCCCTTAAGGAGGCCACGTCCAAGTTAAAGCAAGCCGACAAGCTCGCTCGAGCGAAGGATGTAGCTATTGACCGCAAGACGAAGGAATTTAAAGCGACAATTGATAAGGTCGCGGAGGACCGGGCTCAACTGATTGAGAGGAAGAAGGCTCAGAAGGCTCATTTCCTGGAGAAATTCGGGGAGTTGAAGGATAAATTTGAGGCTGCGGGTGCAAAGATACGAGGCCTCGAGGAGGAGAAGAAGGCTTGGTTAAGAGAGAAGGCAGCCATGGAGGATAAGATGGTGTCCACCGCGCTGAGACACTTGAAAGAGGTCAACAGATTGAGGGACTCTCGAAGTTATGAGGTTACTCACGAGCGGTTTCGTGTACAAAAGGCCATGATTGCTAAGAGCAATAAGCGTTTCTCCCAAATTCGAGATCTCGAGAAGCGTCGTAGTGAGTTCGAAACAGCCAGATCCTTGCAGAGCCAAGCTTTTGGGACAAAGAAATGTCTCGAAGCGCTTAAGGAGAGCGGGATCGACATTCTGCAGGAGACGACTGACTTGTTCGCCGAACAAGAGAAGGAGTGCGAGGTTGCGGCTGAACGCCTAGCTGTCGGAGGGATCCCCGAGGAGCTTCTCTGTCTATCTCCTCTTCATCTTCGATCTCCTTTTCTAAACGAGAATGTGTGGGCGACGATCGACCCATATGGATCGAATGCGGGCCTGATTGATGCTGGGACCGCTGCTTTCCTTCAAATTCCCAGTAGTTCTCAAGGAGATCATGCGAACGTAGGATCTGTAGAACCGACTGGAAGAGAGCTCGGGAATTGCGTCTTCAAGAAGGTGGGATCGTTGGCGAGGTCGTAAGGCTCGAGGATACGACCGTTGCATCTGCTTCGGATCCGACTACGCTCTCCACCAGCCTCGTTGTGAATGAAGATCCGCTGGTCCCGGTTCTTGGGACTAGTGTCGAGATGGAGACAGAGCCTGTTAATCTACTTGAACTCTCAGACTCTTCGACTGAAGAAGAGGGTGGCGAACAATTGGAGGAGACCGAATCCGGCTCAGTTGGTAACCCGCAAAATGAAGAGGGAGCGGTTGACGGAACTGATAATCTGCCAGTTCTGCCAGCGGACGTGACTGGGGAGGCTTCGGATCGGCTCACTACTCAGGTCGTCGAGGGGGGCTCCGACCGTGTCGAGGACTAGTTTGATATGTTGTTGTTGTTTCCTTTAGACTTTTGGTTTTTAGCCCTCGGAGGCTTTTGTTGATGTAATATCTGGATTTATTTTTCTTTTGCGGCTATCCGTTGTTTCAGACTTTCAGTAAGTTTATCTTCCTTAGAAGTTATTTCTGAAACAGAGTTTGCCTTAGTCGCGAGGTGTAGTTTCGTGGACTCGAGAATGCGAGTTAGCCTTCGACGAGTCGCTGAAATCTATTTTGAATGTTGAGTTTAAACGATTTTGGTTTGGCAATCTGGTCGATGTCTTGAATTAAACCGCATAGTCGATGACTCGGCTTTATCAAATTTTGACACATCATGCCATCAGTTCGAGTCCTCGATAACAACATAAATTTTTGAGTTTCGAAGACAATCATTTATACTTTCGAGCGACAACGGTTTTCAAATCGATCCTTAACTAATCCAAAAAAGAATATTAGGTTGGCCAAGCCCGGCTTTAGAGGATTATAAGATGATTGAAAGTTGCCGTCTCGATCGCACGGGTCGGGACCGCGATACGACCGAAGAATCCCTCGAGCATGTGTCTGATCAGGACATGCCCGTTAGTGGGTGCGAGTGCTAGTACGTTTTTCCGAGAGACAAGGTCGTGCCCGTGTGTAAGCATCGCTTAAATCAATTCGCGCTCCTACTTGTTGGGAGATTGTTTTTGTTATAGCTAGACCCAATAAAGGGCTGCCTACGTACCTCTAGGAGAGGATCAAGAAATTCGTAGTTCGTTTTGGTTAGTGAAAGTGGCATTGGATGCGCATTCACTTGTTTTGTTTTTTTTTTTTTTTTTTTGGGGAGTGAAAGTGACAAGGGTGTCATTCACTCGTTGATTGAGCAAGACTCCTTGAGTGTTCGATCTTCGGGCTTAGGCCTAAGAGTAGTATCGTCGGAGGTGCATTGAGTTCCACGCTCTGGGGACGGGTTCGCCGGTCGACGTCTCGAGTCGGTAGACTCCTGGTTTGACGACTTGAGAAATTTTGTACAGCCCTTCCCAGTTAGTTCCGAGCTTGCCTGCAATCAGCTCCTTGGTGTTTTCGAACACTTTGCGTAGTACTATGTCGCCCAGTTCGAGAGGTCGAGACTTGACCTTCTTGTTGTAGTAACCTTCGATCTGATGCTGATAGTTCTGGATGCGGAGTAGTGCTTGGTCGCGGCGTTCTTCTATAGCGTCAAGGGCATCGAAGAGCATACCGCTGTTGAGCTCGACGTTTTGTGGCATCCTCGACCTTCGCAGACTGGTTACGTTGACTTCGGCGGGAGCCATGGCTTCGACTCCGTGTGCCATCGAGAAAGGAGTTGATTTCGTTGCTCCTCGAGGAGTTGTTCGATGTGACCAGAGGACACCGTCGAGTTCATCTGCCCAACATCCTTTTTTGAGATCGAGGCGCTTTTTCAAACCGTCTATTATGATTTTGTTGGTCGCCTCGGCTTGGCCGTTGCTCTGGGGGTATCGCGGACTTGATGTGTTGAGTCGGATTCTCCATCTCTCGCAGAACTCTCAAAATTTGTTCGATATGAATTGGGAGCCGTTGTCAGTCACTATCTCGTAAGGTAAGCCGTGGCGACAGATGATGTTCTTCCACACAAATCGTTGGACCTCTTTTTCTGTAATGCTTGTGAACACTTCCGCCTCAATCCACTTCCTGAAGTAATCTGTCATGACCAGGACGAAGCGTTTCTGTCGAGAACTCGACATCGGGCCGATTATGTCCATTCCCCATCGCATGAAAGGGTATGGAGCTGTCATCGTTCGTAGCAACTGTGTCGGGGAGTGGATCGTTGAGGCATGTCGCTGGCACTGATCACATCGCTGGGCGTAAGCTTCGCAGTCTGCATTCATCGCTGGCCAGTAGAAACCGAGACTCTTTACTTTTAAAGCAAGTGCTCGACCTCCAGAATGATTTCCTGCAGTACCTTCGTGCGTTTCAGCCATGACTAAATGCGTCTCTTCGCCATTGATGCACTTCAGAAGTACCTTGGTTGCGGTCCATCGGTGGAGTTCTCCGTCGAGGATGACATAGTGGGCACTCCGCGTCTTGAGTCGTCGTGCAATCCATTTCTCGGGAGGTAGCTTTCCATCGACCAGATAGTCGATAAATTCTGTTCTCCAGTCGTTGGTGTCGTTTGACACCTCTTCGAGGACTTGGTTCGCGGGTGTGGCTTCGGTTATTGGTGCTACGATGGCGGTCTCGATGGGAGTCAGGTCGATGCTTGGTTTGTCGATCTTGTGGATAGGGATGGTACGTTTCACCTGATCGCGCAACCTGCTACCTAATGCAGCGAGAGCATCAGCGCATACGTTCTCTCCTCTGGGGACTTTAGTGAGTTCAAAGAATTCGAAATCTTTGGCAAGTGTTTGAACGATCTTAAGGTATGCGTCCATTCGTTCGTTGCGGGCGTCGTAGTCACCACTAAACTGACTAGTTACGAGTTGCGAGTCGCAGTATGCGCTGAGGCGTTTTGCCTTGACTGCCTTGGCGAGTCTTAGTCCTGCGATCAACGACTCGTACTCTGCTTCATTGTTTGAAGCGGCGAAGCCGAAGCTGAACGACTGTCTGATCAGTTCTCCTGTCGGGGATTGCAGCTGCACTCCTGCTCCTGATCCTTTGTTTGTCGACGACCCGTCGACGTGGAGTATCCAATTTTGACTCGGGAGGATTAGATCTTGCTCGAGCTCTGGTGCGAGCTCGATGAGAAAGTCTGCGAGGACTTGAGATTTCGCAGCTGTTCGATTCTTGAAGACAATGTCGTGCTCACTGAGTTCGATAGCCCACTTCGATAACCGTCCGGATTGATTTGTATTCTGCATTACCGTTCGCAATGGTTGATTTGTCAATACTTCGATTGTGTGCGACTGGAAGTAGGGACGCAGTTTTCTCGCCGATGTTACAACGGCGAGAGCCATCTTCTCAAGGGTGGGGTATCGAATCTCTGGATCAGCCATGCGCTTGCTCGTGTAGAAGATAGGTTTCTGTTCTCCTCGATCCTCTCGGATGAGGACGCTGCTGACCGCGGTTGAGGATACGGCGATATAAAGTGAGAGTGTATCGCCAGTTTCGGGTTTGGATAATACGGGAGGAGTTGTAAGATACTCCTTGAGTTGTTTGAACGCCTCTTCGCACTTTTCGTCCCAGATGAAGCGTTTGTTTCCTCGTAACAACTCGTAGAAAGGAAGGCATTTGTCCGTGGATCTGGAAATGAAACGGTTCAGGGCCGCGATCCTTCCTGTAAGTCGCTGGACTTCTCTACTGGTTTTTGGGCTGGGAAGATCAGGTATGGCAGAGATCTGTTTAGTATTTGCCTCGATTCCTCGCTGGGTGACGATGTACCCTAAAAACTCTCCTGAGGTGACGCCGAAAGTATATCGTATTCGTTCAACGTCTTGAAGCATTCTTTAAGATGATCCAGATGGTCCGTTGCGCGGAGTGATTTTACCAGCATGTCGTCGATGTAGACTTCCATCGTGTTCCCTAATTTGTCGGAGAACATTCGATTGACGAGTCTTTAATAAGTTGCACCCACGTTCTTGAGACCGAATGGCATTACTTTGTAACAGTACGTCCCTCTATCGGTGATGAACGCCGTCTTCTCTTGATCATTCAGATGCATCATGATCTGATTGTAACCAGAGAATGCGTCCATGAAAGTCAGGAGTTCATTCCCAGCAGTCGACTCGACGAGTCTGTCGATATGCGGGAGGGGGTAACTGTCTTTTGGACAAGCTCTGTTCAAATCGGTAAAATTGACGCAAACGCGCCACTTCCCGTTCTTCTTCTTTACGACGACCGGGTTAGCTAGCCATTTGGGGTATCGCACCTCGGTGATTGAGCCAGATGCGAGGAGTCGCTCAACTTCTTCGTTGATAGCTTTGCTTCGGTCGTGACCTAGCTTTCGTCTCTTCTGGCGAATGGGTTTGATGGTTGGATCGACATTCAACTCGTGGGATGTGATGGCGGGGTTTATTCCTTTCATATCCGATGTTGCCCAAGCAAACGTTGAAGCGTTCTCCTTGAGAAAGTCGATGATTGCGTTTTGCATCTCTTCGTTGAGGAAGGCTCCGACTCGGATTACTTTGCTCTTATCAGAGTCGTCGATGGTGACTTCTAAAATCTCGTCTTTCTGAGGTTGAATTTGCTTTGCTATCGCGTTGATGCGAGGAGTTGATTGTTGCATTTTCACAGTTGTGATGAGTAGTTCGCAAGCGGCCTGCTGGTCTCCGCGAAGCGTCTGCACTTCACCGTTTGGTCCTGGAAACTTCACGCACTGATGATATGTCGAAGACACTGCCTTAACAGAATGTAACCAGGGGGTTCCGAGGATCGCGTTGTAAGGAGCTTTCGTTCGGATGACTGAGAATTTGACCGTGCGTATCACTCCGCAGGCATAGACGGGGAGTTTGATTGTACCAATCATTGTCTCAGAAGCACCGTTGAATCCTGTAAGGGAGCGAGATGATGGTTTCATGTCGCGCAGGTCGACTCCCATCTTATCGAGCGTATCTCGAAAGATTAAATCGACTGAACTGCCTGTGTCAATCAACACTTTAGCGACGTCACACTTCGCAATTCCTACCTCGACTAGCAGTGGGTCGTTGTGAGGTAAATGGATGCCGATGGCATCGTCTGGCGAGAAAGTGATTGAGGAATCGTTCTCGGGTTTCGATGGCCATTTCTTCGAGGTTACTGCCTGTCGTCGATGGTCCTTTACAGACCGGACGGAATCACCGCAAGGAGGTGAGCCACCCATGATTACATTTAGGAAGTTAGACTCGACGACTCGTTTATTTCTCAGTCGAGTCCTCAAGTCGCTAGGCGAGTCTTCGATGATAGGTGAATTTTTGACGTTGGGCGAGTCCTCGACAATGGGTGAGTCCTCGACAACAGATTTGTGTCCGTCCTCATTCTTGGACCTCACCTCCTCGATTCTTCGTCGCAAGTCTGAATGTTTTGGTCGGTTGAGCTTGATTCTGAGGTCTTCCGACTTTGAGTTGAGCTTCTCACAAAGATCGATGACTCGTGGCCTGAGACGGGATCGAGCACTCGAGTCCTCGATTTTCCTAGCCTTGGATTTTTTGATGATTGAGCGGAGATCTCCGCGTGAGTCGTATGCACGATCAGATGTCTGCGACTTTCACCTGAGCTTGTTTCTTAAGTCGTTTGACCCTTCTGATCCTATGCTCTCATTTGTTCGTTTGCTGGAATACTCGCGTGAGTCATGGACCTGTTTATCCTCTTCTTCATCGGAGGAGGAAATGGGTCGTGCAAGGATGACTTGTACACGTCGACGATTACGCGGTTGCTCCTCGTCGACTTGTGCATCGCCGTCTTCTTCTTCATGCTCTTCTGGCTTGTCATCCTCAGTATGCTTCGGCCGGTTTCCAGACTTATCCTGATTCTTGTGAGTTTTCTTTTCTTTGTTTTTGCTCCAGCTCTTGGTGCCGTTGGGCCTAGGCTTAGGGAGTTCGACGTTTGACGTTCCCTTTTCGTACGACGAGAAGAGGGCGTCTAAAAAATGCCTGCAGTTCCTTGTATCATGTGCCTTAGACTTGTGGAAGCTACACCACATGTTTGGCTCAGCTGGTCCAGGACTTGACGCCGGAGGTGTCGAAGAGGTTTGCGGCTTTTCGTCATTTTCCCAGACATTCCAACCTTTTTCGCGTACAACGACAGTGGGCTGTGGGGACGCGTTTTTGTCTTCAACCACGTAGGCGAAACTTTTTGGCTGGTTAGGTTTACTGTCTGAGGCGTGCTGACGAGGTTCCTGGCGTGCCTCGGGAGCTTTGGGGACAGTTGCCGGTTTGGTTGCCGTGTTCAGTTTCTTAAGTATCGCCGCTGGCGATTGCGTCCTGGAGCGAAGTGGTTGGATTTCTGTAAAGATCCTCGCCAAACAAGGACTTGAAATAGAGAGTGTTCATCAGTGCGTCGACGGCAACACTGTCGGGGACTTGGACTTTCGAAGCGACTGCTTTGAATTTTTCCATGAAGTCGCGGAGGCTTTGGTTCGATCCTTGAGATAGATTCCATAAATCGGACAGAGCTGCTCCTTGTCTTGTAAACATGATGTAGTGCTTGAGGAACGCAGTCGTCAGACCGTGGAAATCGTTGATGGAGTCGCGCTCCAATCCAGTGAACCATTCGAGAGCTGGTCCTTGAAGACTTTCCACGAAGAGACGACAGTAGCCAGCGTCTCTTTCTTCCTCAGAGAAGTTGGTTCGTCCCATCGTGATGTTGAAAGCAGTGATGTGGTCGGTTGGGTCCGCCTTTCCGGCGTAAGTCGGAAGGCGAATTTTCTCGGTCGGCCGGTAACGTACGTCGGTGATCTTCCGGGAAAATGGGGTTTTTAGGGTTTCGGCGAGGACACGTTCGATCAGCGGCGCTGAAATAGGTCCTTCGAGCATCCGGTCTTTCATGTCCAGGACTGATTGCTTAAGCTCAGCGAGTTCCCGGACGGTAACGAGGTCGACGCCGCCGGGAGTTTGGACCTGTACGGCACTCGTGTTTGCGGGGTTTCCGGCACTGGCTGTTCGGTAAGTGTCGAACAGTTGTTTTCGGACCGTCGTAGCCGGATCTCCTGAGCCTCCAGCCAGCGGAGCTAGAATGGCGGCGATGGCGACGAGTTGCTCGGTCGTCGCCTTTTGGGCGGCGTCTTGCTGCGCCATCCTCTCGAGTATGGTTTCTGCAAAGGCCGCTGCTGTTGGAGCGCCTTCGGTCACAGGCGACTTGTCGTCGGACGGCGAGTCGGGTCGAGTCATGATCTTTTGCTGACGCTACTCTGTCTGCCCCACGGTGGGCGCCAACTGTTTAAACTGAGACTGTCAATAAACTAGTAAAGAGAAGAGACGAGTTCTCGTCGGTGGGTCAAGAGAAAGGCGTGTTTTATTAGATCAGTGAGTCGAAATAGAGTTACAAAAGGGGAAGAGAACATAGGAAAAAGTCCGGCGAAGACAAATTCGTCGGACCGTACAAGTCGGCGAGATGTAAGATGTAGAACCCTAATTCTAGCCGAAAGTGAGTGTAGTAATTTGCGGATCCCCTCTTTGTTGCTTTGTCTCCTCCTTTTATAGGTGAACGCTCGTTGACCTAATGTGTCTTGTTTCGATGGGCCTCCTCGAGTAATTGGGCCGACTCATCGGGCCGTTGTGTCAGGTCGGCGAGCCGATGTTGTTCAGTCAATCATCTCATCGACCAAAAGTAGTCTGGAGCCGAACCGAACACCGGCTTTCAAGTCGACGAGCCGATCTTCTTTGTTGTAATCATGTGTCTGGGTAATTGTTTTGCGGGCTTTTTGGGAGGGCTAGGCCCATACCCAACAATAGTTATGTCCAACATGTATAGTTCGGTGTTGGAAAAATAAGTGTCAGATATACCAAATAAATCCGTTATATAAAACTACACATTTACACTATATCGATATATTCGTATTATACTTAAAATCTGATACATAATCATGGGTATCATAAAACAGAAAACAGAAAACAGAAAAATGCTTGGTATAGTATAGCTATATCTTTTGACAAATGTACATTATGTTTTAAAAAGATAATTGCATAAGAAAAGTCAATTCTGCTAGCAGGAAAGTAGGACTTCTCTTCTTGATTAATAAGGTCAAAAAGATAATGAGCTAGATAGCTTATTACGATTATAGTTATACCAAATGAGTCATTTAATATGTGTATGTAAATTTAGACTGCTCTAGGACTAAGTATTATTTTGGATAAGTGTCAATAGTTTAACGGTAACTAGAATTTGACTTGCATGCAGTGCGGGTACTTATTTTTATTTTTATATACATGAATATTATTTAAATGTTTATTAGCTAATATTTCAAATATTTATCATATTTAAAAATATTTATAAACACAATGATTAAATAGTTTAGATGCTGTACAAAATTATTGATGGTGCGCCATACTAAACCATCGACAAATATTTGATTCATTGATATGTTTGAATAATATTTATTTTAACACAAAATCATTTCAAAAATGTAATATATTTTAAATATTTTGATTAGATATGGGCCATATGGCGAGATTTATGCACATCAAAAAATAATATTTAATTATAAACATTAAATATTATTCTACAATTAATTTAATGATATTTAAATCTTAATATAAATAGATTTTCGTGTTGCAAATAATTAATAGTAACTGAAATGGTTAAAAATATATTTTATAAATATTTGAAATATAAATATTTTAATAGTAACCATAATGGTTAAATATATATTTTGTAATATTCAAAATACATATATTTTAGACCTTACAAGCTAAATGTGCGGAGATTATATGATATTTGGGAAATATTGCATAATATTATTAAAATAGGTTTTAAACTTGAGTTTTCATAAAATTTAGCTAAATCATTTTAGGAAATATGTTGTACACAAAACTATGGCTAAACTTGATTTAGAAAATGATTTAGTAAAATAGAAAAAGACAAAGGAAACATAAATATAGGCTCAGTTAATACATCAGTCACATGGGATTGTAAATAACTTGCAAAACTAAAGGGTAATTCAAATTTGTACTCCTCTTTTAATAGATTAATTATGGTGAAATTCAGTAACAACTTTCAAAACCACTTTTATATTAAAACAGAAAAGTATACAAATCATTCAGAAAGAAATTTAACTGAGATAAAAAAAACCCTAGTCGTCAAGAGAGAAAGAGACAGATTTTTTATAGCTTCAAGCCAATGGTAAGAGGCTTCTATAGCTCCGACATCGACTTGTTTGATTCATTTTGCTTCTTTTTCTTTGATTTGCTTTACTTTTTGTCATTTGGTTTGCTTGATTGCCAATTTATTTTTAATTTGGTAAAGTTTTTTATTGTTCTTTTGTATGTTTATTCCAATGGATTTGGTAAGACAAAAACTTCGGTGAACCGTTTAGAAAAGGTAATTGACATTTCTACTGCGGATGATGGCGCCGGGTCTTATCGGCTTCAATCATTGATGGTTCTTCATTTGATGGTGATGGAGTTCTTGCTACAAACTATATGGTTACTTCGAAAGGCAGCAAGAAATTCAATGGAAATCTCTTTGACTTTGTTATTATCAATAGAGGAATATAAAGAATTGTCTTGTCTCGGTGACTCCTACCGGAGTATTAAAAGAGAGTGGTAATGTTTCTTAATTCATTTTGAAGCGTTGTGTTTTTGGATTAATTACGATTATACAAAGATTATCTCCTTTGAGATTCAACTATTCGAGAAGCAAATATGGAGTTTGTATATGAAAAATCTTTAGTCATTCATACGCAAGATGGATGTGTGTTAGTTTATTTTGGATCCCTACTAATATATATATTTTCTACATTTGTTTTGCTAGTTTTAATTGTTTAGAATTTTTTGCCTGCTTAATAATACAATCCAGTGGACAAAAAAAAGTTGCACGGTTGAATGAGCACATAAAGAATATGAATTTATCCATTATCAATTTTTATTCATTCTAAATTTTGAATATACTCTAAACATAGACCACATCAATGCTAAAATTCAATTTCGTAGTGATATATTTATAAATCATTGTTCAACAATATCTTGTTGTTCTTTCATATACATGAATGAAAATAATTTTGTATAATACCACCTAAGAAATAATGTCAAATGTTCTTGGTTTTGACCAATTTCTTTTAAATCTATTGCATACTGAAGTTATTTATTAGGAATATAAATTAGATGGAGACAATTTTTTTGTTTTTCTCCAAGGTATATGAATGAGATGAGAAATCTATGTAAACTATAAAATATAATTGACATAGCTTTCTCTATCTTCTTCGTGGATAATAAATTGCTTCATTGTTGTGCTTTGATACTTAGATCACTAGAATTATTTTAATCGTGAAGAGAGTTTCAAGTTTCTGTTATCTGATGTCGCTATGTCTGCTAAGAAGAAAAAGTTTCGCTCTCCGTTCGGTGTGTCCTCTAAAGCTGCCAAGTTCGTCGGATCTGCTCGTTTAGCTTCTCTGGCCAAATCGAAAAACAAATCTATCTCTACAGTCGGTATCAGAAGTGCTGATGTTGTAGCTTCCGGATCTGCGGGTCCATTGGATAAAGTTTTCCTGTTGCCAACCAAGCTATGCCTTTGACTAGGTCTGAAGTTTCTCCGGCTCTCTCTGCTGGTGCGGGTATCGTCTTCGGAAATCTACCACCTGGATCTACTGGTTCACTTGGAGCGGTCTCTGTTATTGGTTGTTCTGTTAACCCCCACAAGTCTCTACCTTTTTCTCCCGCCCTCGTGGCTGGTGTTGTGTCCCCGTCGCTGGTTATGGATTCGTCTTTGTCGGGTCCAATACCTCCATCAGCATCCTTGGAAATGGGTTCCCAACCTATTGATGGTAACTCTGCTCCTTTGCCTTCGGTTGTTGCTGCTCCGGCTCTCGAGCCAGTTAGGAATTATGCCTCTGTTCTTAAGAGTTCATCTGATCTCAAAGAGCTTGGAACCCCCACTGAGCACGTTTCTGGTGCCCCCTTCGTGCTTATCCCAGATGAAAATATCGCTGCAGCTAAGGAGGAGTTCAAAGACTACTTGTTTGCTTGGTTTCATAGCGATGTCCCACCAATGGGTAGGATCATCAGGGTAATAAATGCTGCATGGGCCAAGTCTGGTCCGAGAATCTATGTCCATAGCATTGGTCAAGGCTTATTCCTTCTGAAGGTTACAAATCCTAAAACCCGCGAAACACTGGTCTCGCGATCTTGCTGGAATATTGCAGGAGTGCCAATGTTTGTCTCTCCCTGGTCTCCTGATTTCACCCTGAGGAAGCGCCGTTAACTACTGCAGTGGTTCCGGTTGAGATGAGGAACGTCCCATACCTCCTATTCAATACTGAAAGTTTGAGTAGATTGGCTACTGCTGTGGGTAGACCGGTCTGTGTCGCTCCCAAAACTCAAAGGAAGGAGAATTTTAAAGTCGCAAAGTTATATGTGAAAGTCGATCTAACGAGTAGATTGCCTGATACTATTGTTTCTGGGTTCTCTAACGGGAGAGAGGTCCTAATTGATGTATCTTATCCATGGCTTCCATTGAAGTGTGACAATTGTGGGAAGTATGGGCATAAGAAGGAGGACTGTAAAGTTGGAGCTGCTACAACTAACCATGAGGGACCACCTCCAAAGAAAAATGTCCAGGAATCCTCCCGTAGACGCTCTAAGTCCAGACCGAGTCGTTCACGAGCGGTTAAATCTCAAGAAGATGATACAAATATTGTCGCATTAGGACAAGTTACCTCTCAGGATGTTCAATGTGAAGCAGAAGTAGCTTCTCTTGCTAGTCACGCGAGCTCTGATAATGATAAGATTGTTGACTCTAAGGTAGAGCCCGAGTCTGATGGTAGCCTTGTTGCTGGTGAGGGTGGTGATGATGGCTTGGTTACGTCAGAGACGGTCGCTGCTGGAACGATTCCATGTGCTACTGAAGAAAGTTCTAAGTCTTCTCATGGGGTTACGGGTGATGTGACTATAGAACCCTAAGAAGCTACGATGGTTGAGCCTGCGGTCTGTAATGTGGCTGAGAATCAAGAGGAGGAAGGTGAAGTAATAGAGCGTGCCGAGAATATTGAATTAGGTCAGTCCATCAGCTTAGGCAGTGTTCAAGCTGAGGGTACTGGTCATTCTGAAGAAGCTGAGAAACCTTTCTTCCTAGTCAATAATAGGAAGTGTGACCGCAAGGTCACAAAAGCCTAAACCCCAACATTAATAATGTTTTTTGAGTGGAATGTTCGCGGACTGAATAGTGATAGACGCCACACCATGACTAAGGATTGGATTAATATCCATAAACCTTTTTTCGGAGCTTTTTTAGAGACACATATTTTGGAAGCTAATAAGGAGCGTATAATGCGTGCAATTCCTCAGGGATGGAAGTTTTTTGGAAACTATGAGGAGAATGATGCAGGACGGATTGTTCTTGTTTGGGATCCTCGTGTTATGGTTTTTGTTTATCAAGTAACAGACCAGTCTATGACTTGTGGTATTTCTATTCCTTCTGAAAATGTTAACATCACGGTCACTTTGTTTACGGGTTCAACTTATTGGAGGACCGCAGTTCTCTTCTCTCGGGTCTTGTGGCCTTAAATGCCTCTACTCCGGTTTCTCGTTGTCCGTGGGCTGTTCTTGGAGACTTTAACCAGATTCTGCGTATTAGTCACCATTCTAACCACTTATCTGCTCGGGTTGACACTTTGGAAATAGAGGATATAAATCTTGCGCTTCAGGAAGCTGATTTGTTGAAGAACAAGCGAAAGGTGTTCCCTTTACTTGGAGAAATAATCAGGATGATGACCCTATCTCTACAAAGATTGATCACGCTTTCATTAATCAGCAGTGGTCTGATTCTTTTCCTGATGCGTATGCGGACTTCTTGGACCCAAGTCAATCTGATCATGCCCCCTGCTTATTCCGCGTCCCATCTCTCAGAAGACGAGTTTGTAAGCCTTTTAAATTCTTCCACCACGTCATTGATCATCCTCAGTACGCTGACTTGGTTAGGGAAGGATGGCAATTTAATCAGATTGTGGGCACAAATCAGTTCAAACTGGTTAGATCCTTCAAGCTCCTCAAACCAGTGCTTCGTGGTCTGAATAATCGCCACTATAGTGGTATCTCTCAGCGAGTTCGTGAGTAACCAGCAGTGGTTGATTCGCTGCAGCGTGCGTTGCTTACTTCTCCTGATACTGTTACATCAAGGGAGGAGCATTCTCAGAGGGCTGAATTGAATATTCTACTTACAGCAGAAGGAAAATTCTACAGAGAACGCTCTAGGGTGCAATGGGCTGATGTCGGGGATAGGAACACTGTGTTTTATCACCGAACTGTATCACAGCATGTGACCAGAAACCACATTCACTTCTTGAAAGATCAGAATGACCAGCTCATCTTCACTGCAGATGACATAAAGTCCCATTCTGCTTCGTACTTTCAGTCCATCCTAGGCACCACTGATCTCCCTGTCTCTATGGCCCCTCTATCAGAGTTACAAGATCTTCTTCCATTCCGCTGCACGGATATCCAGCAAGCATACCTATCTAGAAGTGTGCTCGAGGCTGAGATAAAAGCAACAATATTTTCTATGCCATTGAATAAGAGCCCTGGCCTTGACGGCTATTCTATGGAGTTCATAAGATCATCTTGGGACATTGTTGGTGGGGATGTTATTGCAGCGGTATCGGAATTCTTTTACTAAAGGATATGAATAATACCACTATAACTTTGATCCCGAAGAAGAGCGTGTGTTTTGGGTGATTACAGACCGATCAGTTGCTGTAATATTGTATACAAGGTTATCTCAAAGATCATCGCAAACAGACTCAAGCCTATTCTTCAGAAGTGTGTAAGTCCAAACCAAGCGGCTTTCTTGAAAGGCCGTCACCTAGGTGAGAATGTCTTACTTGCTTCAGAGCTGATCTGTGACTACAACAAAGCTTCTTGTAATCGAAGTGGTATGTTGAAAGTATCCGTAAGGCGTTCGACACTGTTTGCTGGAATTTTGTTCTGAAAATTCTAGAGGCACAAAATTTCCCTCCTCTCTTCATCTCTTGGATCAGAGAATGTATTACTTCTCCTCGGTTCTCTGTGGCAATTAACGGGGAGTTAGCGGGGTTTTTCGAAGGAAGAAAAGGGTTAAGGCAGGGTGATTGTATCTCGCCCTACCTCTTTATTATGGTCATGGAGGTGCTCTCTATTTTGCTGAACAGGGCGGACCAGCAGGGTGAGTTACGTCTTGATCCCCTGTGCACTTCACCGCGTCTCACTCACTTGCTCTTTGCTGATGATCTCTTGGTATTTTCTGATGGCTCTCGGATTAAATCAGTAATGGCTTCTTTCAAGTTGTGGTCGGGCCTTGATATGAATGAAGCCAAATCTGAAATATTCTTTGGTGGTTATACTGATATTCAAGCATCGGTGCTTGCTGATTTGTCGGGTTTTAAGCGGGGATCATTTCCCACTCGGTATCTCGGTCTCCCTCTTGACCCAAAGAGGATCACAATGGCTACGCTGCAGCCGTTTCTGGAACATATCACTTCAAAGCTACACTCATGGAATGTGAAGTGTCTCTCCTTTTCGGGAAAGATACAGCTCATATACTCAGTGATCTATGGAATGGTCAACTTCTGGAGTTCCGTCTTCGTTCTCCCTAAGCGGTTCTATGAAAAGGTAGACTCTCTTTGTTCAGTTTTTCTCTAGAAAAATAGGACTTCTTCTGCCTCTGGAGCTCGCGTCTCGTGGTCTGATATCTGTAAAGCGAAAAAAGAAGGTGGTTTAGGGTTGAGAAAGTTAGAAGAGTTTGAGTTATTCTTCAGATTGAAGCAGTTATGGAACTTTTTCTCCAACTCCGGCTCCTTGTGGGTAGCCTGGCTGTCTCATAATCGCTTCGGTGATAAAAACTTTTGGCTGGTTAGGGATTCTCAGCATTTTTCTGCGACGATCATAAGTATGTTGCAACTAAAAAACATCCTTCCTCAGTTTCTGCGTTGTGCTGTTGGTGATGGGCAAAGAGCCTCCTTTTGGTATGATTATTGGACAGACTTGGGTCCGCTATATCTGCTATTCTCATCAGGTCCTAGGCAGCTTCAAGTTCATGACTCTGCCTCTGTTTCTGATGCTGTCTGGAATGGTGAATGGTTCCTGCCTCCAGCAAGTTCTGAGAATGCAGTCACCCTACAAATTGTCTTATCTTCTACTGCAGTTCCATTGGTTGAAAAGGGAGGTGATACCTACCTGTGGCGGATTCAATCTGGTGGTTTTGCTAATAAATTTTCGTCTCAAATAACTTGGGATAGATTGAGAACTTCATCAGCTGAAGTAGTATGGCATGATGAAATTTGGTTCAAGGAAGAAGTTCCACGTTGCTCTTTCGTTGCGTGGATGTCTATGCTTGGCAGGCACCCTACTGGGGATCACCTGATTTCTTGGGGTCTCTCTGTCCCTGCAAACTGTGTCTTATGCGCTAATGGCATCGAGTCCCACAACCATCTTTTCTTTGGCTGTCCTTACGCCGTTGCTATCTGGACCCGTTACTGCGGAAGGTTTATCTCTGTTCCACCTTTGGACCTTCCAGCTGCGGTCAACATCATCTCGCAATATCAGGGACAGTTCTCTTCGCAGGTTAGACCCATCATGAAGTTGATTCTCCAGGCTGTGATCTATAGCCTTTGGCGTGAGCGCAATGCTCGGATTTTCAGGGATGTCTCTTTACCGGCGGGGCCTTTCTTCAAGCAAGTGGACCGGGGGCTTCGTGACAGGCTGCTCTCTCTTCCTCCTTCCCCGACTGATGCTCACTCTCTCTTAGAGTTGTACTTTTGGTTCACTGATCCTTATAGTTAATCGCTCCTTGTTGTTGCTTGTTTCTTATTGTCTGTTTTCTCCTTCTCTCGTCTCTTTTCTTTTTGTGTTGTAATAAGTTGCTCTGCAACATTGTAAAAAACAGAAAATCGGTATGGAATTTAACATTTGTACAAAAAAAAAAAATTTATTTTAATCGCTAAAATTGTTCTTATTTGATACTTTTACATGGTGTAACTCATCCAATTGCTTTCCGTTGAACAAAACTTGGTTAAAAAGAAAACCAAATATATATAAAGAACAAATCTAGAAATTGATGATGTATGCATTGACGGACCAAATTGTAATCTTGAATAGGTGATAAGTTATTGCAAAGCAGATAATAAAAATTCCCCTACCACCAAATTACCTATAAAGAGAGTACAAACATAAAGTTTGTTGTATGATATGTGTATGTAAATTTATACTACTCTAGGACTAAAAGTTAGGCAATTCTAAGCAGGCCTACATGGTTCATAAAAGCATAAAATAATGGTTAACTATCATTTTATATGTCAAATTCACTTTACATATATTTATAAGTTTTGATTTAACAATTACATAGTAATCAAAACTGAAGTAATTTACTTGATATGAAAATATTGTTTGTGTTATCATCTTTGATGTATCTATTGCTATTTGCTAGGGTGCCTTGTGGTTGTGATTATGATCTTGCTTTCTACGGTCTTCTAGTCGTTTCTATATTGTTCGGTTTTTTTGGTCTTTGAGAATCGTTGGATCTGCTAACTCTTGGTTCCAGTTGTAGTTCGTTGCTGGCATTTGTCTCTCGGGGGTTACTTAGAGCATCATTATCCAGAATTTCTTAGGGCGGAATTCTTAGAAAAATATAAGAAATGTTTCTTAATTTTTAACTAAAAAATTAAGAAACTGTTTTTTAAGGTAGTATTTTAAGAAACAGTTTCTTAACTTTTTAGTTAAAAATTAAGAAACAATTTCTTATATTTCCCCAAGAAACCCTGGATAATGATGCGTTTAGTACTGGCCGCCTTTGTATCCCAAACAATATATCTCTCTTTTGAAATCTTTAGTATTAAAAAAAATCATCTTGTTAATAATTTATTTAGATGTGCAGGACGTTTTATGACTACTATTGTGGAGGGAAATTGATTACATAGTCGATGCTCCTTAATAATTTAATTATAATTTAAATAACTTGCGATACAAGTTAGACATTGGACTTTTCACTACATGCATAAGCTTGTTTCATTATACACATTCAATTTCATTCTCACAAGAGATCACACGTTAAGATCTTACAGACGCATATGTTACACAACACATACACAAGAAATATTTACGTAGCTACGGAATTGGTTAAACATCTGTAGCGACCCTGATATTGTTTTGGGGGAGCCTTTTTGGTTTTATTAAAACTAAAGCCCAATTCTCTCTTTTTATTTTGTCCCACATTGGAAGTTTAGAAAATCTACCTCTTTTTCCTCCCTCTATATAAGAAACTCAACCCTTCTCTTTATTCTCATCAAGTCAAAGTATTTCTTTGCATGTGACGAGTTGTTGTTGAATTATTCGACGACCAGTCATTAGTGAATTTTTCCGGTGGAATTTCCGGGTGAGCTTTCGGCGAGATTTCTAAGCGAGCTTCCGGCGGGATTTCTGGATGAGCTTCCGGCTGGTTTTTCTAGTAAGTTTGTCGCTTCCATATTTCTAGTTTTAGGAATCTATTTTAGGGAAGTTACTATTTTAGGAAAGTTTCTTATTTAAGAAATAAGTATATTATGGAAGTTTCTATTTTAGGAACATTGCTATTTTAGGAAAGTTTCCACTTTTGGAAACTTTATTTCCTGAGACTCTGAGCCTAAGTCGTTGATCTCGTGATGCAGTTGACCATCTCCGTCGATCATTCCAGCCAGTGACTAAGGTGAGGGTCTATTCCGTAAATCCCGTACCAGTGTAGAATTCTCTCTATCGTAGTTTAGATTTCGAATCATGATCCGTCTGTTTGAACTGAGTCTTGATTGTTAGTTAGTTCATTCATTGTAAACTGGAACTAGGGGTCTAGAGGATTCAAACTTTGATGGGATTGTGTGATGTTAAGAGATGCGATATATATATGTATGTATACATAGTTATTAGTAGGGACTATGTGCGCGGGCGGGGGCTCAGAGATGTCTGGGCTAGCGACGCTACTTTGATTGTGCGGGTAGGGGTTCAGAGACGTCTGGACTTGCGATGCTACTGGTGCTGGCGTGTGGTGCAGAGACGTTTGTACCATGGACGCTACTTGAGAGGGCGGGGGTACAGAGACAGACTGTACTAGCGACGCTACGTATTATATATCCATATGAGGAGATGTGGGGTGTATGGACAAGCTATATGCTATCATCGCATTGTTTGGTTTGTGTGATGCGCTAGGCGTCGTGTGTGTTCATGTTAGAGTTAAACTTCCATAGTGGGAGTTCTATTTACTCAAGTCAGTGGTTTGCGTGTTTAGCATCCCATACCTCACGGAGTAACTTCCCTGTTGCTCACCCCCTCTTTCTTCCCTTGCAGGTGAGCTTGATGAGTAGTTGGATATCTGGACTGTTTGGTGTTTTGGGATGATCGTATTTTATTTCGGTTTTAACTAATGATTTATACAAATTTTACATTCGATTTATTTGATATATTTTTATACTTCAATTCAAAAATGTATTCCTTTTGAAATTCTTTTATTAAATGTTATGTTATTTTGTTCGATTTTGAATAATTTTGTTTAATTCGATATTTTACCGTAAGTAACACACCGTTCTCCATATAGGAGGTGACGGGTGTTTCAACATCATCTTAAATTTGTTATTTGTTAACATCCACCACCACCTCCACACCCACCGCCGAAACCGCCAAAGCCACCACCTGCTTTTGATTTTTTTTTTCCGGAGCGCTTCTTACTCGACTTCAAAACAGCTAGCGATCCATCTTTCTTTCCTTTTTCACCCTTCTTCAGATCTTTGGATCTTTCTCCTTGCGGCTGAGGAAACAACATAACATTCGAATCATCACAGATTGTAATTAAGGTGAAAACTGTAAGCTTTTGTCAAATCTTTTGTTGTCTGATTTTAATTCTGACCAGTGTTACAAGTTTTAAGTATGATATTATGTCGCTTTATATACTGTATTCCCAAATAACCGTACACTCTGAAAACATATATATGATTTGAAAACATACATATTCAGCTTCCGGTTTGGGTCACTCCCTCGGAAGGTCCTCATTTTCAAATACACTTCGTCCCCTACTGCAAACTCTAGCTTCTTTCTGTGTTTGTCGGCGTAACTCTTCTGGCGGTCGTGTGCTATTTTCAATCTTTTCTTGAGGAGTTCTACTTGCTCGATCGTTTCTCCGACTAGTTCTGGAGTCATATCTCGTTTCTCCCCCACTTCGGTCCAACATAAGGGGGTCCTACAGGGTCGCCCGTACAGTGCTTCGTAAGGAGACATTTCAATGCTCGCGTGGTAGCTGTTGTTATAAGAAGACTCCACTAATGGTAGATACTCGCCTCATTTACCTCCCCATTCCAAGACGCTCGACCTCAGCATATCTTCGAGTGTCTGGATGGTCCTCTCGGATTGTCCATCCGTCTAGGGGTGGTAGGCGGTGCTAAGGCGAACCTTTGTTCCCAATGCCTTCTGAAAAGCCTGCCAAAAGTTTGAGGTAAACTTTGGGTCCCGGTAAGATACTATGCTTGCAGGTACCCCATGTAGCTTCACTATCGTGCTAAGATATTTTCGAGCTAAGTCTTCGGTCTTATCAGTAGTTCGTATAGGCAGGAAATGAGTCGTCTTTGTCAGATGGTCTACTATAACCCAAATGGCGTCCCTGTTCTCCATGGTCCGTGGTAGTCCTGCGACGAAATCCATTGTCACCATATCCCATTTCCATTGGGGTAGGGGCAGTTCTTGCAACAGTCCTCCCGGGACTCCGCGTTCTGCCTTAACTAACTGACAGGTATGACACCGGGCTATCCACATTGTAACATCTCTCTTCATTACTTCCAAGTGGTAGTACCGTTTCAGGTCCTGGTACATCTTCGTCCGTCCCAGGTGAATCGAGAATCGCGACTGGTGGGCCTGCGCCAGTAACTCATCCCTTAAGTTTCCTCTCTGAGGTACGCACACTCGGCCTTTAAACATGATAGTACCATTCCCGGTCGTGCGGTACCCACTCACCTCCTTGTCGACCATCCCTTGGAGAGTGGACTCCGTTTGTTGGGCCTTACTGATGCGACTCATTAGATCAGCTTGTTCCACGACTTCCAACCCGGCGCCCTCCTCATTTACTGTCGTCGCACAGAGGTGTAGTTTTGCTAGGGCTGTGGCAAGTTCCTGAGTTTCCCTGGCTCCGGAAACATCTGATTTCCTCCGGCTTAAGGCATCTGCCACCAGATTTGCCTTCCCGGGGTGGTAATCGATGACCAGGTCGTTATCTGCTAGCAGCTCCATCCATCTGCGTTGTTGTAGGTTGAATTTTCCTTGAGTGAAGACGTATTTCAAACTCTTGTGATCCGTGAAAATCTGCACTTTTTCTCCGTACAGGTACGATCGCCAGATCTTGAGGGCGAATACCACCGCTGCTAACTCCAGGTCATGCTTTGGGTAGTTAGTCTCGTGCTTCCGCAGTTGTCTGGACGCGTAGGCGATCACCCTCCCATCCTGCATGAGCACACATCCCACTCCTACTGCGGATACGTCGGTGTAGACCACAAATGGCACCCCAGGTTTGGGTAGAACTAGTACTGGGGCTCTAGTCAGCATCTCCTTTAGTTGTTTGAATCCCTCCTCGCAAGCCTCTATCCATTCAAACCTAACCTCCTTACCCGTAAGTCGGGTGAGTGGCCTTGCTATTGTGGTGAACCCTAAAACGAACTTTTGGTAGTATCCTCCCAATCTGAGGAAGCTTCGAACTTCGGTGGCGTTACATGGTGTTGACCATTTCGTGATTGCTGCGATCTTCTCTGGGTCCACTGCTATCCCTGCCTCAGAAATCACATGCCCTAGGAATTTGATCTTATGTTGCCAGAAATTGCACTTGCTAAGCTTAGCATATAATCCATGCTCTCTTAACTTGTCCAGCACTATACTCAAATGGCGTCTGTGGTCCTCCCGGTTCTTGGAGTAAATCAAGATATCGTCGATGAAGACGATCACGCATTGGTCCAGGTAATCTCAGAAAATGTCATTCATTAGCCCCATGAAAGCTGCCGACGCATTAGTCAGCCCAAAGGGCATTACTACGAATTCGTAATGTCCGTACCGGGTACGGAAAGCCGTTTTCTTAATATCTCCTTCGTGAATAGGAATTTGGTGATTACCTGAAGCAAGATCGATCTTCGAAAACCATGTGGCCCCCTCCAACTGATCCATGAGTTCGTCTATACAGGGTAGGGGGTACTTGTTTTTGACGGTTACCTTGTTTAATCCTCGGTAGTCGATGCACAGTCGAAGGCTCCCATCCTTTTTTTTTGACAAAGAGCACGGGCGCACCCCATGGCGAGCTACTCGGGCGTATGAATCCCTTCTCCAATAGTTCTTCCAGTTGTTTCTTAAGTTCGGCCATCTCTGCCGGCCAATCGGTAGGGGGCCCTGGAAACCGGGGCGGTTCCGGGCTCTAGCTCAATCGTAAAGGCATTATTTCGGTGAGATGGGGGTCCACGTAGTTGTTCGAACACATCTGAATACTCCGCCGCTACAGGAATACTTCTCAGTTCTGGTGCTTCGGTCTACCCCACCATTTCTATAGTGGCTAGGAAGGCTTCTCCTCCTTTCCGGATTGCTTCTTCGGCATGAACCATTGATACCACGGATATCCTGGTCCTAGTTCTCATTCCTTTGTACACGATTTGCCTCCCATCTAACGGAATTCTAACGCATGCCTTGGCACATTCGACTACAGCTCTGTGTTGTGCTAGCCAATCCATTCCCAACATCACTTCGTAACGCCCCAGTTCTAGCTCCAGTAAGTCCCCGGGTAGGCTCACTCCTGCGAGGATCACTGGCACCTCTTCATACCTTCCCCTCGTGGCCATTTTCTCTGTTCCTGCAGTCTCGACTCCCGTCACCGTGGTGTTGAAGTTCCCCTTAAAGTTCCACTCACGTGTAAGTCTGGGGCTTACAAAACTGTGAGTTGCCCCAGTATCGAAGAGAGTGAATGCTGTCACTCCTCCGACCGCGACAGACCCTACACGATACTAATGCTAAGCTATGCGACTTCTAACGGTTCTTTTCATAATACATACTCGTAGGGTCAAAACAAGGACATACCCGCGATTGGTTCGGCTCCTTCGCGACCTTCGACTGTGCACGCTCGTGGCCTTGCAGCTTGTCCTCTCTGTTGTTGGGGTTGCGCCCCTCCCACATTCCCTCCTTGATGTAATGGACAATCCCACGACATGTGTCCTTCCTGGCCACAGCGGTAACAGCGTCGGCGATGGGCTTGTCTCTCCTTCGGGCACTCCTTCGCCACATGGCCGAGCTCACCACAGTTGTAGCATGCTCCAGCCCTGTACTCTCCCATATGGAATCGTCCACACTTTTCGCATGGGGGCCTTGCCGGGGCAGGCTCGGTCGGGGGCAGTGCATCCCGGGGGCAGTGCATCCCGGGGCTGTTTGGTACCCCGATTCTTGGAGGTCTGGTTCTGTTGCCGCTCCTCCTCGAGTCCTGTTTCTTGTTCAGCGGCTTTCTCGATCAGTTCATGGACATCACGGTAGTCCCGCACGTTGCAGCTGTTCCTCAGTTCTATCCAAATTCCTTTAAGGAACCAGCGGACTAAGTCGTGGTCACTCAAGTAGTGGCCCGCAAATCTCCGAAGTTGGTTGAACTTAGAGATGGCAATTGGGTTGTACCGACCCGCCTTGTCCCGCCCCGCCGCGGTACACGGTCAATGCGGGTCTTGGCGGTACAGGCCCGCGCGGGATGCGGTCTCTAGATGTGCTGCCCAATCCCGACCCGCGACTTGCACAAGCCTTGGCGGTACAGGCCCGCGGGATTCCGATCTTCATCAACACATGCGCTAGTGATGGCAATTTGGCTGTACCGACCCGCTGTGTCCCGTCCCGCTATCTCTAACCTGAGCATAGCACCTGCAAGAAGAAGAGACCAATAGAGATGAGAACACAACATAAGTCCTATGAATAGATTAGTGATTCAGAAGTACGTATATAACACAACATAATTCCTATGAATAGATTAGTCCTGTCCAAGCCACAGCAGCGACACCCGCTCTTCTCCTTCTGTTTGTTGTTATCAAAATGCCTCCAAGAATAGCTCTCTTGAACTAGCTTCCATGAACAACAAAAGGTTGGACGAAGAAGTCAAAAAGCTGGCTGAATATCAGAAGGTTTGGTGTCTTTCCTCTTCTTATTCTCCCTTAACAAAGGCTTTTGTTGTTCATTAGTGCTTGTGTGATGACCTCTCAGACGCAAAAGGAGGAGCTCCATGAGAAAATCATGACTAGAAAGACAAAGAGATCAGAAACAAGCGATCGAGCTAGAGATCGAGCAGTTGAAAGGAGAGCTAAACGTGAAGAAGCACATGCGATCAGATGGCGACGCTGAGATTGTGAAAGAAGTGGAAAAAATCTATAAAGGTTTAACTGAGAAGGAAGAAGAGCTCGCAGACCGCGACAAGTTTAACCAAACTCTTCTACTCAGAGAGCGCAGAACCAACTGTTAGTTTGTAATTGAGTTCATATTTTCGATCCCACGGGAGTGATATTCGTCCATCTCCTTTGCTCAACTAGCGCTCTCGGCGGAACTGCAAAGGTACCGAGACGCCTATGGGGGACAACTGCCCAATGGTGAAGCCGCAGCAGGGGCGGGGGACGTCCCCATACCACCTGGGGCGGGCCAGAATCCGCCACCACCCCCGGCGGCGCCTGCAGTGGTGCACGCCCCAGGCCCCAACTATTGGGACATGATGAGACATATGAAGAATATGCAGATGGAGTTTTTCAACGGAAATGCAGATGCAATTGCCGCGGATAACTGGAGGCGCCAACTCGAGAGGAATTTCGTTTCTGCAAGGTGCCCACCCGAGTTCCGTAGGGATCTGGCTGTCCACCACCTTAAGGACGACGCGCTAGTGTGGTGGGAGGAAGTGGTTGAAAGAGCACACGGGATACGACTGACTTGGGACGACTTCCTGGAAGCATTCAATTGGAAGTATTTCCCCTTAGAAGCTATGGACGCAATGGAAAGCAAGTTTCAGGACATCCGTCAAGGGACAAGGAACGTGAGAGACTATGGGGACGGATGTCCTGAAACTTGCTTTCCATTGCGTCCATAGCTTCTAAGGGGAAATACTTCCAATTGAATGCTTCCAGGAAGTCGTCCCAGGTCAGTCGTATCCCGTGTGCTCTTTCAACCACTTCCTCCGACCACACTAGCGCGTCGTCCTTAAAGTGGTGGACGGCCAGATCCCTGCGGAACTCGGGTGGGCACCTTGCAGAAACGAAATTCCTCTCGAGTTGGCGCCTCCAGTTATCCGCGGCAATTGCATCGGCCTTTCCGTTGAAAAACTCCATCTGCATATTCTTCATATGTCTCATCATGTCCCAATAGTTGGGGCCTAGGGCGTGCACCACTGCAGGCGCCGCCGGGGGTGGTGGCGGATTCTGGCCCGCCCTAGGTGGTATGGGGACGTCCCCCGCCCCTGCTGCGGCTTCACCATTGGGCAGTTGTCCCCCATAGGCGTCTCGGTACTTTTGCAGTTCCGCCGAGAGCGCTAGTTGAGCAAAGGAGATGGACGAATATCACTCCCGTGGGATCGAAAATATGCCTCCTATTTCCCGAACATTAACAAGAGACTCTTAGTGAGATAGAGTCTTAACCTAAATAATGAACACAGCCGTATGTGCAACAAGCTTGGTTTCATTGACGGTAAACCTCGTGATAGTGATCGTCGCTGTAACGATCTTGCTACTTGGGAAATACTAACATAAGATGTGTTATACAACCAGAGTAAAAGAAGATGAAGAATCCAAGTAAGACACGCTTTTAACATTTTCGACATGTTTAAAATATATATTGTCATTAATTGATAAGAATTCAAACTGCATTATTTTTTTCTAGATTTGACTTTTCGAAAAATCTATACTATATAAAAGTTAAGGATATATATAAAAGTTAAGGATATAAGCCATCGAGGGCGTCCACGTATGATTTAAAACCACCAGTCGTGTTTTGACACATCAGATCTTTAATTTGCTATTTTTAAATATGTCAATGTTTCCAAAAAACTGTTTATTTCGTAATAGAATAAAAATCAATTTAAATAAGGCAAACTTACAAAATTCAAAGAATTATATATAATTTAACTTAATATATAATATATTTTTGGAAGTTACGTAAAATATCTTACAAATATAATAATTAAGTTAAAATACAAGATATTTTAACAATAAGAACTATATAAATTTAAGACACATGATTTTTAAATTTAAGACACATGAAAATATTCAATAATATGATTTAAAACAAGGATTTAAAACAACTAATCATAAAATGACAAATCATTATTTTAGTTTAATATTTTCAAAACTGTCAATATTTTCAAAAATTTGTTTATTTCAAAATAACATAGAAATCAATATAAAAGAAGGAAACCTAACAAAAGTACAAAGATTATATACAAGTTAACTGAATATATAATAAAATTTTCGATTTTTTTTTAAAAAAATGCAAGGCTTTCAAACAATTATAACTATAAAAATTCAAAATAGGTAATATTAATTGTTAATAAATTAACAAAATTTATAACTAATATCAAACAAGGTAAGTTAACAAAAGTAAAATATTAATAATAAATTAACTTAATATAAAAAAATATTTTTAACATAAAAATAAAATACAATATAATAATAATTAATTAAAAATGCAAGACTTTCAAAAAATTATAAGTAAATTAATTTAACTCATGATTTCCAAAGTTTAGGCTATATGCTAATGAAAATCTATGCTATATAAAAGTTGAGCCTATAAGCCATTGGGGACGTTCACATAGAATTTTAAACAGCGAGATATATTTTGACAAATCATTTGTTTTCATTTATTATTTTTAAAATTGTTAATATTTTCAAATATTGTTCATTTCAAAATAGAACATAAACCAATATCAAATTAGTTAAGTTAACAAAAGTAGAACATTATAAATAAGTTAACTTAATATATAAAAAAATATTCAAAATTTAACATCTATACTATATAAAAGTTGAGGCTATAAGATACTGAGAGAATATACGTAGGATTTAAAACCACCAATCTTATTCTGACACATCAGCATTTTAGTTTGCTATCTCTAAAAATGTCAATGTTACCAAAAATCGTTTATTTCATAATAAAATATAAATCAATTTAAATATAGTAAATTTACAAAATTCAAAGAATTATATATATGTTAACTTAATATATAATGTATTTTCGAAAATCAACATAAAATATCTTACAAATATAATAATTAACTTAAAATGCAATATATTTAAACAATTAGAACCATAAAAATTAAAAACACTTGATTTTTATATTTAGGTTATATGCTATGAAAAATAATCAATAATATGATTTAAAACACATAGGGTTTAAAACAACTAATCATAAAATGACAAATCATTATTTTAGTTTAATATTTTCAAAATTGTCTATATTTCCAAAAAAAAAATTATTTCAAAATAACATAGAAATCAATATAAAATAAGGAAACCTAATAAAAGTACAAAGATTATATACAAGTTAAACGAATATATAATAAATTTTCGATTTGTTTTTTTTTTTTAAATGCAAGGCATTCAAACAATTATAACTATAGAAATTCAAAACAGGTAATATTAATTGCTATTAATAAATTTACAAAATTTATAACCAATATCAAACAAGGTAAGTTAATAAAAATAAAATATTAATAATAAATTAACTTAGAAAAATCGGCATTTTAGTTTACTATTTCTAAAAATGTAAATATTACCCAAAGGCTTATAATCTCAACTTTTATATAGCATAGATTTTCATTAGCATATATCCTAAACTTTGAAAATCATGAGTTAAATTAATTTACTTATAATTTTTGAAAGTCTTGCATTTTTAATTAATTATTATTATATTGTATTTTATTTTTATGTTAAAATTCGAAAAATAATTTTTATATTAAGTTAATTTATTATTAATATTTTACTTTTGTTAACTTACCTTGGTTGATATTACTTATAAATTTTGTTAATTTATTAATAACAATTAATATTACCTATTTTGAATTTTTATAGTTATAATTGTTTCAAAGCCTTGCATTTTTTTTTTAAAAAATCAAAAATTTATTATATATTTGGTTAACTTGTATATAATCTTTGTACTTTTGTTAGGTTTCCTTATTTTATATTGATTTCTATGTTATTTTGAAATAAACAAAATTTTGAAAATATTTACATTTTTGAAAATATTAAAATAAAATAATGATTTGTCATTTTATGATTAATTGTTTTAAATCCTATGTGTTTTAAATCATATTATTGAATATTTTCAATAGCATATAACATAAATTTAAAAAAATCATGTGTCTTAAATTTATATAGTTCTTATTGTTAAAATATCTTGCATTTTAACTTAATTATTATATTTGTAAGATATTTTATGTAACTTCCAAAAATATATTATATATTAAGTTAAATTATATATAATTCTTTGAATTTTGTAAGTTTGCCTTATTTAAATTGATTTCTATTCTATTACGAAATAAACAGTTTTTTGGAAATATTGACATATTTAAAAATAGCAAATTAAATATTTAAGTTAATTTAGAAAATGCAAGACTTTCAAAACATTATAAATAAATAAATTGTACTCATTATTTTCATTTTTAGGCTATATGCTAATGAAAATATTCACAAATAACATATACTATGTATAACTTGAAGGCATAAATAATTAAAAATGTTCACATAATATTTTTAAAACACCAAAAATATGCTAAACATCATTGTATTTGCTATATAAAATTGAGGTTATAAGTCATTAAGAGTATACACATAGGATTATAAACAACCAATCAAAATATTAAAAATCATATTTACTATTTTAAAAATATTAAAATTACCAAAACTTATTATTTCAATACACAATAGAATTCAACATCAAATAAGGAAAACTAATAAATAAGTCATTAAAATGGAAATGACTCATATATATACTAAATAAATTATAAAGAATATATGATTTTTAACTTGCATGAACATAAAATAAAATATAATATTCAAAATAAAATTTCAAAAAGTGTATTTTCAAAATAAATTAAAAATCAATATCAAATGTATTTTCTTTAATAATATCCAACTCAAAGAATCGCATAATCCCAATGAACAAGGAACACATAAAAATATAGGGTTTGAAGTGAATGAAGAATAATAGTGAATGAAAACAAAAAAAAACTCCGCCAGAGAAAGTAAATCTTACAAGTCGAAGACAAAATCCGATAGACAGAAAATGCATAACACCAGAAAGTACCGGATATACTAGAGAATAATTTCAAACTACATGATGAATTCTTATAATCATTAGTCTGATTCACTTCATATACATATAAAATTTAAGAAGCTCTATGTTGAGTTATATCGAAGAAAATATTTAGAGAATAATATTTATAAGATAGATGAAAAATTAAAGATCCTAAGAAAACATGTCAAATAAGTTAGTTAAGATTTTTAAGAAAACTTATAACGAAGATCAAAAATAAATTCGCATGAAAAATAACATAAGAGAATAATAGAAAGAAAAATCAATATGAATTTACCAATACAAATATAATATCTAAGTATTATAATCAACCAACTAAAAACATAGAAATTTACAAATTTTAGACATTTAGAAAAAAAAGTCTCAAGATTACAATGAATACGCTATCTAAGACTTTTGCTATCTTATCGTTAGCATTTAGCAGCTAGAATTTTTTTTTTTTTTTATCAAGATTATGTAATTGTTTCTAGAGGATCTAAATCTTCATGTAAACTCCAAAAACAAATTAAATAATAACTATTATTCCAAAAATAAATTATAATATATTGTAATACATTATACACTCATACAAACTTAACTACAATACAAATAATTAATTGAATAAAGTAGAAGATAAATCTAATACTTTAGATACTAAATATTATTAATTCAATAAATAAAAATATTACATAACATTAGTTAAATTCATTATATTTACTTTACTTTTTATATTATCTTATAAAGGCTATTTAATATTAACTGGAGTTCATCAAAATATTCATAGTGAATAAATTTTAAATCTAAATAATAAACTATCTCACACACACACACATATATATATATATATATATGACAATCACACATTAATTGTAAAGTTTTTCTCACTACAAAGCAAAATTAGATATTATGAATATAGTTCAGTCGTTTATGTTATTCAAATAAAATATATGTAAAATGTATGATAAAATATTATAATGTATTAACAGTTCACATGCATCAAGTAATTTATATAATATTTCAAAATACAATTTAATATTTTTCAAAAATTATGAATATGTTTATAAACATAACTATTACATTTATAAATACAAATAACTAAATAGAGGATATAATTATAAATAAACATATATAATAAAATCAACAAACATATTTCAAATAAAAAAATACATAAATCAATTAAATAATTAGTTTAAAAATTATTATAAAATTAAACTAAATTATTAATACAGACTCAGGCGTAGCGCGAATATAACATATACTCTATACTATATAATAGTTGAGGCTATAAGCCATTGAGGCGTCAATCTAGGATGTTAAACGGCCAATTAAAATACGACAAATTATATTTTTAATTTGTTATTTATAAAAATATCAATATTTCCAAAAAAATGTTTATTTCAAAACAGAACAAAACAGAAACTAATATCATATAAGGTAAATTTAAAAAAAGTAAAATATTATAAATAAGTTAACTTAATGTATTTTTTTCGAAATTTAACAAAAAAATATAAATACAAAATAATAATCAATTTTGAAAAATGCACGACTTTCAAAACAATATAAGTAGATAAATTAAACTCATGATTTTCAAATTTTAGGCTATAAGCTGATGAAAAAACAAGTGTTTCAAAAAAAACAATATAAACTAATGAAACTATTCACAAATAACATATACAGTAGAACATCTATAAATTAATATTCGATAAATTAATAATCTCTACAAATTAATAAATTTCACTGGTCTCCACTTGGGCCGGTGTAAAATATGACACAAATCGATAAAATAATAAGATAATAATATTTTTAAAACTCCCATGTAAATACATAGGCCCACTAAAATCATAAATTAATAATTTATCTCTATATATATTTTATAAACATTATATTGTTGATTTTATATTCACAATAAAAATGCATAGGATTCACAATATATTTTGATAATATTTAGTAAAATTATATCAAAAATCACATAACAATTCTATGAAACATAAAAATATACTTCAAATAAGATAATAAAACAATATAAAAATAAAACTTATAAAATTTTTGTATTTTATAAATAAACATATTTAAAAATAGAAAAGAATCTAAAAAGGAAAACTTTTGTAAATTAATATCTCTATAAATTAATAAAATTTTAAAGTCCCAACATTATTAATTTATAGAGGTTTTACTGTACTATGAATAAGTTTAAGGCATAAACAATTGAGAATGTTCATATAATATTTTTAAAACACCAAAAATATGTTTTTTTTGTCATCAACTTATACAGACGCATACTGACTCTGTGAACCAAACTGAGAGATCTTAATCTATGTGAACGACGTACGACATTTGCTTCCCGACACTGCGTGCTAAACTATCCGCCTTCGAGAATAGGCGAGTTCCCACGCTTTCAAACATTTCTCTCGGTTCTTGGTACTTGTTTTATTTGAGGACAAACAAAAATTTAAGTCTGGGAGAGTTGATATATTGTGTTTTTGGCACATTGTACATATGTCTTACTAATAGTTTTCAAGGTTTTATCAAGTCTTTTTAGTCTTTTTTGAGTCATAACAGGTCTAGAGTTGCATTGGGTGGGAAATGGACCATCTAGAGAAAACGAAGAGAGAAAAGTATGATTTGGAGTCTTTCGCGCGGAATAGCCAACCGGAGCAGTCTGAGTGCATGTTACAGCGACAGAGATAAAAAAAGGAAATTTCCAAATATTTCGGGATTTGCCCTAAATTTCCTATTTCCTTCCTCTAGCCGCATGTGGCTCCTATATATATAGTTTCCTATTTATTATTTTAGACCTACCTTAGTTTTTACGCAAGAAAGACCTGAGAGAGCTTTGTGAATTGCGATTTGCTACTTGTAAGGGAGACGGCTCCATCTATCTCCTAGAGAAGATTATCCTGAACCCTCTGATTCATATTATTTATTATATGCAGTATTATTCAGAAATCATGCTTCTCTGTTCTTGTGTTATGTCTGAGTAGTCACCGAGTTAGTTTAGGGTTCTAGGGTGTTGGATTCGTAAACTGAGCATAGATAAGTCATCTTAAGATTGTCTACATTCATATATGTTCTTATTGTTTGCATTGAACTGATCACTTAATGCATGAATTAGGGTTAATCGATTTAGCTAACCGTTGATTGATAACCAGATATGATCTGAATGAGCTTTGCATCCCTAGTTAGCGAGAGTAGATATTAGGGTGTGTTGTGAACATATCGGACTTGACCTCTAAAGCTTGCTGGCGCGTCTTGATCCAAACGAGAGTTTAGGCATCAAGACCGACCTGCAAAGGAATCGATACCACGAGAGTGGGTTGACTTAACTAACGTCTTTAATCAATTCGAAAACAACATAATCTTGTTACTTGTTCATTATGTTATTTACATCTTTTTAAAACACCTACTTCGTTTTAGCATAATTCTGATCCCATAAAGATAAAGTGTGAACTGGTCCTCTGGAATTGAATCTAAACATATTACAACTACACTGTTAACTTGACAGTAGATAAAGATCCAATTTCAGTGTATCAAGTTTTGGCGCCGTTGCGACGGGTACCAGCTTTTTACCTTTATTTTTTGGTTATTTATTTAGTCTAAAACTTCTAACTTGTTTAAATCCTTTTTGCAGTTAATGACCCAGGTGCATGACCAGTAGACATACTCGGAGCAATACACAAGGTGACTTAATTTCGCGTACAAATCAGGAACTCGCAAGCTTAGAAAGAACCAACCGTCAACAAAAATCAATCACTGCAACAATGGCCGACTTCGGCACTCCAGAAAAAATGGCTGCGTCTATGCTACAGATGCAACAACAGATGCAACAGATGCAAGAGTTACAGCAAACAATCGCAGCGCAGCAACTGGCTGCACAGCGGGAACCACCTGTCCCAATTGGTGAGAGAAACCTACCACGTAACATCCCTGCCACGTGCTCTGCTATCGCTCCACCACCATGTCAAAGGTTAGACTTTGAAATAAAACCCGGCAAGATCAATCTTGTCCAGAGAAAAATGTTCCATTGACTGTTAGCTGTAATACCGATGGAACACATTGAAGCTTTTGAAGAGATATGCAGTTTCACTCGTGCAAACAGCGTTCCACCCGACTACATCAAATGCATGATGTTCCCATTCTCTATAGCAGACAAGGCTTCACGATGGCTTAAGTCATTACCTACAGGTTCCATAACTTCTTGGGAACAGGTTAGAGCGGCTTTCTTGGGACACTTCTATACGAAAGCCAAAACAGCTGCCCTAAGGAACAAGATTTCCTCCTTCAAGCAACTCGCTAGTGAACCTTTCAACGAAGCTTGGGAACTGTTCAATGATACCCTCAGAGAGTGTCCTCATCACGGGTTCGACGATGACCATGTTCTAGGAATCTTCTACGATGGAGTGGAATGGGAGTTCTGCAATGCTCTGAATGCAGCGAGCAATGGAGATTTCATGACTCAAACCACAGAAGGAGCTCACGCGCTAATAGAGAACATGGCAGCTAGTTTGTCCAACAAAAACGAGGAAACTGACTGTTCCAAAAAGTTGAACAGCATGGACACTAGGAAGATTGATGACCTCGCCTAAGGCCGATCTACTGCTCAAGAACAATCAGAATCAGATCTATGTCATGGAAGAAACCAATTTGGAACTAGGTACTACAGATGCTGCAGCAGAAACCGAGACATCAGAAGACGATCAGCAAGAGGTCAGTTATGTCAATGGACAGGTTTGGCAGTTCAAAAACTACCATCCAAATCCTAATGTGAGGAACAACCCGCCTCTGTTCTCATACAAGACCAATCCAGATAACCCCAACGACAGATCTCAGGGAAATCAGTTCCAAAACACTGGATATCAGAAGCCATACTTCCAGAATCAGAATCAGAATCAGAATGGGAAGATGTTCATCCTCAACCAGGCTCAGAATCAATTTCAGAACCGGCAGAATAATCCACAGGCTGCTCCTGCAACCGTGAGCGGTCCGCCAGATGAGCTTAAGGGAATGATGCAACAACTTCTGCAAATTCAACAGATTCAAGGAAAAGCACTGAACCAGGTTACATCCGAGATAAACACTCGGATGGACAACATGTCACGGAATTGAATTCCAAATACGATGTTGTACCAAGCCACATAAGGCTGATGGACGTTCAGATTGCTCAAACTACTGAAACAATAAAAAGGCAACAGGGAACACTCCCAGGGAAAACAGACAAGAATCCAAAGGACTGTAACGCAGTCGAGCTGAGAAGTGGAAGACATCTATCAGATCCTGTCCCCAAGAAGCTCACTGCTCAAGAGAAGGGAAAACACAAAGAGGGTGAACCACCTTCGCTTGAGGATGTCCACGATGACGATCATGAACCGGAATAGCCAAGAACTGCAGAACAGTAGCCCCCACGACGCAAGATCAACCTGTTCCAACTAGCGTCTACATCCCAAAGGTTCCCTATCCAGTCCCTGCTAAGAAATCATGCAAGGATTGCGAAGAGATGAAGTGCAAAAAGATGCTTGAAGAGTTGAACGTTAAGTTCTCTCTCATGGATGCTATTCAGATGATTCATTCAATGCACAGTCTTGTGAAAGGGCTGATCTCCGGGAAGACTTCTGCAGACAGCGACATCATGATGGTCTCGAAAGAATGCAACGCAGTCCTTCAAAACAGAACAGTCGGGAAATTGGAAGATCCTAGAAAATTTGTCCTATATGTTCAGATTGGAGAAACAGTCTTCGCTTGTTCTCTGTGCGATTTGTGTTCCAGTGTGAATCTCATGCCCTACTCAGTTGCAAAACGTATGGGACTAACCAACTTCAAGCCAACCAGGATTTCTTTGGTGTTCGCAGACAGATCAGTCAAGTTGCCAGTAGGTGTTCTTGAAGATCTACAAGTTCAAATTGGTGACACCACTGTTCCTGCAGACTTCGTGGTTCTAGAGCTCGAAGATGAACCAAAAAACCCTCTTTCTGGGCCGTCCTTTCCTGTGCACAGCTGGTGCAATCATTGACATCCGCAATGGGACGATTGATCTCCAACTGGGAGATATTGTGACGAAGTTCGAGATGGATAAGCTTCTCAAACGACCTATGCTAGATGGTCAGAGATTCACGATTAGCGACGAGAATGCCGCCTTGACCCCTCAACAAGGGATGATCGAAGAAATCCTCGCAGATGATCCTTTGGAAGTAGCCCTGATACGAGTAGAGTCTGAGCAGAACACATGCAACGTTGATGCTGACGGATACGAAAAGATGCTAGACTCGTGCGAAAGCATCGAGAAGATAGTCACTTTTCTAAGTCTGGGGGAAACGAGCAATCAGATTTCACCAAAAGGAGCAACTGCTTCTAAGAAACCAACCAGTCAGCTCGATGATTCGTGGAGCGAACTCAAGGCTCCAAAGATTGAATTAAAGTCTCTTCCAGCGGGACTCAGGTATGCGTTTCTTGGACCTAATTCAACATACCCTGTCATCGTGAACTCTAAGCTTAATAATGTGAAAACTGCTAAACTATTGTGTGAATTGAGAAAATACCGCAAGGCAATAGGATATTCATTAGCTGATATTCCCGGTATTTCACCTGATTTATGCATGCATAGAATACACCTAGAAGATGAATCGATGACTTCAATAGAACATCAGAGGCGGTTAAACCCAAATCTAAAAGATGTTGTTAAGAAAGAGATAATGAAACTTCTAGAAGCTGGTGTAATTTATGATATTTCTGATAGTAAGTGGGTTAGTCATGTTCATGTAGTTTCTAAGAAAGGGGGGATAACTGTGGTTGCTAATGAAAAGAATGAATTGATACCCACTAGGACAGTAACCGGTCACCGTATGTTTATTGATTTTTGAAAATTAAATACGGCTATATGAAAGGACCACTTCCCGCTCCCATTTATTGATCAAATGCAAGAGATATTGGCTAACCACCCATACTACTACTTCTTAGATGGTTATTCAGGTTTCTTACAAATTCCCATTCACCCAGACGATCAGGAGAAGACGACCTTCACGTGTCCTTACGGCACCTTTGCCTACAGGAGAATGCCGTTTGGTTTGTGCAACGCTCCTGCGACATTCCAGCGTTGCATGATGTCTATTTTCACTGACCTAATTGAGGATATAATGGAAGTTTTCATGGACGATTTTAGCGTCTATGGGAACTCCTTTTCTGTGTGTTTGTCAAACTTGTGAAGGGTCGTTCAGCGCTGCGAGGAAAAGCATCTCGTTTTGAATTGGGAGAAGTGTCACTTCATGGTGCGAGATGAGATTGTTCTCGATCACAAATTCTCAGAAAAGGGGATCGAAGTGGACAAAGCAAAGATAGAAGTGATGATGAGCTTACAACCTCCAAAATCTGTCAAAGGAATCATGAGTTTCCTCGGACATGTTGGCTTTTACAGAAGATTCATCAAGGACTTCTCCAAAATCGCAATGCCACTCACTTGCCTGCTCTGCAAGGAGACAATATTTAAGTTCGATAGCGATTGTTTGTCAGCTTTCCACACGATCAAAGGAGCTCTAGTCAGTGCACCCATCGTGCAACCACCAGACTAGGAGCTCCCATTCGAGATCATGACAGACGCAAGCGATTTTGCAGTTGGAGCTGTGCTGGGACAACGAAAAGATAAGAAGCTCCACGTGATCTATCACGCTATCAGGACATTAGATGAAGCTCAGTGTCGCTATGTAACTACAGAAAAGGAACTTATAGCAATTGTCTACGGCTTTGAAAAGTTCAGATCCTACTTAGTGGGATCTAAGGTGATAGTGCACACAGACCATGCAGCATTGAGGTACTTGCTGACGAAGAAGGATGCGAAACCAAGGCTACTCCGATGGATCTTATTGCTTCAGGAATTTGACCTGGAAATCAAAGACAAAAAGGGCATTGAGAATGGCGTTGCAGACCACCTGTCCAGAATGAAAATAGATGAAAAACCAGCACTTGATGACAACCTTCCAATCGAGCATGTCTACTCGATCAGTCTGGGAAGCGTCACAGAACAACCGCTCCGTCTAGTTTGCTCCAGCGTTCTGAAATACCTTGTCTGTGCAATCAAAAAGTAACATCCCAATCTTCCATGGTTTGCTGAGATCGCCAACTATATGGCTGCTGAGAAAGAACCTGTCAAATTCACTAGCAATGATAAACAGAAATTTCTGAGAGGAGCATGACATTACTATTGGGATGAACCCTATCTGTACCGTAGCTGCAAGGACGGAGTATTCCGACGATGTGTAACTGTATCTGAGATTCCAGGAATCCTCTATCACTGTCATGGTTCCTCTTATGCAGGGCATTTTGCGACCTTTAAAACCGTGTCTAAGATCCTTCAAGCCAGTTTTTGGTGGCCAACAATGTTTCAAGACGCCCATTCCTACATCTCTAGATGCGACTCATGCCAGCGACAAGGGAATATCAGTAAACGGAATGAGATGCCTCAGAACTTCATCTTGGAGGTTGAAGTATTCGATTGTTGGGGAATCGACTTCATGGGACCATTCCCACCATCCTTCAAGAATGAGTACATCTTGGTAGCAGTTGACTGCGTTTCTAAATGGGTGGAAGCGATTGCCAGTCCCACAAACGACGCAAGGGTGGTCACTAAGATGTTCAAAACCATAATCTTTCAAAGATTTGGGGTACCACGTGTGGTCATCAGTGATGGGGGTAGTCATTTCATCAACAAGATCTTTGCAGGTCTATTGAAGAAGAACGGTGTGCAACACAAGGTAGCCACGCCATATCACCCTCAAACTAGTGGGCAAGTGGAAGTTTCAAACAGAGAGATCAAGAGCATCATGCAGAAAACAGTTAACACAAGTCGCAAGGATTGGTCGCTCAAGCTAGACAACTCTCTCTGGGCTTACAGAACAGCTTACAAAACACCAATCGGGACCACTCCTTACAATCTGTTGTACGGTAAAGCTTGTCACCTACCGGTTGAGTTGGAGTATAAGGCAGCTTGGGCTGTGAAACTACTCAACTTTGACATCAAACCAGTAGCAGAGAAACGATCCATGCAGATTCACGAACTGGAAGAAATTAGGCATCTCGCCTATGAAAGCTCTAAAATCTACAAGGAGCGAACTAAGGCTTACCATGACAAGAGGATCATCAACCGCAACTTTCAACCTAAGGACGGATCATCAACCGCAACTTTCAACCTAAGGACCAGGTGCTCTTGTTCAACTCAAGGCTACGATTGTTCCATGGAAAGCTGCGATCTAAGTGGTCCGTACCATTCACCATTAAAGAGGTCCGCCCCCACGGAGCTGTTGCGTTGCTGAACACGAAAGGGGAAGAATTTGTTGTCAATGGCCAATGCATAAAGCCATACCTAGCCGAGACAACAATCGCAGAGGGTGAAGAAATTCCCCTAAGCGATCCTCCATTAGCCTAATAGGCGAACCAAGCCAAACTAGTGACTTAAACCAAGCGCTTGGTGGGAGGCAACCCACTGGTGAGTGTAAATATTTCTTTTAGATTTCGTTTTTTGTGCAATTTTTTTACTTTTCTGCAGGATAAAAATCAAAAACCCCGAGTTACTAAAAAAAAAAAAAAAAAAATGGAACAGTCTCTGATTTTTCGGAGCAGCTGCTCCGTGAAGGTAAGTCTCTCGGGACCAAAAAAAAAAGAGTTTTAATTATATTTGAATTAATTTTGTAAAATAGAGGAAAACCCTAGGAAATAGAAAGTGGGGCACGAAGTGGGCCTATAAAAGGGAAACTTTCCCCATCTCTTTCCCACTTCCACAAAAACCGCCCCCAATCGTCCCTCTCCCCTCTCCTTTAAAAACCTTAAACTCTTTCAGTTTTTCGGTTTCTATTTGCTTGGATTTCGAACTATTTGGCTAATTTGGAGGACTCTACTATCACCAATCGAACGGTAAGAGGCGAAATCACACTGTGATTCTCGGCCTAAAAATCTCTTTCCCTTCTCTTCTTTGCGGTTGAATAGATCGATTTTAGGATTTATCACAATCAAAATCGACCTCTCCTTTTACTTCTAGGATTGTTAATAGAAGTTGAGATGAGAATGGTTAAATCAATTAGGTTAGATGGAAAGTCATCACCTTTGGGCCAATGTTCTTAAATTACACATGCATTGATTTCTAGATACGATTTTGGGATCTATTGAATCGATATTTGATTGGCGAGTTGAATGATATTATCTTCTAAAGTGATTGTACCTGGTTTGCCATTGTCAATCTCTTGTTATCTCTACATTGGGTTATAGAATAGTTTTGAAAGAGAAACTAAAATCGTAAAAGCTGCCAACTTTTTCCATTCAAACCCAATCGAACGGTACTAAGAACTTCTCCTTTGGTTTTGTTTTGCAGATGGCTCCCAAGCGAACCAAGGCAGCATCCAGGATCAAGCCACCATACGCTCTGGGTGAACCGGAGGATTACACTGTTCCCCCAACCTACCCATGGCCACGAGAAGAGGGAACATAGATCTCCATCACAGACCCGAACATCCTTAAGTCCTCAGAGACTAGATGGGATAAGGAAGCCTCACGCCGCTACAACACTCTGCTCAACACCAACATCCTCCCCACCCGTTTCGTTGACGCCGAGGCTTTGAGCGACCTAGGTCTCCATGAGGATTTACATGCGGTTCTCCAGGTGCTGGGAATAGCTGATCTCTGTCACAGATCTCACTCGCTGTATCCTGATTTGGTGTGGCAAGTCCTCGCCACCGTGGAGCTAACTTTCAAGAGGCACGGGTTCCCGATCTTTGAGGAAGCCTACTTCACTTTCTTTGCGAGTGGTGTTAAGCACTCCATCACCATGGAAGCGCTGACTGAGGTCTACAAGATGTCAGAGGAATACACTCAGACGTCCTTTCCAAGGAAGTTTGTTCCAGAGCAAGCATTCTGGAAATTCATCGTTTCAGGAGATTTCAAATCCCGATCAGCCAGTCAGTCTCACATCCGTAACCCTGTTCTGCGAATTACTGCTAAGGTCCTGAGCAATCTGCTCTTCACAAAGGACCAGACGTCAAAGGTGACACGTGGAGAGTTGCAGATGTTATGTGTCGGTGTTGAGGACGAGCTCAAATCCTCCGACATTGGGATTCCGACCGCGCCGATGACAACCAGTCCGGGGTGTGTGCTCGCTCAGATGTTTGTGGACAAGAAAGCCAGAGTGGTAAAGGGTTCTTTAAAGAAAGACCGTTATGGGAGTTTGCTTACTCCTCTTTTTCGCCACTTGGAGCTTGATCTCAGCGTATATCAGTGTAACGAGACAGCGGCGTTCATTGATATCCCTTACCTGATCAACTGCCAGATTCTCCGCGACGAGAACACCTACAACTTCCTCAGTCAGGACGGGAGAAACCTCTACTGCAAGCTGCCTCAACCGAACATCACCTCGCTAAGTGATGTGACCAACATCTGTTTCGTCCCTGATACTCGGTATCTCTGCGCCGACCCAAAGTCATCTTTTTGTGACGATACTATGGACGATGTTGAGTTTGTCCGCACAGATGGAGGCGACAATGTATATGACCTGGGTCCCCTTGATGACAACGCAGATGACGCCACCAACCGACGCTGGATGGTAGATTCTCAGCACAAGAACAACAGCCTCATGAAGAGGATACTGAAGGCGATCACTGGAGGTTGCATGGGAGCTCCGAGCACAGCTGAACCTCGTCAAGACCAGCCTACATCGCGCAGTCATCGTCCAGGGAAGGAGCCGGCAGGAACTGCAAGGGGTGACGAAGAGACTCCATGGGCTACTCCACGCAAAAGGAACAGGCGTTCCGCGGGCCAGTCCGAGAGCGATGATACTGACTAGGCAGTCTCCTAGTTCTATCTCAATTGTTATATCCGTTTGAACTATTTCTCTTTTTGTTTCCTGCACTTGTTTATTATTTTAGCATTTCCTTGAATTATTTTCTCACCAGGGATGGTGAGAAGTAAGTCTGGGGGAGGCGCTTATCTGCTACTAATGTTTACCTTTGGGTTTTATGTTTTAGAGTCAGTCCGCTTTGATGTTAAAATCGAGTCAGTCCAAACTTTGTGAGAATCAGGACCTTATTCTATGATGTGTATTAACCATCCTCGTGCTCTAATTCATCTTATTCAGTGACCTTAGCAGAAGCAACTGGCGCACATGTGGATCCAGATCACCCTGACATTACATCATCTTGTTCTCCAAAAGCTTTCAGCTTGTCGAGGTTACTCTGGAAAGACTTAACTTCATCTAACTCGAACTTAATCTTGACTGCAGTTCTTCTTGTTATGGGCGTTATAATAGGGTTTAACGTGATCAACACTCATGACTTCTTATTCTTTTTATCCATCTTGCTGATCCTAAGTGGCTAGCTCATCTTTAGCTATTACACACCTTAAAACCCTAAAGCCTTTGTTCCGCCCTCATGCATTTGTTATTCAGTATCTTATGTGCAGATATGTACAAAAGGGCCGGAGAGGAAAGGATCGACACAGTCTCTCACTCGTTGATGCAACATAATTTTTTGCTGAGGAATAGGCGGAAGCATATGGAGCAGCCGCTCCGCCGCCAATGATCTAACTAAGAAAAGAAGAGAGACAAGAATGAATGTGAGGTCAAGAACTCCAGTGGCATGTCACTATCACAATTGTTACCTCTTGCTTCGTCACCATCACCAATGTATTATCTCAAAAAAAAAAAATTTAAAAAAATATTTAGCTTTATGTACTTCAGAATAAGGTGAAGAAGAAGGAGAATATTCTAAAGAAAGACGCCACTGGTAAATTAGAAGAAGATTCTAAAGAAAAGAGATGAGAACCATGCAGATCAGAGCGATTGTTCCTAAAGAAGAACATGGAAAACCGAGTAGAGGCTGTGAACATCAATGGATCTATCCTCTCTTGCAATTTTGCGCGATATCCTGCATCCTCTACGAAATTTGGTAACCCCTAAACACTGATTAGCTCCACTTTAAACACAAAAGGCCTGTTTCATACCTAGACGGTTACCCTATCTAATGCCTATGATGAGAAGCTCACACTACTGTTAATTGAATATAAGGAGTTTTGTCTGGAAGGTTTTAACTTTGGCAGGTATGAGATACAGAGTATGAAGCCGTTTTGAACAGCAGTCAGTGGGGTTCTCAGTAAGGATGTGTCGATTTAGCTAAACTGCTTATATGGTTCAGAGATTCGTGGTTATTGCATGGTTGCTGAGAATAGGCGAGTTCCCACGCTTTCAAACATTTCTCTCGGTTCTTGGCACTTGTTTTGTTTGAGGACAAACAAAGATCTAAGTCTGGGGGAGTTGATATATTGTGTTTTTTTCACATTATACGTATGTCTTACTAATAGTTTTCAAGGTTTTATCAAGTCTTTTTAGTCCCTTTCGAATCATAACAGGTCTAGAGTTGCATTGGGTGGGAAATGGACCAGATAGAGGAAACGAAGAGAGAAAAGTATGATTTAGAGTCTTTCGCGCGGAACAGCCAACCAGAGCAGCCTGAGTGACTGTTCCAGTGACAGAGATAAAAAAGGAAGTTTCCAAATATTTTGGGATTTGCCCTAGATTTCCTATTTCCTTCATCTAGCCGCCTGTGGCTCCTATATATATAGTTTCCTATTTATTATTTTAGACTTACCTTAGTTTTTACGCAAGAAAGACCTGAGAGAGCTTTGTGAATTGCGATTTGCTACTTGTAAGGGAGACGGCTCCATCTATCTCCTAGAGAAGATTATCCTGAACCCTCTGAATCCTATTATTTATTATATGCAGTATTATTCAGAAATCATGTTTCTATGTTCTTGTGTTATGTCTGAGTAGTCACCGAGTTAGTTTAGGGTTCTAGGGTGTTGGATTCGTAAACTGAGCATAGATAAGTCATCTTAAGATTGTCTACATTCATATTTGTTCTTATTGCTTGCATTGAACTGATCACTTAATGCATGAATTAGGGTTAATCGATTTAGCTAACCGTTGATTGATAACCTGATATGATTTGAATGAGCTTTGCAACCCTAGTCAGCGAGAGTAGATGTAAGGGTGTGTTGTGAACATATCGGACTTGATCTCTAAAACTTGCTGGCGCGTCTTGATCCAAACGAGAGTTTAGGCATCAAGACCGACCTGCAAAGGAATCGATACCACGAGAGTGGGTTGATTTAACTTGAGTGATCCGAGTTTAGACTTGTTATAAACTGAACTTGAATAATTGCTTGGTTCGCGAACTCCTTGCCTGAAAAGAAACCCTAGACTAACGTCTTTAATCAATTCGAAAACAACCTAATCTTGTTACTTGTTCATACGTTATTTACATCTTCTTAAAACCCCTACTTCGTTTTAGCTTAATTCTGATCCCATAAAGATAAAGTGTGAACTGGTCCTCTGGAATTGAATCTAAACATATTACAACTACATTGTTAACTTGATAGTAGATAAAGATCCAATTTTAGTGTATCAGGTACATAGATGATCTCTGATCAGAGGAAACTTTCTTTCGGGCTTAATATCTTCCAAATAACTTGCAAATGCTGGTCATTCTTCTAGTTCTAAAACCATCTTCACCAATTGAGAACAATCCGTTGCAAACATAACCTGAAATTGACGTAATTTTCTCATACATTTCATTTCCCAGAGTAGTGCTTCTATCTCGCAGAGGAGATAGACAAGCCCGGACATTCCTCGCCCACCAAAAAAAGTTAAATCAACATAGGATTATAAGCACTAATAAAAATATATGAATTATAATTTTAGTTTACTATTTTTTAAAATGTTAAAATTTTCTAAATTGATTATTTATATGCTATTGAAAATATTCACAAATATTATATACTGTATATAAATTGAGGCTGAGGAAACAACATAACATTCCAATCATCACAGATTGTAATTAAGGTGAAAAGTGAACTGTAAGCTTTTGTCAAATCTTTTGTTGTGTGATTTTAATTCTGACCAGTGATACAAGTTTTAAGTATGATATTATGTCGCTTTATATACTGTATTCCCAAATATCCGTACACTTTGAAAACATATATATCATTTGTTTAGAATACAAGACTAGGACATAGCTTTGTTTTCTATAAGATACAATGACATTTTCTTCTTTATTAGATGAAAAAATCAAATACAAGAGTTAGCGGTTCGTTTATAAAATACATGTTGAATAGTTTATATTCCAGGAAGCAGCACATTTCGTTAATTTTAAACTCATAAAATAATAGAAAAAAACGCACAACCAAAGATCAATAAGATTTATATTGTAATTTTCAACAAAACTATATCTTAAGATCATCCTTTTTGTAACACACATCAAGAACCACTTGGTGGTAGACTAGTGGTAATCTTTTAGGGCTTAGTGTGTATTAGTTATGTGTTTAATTATTTATGGGAACTAAATTATTACTATTTGGCTAATCTAGGTTTGAGTTTCGGTTAAAGTAGCTTATATTGTGGATCGTAACAAACGTCCGGCTCAACCCAGCAATAGCCGAAAGATATTTCAAACCGGGTCAAGCATGTAGTACGCTTTCGGACTAATCCAATTTGTAGCATTAAGTGCGTTCCTTCTGAGGCCGACCGAACAGCCGATAGGGTTTATAAAAAAAAACACATGATCTACATCTTCTCTTGAATCCACTAAATGCATATAGCATCTAATTGTGTTAAATTAGAAGTTGGCCTAAAAATTCTTTAACTACAAGTTTATAATATAGTATTGTTTTATATTTTAGTAAAGCTTCGACACCACTGATCCTTTAACTTCTGATACAGATAAATCTGGTTCATACTACATATGTTTGTAACTAATAAAAATCTTTGTAGCACAGACAGTTGTATATCTGTGTTCTTTTACCAAAGTATATCTGGTTTAAAATTGGAGGTCATGTGTTCGGTTCTTCCAATTGCATTATTTTTTCACCGAGTAGTGACCAAACTAAACAAGAAATTGCATATACATTTGTTGAAAGATACATAAAAATACGAAGGAAATTTTACTAGATTGCTTGTGAAAGTCTTTGTTTGACTTATTAATTAATCATCTTTTGAACAAAGACTTCTGATTAATTGCCTTAACACAAAACAAAATGATCATATTCCTTTTCGTATGTAGATAGATCCCTTGACTTTCTCTACAAGCTTATCATATAATTTGAGCGGAAATTTCAATCTATTAGCAAATAAATGGAATTTTTGTTGTTGATTTATGTTCAAGGGAAAACGTTATAGTTTACGGTAAAATCTAAATTGAGATCCAAAGTCATATAGATTGAATAGTCGAAATTCCATGGAAACATATATATCATATATGCGTGCAAGAACTACACTTAATATATCATATATATTACACATTCTCATTTTGCAATTAATTAATATTTTACTGAAATGATATGATTGAGCGTGCTCGAAGACCAGGCAAACTTTTCCTCTGAAATTACGAGAAAATAGGAAATAGAAAGCGCACGACTTACCCAGTCTATACACATGAGTCTTGCATGCGGGAACGTGTTTAAACCATATACTATAAAGAAATGCATTTTTGGACAAATCCAAATATTTTCACTATAAATTCATAATAATCGTCACAAAATGTATAGGCCATAAAGTTTGATTCAAAAAGATGTTCCTGATTTGATAAGGGTACATTTTGAAAATTAAAATTAGAAATATTACAAAAAAAAAAAAAAAAAACTGATCAATGAACATGACTTGAATAATCCGAGTTGAAAATTTGTCCCTTCGTATATAGATAGGCCCAGATTTCCGTTGACGTTGATATATAAGCCTACAGATTGTTACAACAGAACCTAATTTATTATCTGACGTATAAAAGTGCAGTGGTAATATCAATCTACAATCAGAAAATGGAAATTTTCTTCTTGTTGTCTGTACCGTATTACGTCGAATGTGAGTGCGTTGAAATGTAGAGAGAGAATTCTCTCTGCAGATCTTAGATCTAGATTCAAATTTTGAATTTTTTCTCCTTGTTTTTTCATCTGAGCAATGTATGGAACACAAGAAGATCTCCTATCTTGAAGCCACCGTCTGCGCTCGTCCGTCTTGTTACTCCATTTTAAGTCTTGTATGAAGCAGCTCAACCTTCTCATGGCTCCTTTGGTGATTTCGTCTTTTCAGTCGCAACTCCGCCCTCCGTCTCGACTCCGCACTCCGTCTCCTCCGTCCGTCTCGACTCCGCCCTCCGTGTCCTTTGTTTCCACTCCGCCCTCCGACTCGGAGTCGCGACTCCACCCTCCGACTCCCCTGTTTCGACTCCGCAATCCGTCTCCTCCGTCTCGACTCCGCCCTGCGTCTCATCTGTCTCGACTCCGCCTTGCGCCTCCTCCGTCGCAACTCCAAGTCCGTCCTCCTCCTGATCCGCCACCGTGTACGTATCTCCCTGTGCTACCTGAAGCTTGCTCTCCGCCAAAACCACCGGATCCTCCTGACGTACCGTTCAATCTCGTGCTTCTTCTTCTGATGTTCGACACAGCCTCTTCTCAACTGGTTTCAAAAACTCCTGATTTGAAATCCCTTTTGCTGAATCTGGTGCTTGTGTTCAGTGATGGTGTTATTTCTCTGGTGTATGTTGATGACACATGTTTTGTCTCAAAGTGCTTGTCTCCTGCAGTATGCAGTGTGTTCCTTTACTGGTACGTTGATTGGAGTCTTCACCGTTTTTCTCCCATAGATTTCATATATCCTCCTCTCCAGTTCATTATGCTTGTCATAGTGTTTGTTGATTCCCCATCCCCATCCCCAACTCCATCTCCGTCTCTCTTCCTCTTCCATTAATCCAGGTGTTATCTCAGAGATTTTTTAACTTAATATTAGGTGATGAGTTGATATCATTGGTTTGGTATCTTGAACTCTCCTTTGATCTATCTCTGTTTCTCGCCTTGGTGCGGCCCTTTACTGCAGTATGCAGTCCCTTTACTGCAGTATGCAGTTCTATCTTTGTGGTATTCAAGTCCTTATGTGCTCAGTTTCAGCTTAATGGATTGATGCCTCACATATCCACTCATCATGTGAATCGGATCGTTTACTGTCCGGTTTCCGCTTTTATGGAATTTGTTCTTCTCCCAATTTCATCATCTACTTTATGTGGTTTTGGTGTAGGGAATGTATTGTTGAAGATTAGAGATACTTCTAACACTGAAGTTCTAATCAACGGCTTTGTAGCCATGTTGAAGATTGTTGATTGTGCACTTGTTGCTGCTTCAATTTTGGGATTTATATCACTGATTGTGGTCACTAATTTCCAAGGCTTCATCTTACTTTACAGCTCGATAGTCGCTGAGATTAGAAGACTTCTCGACATCATTAGTTGTTTAAGTGTTTTGTATGCCCATATCTTTCTATGTTGCATTTGCTTCCTTGTAATAACTGTTTGTTGTTTGCCATGGATAGCTTCGTCTTCGTGTACACACACTTTCTCCATTTTCTCCATTTATGGAGAGTAAGACTTTTATAAAAGTAAGATTTGATAAAAAAAAAGGAAATTTTCTTCTTGTTTAAATATCAAGAAAACAAAACATGTAAATGTATAAAGGTCAGGTCAACTCGAGAATGATCCCAGCACTTGTGAATACCATGTATATTCTATTAGATACGTCACGGGTGCAAACAAAACTTGATATTTACTATTTAGTAAACATTCTCTCTTCGAATGAACATCTTAATAAAATTAAGAAAAACAGAAGGAAAACGATCTCTTGAGTTACAATATCGAAAGAACAATGCCATTATTATGGAAACCTTGACAACGTATAATGAAAAAAAGGTGAAAGGCGAGACCTTTCAAAGGCCAAACTATCGTTTAAGTAGAGGCAAGATTCTTCATTCGAATCTAAACTCAGCTGCGACGATTAAGCTTTTTAAGAATGTCTTTGAAACCTTAAGTTCTCTATTTGTAGTTCTGTGACACCTCCAAAACGAGCTTGTCCATGAACTGGTACTTCTTGTCAAATCCCCACCCAGGATTACTCTGCATTACCCAAAAGTTTCAGAATAACATCAACACATCTTCCTAAGAGAAATCTCTGATTAAAAAACAGAGTGATATCAAACCTTGAGGCTAAGAGCAACACGATCTGCAAATCGTTTCACAGAATCAGGTGCACTTTGGGGAACTGTTGTAGCAATCCTATCGAGTTCCTCGTTCTGTTTCTTAGCTGTTACCCTATCAGGACCACTGTAGTGATCAACAATCTCTTTCATACGGGGAGCTTCCGCCATCGCTTCACCTATTGCTTCCTGAACAAAAAAAAAAGAAGAGAAGATTAAGTGATCAAACGAAACAAAAGTACTGCGTGGATGCATAAAAAAGCAAGCTGACCATTGTTTTACCTCCCATTCTTCTTGATCCTTGATCCCCTCTAAAGCCACTATGAAAGGTTTCACCTTCTCAAGACACTCACGCAGAGGCATTGGTGGCTTCTCATCAATGTCAGGATTTGATCCAAAGTCAGGCATCAAATATTCTGGCTCACACTCAATCTATAAAACAAAGCGGGAGACAGAAAACTCAGGGAGTCAACATCCATTTTCATGCAAACCCAAACAACAAAAAGGCACTTCTTCATGTTCCTTTGACTGAAAGACTAAAAAACTAAGAGGCTGTGTAAATAGAAACAAGCACGATCTTATACACTTCAAGGCCACCACAACCTATGATCCAGAGTGTATGAATCAATATTAATGATATTTCTTCATCATTACAGACTATTCCTGATCCTACTCGAAGTGATAGTGTCTAGCATTCTCTGCATCAAACTGTTAACTTCAGAGGCTGTGTTATAAATCTAAGAACATACAAACACAATCTTATAGGCTTCAAGGCCCCCACAAACTACGAATCTATGATTTATAGCCTATGAATCAATATTAATGACACTGCTTCCTCATTATTCACTTTTCATGATCAAACTGTAAACTTTTTCTACACAATCATCAGTGAAGAGAACGAAAAGAAAGACGGAAACTTTACCATGAGATTAGTGTCATAAGCATCAACCAAGGCATCATGAGCAGTAGAAGGCAAAGCCCTTTCGCAGATATCCTCATAACCTTCAGCTAACTTTGCCATAATCTCATCTCCCATCTTCTTAGCAAACTTCTCTCCATCAGCATTATCTCCAACGAACACACTCAAAGCCTCTTGTTCAGCTTCCTCTTCTTTCTTATCATCTCTCCACCCTTCGCCACCTCTCCCCCTGCCTCTCCCTCTCGCTCCTCTCCCTCTTCCCCTGCCTCCTCCTCTTCCCCTCACACCACCACCGCTGCCTCCTTCAGCTTCACCGCGGGAAAGCTGGCTCCTTGCTCTCCTTCCAGCTTCTTCCGGACTCAGTTGGGGTCGTGGAGTTGTATCCTTGGGCGGTTGAACTCGCTTCTGACGCTGCAGAGGCTGAGGAGAGCGTTGAATGTGACGGTTGTCTTCATTTTGCACAAAGGGTTTTCCGCGACCTGCTCCACTTCCTAAAGCATTAGATATGTTGTTCGGAGCCCCTGGTGGTGGCGGCGGCGGCGGCGAAGTTGCATCCTTTGTAGCCTCAAGCTTCGCAAATGGAGGACTTCCCTGAACGCCATCCTTGGCTGGTTCGAAACGCGGTTGCTGCGGCTGTGGAGGAGCTGGATGGCGAGGAGGCTCAGGAGAGAAAGGTGAAACGGGGTCTGATCGGAGGGATCCTCTTCCGCGGCCAACGCTATGCGAGTCTGGTTTGACAAATGAGGAGAACGGAGGAGAGATCGGATCGGATTGGATCGGGCGGCCACGACCATGACCGTATCCTCCTGGAGATTGCGATTCCGACGAGCCACGTGCTTGACCGACCGGTTCGTTCGCTTTTTCCGGTTCGCGATTGAAACCGAACTGTCCCGCTCCAGCGGCGGGGGATCCGGAACCGCCGCGTCCGCGTCCACGGCCACGGACAGCGCCGCCGTCGGAGGAGGATGAGGAGAAGTGAGAAGTAGGTTGGACGAGAAATGGAGTGTGCTTGACTATGGAGGCAAGGCTAAAGCCATTGCTAGGGTTCGACAATCTTCTTCCAATTGCTCCTCTCATCTGTCACAATCGCGATTGATCCAGGGTTTTGCGTCACTCTGTTAAATCCGAAACTGGGGTTTCTCCGAAACGATGTCGTTTACATATTTTCAAACCAGTCCCTAAAGTTTTTCAATACGCGAGTTAAAGGATATATACTTTTGATTTGTCCCAAAAACCCCCGTGGTTAGAGCCACGCTTGCTGGTTCGTAATTAGCAAGAAATCGAAACCTTAAGCATGGCTTGTAATCAGCTCCAACGAGATCAAGAATAAGATATATTTTACTTTCCCGATAACTAAGAATCAACCAAAAACGAAACTAATATTCTTCCATTTTGAGAAAGAAGGTACTATAAATACTCAAATGAGTATCAGAACACGAACTCAGAAGTATGTTGATTGTTGGTTTTGTCTCCACATACTACAGAACTGGGAGATATAACTCTGCTCTAGAAAATAATTAAAATGCCAAATGAAAAACGAAGTGTTTGCATCACTATCCTTCATCAACAAAGCCTCTTGGGTTCTGTTTCTCTCCTAGTTTGTGAATGGTGATCGAATGAATCGTGATCTCACTGGTGTCTTTGAAGGACTTACCCTGAATAAATCAAAAAGGTTTCAAGATCATGTTTTGATATTCAGCCAAAGATTAATTGCAAAACGTACCTTATCGGCTGAGAACCTAAGACTACTCCGCTGCAGCTGAGCGCCGCAACTGCACTATCTGCCTATTTCCATCCCCAAAGCAAAAAAACATATTCAGTTGTTCAGTAAAACTAATAATCAAAAGCTAACAACACTAATGAAAGAAGACACAAAAAGCTGATGTTTAAAAGAAAAGAATCTGAAGGAGCTTACAATGGCAAATTCAACAAAAGCTATGCGAGTAGAATGCAACTGGTCACCAAGAAGTCTTATGCGAGTAACCTGTATAACACAAGAAAATGTTATTTCTTGCATTTACAAAACCTCATATTGTATGTTGAGAGAGAGAGAGAAGATAGTAGTAGCTCTAGACTGACCTCACCGCAGGCAGACTCAAAGAAGATTCTGACATCATCTTCAGTCGCCTGCAAAAGTTTAAAGCAAGTAATCTTAAAAACTGAGAACTTGTACACAAAATGCAAAAACAGAAAACAAGTGTTTACATTCTTGTCGACATTAGTGCAGTAGATGGTTCTTGTACACTTCTCCCTCTCGTCTTCTGACTGAACACAACACAAAAAGGAGACATAAAAGTTCAGATTCCAAACCTCGAAATGGAAACTGTTGTTTACATTACCCTGGGGAGAAATGTGGGATTCACTGGAAGAATAGCAGTCTTTGAAGGCAATACTCTAACTGGGTGATAACCTATTATCGTCCCACCCACACCTAAAGCAGCCCTTGCACCTTCTGCTTGAACCAAGCATTCTTACTAATGTAAAATCAAAACTTTTAAAGAAGACAGCTTTAATATAACTTACGGTCATCGTAGAACTCAACAAACGCAAAGCGAAGAACTGAATTTGGATCTCCACAGATTCGACAATCAACAACCTTCCAAAGAAGAAAGAACACAATGTTAACACTTAACCAGACACAAATAAAAGGATTTAGCTTGTGGATTTTAAACTTACTTGGCCATAGCTGCTGAACAATCCAGCTAAGACTTCCTCAGTCACCTAAATAGAAAGAAGAATATAGAATTAGAATGATACATTTTCTTGCAAACCTGAAAGAGAGAGAGAGAGAGAGAGAGAGAAAGAGAGAGAGAGAGACTTGAGGTAACTTACACTCTGATCAATGTCAGACACATAGACTGTTCTTCTAATACTATCTTCTCTCTGAGCCTTTGAACCTCTTCCACTTAACCTAACTTTCCTCCCTTGGTTATAACCGTTTCTTCTCTGTAATCCACAAAAACCAAACTTGATAAGGTTAATGTAAAAGATCCTCAATTGATGAAATGTTAAGTAAAAACAGAAACTTTCTATTTGCAAAATCATCAAACAAACCTCCAAGCTAGAGACTTTCTATCATAATCAAGAACCCAAACTAACTTCTCATCACATAAGCAGCCAATCAAATTCATTTACAGTTTCAACAACAACCAAAACAAACAGAAAAGATCAAACTTTTTCATTACCCTGCCATCTTGTTTGTTGAATTCTTCACCAGCAGAATGCTTCTTAGTGATGGCAAAATCACCAGAAGACAGAGACTGATTATTAATCTTCTTCTTGTAAGAAGGGATAAACTCCTTAGCTTCAGGATTCAGTTTCTTCACTTGATCAGACTCCGGTTTCACCAAGCGATTCTCAATTCCCTCACCAACACCAGAATCGACACTCTCAGTGATCGCAGCCATTTTTAGATCGGAGATTCCCAAATACAACAACCCAAATATTGACAATTCAAACAAAACTGAAGACGGAGGAGATTAAGGTTTCCAACTTTTTTTTTTGGGTAAAGATGCAAACTTTTGGATGAGAGAAACTCTCTACACAAAAGAAAATTGCTTAAAATCAAGAAATGAGAGTATCAACGAAACCCATTTCAGAGACGAGAATGGTTGATGATCGTAGATATATATATATAATGTAATTCGGAAGCTGATGTAGAGGGAAAGCTGGTGCGGTGGTTTTAGACGGTGGCTCCCTATGCAGAGAAGACGGCTTCTCTTCACTTGTTTTCCGTAGAAAATAAATTTGTTTTTTAGTAATATTTAGCGAACGAAAAAAGAAACAATAAACAAATAGAGAAAAGAAAGAATTTTTGTTATTTATTATTCGTTGTGAACGACCTTGAAAATAACTCGCATGCCCCATTATTTTATTATATCCCACAAGTGCCCCCAAATTCTAGATTTCCAACAATAGTCTTTGTCAAAAATAAAATAATTACATTTGTGTTATAAATCAATTAGTGGATGTCCATAACCGGTCCGGTCCATAACCGGTCCGGTCCATAATCGGTCCGGTCCATAACTGGTCCGGTCCATAACCGGCCCATACCCTAGAGAGAAAGTCGGCCACGACTTGGAGAGAGAGAGAGGCGGATTAGAGAAAAGGAAACCATCTTTCATTTTCCTTGTAATTGTTATTTTTCTATTATTATGTATTAATAGTTTTCCTAATCATAGTGAATTTAGGTTTTGGATACTTAACTTTTTATTTATCTTGTAATTCTCTATATAAAGGGAACACTTATTCATTAATGAAATATATAAACATTCAGTTCTCAAACCTTCGTTTTACAACACGTTATCAGCACGATAGCCTCTAACACCCTGAGCCTAAAACCAAACCCCTAAAACCCTAAACAAAAAGAATCTACCTCGGAACTTCAAAGAGGTCGTTCTCCCAAACCGTGAGGACCCAGAAAACGATCAAGATATCAAATCGAAACCCTTGCCAAGACGAATCAGTCACTGCAAACCGTTTGTCGATCTAACCACCGACGCGCCCTCACGCACCGATATAGTGCGCGCCGATTTGCTTTGGAACCCTAATCCGAACCCGACAAACCCTAATCTGTTCTTGCAAGCGTTCCAGCTCGTGTTCATCCGATCAGCCCCAGCCCTAAGGCGTTCCTGATACTAGACGGACTCAGCCTCAGCTCTATTCGTTCTCAGCTTACATCCCGGACAGCTACAGCTCGCGTTCCCGATCAGACGCGTTCCAGCTTGTTCCAGCTTGCGTCCCATCCAGCTCGAGGTTCTCTTGGTGGTCCGGTTCTACAATCTTTAAAACCTAAAGGTAATTCAAATTCTGAAAACATGAATCAAATCTGGTTGTTTTGTAAAGATTGAAACCCTAAAATATAATCTCTAAAAGGATGAAAGCCATAGGATAATAGATCAATACCCTATGAGTAAATCGAAGCTCTATACGTTCGATCCAAACCCTAAAATCAAGATTTGATCCAATGATCAATTAAAATCAGAACCTTGAAGGTTTTGAATCTCAAAATTAAACTCCCTTGATCTAAGATCAAATCGAATTCCCAAAACCCTAATTTGAAAAATCGATTTTAATTGTTTGGATTTTAAAATTTTTTGTTTGATTGATTGATCACCTAGAACTATGATTATGATTGTTTAAACTTGAATCTTGAAATCTGAATTGATTGGCATGTTTAAACTAAAACCCTAATGATCTAGTTTAGATTGTTTAAAATTGAAATATGAAACTATAGGATTAGGTTAAACTATTCTAGACATAATCATATTTGTGGCCGTGTGGCCTTGTTGTATTCATAACTAAACCTAATCACATTGATTGATTGCAATTGCACTTAGAATCTCATGTTAGAATGGTATTGAAATTGAAATTGAAATCAAGTATGATTGTTCTTTGCTTGGCCGATTAGCTTGCTTGTGTTGAATACATTGTATAAACTGATAGAATGCATCTATGCTAGGATTGCAATTACACAACAAACTATATGCATTGATCTTGAATTGAATCATTAGCCGTGCGGCTTGTTTTCCTGTTTTGGCCGTGTGGCTTCCTCATGGCCCTGTGGCTTCTTCTTGGCCGTGAGGCATAAACCTTAGCCATATGGCTTGCTTGCTTGATTGATTCTATTGATTGTGAGTTAAGTCAGCTAGATTGATTGCATATTGAATCTGAAACCCTAAATCTCGAATTTGAATCCCTAAGGGCCTTGAAACCCTAAATCCTATGATATTGATCCAAATTGAGTTTAGGTTTGATTTTTGTTATTTTGACTGATCTAATTGATGTCTTGAAAGCTAAGGTGCTAGATTATTTTGATTCTCATAAAATCTGAAACCCTAGCCACATTTCGTATTGCTAAGATGATAAAACCCTAATTGGATCAACATAGATTGTTTGCATCATAGCTTGGCCGTGTGGCCTTTATTGCACCTTACTATCATAGCCGTGTGGCTTGCATACATCATATCACCTTGATCACATATAGAATCCGAAAGCTAGGATCGTATGCATCATATATCTATCTAGCCGTGTGGCCTCTTTGCTTGCATCATGACTGTATGGTCGTGTGGCCTTGATTGTATTGCATTAAACCCGCATAGCCGTGTGGCTTACTTACTGATGCATTGATCATTACTTGATTGCTTGCTTGGCCGCATCATACATCACCTAGGCCGTGTGACCTCATTGCATATCACCCCTATAGCCGTGTGACTTGTTTATTAGAAATGCATTAACTCGATTGTTTACTTGGTCACACGATTAATTTTCTTATAAAGATTGAGTGATATATGATTACAGATGTCGAAAATCAGCAATCTAGATTATGCTGCCATAAATCTCATTGGAGAGAATTATTTACAATGGGCATTAGACACAGAGATTGTCCTGAAATCAAAGGGCCTCGGTGAATGTATCATCGAGGACAATAATGCAAGTGAAAGTAATAGATACAAGACAATAATGATTACTCGCCAACCCCATTACCTGACACTACAAGAAAACATCGTAATTCTGACGGAAAATGAGATCCTCAGAATATTCCGACGAATTTCCGAGGAAATTCCGAGAAAACCCAAAATTTGGGTTTCCTCGGAATTTCCTCGGAATGTACCGATGAAATACCGAGGAAATCATATTCCTCGGAAAACACCGACGAATATCCGAGGATATATTATAGCCGTTAGAGAGCCGTTGGGGGATTTTAAAAATTCTGAGGAAATTCCGAGGAAAGAGCTGTTGCCGTCGGGATTCCATCGGAATTTCTTCGGTACTGTCGGCAACATTTCATCTATAAATACCCGCACCCCCCAACCTCTTCATTCACTCCATTTCTTCATCCTCTCACATACTATATTTACACACGAATTTGTTTGAAAAAAGCATGTCTTCTTCAAATTATTATCGTTCTTGGATCGATCGACCTCATTTGGATCCGAACACGAGATTGCTTACGGAAGAATACCAACGAGGTATAACCGAATTCATGGGGTTAGTTCAACGACAACCGGAAGCAGAAACATGTATGTTAAGATGTCCTTGCTCTAATTGTAAAAATAGAAAGATTATTAAAGAGTGGGATGTTTGGACTCATCTATATTTGAATGAGTTTACACGAAGTTACAAAATTTGGTATCATCATGGAGAAACTGATTATGAATATGATAATACTAGCGAACCTCAGCCTGCGGTTAGGTTAGAAGAACCAATTAGAATGGATGTAGATTATGGTGTAGGTACTGAGCAGATGGTAAATGATCATTTTAGAGGGGAAGATTTACCCAATGCAGAAGCTATGAGATTTTATGATATGTTGGATGCTGGAAAGCAACCCTTGTACGAAAGTTGCAGAGATGGTCATTCAGCTTTATCATCTGCAACAAGACTGATGGACATTAAAACATATTATAATTTGGCTGAAGGCTGTGTGGATGCGATTGCTGATTTTGTAAAAGGTATTCTACATGAAGATAATGTAGCCCATGGTTCATACTACGAGGTTCAGAAACTGGTAGCTGGTCTTGGTTTATCGTATCAAGTAATAGATGTAAGCAGCGATAACTGCATGATTTATTGGAGGGCGGATGAACAGCGAGTTACATGCAAATTTTGTGGAAAGGCTCGTTATAATGATACGAGTGGAAGAGTTCCAGTGCCATTTAAAAGGATGTGGTATTTGCCTTTGAAGGAAAGGTTGCAGAGGTTGTATCAGTCTGAACGCACAGCGCAACCAATGAGATGGCATGCGGAGCATTCAACAAATGGTGAGATTAGACATCCTTTAGATGCAAAAGCGTAGAAGCATTTCCAATCAAAATATCCCGACTTTGCGAATGAGAGAAGAAATGTCTACCTTGGATTATGTACTGATGGTTTCAGCCCGTTTTGCAAGAGTGGAAGACAATATTCTCTATGGCCAGTCATTCTTACACCATACAACTTACCGCCAAACTTGTGCTTGCGACGAGAGTTTTTGTTTCTCTCCATTCTCGTTCCCGGACCAGAGCATCCTAAGAGATCACTTGATGTGTTTCTTCGGCCACTAATATATGAGTTGCAACAACTATGGGCTCAAGGTGCTGAAACACACGATGTTTCATGTAAAGAAAACTTTCAAATGCGGGCAGTACTTATGTGGACAATAAGTGATTTTCCAGCAAATGGTATGTTATCTGGATGGACAACGCATGGAAGGCTATCATGTCCATATTGTCAAGATAACACTGATGCTTTCCAACTAAAACACGGAAGGAAAACGTGTTGGTTTGACTGTCACTAGAGATTCCTACCACCTGATCATCCATATCGTAGGAGTAGGAATTTGTTTACGAAGAACAAGAGGGTGTTTGACAGTCCACCTCCGGAAATTTGTCGACACAACTAAGAGATTTTGGTGCAGAAAGGACGCAAGACCAAGGTGGACATGTGCATTATCCGGTAGATGCTGTTGGAAAACTACATAACTGGCACAAAAAGAGTATTTTCTGGGATCTGCCATACTGGAAGGATCATCTGCTGAGGCATAATTTAGATGTCATTCATAGTGAGAAGAACTTTTTTGACAATCTCATGAACACGATCCTTAACGTTCAATGTAAAACAAAGGATAATTTGAAGTCAAGACTGGATTTAGTCGATATATGTGCTCGTTCAGAACTTCATGTTGATGAGAATGGTAGGGCTCCTTTTCCCATATACCGACTTGATGCAGAGGGAAAAGATGCGTTCTTTGATTGGATTTCAAACGATGTGGAATTTCCAGACGGTTACGCATCTAATTTGCGTAACTGTGTCGACAGAAAGGAAGGAAAGTTTATCGGCTTGAAGAGTCACGATTGCAATGTAATGATGCAGCGCCTCCTTCCGTTTGCCTTCAAGGAACTATTACCACGGAATGTTCATGAAGCAATTGCAGGGATTAGTGATTTCTTCCGCGATTTATGCACGAGATCAGCGACTCTTGAAGGTATTGAAAATTTGAAGACTAACATAGCCGTGATTCAGTGTAACCTTGAGAAGATATTTCCTCCATCATTTTTTGATGTTATGGAGCATCTTGTTATTCACCAGGCAAGAGAATTGGAACTTGGTGGTCATGTGCAGTATAGATGGATGTATTTGTATGAGCGGTATATGTACCATTTGAAGAAGATGGTGAAAAATTATAGTAGGGTGAAAGGTTCTATAATCGCACAGATGATAAATTCAGAAACTTCAAACTTTGCCGAGTTCTACTTTCCAGCAGAAGTGCATACCAAAATAGAAGACCTGCTCGGCATGATGATAGAGGCGAACGGGCAACATATCATGTTACGGTTCCAGACATCTTCACAGATGTTGGACGACTTAGCGGAAAACCAAAGGACCGTCGACTTACTGAGCAGGAGCGCAGTCATTTGCAAACATATTTGCTCACCAACTGCGAAGATGTTCTTCAATATGAGAGGTAAATAAATTAGCTTACAAATTTTTATTTTAACAAGTTGGAATTTAAATCTTAATTAATTATATTATTGTCAACATATGTACAAGATTTTCATGGCAGAAAACCGGTTCGAATATAGATACGCCACAGAGGAGGAACTTGAAGAACTGAAGCAGAGAGAATTTTCTGGATGGATGCTTACTTATGTGAGTGCTTTAAAAAAATTAAAATATTATTTATCACATATTTATACTAATTCACATATATTGATATAACATATATATGTGCTATTAATAGGTGTTTGCTGGTATGACCAGAGGTGAAACATTTGAGGATTGGATACGCGAGATGGCGTGGACCAGATTATGTTGTGAAGTCATATATGAGATTTTGTACTCGAGGATATGCATTCACAACTCAAAAGAGGAGACGTTCGAGTACGACTTATGATGCTGGCGTTTGTTCTGCATCTGGAGATGATGTATACTACGGAAACATACGGGAGATTATGGAAATTAAGTATCCGGGCATGGTTGGATTGCGCTGTACTGTTTTCTATTGTGATTGGTACGACAACACTCCAGATCGAGGTGTGAGAACAGATGCATTTGGCGTTACATCAGTACATTCGAGGCGAAAGTTGCAATATTATGATCCTTTCATTCTTGCTTCTCAGGCCGATCAGGTAATTAAATATACATATATCAATTATTCATAATGATTCATCATCATGTATATTAATAATACTTATTTACAAATTAAATAATTTTTTAAATGTTACAGGTTTGTTATATCAAGTACTCCTGGGTTAGGAACAGAGATGATCCATGGGTCATTGTTACATCACTCAACCCGAGAGGCCGAGTTCAGGGAAGTTCTGAGCTGGAAGACCCACTACAACCAAGCACATCCGGTAACTTAAGTGCAGCAGAAGATTTAGCTGCAGTTGGCCTTGTAGTCGATTTAACCGACTTTGGAGAAGAAGCCGTCGTTCACGTAGAGGATGAACCAGAGATTGGAGAGTTTCACCAAGATCCAGATTCAGATTCATCTGGTGATGATGACTCGGAAACAGAGTAGCATCGCCTTTTTTTTTAATATAAGAATACCGAGGAAATTCCGAGGGATAATAGGATTTAGGGATTTCGAGACTTTTTCGATGATTTAGGGCTTTTCTTTTAGGGTTTCTGTTTCCTCGGAAAAGCCTCGGAATATTCTGAGGAAATTCCGAGGAAATCCAAGTGTTCCTTGGAATTTCCTCAGAATATTCCGAGGCTTTTCCGAGGAAGTAGGGTTTTTAAATCGAAAACAACGTTTTGCGGTTTGAATAACACTTATATAACCCTTATTAAGTGTCTTAGACTGATTATGAAGTCAAAAATTTGTTCTTTACTCTATAATAAACACTTTCCGATTGTATGAACGAAATCCCCACAACATAAGAGAAACACTTATACACTTTAATGAACGGTAAAGGGAATACTTACAATTCGTCTTGAAATTTTTTTTATTTCATAATTTATGATCATCTATACAAAGATTCCTCAATGGTATGCATTGCATTTGTATAAGAAATGATATAGGGCAAAAAAATTTGATGTTTTGAAACCACAAACATGTGTTCCTCGGAATTTTCTCGGAATAGTCCGAGGAAATTCCGAGGAAAAATATAAACCATTAGAAATACATGCATAGGATATTCTTTTTCCTCGAATTAATGAACATACCGAGGAAATTCCGACGGATATTTAAGTGTACGTCGGAATTTCCTCGGAATATTTTCATTTAACCGGGCAAATCAGCCGCCAAATATTTCGCGAAAATTGAAATTGAAAATACCTAGGAAATTCCGACGGATAGTTTCCGTCGGACCCTAGGTTTTATAAAGACGAAACACTTCTTCTTCCCCATTTCTCTCTTCTTCCTCCGGCGATCTCTCTCTTCTTCCGGCGATCTCCCCCTTCTCTCGCGACGATCTCTCCGGCGAATCCTCTCTATTCCTACACAAATCATGTAAGGACCCTTTCCCGCTCTCTTAGGTTCTATTTCTTAGGTTTTTATGTAGATTTGATGATTTTAGAAGTTTTTTGATAGATTTTTGTTAGCGAGATTGGTTAGGATTGTGATTTGGTTGTGTAATAGGTTTAGAATTGTGATTTGGTTGGATAATTTGTTGTGTTGAATTGATTTAGAACTTTTTTATACAGTTTTTATTATTTTTGTATTTATAAAATCGATTTTGGATTTTACAAAACGTTTTTTCTATATAAATTCAATTTTTGGATTTATAAAAGATGATTTCATATTTAGAAAAATATTTATATTTATTAAAACTAATTTTGTATTTATAAAACATTTTTTTGATTTATAAACACTATTTTTTTTATTTATAAAAACTATTTTTAAATATGTTTTTCAATTAATATTTATTAAAAATATTTTTAAATATGTTTTTTTTTTAATTTATATATTTATGATAACTAATTTTAAATATTTTTTCAATTAATATTTATTAAAACTATTTTTAAATATGTTTTTTTAATTTACAGGTCTACTGGTGATCAGACCCGGTCTCGATCTCGTCGTGCCTCACCACGAGGTCGTAGTGGTACGGGGAGCCACTCTCAGGGTTCGTCCAGCCACTCTCGGGGTTCGTCCAGCCACTCTCGGGGGTCGAGCAACCACTCTCGGGATTCTTCATTTTCCGCTCCGGTTTTTGCTCCCGCTGCTGCACCCCTCCCATTGCTGCACCCTCTTCCACTGCTGCACCCCCTCCCACTCTTACAGTCGTTCCGGGAGTGATAATTGTTGCCCAGTTGGTTCAACAGCCCGGTCGTGAGCATCTTCCCTATCTCACTCCGTGTCCAAAGGGACGACGTCAAACATGGTAATTAAAAGTCTTTTTTTTCCTTTCATTAAAATTTGATTCATTATTAATAATTTGTTTCTTATATTAGGTTCAACCGATCCGGGAACAGAATCATCGCATGGATCAACAATATGATGTACTCGAACCTCAGCAAGGGATATCCGACTTTCACTCACTTCCCTGCCGAGGACCAGGAGATGTGGTTTCGTCAGTTTGCGGTAAGTATTCTAATTTTTTTACTTATATTTTTAATCTTTAATATAAAATTTCTTCAAATTATGTTTTTTTTTTCAGCAAGAGTTCACCTGGAATCCTGATCACACGAACTTTATCCGTGACGCCTTCGTCCATAAAGTTATGGACAACTATGGGAAGCAGATCTACGAGTGGAAGCAGAAGTGGCTCATCAACCAGGTTTTTTTAATTTATTAAACAATTTTTTGAATTTATTAAACTATTTTTGGATTTATTAAACTATTTTATATTTTTTTTATTAAAAGGTCCCGAAGTCGATCAACAACACGGTCTGGGAGGAGTTGTGTGTGCATTGGGATAAGGACGAGACAAAAGCTACATCCGTGACCAACTCCGCCAACCGCAAGAGCGATCGTGGCGGGAAGGGCATGTACAAGCACAATTGGGTGCCCAGACTATTGCCACTCTGGGGGATCGCTTGGTAAGTTCAATCTCTTTTTTTTAATTATTTAAGTATTTTTATTTTATTTTTATGCATTTCTTCTAATTTCTAATGTTTGTTTAACTTTTGTTTTTTTCAAGGCGGATGAAAATGATGGCGAGCCGGTTGATGATTTCGTCCTAATGAAGACGGCGAATACCAACAAGCACACCGGGGAGATTGATGATGGTGTTGTGAGGGATGTGCTCAGCCTGATCGAAACTCAGAAGGAAGACGAAGAGACCCATCTATCCCAGCTTCAAACCGACCTGGATGATGGTGTTGTGAGGGATGTGCTCAGCTTCTACCAACTTGTCCCGGATTCGAATCAACGAAATCGTTGAATCGGTATGTTCTTTATAAAAAAGTTCAATTCATTTATTTCTTTATTTTCATTTTATCATCTTTTCTATTATTTAAATTTGTTTATTTTCTATTTCAGTCGGTTCCAAAGAAGAAGGGACGTTTGGTCGGTTTGGGTCGTCGAGCCCGGTCGGTTCCTCCTTCTGCACCACAGCCCTATGTTGATCCAGAAGTGCTAGACCAGTTGAAGGACAAAGATTACCGCATAGCTGCGTTGGAGCAAAAGATGGCGGATCAAGAGGCGGGATGGGAGGCAACGAGGAAGCAGAAAGAGCAAATGATGGAGATGATGAAGAGGATGTACCCGAACGAGCAGTTCCCGTAGTTTCTTTCTTTTTTTTTTTCAAAAACTCTGAATGTTTTATTTTGGAATGTACAACTTTGAATATTATCTAATATGTTTTCTATTTCAATTTTAATTTTATATTTTCGAATTTCAATTAAAAAAAATAAATTTTTAATTTAAAAAAAAATTATTTTTGGGAATATTCCGAGGAAGTGTATCCCTCGGGATATTCCGACGACAACTTCCTCGGAATATTCCGAGAGCATATCTCCTCGGAATATCCCGACTGATACACTTCCTCGGAATATTCCGACGGCAAAGGTTTCTCGGAATATTCCGACGGCCGAGGTTCGTCGGAATATTCCGATACCTCTTTTCTCTCTGAATGTTTCCGAGGACCGTTCCATCGGAAATATCCGAGGAGATACCGACGAGGAGATACCGACGAACAGTCCTAGGAAATGTTTCTTCGGAATGTCCTCGGAATCTTTAATTCTCGGTATTCCCTCGGAATTTTCCGAGGAAATTTCGAGGAAATTTTACTTTCCAACGAGAAATTTCCGACGACCATTCTCGTCGGTATGTCCTCGGAATACCGTTATTCCGAGGACATACCGACGATATTTGTCGTCGGAATACCGGTGTTTTCTTGTAGTGTGAAGTCAATGAGGCTGCAGAGGAAAAGAAAAAAAAATCTAAAGAAAGCAGCCACGTCCATCATGATAAACCATACGGCTGTAACCGTGATGAATGGAAAGGACGTGGGCATAGCCAAACTACCTTATACGACCATGGACATATGAATCACTATAACCGTGGTTGTGGACCCAGTTTTGGCCATGGTTAAGGGAGAGGAGGCCGTGGCATTTCTAAGCTACCACACTCGACCAAGTCAGTGTGGCATAAGATATGTAATGGGGAATCATTAGGCTAAAACATCTGATTGTCTAAAAAGAATAATGTTGATTTCGATTTCTGTGTTTGCTTTGCTTTATGTTTGTGATTTTCTTGAATTAATAACTTATATTATAATATGAATGAATGATTTTAGATATGACTAAGAAAACGCCAATATATAAGGCAATGTTGCGGGTATAGTCAGTCATATAAGGGCCTGCGACCAGTATAGAATTGCCTAAAAGGCTACGGCTAGACTTAGTACATTTGCGCCTAAAGAGGCTAAGTACATAGTGCCTAAAAAGAGCACGCATAAAAGACCTAATGCTCTATATCCACCCATAGAAGCCCATTGAGTTTATAAGATATATGATAATGGTTTCCATATAGAAACAATGGGCAAAGGAAACAAAGAGCGATCGAAACTATACATGCATTCTCTACTGATCTAGACTATGCAAAGATCAGTATGATAAAGGCAAAAGCCATGGTAACCAGATTGGTATACCCCACGAAAATTATACACTATATGGCATGACCGGATTAGCCATCCTAGTCTAAACTTGATGCAAAGATTGATATTGAATAGGCACACAGAGTTATCCCATAAGATCTCACGTTGTGTAACATGTACACAAGGGAAACTCATGAGGCTTTATTGTCCTAAGCATCACGAAATTATAGTATGTTTATGAGGGGGAGAGAGGATAAACCCGTGATCCATGATCACACATGATCAATACTACAAATTCGTGTACTACTATGGTCTATGACCATGCTATAAACGGCTCGGCCGCAAAGGCCATTACCTACAAAGGTTCGGCCGTATAAGCCATTATCTATAAGGCTCAGACTCTAAAGTCTATAAAGCTTAGGGACATCACGAGTTTTACATGTATATAAGGTTAATATGCATCAGACCATATAAGTGAGCATAGATATTCCCATCTCAGATTGAATACGGGTCATGAGCCAGACATATACCATCTTAAGAGACTATTTAATAAACCACCACAGACACATGTGCCGTCTAAGATGGAACCTCAGAAGAGGATTGAGAATATATGTTGGATAAAAGTATGTCTTTCTCCCACGAGTTTTAAGAGACCTTGAGCTAAATATGGGTGATCAGATTTAGGCCAAGTGCACGGATTGCATGACTAATGAATCCGACTATCCAACATTAGAAGGAGAAAGTTATAAGCTGGTAAAGATTAAGAGAATGATAAGAGAAATAGAATGGTATCAACCATCATTGTCTTGGCAAGATCCTCGGACTAAAAGTATGATTTAAGACGTCCAAAGAAAGATTATAAAAAGCTAGCTAATCTAGATGCCAGACACTGACCCGAAAAGAAAATAAAAGAATGACTAAGTCATAACCAGCTTAGCACCAAACGAAATCTGATGTCCTAGAGACACAGTCAAGTTGCTACAAAGTTTATACAAGATAGACCAAAGTGGTCTATAAGATAAGGAACCTCGGAAAGAAAAGGTGCATAGAATACAGATCCGAGATCAAAATAGAAACCATACCAGACATTGAGAAAAGGCTGCGCAGCTAAACATCTAAGGTACCAAACCATGTAGCTTGGGACGCCAAGCTACTAGGTAACAAAGGTCCTGGATAATGAAATCTCAAATCGATTAGATCATGTCTGGAACACAATGGAACCACACATATATATAAGTGTCGACACATGAGAGTTATATTTGTATAAGGATACATAAAGTAGTAGCACTTGAGTTTAAAGATATAAACGAGAATCATGAACCCACGAAAGAGTACTCATAAAGATTAAATATTAGGTTGAAAAGATAAATGTGGGGTTTAAAGTATCTAAAGAAGACATAGGCGTATTGGCCATACACATATACAGAAACGCCATCTGATAAACCAGTGAAATAGATGGGTCTTGTGAGGGAAAAGAAACCGTGAGATATGGTACATGATCACGTGGTCTAAAGGTGTTCATGTTTCCTACTAACAACATTCGATCATAGCTTGTTACACAAGGATACTCACAGAGACCAAAGGAACAGATTATAAGGAGATAAACTCCTATGTGGTGGATGTTGCTACATATTTTCGAAATTGACAAAGGTCTGGTCATAAGAAAGAAATTAGATACAAAGATGTAGTAAGTAGCATATGGATCACTGGATAAAGAACAACATTGTTCCTAAGTTGTTCATGGATAAAGAACAACATTGTTCCTAAGTTGTTCATGGACTGAAACAAAGCAGCTGCATATATTATATAAAGGAATTGTATAAGGACAATCCAAATTCAGTCCATACATATACTTATAAAAGAGATTTAAATTCCTTATAATAAACCAGCCTAAAGAGAGGTTAATTGGTTGATACTAATTATTTATTAAATCTGTCTGGCTAGAGGTGTCCGGCCCTTCTTCTTTGATCATGGCTAGTGGAAAAGAAAGATCAGCCATCATGATTGCCGTCCATAAGCTCGTGTAGTCGAGGTCCATGACCTAATAGATCTTCCGGTGCGTGGTATGATCCACGGCAACAAAGGTCATGGGACACCATCAAGGTATGGATAAAAGAATGCAAAAGCATTACCGAATGCAAGAGAGATTACTGATCGAGATCCATGAGTGTGTTCTGCCGAAGAGCCATAGCTTGATGAGATTATAAAACTCACTACAGCAATAATCATTGATCACATCTTAATCTAGAACACTCATGAGACAAGTTATAAACATGTATAGAAGAAGTCTATGACTCAATATGGATCGATCAGATTAGTGCATAGTCGATGATAATAAAGAAAGATCTATGGACAAAGACATTGGTACACATCCGTGTAGTAGATACACCGGAACATAGGTTTACGACCTGAGACTATAAGTTCATAAGTACCATGCTCAGTATATATATTGTCCACAGTGTGTTTAGTATGTCCGACCTAATTAAGAGTAGTTGACAACCAAAGGTCCACTTCTTGACCACACACACACGATGTCAGAAGACATGAGAAGAGACCGGAAATGTCAAAGTAATCCAATTGCGGTTCAGTAATGAACTTGGCCGATTTGTTTACTCCCTACCTGCACGTTCAGGAAAGATCACGCATCAGATGCGTAGACTGAAGAAACCTCCACTGAGGTCCACATCAGGGGGAGTAGTACGTATTGTACTCTTTTTCCTTCATCATGGTTTTGTCCCACTGGGTTTTCCTGATAAGGTTTTAATGAGGCAACATGAAGCGTACTACGATCCTGAATGGTTATGGCATCCAAAGGGGAGTGTTATAAATCAATTAGTGGATGTCCATAACCGGCCCGGTCCATAACCGACTCATACACCTAGAGAGAGAGTCGGCCACGACTTAGAGAGAGAGAGAGGCGGCTTGGAGAAAAGGAAACCATCTTTCCTTTTCCTTGTAATTGTTATCTTTCCATTATTATGTATTTGTTATAAATCAATTAGTGGATGTCCATAACCGGTCCGGTCCATAACCGGCTCATACCCTAGAGAGAGAGTCGGCCACGACTTGGAGAGAGAGAGAGAGGCGGCTTGGAGAAAAGGAAACCATTTTTCATTTTCCTTGTAATTGTTATCTTTCCATTATTATGTATTAGTAGTTTTCCTAATCCTAATGGATTTAGGTTTTGGATACTTTCTTTTTTACTTATCTTGTAATCCTCTATAAAAAAAGAACACTTATTCATTAATGAAATATAGAAACATTCGGTTCTCAAACCTTCTTTTTACAACAATTTATTTGTTTGTCAACAACTCTCAAGTTGAATCTCAACGCTACTAGTTTACTACAATCATTTATTTTTTAGAAAAAAATAGTTTTACATAACACTAGTACAACTTTTTTCCAAAAATAATTACACAGAAAAGAAGTCTCAAAATAACATTAACTAAAAAACTCGAATTTGGAGCTAGTGATTATAGTTTAATATGCAAAGCAAATTCAGATAAAATGTTTAGATTTTAAAGTAATTTAGTTATTTTAACTTAAAATAGTGTTATTACGGAAATTTTTTTTCTTATGTATATTTATTCTTAATGTCATTATTGATGTGGGATTTCCCATTTTAATGTTAGGTATACTAATTTTCAACATAATTCGTAATTAGCATTTTATCCTTGCTGACTTTGCTGTAAAGTAGACAAAAAAAAAGCTAAACTGAACAGAATAAAATAAAGAAAAACTAAGAACGGGAGAAAAGTTTTTTTTTTTTTTTTTTTTGATAACTCTAGTATCTGGGCAGCCACATTGTCAACTATCCCCCCGAAAAAAGTCCAGCGCCCCAACGGAAGGGATGTTAAATCCGTTGTGGCCAAGGCTCGAATCCGGATGGCGAGCAGTACAGCTGTACCTCCTTTACCACCAAGCTACGAGCGCTTGGTTACGGGAGAAAAGTTATGTGAACATAACCAAATGTCTCTCCTCTAAGTAAGATTTAAATCAAAGCTCAGCTCTAAGAACCTTCAAGCTATCAATAAACTTTTTCTTGACTTCTCTTGTTTCCCCATATCTTTCTTCCTCGTCAAACGATATCTACATCATGGTGCAAAATGGATAGAGAACCAATATGAAAAACACATGCAAGCAGCACACACTACAAAAAAACAGTAAGGATACTGAAGGAAAAAATCGTCGGAATTTCGTCGGAATAATGTTATTCCGACGACATACCGACGAAACAAGTCCTCGGAAATAATTCCTCGGAATTTCTTCTTTCCTCGGAAATTCCTCGGAATTTTCCGACTGAATTCTGAGGAAACAAATTTCCGAGGAAATTCCGAGGATCACTAGTTTGTCGGAAATCTCCTCGGAATATACCGAGGGAGAACTTCATCAGGATATTTCCTCGGAAGTTCATCGATCGATGCGTTTTTGGACATATATCCATCGATCGATCCGTTTATAAAAAAACGTTCGGAATATACCGAGGGACATTCGGTATATTCCGAGGAAAGGTGTCCCTCGGTATATTCCGAGGAAGATGTCCCTTGGTATATTCCGAACGTTTTTTATAAACAGATCGATCGATGGATATATGTCCACAAACACATCGATCGATCGAGTAAAAAATATAATTAATTTCCTCGGACTGTAAAAAATATTAATTTTTTTTTAAATAAAATTTTTGAAATTTAAATTCGAAAATATAAAATTGAAATCGTATTAATTAATATTCAAAGTTTCACAAATAAAAATAAAACATTCGGAGTTTTTGGAAAAAAAAAACTACGGGTCTTGCACGTCCGGGAACACCTCGTTCGGGTACATCCTCTGCATCATCTCCATCATTTGCTGGTTCGGCCTCCTCTGTGCCTCATAGCCCGCCTGTTGAGCCGCCATCTAGGTCTCCAACAAAGATATGCGATCATCCTTGTCCTTCAAGGATGCTATCGAGGCCGGGTCTGATCATCATGAGACGTGTAAATTAAAAAAATATATTTAATAAATACAGAAATATATAAATTTTTTTTTTTAAAAAAAAAAATCCCAAATAATTTAATCACAAAAAAAGATTTATAGATATTAAAAGTATTTAATAAATATATAAAAATAGTTCTAATAAACAAAAAATAGTTTTAATAAATAAAAAATAGTTTAATAATTACAAAAAATAGTTTTAATAATATATATATATATATTAAAAATATTTTTAAATCCCAAATAATAGTTTTTAATCACAAAAAAAGTTTTATAGATATTAAAAATGTTTTGTAAAATCCAAAAAATCGAATTTATATACAAAAAAGATTTTGTAAAATCCAAAAAATCTAATTTATATAGAAAAATCGTTTTGTAAAATACAAAAATCGATTTTATATAAAAAAATCAATTTTATAAATACAAAAAAAATAAAAAAATTATAAAAAAATTCTAAATCAATTCAACAAAACAAATTATTCAACCAAATCACAATTCTAAACCTATTATACAACCAAATCACAATCCTAACCAATCACCCTAACAAAAATCTATCAAAACTAAACAAAAACCTAACAAATAGAACCTAAGAGAGTGGGATAGGGTCCTTACATGATTTGTGTAAGAGAAGGGGGAGATCGCCGGAGATATCGTCGGATTTCAGGGGGAAATCGCCGGAGAAAAGAGAGGAGTCGCGCAGAGGAAGAAGAGAGAAATGGGGAAGAAGAAGGGGCTCGTGGTTATAACACCTAGGGTCCGACGGACATTATCCGTCGGAATTCCGTCGGAATTCTAATTTCAATTTTCGCTAAATATTTGCCCGGTAAAATGAAAATATTCCGAGGAAATTCCGACGGATAGTAAAATATCCGTCGGAATTTCCTCGAAATATTCCGAGGAAATACCGAGGAACTAGTGTTTGGGGTTTCAAAACATCAATTTTTTTTGCCGTATTTCATTTCTTATACAATTGTAATGCATACCATTGAAGATTCTTTGTATAGATGAGCATAAACCATGAAATAACAAATTTCAAAACTAATTGAAAGTATTCTCTTTACCGTTCATTAAAAGGTATAAGTGTTTCTCTTATGTTGTGGGATTTCGTTCATACAATCGGAAAAGTGTTAATTATACGGTAAGGAACAAATTTTTGACTTCATAATGAACGTAAGACACTTAATAAGGGTTATATAGGTGTTATTCAAACCGCAAAACGTTTTTTTCGGTTTAAAAACCCTATTTCCTCGGAATTTCCTCGGATTATTCCGAGGGAATTCCGAGGAAACCCTTTTCTTCCTCTGAATTCCGTCGGAATATTCCGAGGAAATTCCGAGGAACTAGTGTTTGGGGTTTCAATAAGTCAATTTTTTTTTAAACGGATCGATCGATGGATACATGTACCAAAACGCATCGATCGATAGAGTATATCAGGTGTTCCTCGGAATTTCCTTGGAATATTCTGAGGCTTTTTCGAGGAAACAGGGTTTGGGGTAACAATGTGATCGATCGAGAACAAAATCTCGTACGTTTTTTATAAACGGATCGATCGACGTATATATATCCAAAAACGCATCGATCGATCACTAAGATGGACCAAAGCGTAACAATGTGATCGATCGATTGGATTATCCCATCGATCGATCGAGAATCTCAAGCGTTCCTCGGAATGTCCTCAGAAAATCTTGTAAGTTTTTTTATAAACGGATCGATCGATGAATATATGTCCGAAAACGCATCGATCGATCACTAAGATGGACCAAAGCGTAACAATGTGATCGATCGATTAGATTATCCCATCGATGGATCGAACAAAATCTCGGGAGCCTTGTTTTAAACGCATCGATCGATCCGTATTTGTACAAAAACGCATCGATCGATGCGTGTGCGGGAAACAAAATTATAAGGCAAAACCCGAACTTTTTGGATCAAAACCTCAGAACTCTCATCCCCTCCGATTTTCCCTATAATTCGACCCCCCCCCCCTTTTCGACCCCCCGCCCCCCCTTTTTGGTATACACTAGGTTCGCTAGTACTACCATGTTCATAATCAGTTTCCCCATGATGATACCAAATTTTGTAACTTCGTGTAAACCCACTCAAATATAGATGAGTCCAAACATCCCACTCTTTAATAACCTTTCTATTTTTACAATTAGAGCAAGGACATCTTAACATACCTGTTTTTGCTTCCGGTTGTCGGTGAACTAACCCCATGAATTCGGTTATACCTCGTTGGTATTCTTCCGTAAGCAATCTCGTGTTCGGATCCAAATGAGGTCGATTGATCCAAGAACGAAAATAATTTGAAGAAGACATATTTTTTATGAATCAAATTCGTGTGTAAATAGAGTAAGAGGGATGATGAAGATATGGAGTGAATGAAGAGGAAGAGGACTGCTTGTATTTATAGTTTAAATCCTGCCGACAGACTGAAAAAATTCCGACGGAATTCCAACGCCAACGGCTAGTTCGTCGGAATTTCCTCGGAATTTTGTAAAATCCCCCAGCGGCTCTCCAACGGCTATAATATTTCCTCGGAATTCATCGGTTTTTTCCGAGGAACACATTTTTCCTCGGAATTTCCTCGGAATATTCCGACGGATTGATATTTCCTCAGAATTCCGTCGGTATATTCCGAGGAAATTCCGAGGAAACCAAATTTTGTGTTTCCTCGGAATTTCCTCGGAAATTCCTCGGGATATTCCTAGGATTTCATTTTCCGTCAGAATGTCCGTCAGAATACCGCTGTTTTCTTGTAGTGACATAACATAGGAACTAAAACTGAACTCAACTCCTTTCTCTCTCAAGGCTATCTTCGTCCTCATGCTGTAAGGACTTGCTCGGAAATCAAAACCAACTTTCCCATTTTCTTTCCCCATTGTTGGTTTGGTTCTACAATACTCTCACCATATAACGATATATATATACACTCATGTATAATAGTTGAGAAGTGATTATGGTGAAGGCGTGGGAAAGGAATTGGATTAGATAAGCTTAAGAATGTGCTGTCCAGACGATAGTGGAGTCCACTCAAAAAGCTTATAACTGTTCTGTTCTTCTATGTATTTATTACATGTGATTACAATGTTTTCAATACAAGGAGGACCATAGTAAAACGAAACTATATTATATAATACATGAATAATCCTTTGTACCAGAAACTCTCATTCTCTTGTTCTCTCCAATGACTCAAGTTTCAGAGCAGCACTACAAGAAAGCCACAGAAACAGGAAAAATGAACTTCTGACTTTGCTAAGTCTTTATGCAAATGTAATGTTTCTTTTGATATGTGTATAAACTTTCATAACATGAACTCTCAATTCACAGAGATGATACCTACCTGTTGAGGCAATATCGTTTTCCGGTTGGTCGTGGACCGTCATCGAAGACATGACCAAGATGGGCGTTACAAACAGCACAGATAACTTCTTGTCTAGGCATGAAGATGATAGAGAGGTCCAGCTTTGACTTCACATTGTTTCCAATAGGTTGGTAATACGATGGCCACCCGGTTCCACTATCAAACTTTGTTGATGAGCTGCAAGAAAATCATCACTATCATATATTAATCCAATACAAAATTCATCATCATTAACGAGTTTGAGAAAATAGTAGCTTACTCAAACAGTGGCGTGTCGCAACAGATACATTTGTATACTCCTGGGGTCTTTGTATTCCAATACTCACTGATTAAATGTAAAAAGACAAAGAACAAAGTCGTTACAGTGAGTGAAGAAAGATTGTAATAGTGTGTACTTGGATGAACAAGACATGTGCATACCCAGTGAAAGCTCTCTCTGTCCCCTTCTGTCTAGTGATGTAATACTGTTCCGGTGTAAGCCGTTTCTTCCACTCACCTTCACTTATTGAAGCAAAGTCACTCTTTGCAGCTTCTGCACATCATTATTGTATCTCTCAAAATCTTAGGGTTTTGCTTACTAAACTGATCTAAAAAGTAACAACACTCTCAACAACAGCTACATGAAAAATGCAAAGCTCTGGTTGGTTATAACATTCTTCATATCTTTAACCTAATCCTCAAAACTGATTGAGTGTGACGCAAGTAAACATTCCCTACCTAATCTTTCTTTCAGAACATCTTAATCATCAAATCACAACCTTTGGATAACGCTCTCTTACCAAACATTCTGAACATCAGGTAATGAAAATGCAAAGCTTTGCTTGGTTAAAACATTCTACACCTCTTTAATCAAATATTCTCATAACAGATTGAGTGTGACCCAAGTAAATAATCCTAACCTAATCTCTCTTACTAAACCTCATAATCATCAAATCCTAACCTTTGGAGAAAGCGAAAACAAACATATGACTAACAGATAGATTCAAAAGACAATAAGATACGAAAGAACAGAACCTTGGACGTTGTCTGATTTCTGAGAAGAGTTAAAGGAACCCATGGAACAACGAAGAAGAACAGAGAGATTCAAGTTTCTGGGTTTTGTAAGAGAACGACAAGCGAATCCGGAGAGACTCGGTTTGGAGATTGAATCGAGCCTTGTACTCGCTGAGAAGAAGCTTGATTGAATGGTGAAACAACTAGAAGAAGCCATCTTCTTTTGAATACTGTTTCGATTTTGAAGTCTTCTTCTATGACATCCACGAAATGGAGAATGTTACAGAAGGAGAACACGTGGCACGTTGAGGATGCGAGATGACATCTGGAACTCTAGCTGCCACGTCGAGACCAATTACTGGGCTTTTTAGCTATGGTAATAAGCCCATTAATTTAACCGAGAGAACCATGCGCTTTTTATTTCGAGTGAAGAAGTATTTGGGCAGCGAAAGCGATTCTGATTCGGTTTAATCCGGTTTGCTTTGTCCACATCTAAGAAAAACGATTTGATTTAAAAGCATTTATGCACTAAGATACGGTTTGAAAGAGGGGAAGGATGTAATGTTGACATAAGACATAACTCTCGTCCCATTCTACAGTTATATCACCTTATACACTATCGATGATTGACTGTAGAAATTAACGCACAGAAGTTACATTTGATGTAACTGTAAAAAAGAAGTAAAAAATTGAACATATTTCTATGGTCATATTCTACTGGTTGGAAAATAAAACTTTAGTAAATATAGTTCCTACAACTATTTTATTATTATTTAGATTTTGAAGATGATTAGTTGGACTCTATAACTGTAATAAAATTCTATAAAATTTATTTTATAAGATTTTTTTGATGTAGTTGTATTTACTAAAAGTTAAATGAAAAAGTAAATATATTGTTACAACAATATCTTTTCTACAACTTACAAAATATATAAAAAAATTACAGTTTTTCTAATTTATTTTTTGAATTATACCTTTTAAAACTAATATAAAGTATTATTATAATTTTAAATAGTGGATAAAAATTAAAAAGTAAATACAGCTTCTACATCTCAACCAACCCTGATCTGACTCTAATAATTATAAATTTAAAATATGTAATTTCTGATGAACTTATTAAAACCAACATTAAACAGCTAAATAAACTAATCCAATCTGATGGATTGTATCAGAATAGATATAGTCTTATCATTCATAATCAACATCCATATGTGTGAGTTGTTGTTAATTCAAAAATAATAATTTATGACATTTCAAGAGATTTTAAAATAATCTCAATGATTGTTTGCTAGATGATGAAATGTTAAAACTTCTTTTGTAGAGTGATAGTTGCAATAAAATATTTCTCTTTTTATATATTTAAATCTTGTTATATGCGTTCAGCCTCATATATTTAAATCTTGTTATATGAGTTTATGCTATAAGCCTATAACCAAAAAAACATCAAGAAAATTGAGGTAAATGCGTGTCTAAACCGTTGACAAAAAGAAAAGGTGTTTTCAATGTTCCGAAGAGTCTTATTATACTGTTGGTCGGACCGCGTTGGTATATATTTTGTCAAGAACACGACATATCAGTCTCTCATGATATGATCCATTAACAAATAAATAGAATCAAAACTACCTGTATTGCTTTAATTAGTATATCTATTTTTATATCGTCAGTAAGTAGCACAGCAAACGAGATCTCGTAGCATGAAAACTTGTGCAATAAAACAAATCAAAATTCAAAAGTATAGTGACTAGTCCGTAAAAAGAAGTCAGTTTTTTTTTTTTTTTTTGAACTTAAAAAGAAGTCAGTTTTGTAGAACATGAATTAAAGGAAACACAAAATTCCTATATATTCCATTATATCAACAAAGATATGAAATTAGTGGCATTTCTTCAAAAAAGCATAAATATTATAAAGAACCTTTCAATTTTTGATTGATACTTCCTTTACCATAAGATTATGGTCCAAATGTCCATCCTCAGAGAAATATGGCACGTTGATTTCTTTTTACGATGCCTTTGAAGTTTGGAGTAGTGTGACTAGTCAGGTGCGAATATTAACTATTCAGATAAAAGTGAATTAGAACTCTATAATATAAGGTCAACCAATATTTAAAAATAATTATATTCTTCAATATACGGCTGTGGTCAAAATTCCCTTTTTGTTGCTAGCATGCACAATAAAACATGCATGAATAGGACTATTCGAAGAATAATATATCAAATGCCATATATGGAATTAGTTCACACAATCCTCGCAACATGCGCCTATAAATACCTTTATCATGAGTAAGAGCCTGACCATAACAACATCACAAGATAAGGAGAAGATGTAGAGAAAAATAATGATGATGGTGAGGGTTTCTATTGGTATCAGAGAGTCTTGCATGGAAAAATAGAGAATGATATTGAGCCAAAGATGACTTGCCGATTTTACCAACAAACCTAAAATTGATATTGGCTACCGGCAAGTCGACTTTGGCTCTGTTTCCTTCTCTTCTTTTCGATGTCAGACTCTAGATATCTATCTACATATCATCATCACTATCCTTGTGCTTATTAGTACATTCATCATGAGTAAGAACCTTACCATGACAAGATCACAAGATAAGGAGAAGAGGTGGAGACAAATAATGATGATGGTGAGAGTTTTTCTTTGTATCAAAGAGTCTTGCATAGAAAAATAGAGAATGATATTGAGCCAAAGATGACTTGCCGACTATACCAACCAATCTCATGAACTGATATTGTTGACCGGCAAGTTGACTTTGGCTCTGTTTCGTTCTCTTTTTTTCGATGTAAGACTCTAGATATTAACCACATATATCATCATTATCCTGATTATAACTTGTAATTTCATTAACATGCGTTTTTCCCTATGCAAACATTTGATGAGTGTTAATAGCGTTTGCTCTTCTAGTTCTCTTATTTCAACTTTTCTCACCGTTAAATTTTCATCAGGTACTAACTGAAACAGTAATTCATTACTATGTTTGCTATTGCTATTCTTATGAATCATTTTGCAAGTAACCTGGTAGTGATTTCTCTCACGCAACTCTCTTTGATCTCTTCATATAAAATATTCAACGAATTTGGAGCATCAACAACTAGCAACTTATGGCCAGAGGTGGACGCAAGGTTAGACGGACTGTGGTACGTACGGGTTCCATTTTTTTAGAAAGAACAGATCGCGTGTTTGACTGTTGGGTTAAAACACTGACCCATACATATGTGTTTGGTCAAGCCGTCAAGGCAAACGTCGCCGACAATATCTTGTAATGTAAAGGTCAAGCTTTAGGAATTAGGGTTGCTTTTACATAATATTGCATGCCAACGAATGTAATTTGTTTATTAATTACTAGGGTCGGCCCGCCCGTTATACTTTACTTGTGATCTATGTTATTATTTTTAATATAATTTTTTAATTTGTGTTTTAGGTTCACATTTGCAAAAAGTGCATATGAGATATACTATTTTATTAATTTAAGTTATTGGTTAGTTAATTTGTAAATAATTTTTGTTTGACTTTTTGCTTCTATGATATTACCATGATTGAGTTATTATATCATTCTCAGTTGAATTTTTTTATTAAAGTAATTAAAAAAAATCACATTTAGTTAATGTGAGTGATTTATTATATATTAACATCTAAATAATATATTTGTTATATCTCAATTTTAGTGTTTGACCCTTTTAAAATAGGAAGCTTGAGTCCGTGAACTGATCTTTATATTTTGTCTTTTAAATGTTGTTTGGGTTAATATGACAATTCTTTTTGGTTTTCGTACAAAATTAATAGTGAGTTTTTAGTGGTGGTATGATAGGTAGACGATTTTGAACTTTTTTGGAATGTTTTTAGTATTGTAAGTATTAACTCGGAGGTTAAATTAACATGAAATTTTTAACTTTATTTGGAAAACCACTTGAGTTCAAAATTAACATGCAATTTAAGTCACAACCCTAAGTACCCTAAGTTTCATATTCTTCCAGTGATTTATAAGAAATATTTAACAGCCCTACTTGGAAGCTCACATAAAGAGCCGGAGACCGTTTGTTTTCTTATTCTTAAAGGGCAACAATCTGTTTAGGACCACATAAACTCATAAGTTTGGCGCTAATAGTTTTTTTTGTTTGGAACACAAAAAAATAGTTTACTTACTAAAGTTGTGTTTAAAAAAAAAATGTTTGTGTTTTATTGGAAGAGGTAAGAAAAAAGTAAGAGACGGAAACTATCGCACTTGCACGTGAAAGTCTGGTGCTATTTGAATTGAAACCCAAGTGACATGTTTTTGTTATTTTCTCTTATTTTTAGGGTTTTAAGGATTTACTAGAAGTTAAATGAATACTGATGTTTTTTAAGACAAATTAATGGATCAAAATTAAGTTTTTTTTGTCACGAAGATTTTCAAAACATTTACAGACAGTATACAGTGTATAGATTAAATAAAAATGCATTATTTAATTTGTTTTCCGTAATAAATACAGAACTTAATAGGAAACTATTTTTCGATTCAGTAAAAAAAAACTATTGTTGAAAAGAAATAATGTTTATATTAATAAAAGAAATTTCAAATTACAAAACTGGCATTTACAACTTTGTATTTATATTTCTTTGAATCGGACTTTGATTTAACATTACTAAATAACTCTATTCAATAAAGTTAACAAAAATATATGATCGGACAGTCGTAAAGAAGCTATTTACTCTATTTTTTTAATATATATTTTCGTCACCATCATCTTAAAAGAAAGGCCTTGAGAAAAGTCAAATGTGTCTTTATCTCTTTAGTTTTTTTATTTATTTGAGAGCTGGTATTCAATTAAAATAAAGAAGTGTAAAATATTACATCCCCAATGGGGCAGATTCGATTGAGACTTCAAATAAAAATCCTAGTATTATAATAGCCCGGAGTTTTATATCAACGAAACCAGTTGCCCATGTTAGTAGTCCATTGGATAGAATCACGAAGAGGCCCATCAAAACCCAATCAAGTAGAGGAAAAGTCAATTCTGGAAAATACATGCAAACATTGGTTTTGTCGAAGATTGACGAAGATCCGAGAGATGGAGTGCACGAAAGAAATCATTTGCTAAATTAGCAAACCAGGAAGCATCAAGACGTAAAGTACCAAACTTGCATCAACTAAGAGGAGAGATTAGGATTAGAATCCCGAAGACCAGAGATTTTATTCCTGATAGTAGAGTCTATCAATCGCAAGACATGAGAGAATTAAGAACAGAGTCTAGATATGGCATTGCCAGCTAAGGAGGAGTAAACGTCTACGAATTGAAGAACCTCGCCAATTAATGAGAGAGTTAAGAACAGAGTCCCAGTCTCCCCAGTTTTCTTAAAGTTATCTAATCTCTCTTTCTTCTCGGCTTTTGAGAGAGAATAAAAATGGCTTCAGGATTCTCCGGCGACGGTGGTGGGATAAAGTTTTACGGCGGTGCTGGTAGATCTATCCTTGGCGATATCGGAACTGTCATAAAATCCGATAACAAAATCTTCAACCGACGTATAAGAACCATATTCCCAGATTCTCGAAATATTCCACGATTAGATCGGAGATCGGAGACTTGTTATCTGGTGGGAATAAATCCCAGAAAAACGGACTCTAGCTGATTATCAAGCAAATCTACAGCAACATTTGTTTCATAATCAAGCAGCTATCAACACAGAATAATCTGTTGCCGACAATCGAAAAAAGACTGTAGAAATCTACAGAATGATTTAGAAGGAAAAAGTGATGATTTTCACTGAATTGAACTCACTTATTTATAGGTGTAAATCCACAACAATTTGAGATAGGAGATGTATGGAATGAGAAGTCTTGGATGAGTGGGTCGGTGATATTAATAAAAACATTAATTGTATTTAATAAATCTAATAGAGAACAGTAACGCCGCAGTTTTTTCTCAGCGGGAAAAAGAAGAAACATGTCATAACCTAAGTCAAATAATGCTTTTCGTACAGACGAACTTTAAAAATAATAGTCTTGTTGTATGGCACATCCTAAGTCAAACTTCTTGGTTTTTTAACAAGCCCAAATTAAACTTATCCCATTAATTGAAACGCAGCACTTTGGAGTTGACAGACACGTGTTGAGACCAGAACACTCGACTTAATGACGTGGCGCTGAGGTGTCTTCACAGGAGAGAGACCAACATTTTTTTATATATATATATTTATTCTTCCACATCTTTCTTTATTAGTTACTTTAAAGCAACAAATATATGATAACATTTAACCTGCTTTTGGCACTTGTGATTGCATTAGTGTTTCTCAGTTTTTCTGTTGTTAGTTGTGTAGTGTCCGTATTCACCAGATAAGCGTTTGGAAAATTCACTAATATTTGCTCAAACACTCAAAGATTTATGCATTTGACTTTGACGTTAAAATTTCATTATGATATATTGTATGCTCATCTGGAGATCGATGAAATTGGTGTATTGAGAGATCAGCCACTGATGAGAGGAGCAGTTCCATAGATCTAGATGAGGTGATGTGTCGATTAATTTGTTGAGCCGTATAAATTTCACTTAATGTTCAAGGAAATGAAATTAGAAATACATTTTGCTGATAAATGGTAATCTGTTATGAACCAAATTGTGGATGACTCATAGCCAAGAGAGTCGGCCATCTTTTCCTTTTTCCTTATGTCTTTATGTTTTCTTTTTTCTAGTTGGATTATGATTTGTATTCTTTCCATTTATCTATGACGGTGTAATCTCCTATATAAGAAACCTCTATGTTATGAATAAAGATAGACTTTTCCATTACTTTCACAACACGTTATCAGTACAATTGATCTCTAAAACCCTAAGCTAAAATATCGACCATAAACCCTAAATCTCTCTCCATTGCTAAAACCCTAATCTCTATCGATCACCTCTCTTTGATCATGACCCTGATCTGTATTCGACCATTGATCTCAACAAGATCGATCTGTGGACTGATATCTGCAAGTTTCAGTACGCCTCAACTATTTCAGATTGTACGATCAGTCTGTTCCAGTCCGTGGTCAAACTGTTCCAGATCTACGAGTTCTTTGACTGCAATTACCAGCGCGCGTACTAACGATCCCGATCAGCTCAACCTAAGCTAACTCGCGGACTGCAAGGAAACAGTTTGGACCAGTCCGTGTAATTTTCCAGTTTGTACTAGTCCACGTAAGCTCATTCTCTTGGTGGTCCATTCAACCCATCAAAGGTTTAAGAATCCGATTGCTAAGATTGAATGCATCATATCTACTTGGCCGTGTGGCCAGTTTGCATCATATATCATCCTGACCAACATGTTTATGTTATGCGCATGATCTGATCATTATCACCTTTGCATGATCTGCTTGTTTTAAATTGAGGTTCCATAATTCCACTCCTGTACATATAGAATCAGTATGCTAGGTTTGCATTATAACCATATGGCCGCATGAAAACATATAGAAATTACTTGTTTGGTCAATACCCTTGCTTAATAAATCTGTGTGACTTATTATGCATCATATATCACCTTGGCCGTGTGGCCTTATTGCATTATATCACCTTTGGTTGTGTGGCTTGTTTGCTTATTAGAAATGTATTGACTTGATAGCATGTCTTGCTTATGACCGTATGTTAAATATTTTATGAGATCTAAAATTGATTGATATATGATTTGAGATGTCGAAAATCACTTGGATTTTGCTGCCCTAAATCTCTCAGGAGATAATTATTTGAAATGGGCACTGGATACTGAGTTTATCCTAAAGTCAAAGGACTTGGTGAATGAATCACAAAAGGCGATAATGCCAAATGAGAAAGATTGATACATGGCAATATTAATTATTAGCCATCATCTTATTAAGAATCTCAAAGATCAGTATCTGACTATAGAGAATCCTCTAGACCTTTGGACAACGTTAAAAAATCGAGATATGATCACCAAAGAACGGTGTTATTACCAAATTCCCTATTTGATTGGAGGAATCCCAGAATCCATGACTATAAGTCTGTGGATGAGTCTATTGCTAGATGGGCAAAATAATGGATTACTGATGAGAAACAGTGAATTGAGACCTCCTAGATTAACCCCATTACCTAATACCAATAAGGCCGCTGAAGAAAAAAAAAGAGAAGGCCACTACGTTCAGAATGATAGACCACACGGCCATGGCCGTGGAGGGTGGAAAGGACGTGGCCATGACCATTATAACACATTTGGCCGTGAGAATCACTATGGCAGAGGCTGTGGGTATCAACCCAATTTGAGCCATGGTCAAGGCAGTGGCCGTGGTATATCCTTTAAACCACAAAGCTCAAACAAATCAGTGTGCCATAGATGTGGATGGGGAACCATTGGGCTAAGATATGAAGGACTCCCAAACATTTTTGTGACCGCTATCGAAGAGATTCTGAAAGGGAAGAATCCTGAAACCCACTTGGTCTATAAAGATGGTGGAAATAATTTCGAACATGATCAAGATGATCTTATGGAATATGAGACTTATGATTGCCTAAAAGAATCAAGTTGATAATCTGATTTCGACATCAAACTTGTGTGATTGCTTTGCATGTATGCTTTCTCTGATTTTTATCTCCTTGAATATATTTCTATTAGATTGTCTGCTTAGATTAAATGAATGAATAATTTTTCTATATGAATACACTGAAAAACGCCAATATAAGTACTAAAGCAGGTATCGCCAGTCTGAAAGAAGACTATTGCTAGGCTAATATATTATTGCCTAAGGGTATGCATCTGGAAATCAGTGATCCCTTATATTCACCCAGCTCTAAGAGCAAGAGTAGCCTATTGAGTTTTAAAGATATAAGAATGAATGGTTTCCATATTGAAACAATGGGCGAAAGAAACAAAGAGTTCCTTCAGATATATGTATAAAATCGCCCAAGGCCATAATAAGTCCTAAAGACTATACATGCATTCTCTACTGACCTAGACTATGCATAGATCAGTATGATCGAGGCTAAAAGCCTGCGAAAATATACACTTTATGGCACGACCAGATTGGCCATCCTGGTCCAAACATGATGCGAAAATTGATATTCAAAAGGCACAAATTAAAAGATAAGAAGAGTTATCCCAAAGAATCTCACGTGTGTAGCATGTCCAGAAGGGAAACTCATTACGCCATCACCAGTAAAACGGCTACGAGCCTCTTTTTCATAATAAAGACTCTATGTCTAGATAATATTGGTGAATACATGTCCCAAGCGTTTAAATGATTATTGTATGTCCATAGGGGTAAGTGTGGACAATTCTGTGATACATGTCCATACCAAGAACGGCTTGGCCGAAATCTTTTAAAACGCAAATAGCTGATTGATAGACCATAACTTATGAGGTCAAAACTCTCATTCACAGCTTGGGCCACACAAAATTTACATGCACCTAAGTTAATACGCATAAGGCCATTTAGTGAGCATAGATATCTCCTATCACAATTATTAACGGGTCAAGAGCCAGACATACCCCATCATAAGACATTTGGATGTGCTGTCTATGTACTAATTGCTCCACCACAGAGAACTAAGATGGGACATCAAAAGGAGGATGAGGATATATGTTGGATATGATTCTCACACAATAATAAAGTACTTTGAGCCAACTATGGGTGATTATATTTGAGGCCAGGTACACAAATTATTTTAAGATCAGAAGGAGAAAAATAATAAAGCTGGTAAAAGAATGGTAAAAGAAATAGAATGAAATCAACCATCAATGTCTTGGCAAGATCCTCGGACTAAATAATGTGAAATAGACGTCCAAAGATTATACATTTACAAATCTAGCTAATCAAATGCCAGACACATTTGCTGACCCGAAAAGGAATGACTAAGTCATATATAAATCAGCTTGTAAAGCACCAACGAATTTGATGTCCAAGAAGAGACACAGTCAAGTAGCTACAGAGTCTAGACAACGTATGAAACGTGGTAGACCAATAGGTTCCAAAAGATAAAAAAACCTCGGAAACAAAAGAAAGGTGCAGAGAATGATAATCAAAATCCAAATCCGAGGTTACTAAGGAAACCATCCCAGACAGGAGATAAAGCCGGCCGGCTCTAAGGTACAGGTACCAAACAATGTAGCTTGGGGCGCCAAGCTTCAAAGTATTAAAGATCCTGATAATAATGAATCTCAATCGATTATATCATGTCTGGAACATAATGGAACCAATAAGGAATGTCGACATAAGATGATTTATTTGCATACAAGGTAGCACTTGAATTTATGAATATAAGCGAGGATCATGAACCCACATCAATATAAGAGTACACACTCGTAGAACCGATTAGATTGAATGGAAACGTGGGGTTAAATAGTTTAAAGAAGAAATGCGTATTTGGTCATATGATTAAACACCATATGATGTTAAAACCAGTGGATATAAATGGGTCTTGTGAGGAATAGAAATCGTGAGATATAAAGCTGATGTTGCACAAGAATTCTCACAAAGACCAGTAATAGATTATGAGGAGACATACTCCCATGTAGTGTATGCAACTACTTTTAGATTTCTCATAAGTCTGGCTATATAAGAGAGAAAATTAGACTTGCAGCAAATTGATGTAGTGACTGCATATTTATATGGTCCATTGGATAATGAAAGTACTAGAGGGTATTGAGCTGAAAGAACAACAAGTTCTCGAGAACAATATTGATAATCATCAAAGTATATGATCTGAATATCCTAGGAACCTCTGGATACAATTTCCCAAACAGTTAAATATCTCAAGAAAGAGTTTGAGAAGAAAGATCTTGGAAAACAAAGTTTTGTTTGGGATTACAGCTTGAGTACATTAACAATGAAATCCTTGTGCATCAAAAAGTATATACAGAAAAGGGTACTCAAGAGATTTAATATGGACCAGTCTCACCCAATATCTAGTACATGGGCGTGAGATCACTTGTTTTGGACACTGATCCATTCAGTCCAAAGGTGGACGATAAAGAAGTCCATTTAGTCCTGAGATGGACGATGCATAAGTCTTGTTTTAGATACTGATTTGTTTGGTCCATAAGAAGGACGATGAAGAAGCCTTTGATTTTGGTTTATTTTATACTAACCAGCCCAAAGAGGGGTTATTTGGTTTTGTTGATTTGTTTTTTCAAACAGGTTATGTTTTACACATGGTGGTACACTCATATCACAGCAACATCATCCAAGATTTTGTGTGTGTGTATTTGAGGTCGATGACTCAATATGTTCGATCAGATTGTGGCATGCCCGATGGTAAAGAAGAACCAACTATCATGTTCGAGGACGAAACATATTCGGCCCAAGATCTTCATCACCCACGGATTGCAGAAAATTGGAGAGGTCCAAAGGACCTTCAATAATGTCCAAATCAGGGGGAGTAATGTGTGTTGTACTCTTTTTCCTTCACCATGGTTTTGTCCCAATTCGGTTTTTCTGGTAAGGTTTTAATGAGGCAACATTAAAGCACATTACAAGCTCTAAATGGTTATGGCTTCCAAGGGGAGTGTTATGAACCAGATTGTGGATTGCTCATAACCAAGAGAGTCAGTCAGCTTTTCCTTTTTCCTTATGTCTTTATGTTTTCATTTTCCTAGTTGGATTATGATTTGTACTCTTTCCATTTATCTATGACGGTGTAATCTCCTATATAAGGAACCTATATGTGAGTAAATATAGACTTTTCCATTACTTTCACAACATAATCTAATGTTTTGGTTCTAAATCCTGTATTTTTCACTGCTAGTTTGTGTTCAAGAATAGGATTGCCAATTGATTTTCGTTTTAGGTTAATTGTTTGGTACAAAATTAAACCAATTTTTTAGTTAGATTGCGTTTCTTCACTTTTCCATTACTTTCACAACATAATCTAATGTTTTGGTTCTAAATCCTGTATTTTTCACTGCTAGTTTGTGTTCAAGAATAGCATTGCCAATTGATTTTCGTTTTAGGTTAATTGTTTGGTACAAGCTTAAACCAATTTTCTAGTTAGATTGCGTTTCTTCACTTTTACCATTTTGGGTGAAGAATAACAAAATCATAATTAATAATCAACGTTTTAATTTGCGTTATATATATATATATATAGATATATATATTAGTAACTTTTAATATTACTCCAATTGGTTTGTTCTGTAAAATAATATACTTTTAGAAAGTAAATAAAATTATTGAAATTCTATTGGTTAAAATTTGTGAGAAATAGTTAACAACAAAATAATGCATTAGTAATTAAAATTTGATACATTTTCGGGCCCTGCATTTTCTTAAAATGTGTAAAAGTTCTAAAAAAAAGCTATTGAGTAGTAGTTTTTGTTTATTCAATACATCTTTTAAAATAGATAGAGTATTTACCTAGTGGTTATTAAGACAAACCTGATTCAATTGAATCCAATATGGTTTATATGTCCACATCTAAGAAATAAGATTTGATTATATACAATATGCACCGAGACTACTTAAGAGAGAAGCGGTGTGATCATCCCGAGGTCCAACCCGATTATCTCTTTTTAATATTATTTTATTGAAACTGATTTGAAACATATTATATCATAGAAGAATGTGACAACAATGAAAAAATTGTTGTCTTTCTACGCTGTAAATAGCAAAACAGACATGATTGATGAGACATTATCAATGCCAGGCTGGTCTTGTTTCAAAAATAAGATGGATTAGGTGTTTCAGTTCCAACAATAGCAAGCGAATTTCTCATACCTTCAGTGAAATCACGACAAAAATTCTCATAGTTTAGACATCTCTTCTTCTTCAATTACATTGATCAATTTTGTCCCGATTAGATTCAGTTAAGCTACCGTCGAACAAGCTTAACTACAAAGTACAAATCATATTGATAGTCAACATTGACGATTCACATCCAAAAACACCATTAAAAAATGCTCACCAGACAAGAGGGACAATGGAAGCATAATCAATTACAAAATGAAACATGATCCGTTTCCGAATGGAGGTCCTACCCCAATATCAAGAAGAACCAGTATCTGTCACTTCCGAAACACCACGAATGGATGCAGAAACAATAGAAAACTTTGGTAACTAACCATTGCAACAAACCAGAGGTTGAAACAAAACGGAACCTTATTCTCGAAGGAAATTCTAATGGAGGCCGGAGAAGAGACAATGTAAATAAGAATCCTACTGCACCACAACCATCTGTTGCAACACACCATGAAGTCTGTAGCAGTCAGCAAGAGCACACCGCTCCCAGCGACTACATCATATCATCCCATCAACAGATCGGTGATATCTACCTCTAGATCCAGATGTAACACACGGCCCAACACAAGGAATCAACTTCCGGAAAGCCAAGACCGAAGAAACCTTCACCCAACTGACTAAGCACTAAAAAAACAAGCACCACATGTGACAGATCTTGAAACTTAAGCAAGACAATCCAAATTTAGTCTCTCCACAAAAGCTTAAGAAAACCACTAAGACCAATAAAAAAAAAAAAGTCAGAAGAACCCACCCTCTCAAGACACCGGCGGGGAGCACCGGACACTGGAGAGGACTAGCTCGTAAAGATTCAGTGAAAGTTTTAGTTGCGTATATCCTTTAATATTTTCAAAAATAAATCAAAATTTTAGCAAAAAAAAAAAAAAGTTTTAGTTGCGGCGGTTAAACCTAACTCTCTCTCAATAATTGTTTAAGTTAAATCAATTTAGTAATTATCTCTTTATATTAATAATTAAGAGTTGTTTTCTGTCTATACATATTTATATAATTTTTAAATATTTTTAAAAAATAGATTGAAAATGATCCAAAATTAATTTATATGTATATGATTTTTTTTGTTTTCATCACAAATTCTACAAAAACATTTCTGAATGAAGATCCCTCCAAACCTTAGATTCAGATCCACAAAAGCAGTTTTTAAAAGGAAAACTATTAGAAACTAAATAAATTTAAATTTAACGGTATAAGAAATATTTTTGTTCTGGGGTCCATAAAAATGTTGAAGCGGTCACACTACAAGAAAATAATGTTATTGCAACTATAATTTTTGTCACCATATATAGATTTTTCGTCACAATTTTTTTATTGTGACTAATGTGTGACAAATTCAAAAAAGTCACAATAAAATGGTCACAAATAATGTTTTGTATCAAAATCGTTACACTTATAGTGACGATCTACTACGGTAGCAGATTTGTTACCAGTTGTGACGAAATATAAAAGTCACAAAAATGACACATTTTGTTACGGTTAAAATGTAACATATACGTCACGAGCCGTCACAAAAAATTAGTGACAGATTCGTTAGAAGTTCTTACCAAATTTGTGTCACCCATTAGTCACAAACCCCCGACCGAGAAAAGTCACAAACCCGTCACGAATGGTGACCAAAAGATAGTAATAATATTGTCACAAACTTTTAATTTGTGACGTTTTGTTGATACTACTATAGTTCATGATTATTAATAATCTGAAAACTGTTGCAAATTAGTCATATACTGTAACTACGTAATTATTTTTCAAATATCTATAATACATACAATGAAACACATAATAAAACGTTAAATTACCACCAAATATATACAATAAGAACTAGCATCCAAATCAAAGAACAAAGTAGGTTTGCAAATATAACAACAAGAAAAAAGCCTTAACAAAATACATAATAAAAGATACTAAGAACATGTGGTGAACGTACTCCATGGAAACTGGATAGTGTTGGTTGTGGATCCGGACCTAGACATTCAAACTTGTGATTGACTGAACAAGCTTTTCCATATTTTCAAGTCTTTTTTTTTCAAACTGCAGATTCTCTTTACAGCTCGTTTAAGCTCTGCTTCCACCTCTTGCAATCTTTTTGTTATTATCGGAAGCATGTGATTCATTCGATGGAGCTTCAATAGATGGTAAAACCTTACTGTGTAGTGCTCCAAGTCCAAAGACATGTCCTTGTTTAGATGTTCCAGCATCCTAATAAAAATAACAAACATGTGAACAAAAACTAAAGCCATGCAAAATTGTAGTAATAATTAATGAGTAATATATTTACCACTATGTACATCACAAAAAAATCCAGGTGCAGTTAGTGAGTAACAAACAAACCACAACCACAATGACTTGACACTTAAGAAACACACTAGATTCTGACCCGCTCTTAAAAATGGCGGGTATATTTTTTATTTTACATCTTTTTAGGTCTTTTCATTTGGTAATTTAAATATAGGTCTAATGACATAAAGCATAATAAATAATATTCTAAATAATGATAAAGATAAAAAAAAATAATAATTGGACCATACTTTTATCAATGGGTCACAGTGCTATTTTAATAGAATAAATATCACTACTACTATTTTATAATCGTACGTCAATTATATATTGTTTATCATTAAGGATAAATAAGAGAAATAATCAATAATATAACTAACTGTAAATATTTGGCATTAATATATATCACAAAACATTATTCAAACATTACAGTAGTACAAGAGGTTAGAATGTTACCTTGATAAAAATTTCGTTTTTCTCACACTGATCAAGATTCTCAGGTGTCACATTCTGTAGACCAGAAGATTCAAGTTGTCACAGGCGTTCTTCTATATGCTTTTCATAAGTTTTTGCAACCAATCGAGCTCGCTCATCAACGTAAGTTCCGTCCGGTTTTTGATGTGTTTTCTTCATCACAGCAATAAAAGAAAAGTCTTCGTTGTTTGCTTCCTACAAACAATTAAAAAATACATCGAAAATAAATAATACAAAATTATCAAGAGAAACTAAGAATGGAAATATAAACATTACCAGCACATCCTAAACTTTGGCATATGAACATAAACCAGCTCTATGTTGATGTAGATCTAAACCATTGCGATTAGACAATCGAGAAGCACGTGCACTAGCACTCGTCTTTTTGGCTTTCGGTGATCTCCCATAAGAGCGTCCACCTATTGTTTCTGGAGCCATCTAGAAAACCAATTTATAAGGATACGATACGTTGGTATAGTTTTAGTAAGGATACGATACTTTGATACAGTTTTAGCAATTCAACTTCAAACCAACTTCTCAAAATCCAACATCATGTAGAAATTACTTTTCTAACTGAAGGCGACGGAGAAAGAAACAAATAAGAGCAGAAATCTACAAAGATAATTCCGTTTTAAGATTTGTTAGGGGCAGAAGTTATCAAATGCCTCAGGTACTTGTGTTTTTCTTGGGGTTATAATTGAGTTCGTGAAATACTTGGCAACACTTAAAGCGCTATAGTGAAAAAGTTATGGCTCCACTTAAAATTTTTAACGCGGTCTTTTAAAAAAATTAGAAACCCACTGCTGTTATAAATCATATTGTGAATATTTATAACCGGTCCGGTCTATAACCTGCCCAATACCAAAAGAGAGAGAGGCGGCCGCAGCATAAGGAGAGAGAGACGGTTTAGACTTAGGAAACCCTAGTTTTCTTTTCTTTGTATTTGTAGACTTTCCATATTTATGTCTTTCCTTTTATCTCTTTGTAATCTCTACTAATAAAAGGGACCTTTTGAGGCTCCATGAGGTATCCACATCAGCGAAAAAAACTTCTCCCGAAAGATGACACGTGGCATAAAATATAGTTTTACATTTTAATATTATTAATTTTCGAAAATTATAAATAATATGTACACATACATCATAAAAAATAGAAAAACTATATTAAACATATGTAAGATTACCATTTTTCACTTTAAAAAAGACGGCTTATCTCCATAATGTAACATTACCATTTTATAAAAAAAAACAAAAAACATTATATATAATTTCGAAAATAATAAATATATGTAAACAAACAACATAAAAATGGAAATATTACAAAAAACATATGTAAGATTACCATTTTACATTTTTATTTAAAATAAATAATATGTAAACATACAACATAAAAAATGGAAAAACTACATTAAACATATGTAAGATGACCATTTTTCACTAAAAAAACGGCTTATCTCCATAATGTAACATTACCATTTTATAAAAATCTCTACTAATAAAATGGACCTTTTGAGGCTCCATGGAGTGTCCACATCAGCGAAAAAAACTTTTCCCGAAAGATGACACGTGGCATAAAATATAGTTTTACATTTTAATATTATTAATTTTCGAAAATTATAAATAATATGTACACATAAATCATAAAAAATGGAAAAACTATATTAAACATATGTAAGATTACCATTTTTCACTTAAAAAAAGGCGGCTTATCTCCATAATGTAACATTACCGTTTTATAAAAAAAAACAAAAAACATTATATATAATTCCGAAAATAATAAATATATGTAAACATACAACATAAAAAATGGAAATATTACATTAAACATATGTAAGATTACCATTTTACATTTTTATTTAAAAAAAAAATATGTAAACATACAACATAAAAAATGGAAAAACTACATTAAACATATGTAAAATTAACATTTTTTTACTAAAAAAACGGCTTATCTCCATAATGTAACATTACCATTTTATAAAAAAAGAAAAAAACATAAATATAACTATTTGACTATTTGTCCAAATTCTTCTAATAAACATTGCCGTTTTACATTAAAAATGGAAAAATACATTAAGATTTAAACATCTATCTTAAAATATAAAATATAGATATTAACTAAATATAAAGAAGTATAAGAAAGAGAAATACTCAATATATAGAAAAATAAATAATAAGTAAATATTATAAATATATAAATATACGAATTATATATACAATAATAAGTAAATGCACAAATTTTAAAAAATGGAAAGAGTACATTAAATATTAAACATCTATCTTAAAATGTAAAATATAGATATTAAGTAAATAGAAAGTATAAGAAATATAAATACACAACTTAAAAACAATGAAAAAAATATATTAAAATTTAAACATCTATCGTAAAATGTAAAATATAGATATTACGCAAATAGAAAGTATAAGAAAAGGAAATACAAAATTTAAAAAAATGGAAAAAGTACATTAGTATTTAAACTTCTATCTTAAAATGTAAAATATATAATATAAGTAAATACACAATTTAAAAAAATGGAAAAAATATATTAAGATTTAAATATCTGTTGAAACCGAGAGATTTTGTTCCTGATCTTAGCTGTCCTTGAAGTAGAGAAGAACTTGTCTAGAAACGCTCTCTTACACTCTTCCCAAGTTGTGACAGTGTCACTTGGAAGAGTCTTCTCCCATTGGTGTGCCTTGTCTCCCAAAGAGAAAGGGAACAGCTTCAACTTGAAGGCATCTTCAGAAACACCATTTGTCTTGGACAAGCCACAATACTTATCAAACTTGTACAAGTGATCAAAAGGGTCTTCAGCAGCAAGACCATGATACTTGTTGTTCTCTATGGTGTTGAGCAGCCCTGACTTGATCTCGAAGTTGTTGTTCTCCACTGGTGGTGCTCTGATTCCTAACCTATGACCATTAATGTGAGGTTGATCATAGGCTCCAATGGTGCGAGCTTGGCGCGGTGGATGTTGTGGCTGGCGCTGTGGTCGAAGGTGATCAGCTCTTGGATCAATGCCTCATTGGGCATCACCATCTTGAGGCAGATTCTCCATATCAAACCCCAACCTTTGCAAATGAGCTTGTTGCTCTACTTCTCTTCTATGTCTTGCAATCTCCCTCTCAAGTGCTCTAATGTCTTCAACTCTTGGAACTAGGTTTGTTGGACCTCTGCTCCTTGTGTTCATACACCTGAAATCCAAAGGGAGAAAAAAGAAAGAAAAGCAATAACACAATTAAATAAAAATTGACTTAGTCTCAAGCAAATGACTAAATCTCAATATCACAATCAACTTAGAATTTGGCAACGGCGCCAATTTGATGATAAGAGTTTCAAGGCTCCTAATCAAATGTTGTAGAATAAAGGATGTCAAACCAGTTCTAACTGATTCTAAAGCAAAGGGAACGCAAGACCATGCTTAATCTAAATGCTATTAATTGGTGAGATTATTTTTGAACTAGAATGATACTAAAATGCAATAAATGACAAAGTTTTCTTTCTTATGAGATAAGAGAACTCATGGGCTAAAGGAATTGACCTTGGGTGATCAAGTTTCAATCTAAAGATGTTAACTTTCAACCAATCTATCTACCTTAGACCTAGACACCATCCTAAACAAACTCTATCTCTAGATGAATGTTCATTTACTAAGATAACTCAAGCATCAAATCTCTTTGGTTGAATGTTATCTAAGTAATCATTAATCTCAAGTCTACTAGCCATCTTAACACTTTTAACAACAAATCTATTTGGTAAATAATGTTAAAAGCTTAGGAGAGTTGGTTCATGCATTTCATCAAACACCTTTCAGGCATGAAATGCCTAGAGCTCAACTTTAGAGAGGCCAACTCTAGAGTTGCATTAAAAACACTCTACTAGCAAGGAAAGATTGATCTTCATCTTGGACAAGGGAACATTCTCCACTTTGACATCAATGAAGTGATGAAGAAGCCAACCATCCATAACCAAGTTTTCTACATTGATGAAATGGATGCTCTAGCTGATGAGCTTCTCGAACAAAAAAATGGTTCCACCATCAACTCTTGCCGTCCCAAAAACTTTTAATGACCTTGAAGGACATTTTTTATAACAACGAACTTTTGGTTAGGTGGATTCATTGTTGGGAAACCCGCAACTTCCGAAAGCTAAACTTATTCTTGGGAATTGAATTGCTTTTCATAGACTCAAAGGTATTCTTACAAATTTAAATTAATCTAATCCATAATTTTATTGTTAATATTCATACTAACTCTTTCATGATCAAACCATTACGGTTAATAACCATTCAAGCGTTTATCCCGAAACACTTCCTTCCTCGCCGAATCAGGTATTGGTTCATGTTGGTTTAGTATTGTTTTTGGTTTATTAACCGGTTTAGGATGGTCCTATTGTAAATATAATTTAAGTTGGTTTAGCATATATTATGCTTAAAATAACTTAAATTAAATAATAGTAATATTATGCTTAAAATATAATTTTAGAGAGTTTTCAAATATAGTTTACAGAACATTATAGGTGATGAATTTAATTTATTAAATTCATTTATTATTTAAAACTAAGTTTTTTTTTAAACATACTGAGTTATAAATATAAGTGATGGATTGGTGAGTATAACATGAAGACAAAAATATAAATATTTGATTTTCAAGATAAAAAATTCAGCTTTTATTCAGTTACTCAATATATAATATCTTAAATTATTTTTTAAAAAATATACATAATTTATATATATATATATATTAATCTTCCAAACTTAAATTATTATATTATATATGAATAATGTTCTTAAATAAAAAATAATTTCTGATTTAAAAAAAAAATAAAAACAACAAATGGTTATTTTCAAATAATGGAAGTAATTTACATTATACTATCATTTAACAAGTATTAGATATGTTTTGATATATCATTATTTTATATTTCCTGAACACAATAAATTGTTAAACATCAATATCATCTAGGTTAAGTATACGAACAACACAAATTTAAACATCACAAAAAATATTTACATAAACATTATCATACAATAATTTAATCAAAAATGCAATTCAAAAAAATAATATTCAAAATAATAGTTATATACTCAATATTTGAAAATCAAAGATATTTTTGCTAAAATTGTACTTACCTGGCCAAGGAGATCGACAATCTTTTTACGGATCCACAGATTGTTGAGCATGTGGTCGATCCGAAAATACTCTGCAGTTTAATTAAATATCTAAAACATTTATTTTAACACTCAACAGATAGTTTTGCTAAATATGATAACTAGATAGTCAACAAAATTACAAAAAAATATTTAAATAGTAAAAAATATGTTAAATTAACGTGTTAGAATTTAAAAATAAATTTTAATTATGACATGCATCTTAACATTTTATAAATATATATCAAAATATAAATAATTTAACAACTTAAATTAGAAAAAATAATAAAAATCTCGGGCGTAGCCCGGGTTAATTTCTAGTCTATACTAATAAAAGGGACCTTTTGAAGCTCCATAGAATGTCCACATCAGCAAAAAAACTTCTCCCGAAAGATGACATGTGGCATAAAATATAGTTTTACATTTTAATATTACTAATTTTCAAAAATTATAAATAATAAGTAAACATACATCATAAAAAATGGAAAAACTACATTACAAATATGTAAAAATACCATTTTTCACTTAAAAAAAGACGGCTTATCTCCATAATGTAACATTACCGTTTTATAAAAAAAAAATATTATATATAATTTCGAAAATAATAAATATATGTAAACATACAACATACAAAAATGGAAATACTACATTAAAAATATGTAAGATTACCATTTTATAAATAATGTTACATTATGAAGATAAACCGTTTTTTTTTAGTGAAAAATGGTAATCTTACATATGTTTAATGTAGTATTTCCATTTTTTATGTTGTATGTTTACTTATTTTTTATTATTTTCGAAATAATATATAATGTTTTTTTTTTACAAAATAGTAATGTTACATTATGGAGATAAACCGTCTTTTTTTAGTGAAAAATGGTAATCTTACATATGTTTAATGTAGTTTTTCTATTTTTTATGTTGTATGTTACATATTATTTTTTAAAAATAAAAATGTAAAATGATAATCTTACATATGTTTAATGTAGTATTTCCATTTTTTATGTTGTAGGTTTACATATATTTATTATTTTTGAAATTATATATAATGTTTTTTTTTATAAAACGGTAATGTTACATTACGGAGATAAGCCGTTTTTTTTAAGTGAAAAATGATAATTTTACATATGTTTAATATAGTTTTTCCATTTTTTATGCTGTATGTTTACATATTATTTATAATTTTCAAAAATTAGTAATATTAAAATGTAAAACAAACATAAATATAACTATTTGACTATTTGTCTAAGTTCTTCTATTAAACATTGCTTTTTTACATTAAAAATGGAAAAAACATTAAGATTTAAACATCTATCTTAAAATATAAAAGATAGATATTAACTAAATATAATGTATAAAAAGAGAAATACTCAATATATAGAAAAATAAATAATAAGTAAATATTATAAATATATAAATATATGAATTATATATACAATAATAAGTATATGCACAATTTTTAAAATATGGAAAGAGTGCATTAAATATTAAACATCTATCTTAAAATGTAAAATATAGATATTAAGTAAATAGAAAGTATAAGAAAAAGAAATACACAACTTAAAAACATTGGAAAAAGTATATTAATATTTTAACATCTATCTTAAAATGCAAAATATAGATATTACGCATATAGAAAGTATAAGAAAAGAAAATACACAATTTAAAAAAATGAAAAAAGTACATTAGTATTTAAACATCTATCTTAAAATGTAAATCTATCTTAAAATATAAAATTATTAGTAAATAGAAAGTATAAGAAATAGAAATACACAATATAAAGAAAAATAAATAATAAGTAAATATATAATATAAGTAAATACGCAATTTAAAAATGGAAAATTACATTAAGATTTAAAAATATATCTTAAAATTTAAAATATAGATATTACGTAAATAGAAAGTATAACAAATGGAAATACACAGTTTAAAGAAAATGGAAAATGTACATTAAGATTTAAACATCTATCTTAAAATGTAAAATAGAGATATTAAGTAAATAAAAAGTACAAGAAATGGAAATACATATACAGGAAAATAAATTATAAGTAAATAATATAAATTTATAATATATGAATTATATATATAATAAGTAAATATACAATTTTTTTAAAAAAATGAAAAAAGTTCATTAAGCATTAAACATCTATCTTAACATGTAAAATATATAATATAAGTAAATACACAATTTAAAAAAAAAAATAGAAAAAGTACATTAAGATTTAAATATCTATTTTAAAATATAAAATGTAGATATTACGTAAATAAAAAATATAAGAAATGGAAATAAACATTTTAAAAAATGGAAAAAGTACATTAAGATTTAAACATTTATCTTAAAATGTACATCTATCTTAAAATGGTAGTAAATTATATAAAAATAAAAATACCACATTAAACAAAAATAAAATAAAAATGTATAGTTTTACATCAAGAAAGTCCCTATAAAATTCATTATTCCATCAACATCAACCTCACACTATCAAAGAAAACTTCAAAGCACTCGAGCAAAAAAATGGTTCCACCATCAACTCTTGCCGTCCAAAAACCTTTAATGACCTTGAAGGAGATTTTTTATAACAACGAACTTTTTGTTAGGTGGATTCATTGTTGGGAAACCGGCAACTTCCAAAAGCCAAACTTATTCATGGGAATTGAATTGCTTTTCATAGACTCAAAGGTATTCTTACAAATCTAAATTAATCTAATCCATAATTTTATTGTTAATATTCATACTAACTCTTTCATGATCAAACTATTACAGTTAATAACCATTCAAGTGTTTATCCCGAAACACTTCTTTCCTCGTCGAATCAGGTATGGGTTCATGTTGGTTTAGTATTATTTTTGGTTTATTAACCGGTTTAGGATGGTCCTATTGTAAATATAATTTAAGTTGGTTTAGCATAAATTATGCTTAAAATAACTTAAATTAAATAATAGTAATATTATGCTTAAAATATAATTTTATAGAGTTTTCAAATATAGTTTACAGAACATTATAGGTGATGAATTTAATTTATTAAATTCGTTTATTACTTAAAACTAAGTTTTTTTAAAAACATACTGAGTTGTAAATATCAATGCTGGATTGGTGAGTATAACATGAAGACAAAAATATAATTATTTCATTTTCAAGATAAGAAATTCAGCTTTTATTCAGTTACTCAATATATAATATCTTAAATTATTTTTTTTTAAATATACATAAGTTATATATATAGATTAATCTTCCAAACTTAAACTATTATATTATATATGAATAATGTTTTTAAATAAAAATAATTTCTGATTTAAAAAAAATAAAAACAACAAATGGTTATTTTCAAATAATGGATGTAATTTACATTATACTATCATTTAACAAGTATTAGATACGTTTTGATATATCATTATTTTCTATTTCCAGAACAAAATAAATTGTTAAACATCAATATCATCTAGGTTAAGTATACTAACAGCACAAATTCAAACATCACAAAAAGTATTTACATAAACATTATAATACAATAATTTAATCAAAAAATACAATTCAAAAAAAAAATATTCAAAAGAATATTTATATACTTAATATTTGAAAATCAAAGATATTTTTGCTAAAATTGTACTTACCTGGCCAAGGAGATCGACCATCTTTTTACGGATCGATCGATTGTTGAGCATGTGGTCGATCCGAAAATACTCTGCAGTTTAATTAAATATCTAAAACATTTATTCCAACACTCAACAAATAGTTTTGCTAAATATGATAACTAGATAGCCAACAAAATTACAAAACAAATATTTAAATAGTAAAAAATATGTTAATTTAACGTGTTAAAATTTTAAAATAAATTTTAATTATGACATGCATCTTAACATTTATATAAATATATATCATAACCTAAATATAAATAATTTAACAACTTAAATTAGAAAAAAAAAAAAATCCCGGGCATAGCCCGGGTTAATCCCTAGTTCTCATATATAAGGGCACCTTATGTTATGATTAATAATAAGAACTTATAGATTCTATTCCTTAAGTTCACAACACGTTATCATCACGAAACTCTAAATCCCTAAGCTAAGAAACCAAATCGATAAAAACTCTAAAACCTTAACCCTAGCCGGCGAACCGACGAACCCTAATTCCAATCGCGTCTCTTGTTCCCGCGTCTGTTCCAGCTCACGTCCCCGTCTCAGCTTCAGACGATCTCAGTCCGATCTCAGCCTTAGCCCACATCACGGACAGCTCGCGTTCCCGATCAGACGTCCGCAAGCCGATAGCGATTGGCGCGCAAGCATACCGTTCGCGTTCCCGATCAGCTCGTGTCCAGCTCGCGGATAGCTCGCGTTCGTTCCTGTTTGTGTTGCAGCTCGCGGTTCATAATCTTTGGTGGTCTGGTTTCAACAATCATCTAAGTTAAAGGTAATTCGAAACCTAAGAACCTATGATCGAATTTAAATTTCTTGATAAAGAATGAAAACCTAAAATCATAATCTTTATGAATAAAAACCGTAGGGTAATAGATCAAAACCTAATTGAGTAAATCGAAGCTCAAAAGTTCGATACCCCAAACCCTAAATCGAGATTGATCTATTGATCAATTAAAATCAAAACCTTTAATGGTTTTGAATCTCAAATCAAACTCCTTTGATCTAAGATCAAATTCGAAACCCTAAACCCTAATTTGAAAATCGGTTTTGATTGTTTGAATTTGAATCTTCATTGATTGTTTTGATCACCTAGAACTGTTTCTAAGATTGTTTAAACTCGAATCTGAATGAATTGAAATTGTTTTGCTTGTTTTAAACTGAAACCACCTGTTAGGATAAGTGTTTCCTTATAACCTAGTCTTGATTTTTTTGATATAGAATCTGAAACTGTATAATCCGGTTGAACCTGAAACTGCATGCTAGGTTAATTGTTCTAGACTTGATCATACCTCGAGACCGTGCGGCCTTATTGCATTCATACCTAACTTGATCGCATTGATTGATTGCAATTACATCTAGAATCTTATGCTAGGTAATGAATTGATTGCATTAAGTATCCGTGTGGTTTGATCTTTGACTTGGCCGTGTGGCCAGTTTGCATCATACATCAGATTGTGATGCGTATACTGAAGGATCTTCAGTGATGATCAGAACATGGGGAGTAGTACGTGTTGTACTCTTTTTCCTTCACCATGGTTTTGTCCCACTGAGTTTTCCTGGTAAGATTTTAATGAGACAACATCCAAAACGTATTAGAATCCCTGTATGGTTATGGCATCCAAGGGGGAGTGTTATAAATCATATTGTGGATGTCCATAACCGGCCCGGTCCATAATCGGTCCAGTACCAAGAGAGAGAGAGAGAGAGGCAGCCGCAGCATAAGGAGAGAGAGAGAGAGAGGCGGTTTAGACTTAGGAAACCCTAGTCTCATTTTCCTTGTATTTGTACACTTTTCATATTTATGTATTTATTTTTATCTCTTTGTAATTCTCATATATAAAACACTTTATGTTATGATTAATAATAAGAAGTTACAGACTTTATTCCTTAGGTTCACGACAACTACCTGATTTTAAGTCGTGTGTTAATTTTAACAAAAATATTTACTTATTTACATTGAGTAATTTTGACAAGGAAAATACCCCTCATTGGGAAGTGATAGTCGGCTTGATCTTTTGAATGCACAAACGATAAAATAAATTTTATGCCAAACTAAATAATTTGCGAGTGTTGGTTGAGTCAAGACTCCCTCTACTTCTCAGCGGTGTGATCTTTTCTTAAGCTAATTACTTATGGGGTCTCTGCAGAGACACATGTGCACATAAACTTATACGTGTACGTCTAGTGTAATCAAAGAAACTTAGATACAATGATTTGTCAAATACATAATATGGCCAAGAAAAGAAATAAAAGATAATTATAAAATACAAAAAGAGGATATTAAATGATTTTCATGTGAATTATTATAAACTTTTTTGCGATTTTTTTTATAAACCTCAAATCCTCATGACCGACTTCAAACAGACACAAGATTTAGGGTTTAGGGTTTAGTGTTTTTGATTTAGAATTTAAGATTTATCCAAGAGTTTATGGTTTATCCAGGAATTTAGAATTTAGTGTTAATAATATACAATGATTTAGGATTTATTATTTTATTTACTTATTTTAAAATTATGATATAAATTAATAATATTTTTTTTTCTTTTTTAATAAATACTAAATATAAAATAACTAATTCTTATTGGTAAGCGAACCTATAAATAACCCAAGAATAACTCTTTATTTTTCATCCGCTACAAGTTCTATGTGTTGTCTGTAAAAAAATTTAAAAAAATTGGTATAATAATTTAACATTTTACCAAAAACAAAAGGTTAAAATACTTTGTAGCAAATCTCAATCACCAATGATATTAAGATTCGTAGCACAAAAAAACACAGATATAATGGTTTGATTAAATTTTATAATTTGATCATATATAGAGAATCTAATCTCATGTTTACAAATAGAAGTAACGGTTTAATTTTTGAAACTGAGAAAAAAAAACTTTTTAGAGTAAGAATCAATGACTCTCCACTATGTTATATTCACGTGAATAAAATTTACATGTTTTATTATAAAGAAACTAATTTTAACCAAAAAAGTCAGAAAATTTGATGATGTTGTGTCACTTAATAACACGTATATGCGAATTAGTGACGAGTTATGGTCTCATAATTACTAACAATATGTAAGACGGAACTTTTCGTCACTAGTTTGTCATCATTTATGACATTATTTTGTTACTTTTTATTATGTTACAATAATATTATGACTAAATAGTTACTATTTTGTAAGATAATAGTTTTGTCACAAATTTGTCAGCAAATCGTCATAATATTGTGAGAAATTATTTTGACACAAAAATCGGTCGCAATATCATGTGTGCAAGAGAAAAGTTAGAAAGAGTTCTTTTGAGAGCTTGAAGATTCTAAATGCATGCTTAGTTTAGAGACAAGATTTACTTCTGAGGAGAGACTTTTGGTTATGTTGACACAATATATGTTCCATTACTTCTACAGTGGGTTCTATGCACTCGAGGAATATGGTGACTTCTCTGTTGAAGCTCAATGTCCACAGATCGTGGCTTGGGGGAAAATGTGTTACGGCTTGCCTGAATCTGAGTAAGTTTATCTACTTATATTTCATTCAAAAATAGATCAATTTTATTATAGAGTTAAATTTTCTCCAATGATTCACTCTATAATAGAATTTCTCTATAATATAGTGGAATATAGAGTAATATTGTTGTTTTACTCTATATTTGGAATAGAAAAAAACATTACTCTATATTTCACTCTATTATAGAGTTAAGTGAATCATTAGAGCAAATTCAACACTATAATAGAGTAACTCTATTTTAAAGTGAAAAATAGATAAAATTATTGTGTACCGTTGGAGATGCCTTTAAACAGACATATTTTGATGTTAAGTGAATGTAAGTAGACAAAGGCTTTTAAAAGTTTAGAAATATCAGAGCACCCTCCTCCATGAGAACTCTTCTAAAGTTCTTAACCAAAAAATATTAGTATTTAAGTTTAACTTAATTAAAACATTTAAAAAAACTAAAGAATTAATTTTAATATTTAAATGAAAATTGAACCAATTAAGAAATGACAAGTATTATATAGAGTTCTAAAAAAGATCTCAAAAATTCTGTTAGAACTCCATCTAATTTCTCTCTTCACTTTTTAATATCTTACCTTTTTATTGGTAAGAATTCTTCATGAGAACTTCCCAACTGAGGTGCATTCAGTTATAATAAAATGCATTAGTAAATGTGTAATGAACTAAATGATAACTTGCCAGATGACAGATGTTTAGAAAATTGTAGAATGATAATTGCAGTTGTTGTGAGAGAAAAGAGATGATACTTATATATATTGCTTTAATACAGAAAAATGAACTAAAATCAGGAAAATTTAAGTCCTAAAAGAATCTTATCATATGTTTGGTCCGACCAAGTTGGTATCTATTTGTCTAATCAGAAATGACATCTCAATATCTCATGATTGATGTGAATGTGATCCATCAATGTATAGAGCAAAACTAACTTTATTGATTTAATTAGTTTATCTATTATTACCAATTAGAGTATGAATGAGAAGTGAAATAAAATGTGGTTCCTGCACCAAAGCATAACATCCACTATTTTTTTTTCCATTCATGAAAATTTGCAAATGAATTTGAAAAAGTGGAGGAACCACAAGTAGTCTAAAATATTTTTGTCTTTTTCTAAGAAAAAGTGGAAGAACCACTTAATTTTAATATACATGTCAAAAGGAGCGTTCCATCCACTTAGTTTTGAAATTATTTTTCATATTTTTGTGATAATTTATTTTTGTAATATATGCAAACATAATATTATAGTTTGAATGTTGAAAAACTTATTTCACTAAAACAACATTTAGTCTTGTATTTAGACAATATTTACCATGTGTATGTTTAATTTAATATCGTATTTTATTTTTAACAATATGTAATTTTTTTTCATTTGAATAAAAAATTTGATTTTAATTTTTACATTATATATTATTCATATATATATATATATATATATATTCTTTTTTTTGATATTATACTTTATTTTTAAAATGTTTTATTTTATTGTTTGGAATTTTTTAAAATATTTAAAAGTATTAATGTTTAATTAATTTTAAAGCTAAAAGCTTCAACAATTATATATGTATTAAATTTATTTTTATGTTATATTTTGAATAAAAGTTTTATATTTATCCCATTTTATAAATTAATTTGTAAAATAACAACTCTATTTTATTTAAAGCTTGAAATAGTAATATATATATATATATATATATATATGTTTAAATTAGTTTTCTATTATATTTTGAATAAAATTATATTTATTGAATTATATATTATTTATTAAAATTAAATAAATATAAAATTATATATATTATTTTAAATCTATAATGTACTTTGAACCGCTTTTTATCCACTTTTACCATTCGAACATATGTTTTGGACCGCTTGATCCGCTCGATCCACTTGATACTCTAGATCCGCTTGATCCATTCTCGATCCACTTGATACTCTAGATCCGCTTAATCCATTCTTGATCCACTCGATCCGCACGCTAGATCCGCAACGGTTGTTCAGCTTTTCCCATTGAGAGCCTTAGCTTGTCGTTAATAATTAGCATCCCGTACGAATGCGCGAGTTTGAGTTGCTTTCACGCACTGATAATCATCTACTTTCTCGAAAGCTAAGGAAATAAACCGTGTATGTGTGTATATATATTTTTTAATAATTTTTTTATAAAAACAACCCAGAAACGGAAATATGATTTTTATTATTACAAGCCCACTTGAACAAAATTACTCAATTTAAATGACATCGATCTCAATATCTATTACAAGCCATCATGAGATATGTATATCTCATCGTTTGATAAATATCAGACCTACTAATTACATTCTATAGTTCAGGAAGGGATGAACTAAACGTTGGATCCTTTATTCCTTTTAAACTATATTACATTCCTATACATAGGACATCGTCTTACAAAAATAGAATTTGACCTTGTTTTAAAGTGACCTAGTTGTGTTACACAAGTAACACAAATAGAAAGGACCTCGTTTTAAAGAAAGTTAAATGATAGTTTTTTTTTCTGGTAAATTTTTTCTCCAATATTTTGTATAATCTGTCTTTGCCGGTAATCGAAACCTAAATTTTCTGGTGTAAAACATTAATGACACTTTGGTCAAACTATTGACCAAAGTTAAATGATTGCTTTGTATCGATCACATGTATTCTTTTACCGTTGACAATATAATGAGTACGCAAAGGCAAATAACACATTCTCACCTTAAAGGAAAATCGAATTTTTTTATATTTAGATTCCATCCACAAGACAAGAGTTGAAATGACAGGCAATTGTTCAAAAAATCAGAACATTATTACGAAAAAAACGTTAAATACTGAGGGGCGATCGATATAACCTTTTGTTTATCAAAGACTATGAGTCAAATCCTGAAAATATAACACGTGGATCTTCATGTCGCTGACTATAATGATGCCTTGGGTAGTGAGGTATGAATATTAATTATTGACAGAAAATTAGAATTAGAATTTGATAATATTAGGTCAGACAATCTTTTTTGAGATTATATTCTTTAATTAACGGTTGTGGTCAAAATTCCTTGTTTTTTTGCTTGCATGCACTAAAACCATGCATGGATAAGAAGAATATATAGAATATTAAATATGAAATAAATTCAACTAATCATCACTACAATGCCTATAAATATCTTCATTGTGAGTAAGCTTCACCATGACAAATATCACAAGATAACTAAGGAGAAGAGGTGGAGAAACTTATGATGACGATGAGAGGTTTTCTCATCTTAGTATCAGTGAGTCTTGCATTGGAAAACAGAGAATGATATTGAGCCAAAGATGACTTGCCGATTATAGCAATAACTCTAAAATTGATATTGGCGACCGGCAAGTTGACTTTGGCTCTGTTTCCTTCTCTTCTTTTCGATGTCAGACTCCGGATATGTGATTATATATCATCTTCAATTTATTTTGTTATTAATCATATCATCGTCATCATGCTTTTTTAGACGCATTACAAATCAGACCAACATTAGTCAAAAACTTAAAACCATTGCTAGACAAGAGGAGGAACAAAGATGAGTGTTGTGATATAAGTAACTCGCCTCTTCACTTTCTTTTTTGATGCCTGCCAATTATTTAACATGAATATCAAACATTTATTTGAATATAAACACTACTGAATTAATAGCAGATGATCAAGAGAGAGATTTAACTTTTATGCATGGATTAGCAAATGGTTCAGTTTCGAATCTTTATATTCGACTAAAGTTTGACTAGTGTGCCACTATATAAAACAGATGATCCACTCGATTGTTTTCATGTGTGCATGTTTTATTGAAACTTTGTGTAACTACTTCCTTAGCGCCAGTGTGCCAACTATATGCGACAGTGGTTAAGAACAGCAACAAACACTCTGAAACTTCTAGATTTCAGTGACATCTTACAAATGGCAAAGTTGGTATACGAATACAGGATGAGAATGGTGGCAGTGCAGGCGATTCTATGTCATTAGCGTAAAGCAACGTCGAATCGGCTTGGTTTGTTATGGATCAACTGAGAGTGAGAGAGAAGAAAGCAACATTTATACTGTACATAAGAAGAAGGTTAATGAGTGAAAATAACATATATATATAAGGGCAAATCTCCAAAATGGCACTTTTCTAAGTTTATATCACAAAAATAGCACTCAAAAACTAAAATGACCAAAATAGCACCTTTCTAAGTTTATCCTTTGAAAATTTTAATTTTTTTATTTTTCAAAATTTGAAATCTTATCCCCAAAACCTCATTTCTCAACTCTAAACCCTACACCCTAAACTCTAAACCCTAAACCGTAAACCATAAACCCTAAACTCTAAACCCTAAACCCTAAACTCTAAACCCTAAACTCTAAACCCTAAACCCTAAAATCTAAACCCTAAACCCTAAACTCTAAACCCTAAACCCTAAACCCTAAACCCCACCCTTTAACTCTAAACCCTAAGTTTGTGACTTTTGATAAAACATTAAGTGATATTTTTGTGACTTTTGACCTTGAGTGCTAGTTTGAGAACATAAACTTGATTTAGTGTTATTTTTGTCTTTTTCTCTATATATAATTGATTACTTTATTTACCGTTTTCATTCTTACAAGCCCTACAGAAAAATAATTACCGTAGGGCTATATGTATGAGATCGAAATCAGAATGAGAATACTGATCAAAGGTAAAATGAGTCTTGCATGGAAAAATAGAGAATCATAACGAGACAAAGAACCATACTGGCAAGTGGACTTTGACTATGTTTCCTTGTCATCTTTATTCTTTGTGTCAGACTCCAGATATGTGCTTATATATCATCATTACCATCTGGTTTTTTTTTTTGGGCAAACATTACCATCTGGTGATCCGTCCGGTTTTAATTATAAACACTAACCTTAAAAATATTTATAATTCATTGATCGTGTCCTATTGACAATTTAGCAATCTCGAGCACTGACAAAGTGATATATAGCACTGAAACTGTCTTTTCTGCTTTCAGAAGCTGGTATCTGGCAAAGAATACACAGTTAAGCAAAGACAGCAAGAAACCCAAAAAATGAGGCATATATACAATATTTTGCATGTGTAACTGAAGATGGGTAATTTTAGATCAAGAGAGACATTCCATAATGGATTACAAACACTGGCAGACCCAGAGTTAAAAAATGGTGTCAAGTGGAGGTTGAACCCTGGTTTAGAGATATCGGCCAAAGTCAAAACACCACTAAAGCTAACAAAATTCAGTTGTACTATCCTAACAAACCGGATCTATAAAATTTAAGGAGTGTCACCCCCTTCCTTATACATAGATTCGCCTCTGGTTACAAAGTCATTGTTAACCAAATCAAACAAAAACAAGCAACTTAGCAAAAAACAGAAACATAATTTCAAGTCGAACTGGATTATATTACAAACAGAGGCAAGTCTTTATGCCATCTTAATATACTTCAACTCATCTTTCAGGGTGAGTTGTGTTTCTCAGCGAGCTTCGTACTGAACAAGTGTAAGAGAATCAACAGTCATACCATTATGAGGAAAGTGATTGATTCACACTGACTAGACCTGAACGTACAAACTTATAAATTCGGAAACCTGATTTGTTAGATTTGAGTTTATTGTGGGCTTACAACTTAAAACTATTTGGTTTTAAGTTGGAGGTCCACAATAAACATGAACCTAATATGATATCAAAGTATAAATCATAAAAAACTCTCTCAATCCGGAATAATTGTTTTACTAAACTAGATCGACCAAATATAAATGTTCTAAAGTTCCGAGAGTTCTGGTCAAACCATCATTTCAAGGAAAGGCACATTCAAAATTTAAGAAAACCTTAAGTAATATATAAAATGTTAGAACCAATACACTGACCACATGACTACCAATTGGTTTTAAGTTGAAAACTCGTAATAAATTAAAATCTAAAAAATCACATTTGTGTTTAGTGAAACAAACATATTTAAAAAATCATGCTACGAGTGGCATAACTCGATCTAAGACCATCGAATGGTTTGCCACGGGACCGCAAGCTTAAACCCAAGAAGACTAGCACATCCTATATTTTAATTTCATTTCAAAAACATTAGCTAACGGATACGGTTGTTCTGAAACGGGGTTTTAGGTTTGAATTAATTTTACATTCTATTTTTCAAAAAGCCAGCTTTGTGTAGCATGTATTAAAGGAAAATCAAAATTCCTATAGATATTCCAGGATTTTAACAAAGATATGGAATTCGTGGCGTTTCTTCAAAAAGAGCATGAATATAATAAAGGGTCTTTTAATTTTTGCTTGACAGTCAATGACTTTCTTTTGTCGATCAACCACAAGACAAGATTATGACTCGTTAATTTTTTTATGATGCCTTTGTAGTTTGGAGTAGTGTAACTAGTCAGGTATGAATATTAACTATTCACATAAAGGTGGAATTAGAATTCTATGATATAGGTCAACCAATATTTAAAAGTAATTATATTCTTCAATATACGGCTGTGGTCAAAATTCCCTTTTTGCTGCTTGCCGACACTAAAATCATGCATGCATGGATAAGAAAATTCGAAGAATAATATATCAAATGCCATATATGAAATTAATTCACACAATCCTCACAACATGCGCCTATAAATACATTTATCATGAGTAAGATGCTGACCATAACAACATCACAAGATAAGGCGAAGAGGTAGAGAAAAATAATGATGATGGTGAGGGTTTCTATTTGTATCAGAGAGTCTTGCATGGAAAAATAGAGAATGATAATGAGCCAAAGATGACTTGCCGATTTTACCAATGAACCAAAAGATTTTTGCTACCCGCAAGTAGATTTTCGCTCTGTTTCCTTCTCTTCTTTTTGATGTCAGACTCTAAATATCTATCTGCATATCATCATCATTATCCTGCCTATAAAATCAACTTTATTGGGGATTTCTTGCTCCTAAGTTCTTAAAATACATGTATGTGTATATATATATTATATATGCGTATGTAATTGCGGGGTTCTAAGCTTTACGAAGAAACTTTCGATTGGGTTTCCCGTAAAACTTAGAACCCTGCAATTACATACGCATATATAATATATACATACACATACATGTATTTTAAGAATCTAGGAGTAAGAAACCCCCAATGAGATTGCTCTAAGACCTTCATCATGGGTAAGAACTGCCATGACAAGTTCACAAGACAATAAAGAGAAGAGGTAGAGAAAAATAATGATAATCGTGAGAGTTTCTCTCTATTTCAGAGTCTTGCATAGAAAAATAGAAAATGATATTGAGCCAAAGATGACTTGCTGACTAACCAACCAATCTAAAACTGGTATTGGTGAACGGCAAGTTGACTTTGGTTCTGTTTCCTTCTCTTCTTTTCGATGTCAGACTCTAGATATTAACCACATATCATCATTATCCCGATTAGAACTTGTAATTTCATTGACATGTATTTTTCTCTATGCGAATATTTGATGAGTGTAAAATAGCGTTTGCTCTTACAGTTCCCATATTTCAACTTTTCTCACCACTAATTTTCCATCAGATACTAACTAAAACACTAATTCGTTACTCTTTTTGCTTCTTGGGAAGTATTTGCAAGCTAGGTTGCACGGGTACTCCAAGTTGGTGCCGTCTCACGTACCGGGTTCGTCGGGGGACGGGGACGTCTCGGGTACGCCCAGGAAACGTCCCCAATGTGTGTGAGGTGAACCCGGGACGTCAAGACTCATCGGGTACGGGCTTGGTCAGAGAACGAGACGTTCCGGAAACGTTTCTGCAGAAAATAGACGTATCCATCTGAATTTTTGTGTTACAAGAAGTGTAAAAAATTAAACCATATATGTTTTTAACCTTTAATGTGTTTATTCTATTAATTTTGGAAAGATCAAAAGTTGTAATTAAAAAAAAAATAATAGTGTCTCTTCGATTCTTCCCCTCTCAGTTTAGTCTGTTGCACTTCCATCTTCTTCTTTCTACTTTCTCTTTGAAACTCAAGCCTGGACCATATCTCTCTCTGTGTGATATAATCAGCAACATAACACAACACACTTTTCTTCCATTCTTTTTTCTTTGTTGTTTATATCACAAGCAAAACACGTAAGCATTTTCTTTACGTTCTTCTTGTAATCTTATCTTAAGCATTTTCACAAGAAAATAATTCATATACAATGTTTCTGTGTTTTTTATACAAAGATGTGACTGTTAGTTTATATGTATCATATGTTTTCTGTGATTTCCTGTAGATAAAGAAGATGAATTCTCAAACTGAAATTGGTGGTAGTGGCTCTGGTGAAAAAGAAGAACCACCACTATGGAATTATGTAACTAAACTGGAGAAGCTAGGAGCAACAGGAGGAACATGGAGATTTAAGTGCAGTTTTTGTGATGAGATTCGACAAGGATCATATTCTAGAGTCAAAGCGCATTTACTTGCACTGAAAGGGCAGGGGATTTCGATCTGTAGAAGACCAACAATGTCTGACAAGCTTGAAATGCAGAAGCTGGAAAATGAATTTGAGCTGAAGAAATCTGAGTCGGGACGTAGAGCAGTTCCATTACCGTGTGAATCTCTTTCTAAGAAGAGGAAATCTTGTATTTCACCAATCGTTGCATCATTTGGTATTCAAGCTAGAGATCAGTTGGATCAAGAAATTGCAAGGATGTTTTTTACAGGAGGTGTGCCATTCAATCTTGCAAGAAATCCTAGCTATCATCGGTCTTATCAGTTTGCTGCTGCTAGCAAACTTGATGGGTATGTGCCTCCAAGTTATAATAAACTCCGAACAACTTTATTGCAGCAAGAGAAGAACAATGTTGAGAAGTTGTTAGTGCCACTGAAATCGACATGGAAGGAAAAAGGGGTGACAATTGTGAGTGATGGTTGGAGCGATCCTGTAAGAAAACCTCTGATTATTTTCCTAGCTACTTCTGGAAGTAGTCCTATGTTTCTCAAGGCTGAGAATTGTTTTGGGGAGGTAAAAGATAAATTCTTCATTGCTAAATTGTAGGAAGAAGTTATTCATCAAGTGGGTGATCAAAATGTTGTACAAGTCATCACTGATAATGCTCCAAATTGTAAGGCGGCTGGAGACCTTATTGAGGGGAGGTTTCCTCACATCTATTGGACACCATGTGTTGTTCATACTCTCAATCTCGCTCTGAAAAATATTTGTGCAGCAAGGAATGTGGAAGCAAATCAAGAAACATATGAGCAGTGTAATTGGATTACTGAAATTCATGGAGATGCCCTTGCAATAAAAAACTTCATCATGAACCACAGCATGAGACTAGCAATTTTTGGTAAGTTCTGTCCGCTGAGATTACTTAAGGTTGCTGATACACGGTTTGCCTCAATCATTGTGATGCTTAAGAGATTGAATCTTATCAAAAGGGGTCTTCAAGCCATGGTTATAAGTGAAGAATGGTCTACTTACAGAGATGATGACATTGGGAAAGCAAGCTTTGTTAAAGAGAAGATTGTAGATGATGACCGGTGGGAAAAGGTATCTTATATTATAGATTTCACAAGATCTATATATGAGATGATTAGATTTTGTGACACCGACAAACCATGTTTTCACATGGTATATGAGATGTGGGATTCTATGATCGAGAAGGTGAAAGCTGAGATTTACAAGAGAGAAAAGCGTTCAATGTCTGAATTCAGTCCCTTCTACAATGTTGTTTATGAAATTTTGGTGGCTCGCTGGACAAAGAATAACACTCCCCTACATTGTCTAGCTCATTCTTTAAATCCAAGGTATGATTTTAATATATGATTTATCATTTCATTTTTCATGTGTCACATATATATGTTTATATACTGTTCTGTATTTTGTAGATTTTATAGTGATGATTGGCTGAATGAAGATTTGGCAAGAAAAGGTCCACATAGGGATGCAGAAATTTCACATGAAAGGATAAAGTGCTTTCGAAGATTGTTTCTAAGCAATGAGGATCACATGAAAGTTATGCAGGAGTATGCATTGTTCTCGATGAAGAGTGGTCCTTTTGAAGATTTAACATCCATTTCAATGATGTCTACTATGGATCCCAAAAGTTGGTGGGCTAACTTTGGTGCTCAAACTCCTCTACTCCAAACTTTGGCTTTTAAGTTACTTGGACAGCCTAGTTCATCTTCATGTGCTGAGCGTAATTGGAGTACATACTCCTTCATTCATTCACTAAGAAGAAACAGGTTAAATCCTAGTCACGCTCAAGACTTGGTTTTCATCCACAACAACCTAAGACTTCTATCAAGGAATTTTGATCAATATGAAGCTGAAAAGACCAAGATGTGGGACGTTGGTGGAGATGGATTTGATTCTATGGAAGATGTAGGATTCTTGGAGTTTGCTGACCTTTCACTAGATGAACCGGATTTCGAAAATGAGCTACTAGATGATTAGCTTATTCTGTTGTTGTTTAGTATTTTGATCAAGTGTGTTTGCTGTTGTTTCTGTTGTTGTCTAGTATTTTTATCAAGTGTGTTTGCTATTGTTTCTGTTGATGTCTAGTATTTTGATTAAGTGTGTTTGCTGCTGTTAAAACTTATGTTTCAGATTTTAACATTTTGACTTATGGATATTTTTATATTTTCTTATAATATGGTTTCCGTTTCTATGCCGTACCCGTATCTTCAAATTTTAAGTTTGATGTTTCCCGTCCCCGCTCCCGTCCCAGTTTCCGGTCCCGGTCCCGGTCCCGGGGCTGCTTAGTTTGCAAGTAACCAATTGTGGTGATTTCTCTCATGTAACTTATCTTTGATCTGTTCCTATAAAATATTCAACGAATTTGGAGCATCAACTGCAACTTATAGCCACGGGTGGATGCAAGGTTAGACGGACTGTGGCACATACCGATTCCACTTTTCAGAAAGAACAGATGACGTGTTTGACTGTTTGGTTAAAACACCAACCCATACATATGTGTTTGGTCAAGCCGTCAAGCAACGTCGCGACAACGTCGAAAAAAAAAAAAAAAAAAAGACTTAGGAGTTAGGGATGCTTTCACATAATATTGCATGCCAAAGAATGTAATTTGTAAACTCCAACTTAATTATTTTATCTTTTCACATCTTTATTAGTTACTTTAAAGCAACAAATATATGCCAACATTATCCTGCTTTTGGCACTTTTGATTGCATTAGTGTTTCTCAGTTTTTCTGTTGTTACTTGTGTAGTTACCGGATCTACCAGATAAGCGTTTTGGAAAATTCACTTTTCGCTCAAACTCTCAAAGATTTATGTATTTAACTTTGACGTTGAGATTTATGATGTCTTTTATGCTCATCTGGAGATATAGGAAATTGGTGGATTGAGAGATCAGCCACTGTCCACTGACGAGAGGAGCACAGTAATTCATAGATCTTAAGGTGATGTGTCGATTAATTTGTTGAGCCGCATATGTTTCACCTAATGTTCAAGCCTCTAAGGAAACGAAATTAGAAATATATTTTGCTGATAAAATGGTAATCTAATGTACTACATTTTGGTTCTAAATCCTGTATTTTTCACTGTTAGGTTGTGTCTGAGTGATCATGAACAGGCGATTGTCTTTTGACTGTCCGCTTAAATAATTTTTCCGGTTGTTTAGTGTTCTCTTCACTTTTAGCGGCGATGTTTTTAAACCCGACATCGATCCGCCGTCGAACTGACAAACATGTAATCTGGTTTGTTTAAAAAAAAAACTATTTAGCACCTAATAAAACCTGTAAATCACTAAAACCTGGGACCTAGCTATCGATTGAACAAAATCATAATTAATAACTAATCTCTCAAATTCGCATTATATAATAACAGGCACTTTTTAACAATAATATAAGGTGAACTTTTAACAAGTTTCAATTTTGAGAAATACATTGTGAATAACAAGTTTGGAGACAAATTTTTCGATACTATCTAGTTACATTTTTGAAAAAAAAAATTATAAACTAAATTCAATCTTAGTTATATAGTACTGTATGTACTAGTTATGTATTGGTAATTAATGTATTAAATTATGTTCTTTTGTTTCATAATTTTATTTATGTGATGTAGATTTTGGATCAATTTTCTATAGTAATAATTAAATTAGGAAATTTATATTTGAATTTAAACACATATTGTATTTTGGACTGAAAATAAATCATGTGGCACTGAAAGGATTATAGAAAAATAACAACTATAAGAAATCAACAAAATAATGATAGTCTAAGAGTTTTCAATCTGGTAAAACCAAACTATTTAAAACCGAACCAAAACGAAATAGAAAAAATAGTCTGGATTTGGTAGTACCGAATAAACCGAATGGATGTTATTTTTAAGAAATCGCAATATATGAATATGGTTCAATATATTAAGCGATCAAACCGAATAAACTAAAGAAACTGATTAATTCAGATATATCAGTATACTTATATATAAATTTTATTATAATTGCGTTTGATTAATATTTGCAATAAAAATCAGAGAAAATTGCTATAATATTAGTCATTAAAATCATAAACTAAATATAAGATAAAAGTAATGATGATATTAATTGGTAGATATTGTTAATATCATTTTAATATTTATTTATTAATTAAATTTCTTAAATATCATGATAATATATATTAAAATAGATTTTTAAATATAATAGTATATATATATTAGTAGAATAGGTTAATGTTTATTAATTATCTTAAATATCATGATAAAGATAAAGATACAGATAACAAAATACAATTTTAAATAATAATATTGTTAATATAAATTTTAATAATTATCATAAAATCATTGAAAAGATGACAAGTAAGCAAATTAACTAAAATTATGGAGAAAATGACAAATAAACAAATTCATTTCTCAAATAATACTATAGATAGATAGATAGATAGATAGATAGATAGATATATTTAGTATAATTATTAATATGAATTTTATATACTCCGGTAGTTTGGTGTTATTTGCTCGGTTGCACCAAAACTTTAATACTACTCCATTATGTTATTTTTAATAAAATATTTATATACTCCATTGGTATGTTCTGTATTATAAAATATAATTACCCAGTGGTTATTAAGAAAAACTGATCCAGTTTAGTCCCATATTCCCATATATCATAACAATTAAGGTTTGTATTTTTCGTCTATATATATTTATATATATTAATTATTTAAAAAGTTAGATCAGAAAAAAAAAATCCCAAAATAATTTATATGTGTGTGTTTTTCATCATAAATTTTACATAAGACCACTTACAGAGTTTTAAACAGAAATTTTTTAAAACTATATAAATATAACTTAAGAGTATTGTTTTATGATCTGTAAAAATGTTTGAACTGGCCATGTATGCAAGAAATTACTCTTTCGAGGGCTTGAAGATTCTTGATGTTGAGATTAGAGACAAGACTTACTTCGGAGGAGAAACTTTTGGTTATGTTGACATAACCTTTGTCCCATTAGTTCTACTTCTAGAGTGGGTTCTATGACTCGAAATATGGTGACTTCTCTATTGAAGCTGATGAGTGTCCAAAGATCGTGGCTTGGGGTGAAAAAGATATGTAGAAGGAAACATGTGTTACTGCTTCATTGCCTGAATCTGAGAAAGTGCATCTACAAGTCCTTAAGCACAGACATATTTTTGCTGTTGAGTGAATGTATCAATTATAGTAAAATGTATTAGTAAATGTATAATAAACTAAATGTAACTTGTTAGATGACAGATTTTAAAAAACTGTACTATATGATTATTGCAGTTGTTGTAAGAGAATAGAGATGATACTTTGTATATCACTTTAATTCCAAAATAAACTAATTTTAGGTGGAAGGTTTACTTTGGTCAACCTCATGTATGAGAGACAAGAGGATAACTTCGGTAAGGTTCGAGACAGACTGCTCGGATCTAGTGGACATGACTAATAATCCGATGGAATGACTTACATTCGCGACGGAGATTGAGATGTACCAGAGATTACGTGAGAGTTTCGAGGATGTGAGCTTATCTCATATTCCTCAGAGTAGGAATGGTCGGACGGATACACTAGCAGAGGAAGCAAGGAACAAAGGCTATATTTTCTCCCATATAGATCAGACCTGGATAGACGGAAATGCTCCTCGGAAGATCGGTTCGTCTGCCACCACTTGATCTAGTTTAGATGGGCAGCAACAAAAAAAAAAAAAGATAATTTTTAGTCCTAAATGAGTATCTACGAAACAGTTGACAAAACAAAAAGAGTGTTTATATGTTCTGAAGAATCTTATCATATTTTTGGTACAACCCGGTTGGTATCTATCTGTGTAATCAGAAACGACATCTCAATTTCTCATGATGTGATCCATCAATAGATAGAATAAAAACTAACTTTATACTTTTTCAAAAAACACTTAACTTTATTGATTTAATTAGTTTATCTATTTCTATGTCAGTGAGCATGTCGCTAATAATTAGCATCCGGTAGCTGGGGGCATCCCTTACAGCGAGGTGAAGCACGGACCTTGGGCTCCCAAAATTTCTGGGCCCCCATTCAAAGAAAATATTTATTATATATATTTTTAAGTTTTATAGAACAAAAAAAAGTTACCGAATGAAGTTAGAATTTGTCCTAACAAAAATATCATCATTTTAATGGGACCCAATAAAAAAAAATTAGTTTTGACCACCATAGTTTGAATTTCTTCTCATTTTCAAAGTTTTTATGTTTCTGTATGGGCTCCCATTTTTTTTTTTTGCTTGTGGCCCCCGTTAGTACAGGACCGCCCCCGCCGGTAGCAACGCGCATATGTTTGAATTTCTTTCATGCACTGATACAATCTCATAGTATAATCATCTCGTTTCTCTAAAGCTAAGGAAAGAAACCGTTTATTTCACTGTTTGATAAATATTAGACCTACTAATTACATTCTTATTCATAGGACATGGTCATAGGAAGATATAGCTTACATTTGTGTGCTTTAATTTTTCTTAAAAAAAAAAAAGAATTTGACCTATATTTAAAGTGACCTAGTTGTGTTACACAAGTAACACAAATAGATTTTAGCAAAAACAAAAAAAAAAGGAACACAAATAGAAAGTGACCTAGTTTTAAAGAATGTTAAGTGATAGCTTTGTATCACATGTATTCTTTTGCCCTTAACACATTCTCACCTTAAAGGAAAATCGAGAAATTTTTGTTCATTTTATCCACAATAATTGAAATTACAGGCAATTCATCCAAAATAAAAAACCAGAACATTGTTAAGAACAAAAACTTTAACTACTGAGGGACGGTCGTTAACCTTTTTGTCTATCAAAGACAGACTCAAATCCTGAAAAAAATATAACACGCGGATCTTCATGTCGCTGACTATAATGATGCCTTGGGTAGTGAGGTACGAATATTAGTTATTGACACAAAATTAGAATTTGATTATATAAGGTCAGCCAATCTTTTTTTGAGATTATATTCTTTAATATACGGTTGTTGTCAAAATTCTTGTTTTTTTGCTTGCATGCACTAAACCCATGCATGTATAAGAAGAGTATATTAAATAAATATGAAACTCATTCACATAATCCTATAATTACCTTCTATCATGAGGGAGCTTTACCATGACAAAGATCACAAAATAATTAGGAGAAGAGGTAGAAAAAATAACGATGATGGTGATAGTTTTTCCTCTTCTTTGTATCAGAGAGTCTTGTTGACCTAAGCTTGAGATAACTTAGGATATAAGCTATCCTAATGAGATTATGATTAGAATAGATTGAGAGTTATCTATAAAATATGTTTCCTATTGAGAATAGGAACTTATAAGTGTTATATAAGGAGATGGTAATCTTGTAGCATAACTTGTGAGTTTGAGTTTGATAAAGCTATTAATAAAATGAGTGCTTTATATTTGCTTGAGTTATACATTCTTGGATATTGGTTCTACGATTCAATAATTGGTATCAGAGCTCTTCTTGAAATCGTCAAACCTAAACATCTGAGAAGTTCGTGAGAGAAAAGAAACATGGAAGATAAAGGTCTTGTTGTGTCAACAAGCAAACCGAGAGAGAGTAGTCATTCAACTATCCAATGCCCAATGCTTACTACCACAAACTATACAGTTTGGAGCATGAGGATTAAGGTGGCTCTCAAGGTACACAAAGTATGGGAAGCAATTGAGCCAGGCGCAGACGAAGGAGAGAAGAACGACTTGGCCAGAGCTCTACTATTTCAATCCATACCAGAAAGCTTGGTCTTACAAATAGGTAATCTTCATACTTCAAAAGAGATATGGGAAGCAATAAGATCAAGGAATGTGGGAGCTGAAAGAGTTCGAGAGGCTAGACTACAGACATTGATGGATGAGTTCAATCGGCTTAAGATGAAAGAAACATATACCATTGATGAGTTCTCCGGGAAACTTGCAGAGATATCAGCAAAATCATCATCCTTAGGAGAGATCATCGAAGAACCTAGGATGGTAAAGAAATTCTTGAGAAGGGACCATTGGGGTTGAGCAGGATAACCAGGGGTCGCTCCAGATTTTTGATATCATCACCATTTCCCACAGCCCAACCGAGACCCTTCCTGACAGCTCTCGTCCAGCTAGAATGCTGCGCCAGCCTTGTGACATCACCGAAGGTGGCGTACAATCAAGGAAAGTTGAGTTATTGGCATACTTGCCAAGAAGAACCTGAGCAACTAGAGATGTCGGATCTTTTATCAAGCGCCAGCCAATTTTCCCTAATAGAGCATCGTTGAAGTTTTCCAGGTCTCTAAATCCTAGCCCGCTGGCATACTTAGGCTTCGTTAGAGTTGACTAAGCGACCCAACACATCTTCCTTTTCTCTGGATTAGCGTCCCACCAAAACCGTGTGAGGAGAGACTGGATTTGTTTCCATAAGGATGTTGGGAGCTTGAAGCAGGACATGGCATAGCTCGGCATCGCCGCAAGGACCGATTTGAGGAGTACTTGCTTCCCCGCTCCTGACAAGAATCGGGTTGTCCAGCTGTTGATCTTTTGACGGATACGGTCGAGTATCGAAGCGAAGATATCACGTTTCTTCCTACCAAAGAGCTCGGGCAGGCCCAAGTACTTGCCGATTCCGCCCTCTGCTTGTATCCCTAAGGTCTCTTTGACTCGGGTTTTCACTTCCGCTGGCGTCTTGGCAGAATACGTAACAGACGATTTCAAGAGGTTTATTCGCTGCCCCGATACTGCTTCGTAAGTCCCTATGATTTCCTTAAGTTTCAGTACTTCCGCCAAGCTCGACTTGCAAAAGAACATAGTATCGTCCGCAAACAATAGGTTGGTCACCGAAGGACAGCCTCTCGCCACACGGATACCCGAGAGTGTGCCTTTCCTTTGCGCCTGGTTTCAAAGAGCCGAAAGGACTTCTGTGCACAGTATAAAGAGGTATGGCGATAGCGGATCGCCCTGTCGTATTCCACCAGAAGGTTTGACTGATCCCTGCGGGTAACCGTTTATAAGGAAATTGTATGACACCGACTCCACGCAGGTCATAATCCATGAGATCCATCGGGGGTGGAAGCCCAACTTTGAGAGAACCATCTCCAAGAAGTTCCATTCTACCCGGTCATACGCCTTGCTCATATCTGTTTTGACCGCCATAGAGCAAAATTTCTTTGCTTCTGAAGTCCGGAGAAAGTGGAGAGTCTCATGGGTGATAAGTACATTATCGGCAATGGCGCGACCCGTCACGAAGGCTGATTGCGATTTGGAGATGAGCTGGGGAAGGAACTGCTTGAGCCGTCTTGTAAGGATCTTGGCGATTATTTTGTAATGAGTGTTGCAGAGAGCTATCGGTCTATAGTCCGCAACCTGTCTCGGGGATGACCCTTTCGGGATAAGGCGAATATGGGTTTCATTTTGAAGAGGGTTGAGCACGCCAGTTTCAAAGAAGAGGAGCACCTCTCGGGTAAAATCCTCGCCAATAACATGCCAATAGGCCTGATAGAACTTGGAGGAGAAACCGTCCGGCCCCGGAGCCTTCCCATTGTGAATAGAAAACGTAGCTTCCTTAATCTCCTGAGGTGAAGGCATCTTGATCAGTTGTTCATTAATCTCCTCTGAGACCGAGCACGGGAGGAGATTGTAGATGGTAGAGAAGTCGCCGACGCTCTTTGTAGCGAAGATATCTTGGTAGTAGTTTGCTATAACCGAGACGATATTGGCCTCTTCATGGAACTCTTTACCAGTAGAATCCTCGATAACTGCTAATGAATTTTGGAGCCGTCTCGTCCCGGTAGAAGCATGGAAGAATTCTGTATTCTTATCTCTATTTTTCAGCCATAGAATCCTGCTACGCTGTAGCCAATACTGCTCTTCCTCCTTGTAGACCTTAGTCAATGTTTTGGTTAGCTCCTCAATGAGCGGGAGATCCGGCAAGGGAGCAGAGAGAGCCGCATCCAGCGCCAGCCTTGTGTCTGAGACTATTTGGTTCGCCTTAAGATTGCGTTCCTTGTTCCATTGAATGATTCTTCTGCGGTAGCTGTTGAGCTTCTCAATGACAGAAGCAAGCGGGATCTCGTTCCAGGAGGAGTTGATAAGGTCTGGGACTTCTTCGTTCTCCGTTAGTGTTCTGTTGAACCTAAAGAGACCTCTCTTCCTTGGACCCGAAGCATTAAAGTATGTGACCAGTGGACGGTGATCCCAACCCTCAAAACGGAGGTAGCGACAGCGGCCCATGGTATAGAGCTCAAACCAAGAACAGTTCACCATCGAGCGATCCAGCTGAGATCTAATGAAATGAGTATAACGTGTCCCTCTCCATGAAAGGTGGTTACCAGAGTGCTTAAGGTCCCATAGACCGTTTTGTGAGACGAACGAGCGAAAGCGGGTGAAAGAACCTTCCCATCGGAGTGGTCCTCCCTCCTTTTCCGAATTGTCCAAGATATCGTTAAAATCCCCCGTAAGAAGCCACGGTAATTCTCTATTCTTACCAATTTGAGAGACCTTTTCCCAGGCTCCTGATCTATTTTCCACAATGGGAGCGCCATAGATAAAGGAAATAAAGGAATGAGAGCCTTTGAAGAATACCTTCGCGTCAATGATGTTGGCGGTAGCTTCTAGAATTTCCAGCTTGATGTTGTTTATCCACAAAAGTGCCAAACCGCCACTTGCACCAATTGGGGGAACAGAGAAGAAGTTCGGATACTGCAACTTATCAAGTTTGTCTTTGATGAACTCATCGCTGTTCTTTGTCTCCATGAGGAACATTATGTCGGGGAGAAGGCTTTTGCGTATCTCCTTCAGACGACGAATCGTAAGGGGATTCTGTAACCCTTGATAATTCCAGCTCATAAGAGCTAAGGAAGAGGAAGAGGCGGGGGCCGAAAATCTGTGCCCGCGACCTTCTTGCTCGGTATGTTCACCGCATTTGATGTTCCTACCGCAGCACCATTTGCACTCGGTCCTGCCTTATTCCAAGGTAAAGAGCCTTCTCAGTACATATGCGCTTTCGGGGAGGATTTGTGGACCGCACTATGACCGCTTTCTTTAGCTTGAGTCCCATTGGGCTTCTAGCAGTCCGCTTGTTTGTCGTAGCTCTTGGTGTTTTGCGTTTTGTTGTTGGCTTCTCAGCAACTAGTTCTAGGAAAGACAGTATTGTTGGGGCGGTATGATCTATCGCGTTTTCAGTAGCCAGTCTAGTTTTCTCCCTAATTCCTAAGGTCGTGAGGCCTCCCAAGCATTGTGTAGCTGGTGCTCTGTCTGAAACCTTATCTAGTGGCGGGGGAGGGGGCTGTTGTCCTGATTCAAGTACGGGGGGAGTAGTCTGATGGGTTGTTCCATTGAGAGAGTCTCTTCCTTTAACCCTAGGAGAGTCTTTGCTGCTAGAGGACCTTCTAAAGAGTTGGTCTCTAAGATCAAGCGCTGCCACTCTTTCCAACACAGAGCGTCGTTCTCTGGACCTGCTGGTCTCAACTGAGGGAGTGGACATTCGGCCCATGTCCATCAGTTCTCTAGGAGGAACAGGGGGTGGAGTATGAGAGGTGCGCGACCCACTCCGGTGGGGCGATGCGAGTCTTACTTGACGGCCAGGATGATTATCTTCATAGGGGGGACTTTGGTACCGGGAGGAGATGGAACCTGACGGGGTTGTGATAGACCTATTTTGATACTCTCCCCGTCGATGGTAAGCTCTGTGATCAATGGCCTCCCTACGAGATCCATAATGTTTTGGAGTCTCCGCTCTGTGCGAGATCGAAGAGGGAGGTCTTCTAGCATACTCCAAAGAGCCTTTATTCGCAGAGGAGTGGTGATCATGGCGACTTGTGGCTCTGCTCACGTTATGAGCCTCTGGTTGATTGGCATAGCTAGTAATTGTTCTCCTATCCTCATAGGGAGGGACAGGGAGTTGAGCTGGGGGTTTGTACCCTCTTTTATCATCGTGATTCTTTTTGCTAGCTTCGATGCGTTCAAGGGCCAGCGCCTGAGTAATTCCGAGCTTCCTATTCTTTGCTGGTTGACCGTCTGCGGGTCTCAAAGGGCAATCATCCTCTTCATGGGAGAGAGAGAAGCAGGTGAAACAGTGTTTCTCCATCTTAACATACTCGAATTCTATTTCAGTTGTGTCTCCTGAAGGTAGGAGAACCTCTGACTTCATTTCTAGTGGGAGAAGTCCGTTTACTTCCACTCTAAACCGAGCCTCTCGAACATCACGGGTGGAAACGTTGCCTAGTGCTTTACCAATAGTATATAGAGTCTCATCATTCCAGAAGTGAAGTGGAAGACCATGTACACGGACCCAGAACGAGATGCTTGATGGGAAGGTTGGTGATATGATGGGTTCCCATCTTTGCAGAAGCAACATCCATCTCTTGTGGTGGTACGGTCCTTTCGCCAGAACTGAAAGGAGATCGTTTTCAGACTCGAACCTGAACTGAAACATCTCGGCTCCAAGGTCTCTACCCTCCACCTTGCCTTCGAGGTTCCAAATCTGTGGCATGATGTCTACCACTGCATGGGGGGGTTGGAAACGTGGGTTTGTGACCCTTCCGATGAGGGTGAGCCTGTTGTGTGCTATCAGGGCGTCATTATTAGTAGCAGGAATGACTATCGGGGCCTTCTTCTGCAGAGATTTGGGTTTTTCCACCCATTTCTCTTTATCAGCTCTTGAGTATCTGCGAGACATAGAAGCTGTCTACAGGTCAAGAGAGTTTACTGGGTTAAAGGGGTTCTATAACAGAGAATCGTTGAGGAATGTCCTTCGCTGGTTGTAGTTGAGACCAAAGTTGAATACTTGTTGGGTTGTGGAGAGGTACTTAGTAGCCTGAAGACTCTATATCAGAGTAAAAACAAGAAGTTTGGGTCCCGTAGAGAAAATGGTGAGAGTGTTATCTTATCGACTCTATGAGCAGAGGACAGCGGACAAGGTCTTCGAGTTATCGGGCCCCAAGTTCATCGACTGAGGGGCTTGAGCGGATGAGAGCGTTGGGAAGCATCTTTTGAGACAACAGATCCAGAAATTTTGAAGGAGCAGAGCGAGGAAACCGGGGTAAGTAACGGCGACAAACATTTTATTTGAATACAAACACTGAATTAAAAACAGATGATCAAGAGAGAGATTTAACTTTTATATATGCATGGATTAGCAAGTGGTTCATTTCCAATTTTCATATTCGACGAATTTGTGACTAGGCTAGGGTGCCACAATATAGAACAGATGATTTAGTCGATTGTTTTCTTGTAGTGCATGTTCTACTGAAATTTTGTGTGACTAACTAACTATATGCGACAGTGGTTCAGAAACAGCAAACATTCTAAAACTTCTAGACTTCAGTGACATTTTACCAATGGAAATGTTGGTATATGAAGACAGGATGAGAATGGTGGTAGGCGATTCTATGTCATTAGTGTAAACAGAAATAAAACCAGCTTGGTTTGTTAATCTTTAATATGGATCAATTGAGAGAGAGACAGCAAAGCAACATTTACATTGTACAATAGAAGAAGAATGAGTGAAAATAACATATAATTAATTACTTTACGTACCGTTTTCATTCATACAAACCTCACAGAATGAAAAATATGACTAAAGAAGACGACCGGTTTATTTCGGTTAATGAAGGCGATCGTGAACCGATTTTCGTGACAGGGAAGAGAACTGGAGGAGTGATTGCGTTCCGGGTTTTCGCAGCCTCTTTTTTCGGCTGTATCTGTTGGATTTGGTTCTACAGAGTGACCGAGATTGATGAATACCAAACCGGTTTCGTTCGATTCATCCGGTTCTTATGTACATTTTGGAGACATGGTTCGGTTTGTATTTGTTAATCGTACAATCTCTCAGGTGGAATCCGGTTTGGCGATTCACCGGAGAAACTCGCGGCGTATCTTAGGTCACGTTCTATGCTCTCGTGGAAGCAGCTGAGTTTGCTAAAACATGGGTTTGTTCTGTAAGAAGTTGGACGTGGAGCTGAGATCTCCAGCTGATTGCTTGTCTAGCAAGGCAAACGGACTTGATACTTGATGCAGCATAGCATCCTAGCATCCTATTTCTCTTGGGCTTTAGTTTTATAGTTTCCTTTTTATTCTTGTTCTAGATAAACATTAGTATTCTTAAAGATAAATGATTAAAGACTTTAGGATAGAAGTTTAGATCCTAATCCTTAAGGACTTAGGTCTTTTCTTATTAGTATAAATAGTGAGCTCTTGATTTGTAAAAGTCACAACTTTGATTATTGATTTATAAAACTTAGAGCTTTGTGTTAAACAACTCTTGACTCCTTATTTCTGGGAATTCTTTGAAAATTCAACAGATCTTAAGAAGGCTAAGATAACGGGTATTCTTAGAACTCAACGTTATCGGTTACTAGACGGTACTTCCGCTCCGTCATTTGGTATCAGAATCCAGGAGCTTTAATTTTTTATTAGGGCTCGATCCAAGTTCATCTCAAACAATGACACTTCGTAATCATACAAACTCCATAATATAGCAAGCTATAATATCTGCGGTTGATGGAGTACTAGGAAAATCTAGGCATAAGCGGCAAGAGTTATTACGTGACTTCATTGAAACTGCTGCCCGTGTTTTTAATCTACAGCAAAAACTATGTACTACTCAAGATTGTGAGGAGGGGGATGAAGATGATGTTTTTAGGGACAATTTGTTCGCAGAAACAAGTCATAACCAGAAACAACTTCATGATTTGGAGAATCCTTGCGATCAAGGCAGAGGCTTTGTAGGCACGCCTATATATGATGTTTATGATGATGAATTATCTACAACACTCGTCTATGATAATTGCAGGGAACCACATCACAAATCAGACGGGACAGCACATGAGGGAGACACGTCTTCTCAAGATAAGGTTCTGTCACCAATAGTTATTCATAAAATCCATGATATGAATAGAAATACGTTTCTAGATGGAACCACCTTCACAAGCCAATTGGGGATGAGATGTCACAAAGACTTTGCAGATGATGTTCTTGATGGTGAAGAATTTAGAGATTTTCACTACTACAGAGACCGGCTTTTTAGTGAAGAAGAAACTCGAGGATATATTCACAAGGTAATCAAGGGTGCTCGTACAAGTGACATAACGCTGCATATAAATTATTGTTTGGGAGAAACGGAATCTCCACAACACTTGCTTCGTAAGCCACCAGATCGTGATCCAAATACAGAACACTCATATGTAAGTCCTTTTGAAACACAAGAAAGAAGAAGCATTGGCTCTACCTATACGAAGTTGTTAGACGAAACTGGGACTGTTCTGAAGTTGGACCATGTTCATCATGATTGTTTAAGTAAACTATCTTTCATGGAAAAAACATGCATTGGAGTACAAGTTCATTTATCATAGGGAAGCTCTTGCATTGGAGAAAGAGAAAAACAGAAACTTGGAGTATGAATTGGACGAGACACACAAGAAAATTTGCGTGTTAAACAAGGGATCTGCAAGCTTAGACATGATTTTCAGCATGGGAAGAAAAGAGAAGTCAACAATGGGTCTTGGTTGTCAAAGAGATTCATCAAATTCACAATCTGTTTTTGTCCGTGGTAAATCTGCTGAACAAAATAAAACAAGGGTTGATTTGAATGATGAGTTTAGTGCTTCGTTGGAGTGTATAGACGCAAACAGATGTCTGCCAACAGAGAATGAATTTTCTATGGAGCCAGTATATGGTATTTGCAAGGATGACGTTGGAATACAAGATGGAAGCAACGAGAATCCATAAAGTTTGCACTATCAGGCTGTGGTATAGTCGTCAACAAACTTGACAAGAAAATTGAAGGTACTTCTCCACATGATATTGTGAAGCTGGAGAGCATGGATAAAAACCATGGACATATCACATATGTGGTTAATAGAAAACAGTGCAGACGAGTCTTTTCTTTCTCACTTTCCGACGATATTGCAAGTGCGGAGGAAGAAGCCAGGGATTATGCTCTTGCCAGTGTGATTTGCCGTACGCTAGACGCGAACGTGCTTACAGCTTATCACGAGCAGCTCTTGTCTTTGTGGCCTTTTTCTCACACATTCACAACTGAGGCTTTGGTGCTCGTTCATACCTTTTCATTACAAGTTGGGGTATGCTATGGAGTTTTTAAGAAGGGAATAGAAGTTGTGCTTCGTACCAAGTGTGGTTCTAATTACACATCTACGACACCAATGGAGTGGACTGCTGTTGCTTGCGACTCAAGCAAGTGGGTAATTTGTTCAATCTTCCACCATGTAATTCGTTTAGTGCATGGAGCTGTTGTCTTTTGGTCACCATATTGTATTGAATGGTCTCGGCTTCTGTGGGAAATATTAAAGGACGCTGATGAATTTATAGACGCAAGATCCAAGAGACTTACGGTGTTGGTGGCAGTGACCCTATTTCATGATCAGCTGTATCTTGTGCGACCGACTTGTCTTTGTTGTTTTCTCCAGGATTCAACAAGTTTAATGGATTGTGACTTCAGCTTGGACGATGTGATGAACGTCCCGACGTATGACCACACATCTTGTTACTTGAATACTCGTGAAGATCTTTTTCAGAGAGAGTCTTTGTTCTCTTGTGCTCTGGGGAATCACAACCTTGTTTTCTCCAACATCTTCAATGATGCACATGTGTTTTCATGGGAATTAACCATTCACAATGGGGACATACAGCTGGTGCAAGTCAAGAAAAGCATTTGTGTGGCCTATCATGTTCGACGTTTCCTGTTTCATCGTGGTAACCGTATGCTCTTTGTGATCATGGAAAGAATGTTTTCTTTTGAGAGACGCTCGTGGAGTTCTTTGACCGTAGGATATGTGTATCCGACCATTCACAGTTTGCCTTTCGCCTCATTCTTACATGAACTACACCTTGGAGTTTTAAAAACTGAGTTTGACGTCGTGCGTCTCATGAATCTCGAGTTCGTTGCCGCTAGTAGTGAACAAGTGGACGTTATGGTGGTTTATGTTTAATCTCCTACATTTCGGGTGGTACAACATGAGAATAGTAGTTTATCTGGCTTCATGATTGCCTTCATGTTGCTTTGTGATTGCTTTCGTGATGATCTTGTTTGTGGCTTAATGTTGTGTGGAGCATTTGCTTTTGGGGTTGCTCCGGACTTCACAAGTAATTGTGCGCAGGCCATGGAATTTATTAGTTCTTATTATAAGCTAACGGCGAGGACTATAGGGCCATTGGGGGTTCTAGAAATTTTTAAAGTTCACGTTTACTTGACGCTCCTTCCACCTGATGCGTGTTGTTCTGATGTTTTTCATGTCAAACCTTTGTTCCAATTTGAGCCTGATGATGCGAAATGTTATAGTCCGGATTCGTGGACGAATCTCTCAACGGGAGAGGGACCTGATGCAGCGTAGCATCCTAGCATCCTATTTCTCTTGGGCTTTAGTTTTATAGTTTCCTTTTTATTTTTTTTTCTAGATAAACATTAGTATTCTTAAAAATAAATGATTAAAGACTTTAGGATAGAAGGTTAGATCCTAATCCTTAAGGACTTAGGTCTTTTTTTATTAATATAAATAGTGAGCTCTTGATTTGTAAGAGTCACAACTTTGATTATTGATTTATAAAACTAAGAGCTTTGTGTTAAACAACTCTTGATTCCTTATTTCTGGAAATTCTTTGAGAATTCAACAGATCTTAAGAAGACTAAGATAACGGGTATTCTTAGAACTCAACGTTATCTTCGCGTTATCGGTTACTAGACGGTACTTCCGCTCCGTCAATACTGCTGCGACAAAGCTGCGGCGAGTACCCGAGGAGGCGAAGTTGAAGTATGGTGAGGGGTTATCGCAGCGGGATTCGGAGGCAACTCAAAGAAACCAAGGAACCATTCTTCAAGTAAGTAAAACGTTATTTTCTAGTTATGAGGTCAATGAGAGCTGACAAGAAGAAGTTTTGTCAAGCACAGTGGAACATAAAAGCAGGTTCTGTTAGTTGAAATATACAATACCATTGTCGAATATAACTAAGACAGAACATGACTGAGATATTCTCTCATTTGTGGCAAAGTGGAACTCTTGAGGTATGTGGTTATGTGCTTCTTTATGTTGTAAAAGATGCCCATCTCTCCTTTACTTTCAAATATCTGGATGGGTTTATGTGCTTACAAGTTGGATCAAGACATGAAATAGATTTAGTAATCTATATCACTCGTTACCTTTTTGTTCAAATAGAACTAACAAGTAGTAAAAACTAAAAGGGGCCAAGATTGAGGATGGAGATTTGTCATTAGCATTTGATTGGTCGAAAAAAGGACAAAAAAAACAACAAGAAAATTGTTATGAACAATGTGGATTGCTCGTAACCATATCAAGTCAAGGCCAAACCGTGGCCCAATAGGAGAGAGAGTCGGCGGCCCAAGAGGAGAGAGATTGGCCGACTATAGATCTAGGATGTTTCCATTTATCTATTTTAGATCTTTTCCTATTTCATGATTTATTAGGTTTTGGATAATTTCATTTTTCCTATTCCTTGTAACCCCTATATAAGGGAACACTTTGATTAAGTAATAGAGATACACGATTTCCCCTATTGTTCACAACACGTTATCAGCACGACAGCCTCTAAATCCCTGAGACCAAAATCGAAACCTAAAAGCCTAAACCGGCGACTCAAAACCTAAACCCTAATCCTAATCTTGTTCTTAGTTCATCCAAGAATTTAGAAGATCCATCTTGAATCCCAAAGCTTCTCAGATCACGATCCAGCTCAGAAGAACCGCTACCCAGCTCGCGATCGAACCCAAAGTCTGCGATCGACCCGAGACGATCCGATCCCCGCACAGCCCGCAGCCGGGACGCCTCCAACCCGCGATCGACCCCATCCGCGACCCGATAGGAGGCAGCAAGCGTCCATTCTCCTCAGCTCGAAGTTTCATCCATTCTCAGGTGGTCCGGTTCTTAAATCCCCTACAAAACAAAGGTATAAACATAATCTGAGAACCTAGATTGATTAAGAACCCTAATCCATCATTATGGAAAACATGTTCTTGATGAAACCCTAAAAGAAACCATAAGATTAAAATCAACAAGTCTTAAAACTAGAAAAATATGCGATTCCAATTAGAACTTGATTGTATGTTGATTGATTCAAACTGAAACATGACAAACCCTAATAAAGGAATCGAAAACCCTAAACCCTAAAAGAAGCTAGAATCCGATTTTAAGATTGATTTTGCTTGTTTGATTTCTTGTTTGAATTGAGGTTTAGGAATGATTAGATTGTTTGAAATAATCTAACTGAGTATGCAAATACTTAAGGCCTTGAAACCTTAAACATAAGTTGATATAATTTAAAAGATTAAAAACCCTAGGTATTATAAGAGAAGTATGAAAGAGTTTAAATCGCTTTACATGAATCCGAACATGATATTGCATTCATAACTGATTGAAACAAGATCGGCCAGCATATAGATCACACGAGTTTAGGTTAATTGCATTAAGTAAACCTATAGAGCCGTGTGGCTCATGATTGATAGCACCATGGTCGATTAGTATTGTTTTGAATATCATAAATGCGTAAGACGTGTTGTGGCCGAGCTTGCTTATATCCTGCGGCCACGTGATCACATTATGAATCTAAAATTTATATGATAATGTGAATCAGATGTCGAAAATAGCAAACAGAGACTACGCAGCCCTTAATCTCTCCGGAGACAATTACTTAGAGTGGGCGCTAGATACAAGGATTAGTCTAAAGTCCAAGGGACTCGGTGATACTATCACCGAGGACAACAATGAGAATGAAAAGAATAGAAACAGGCCCATAAGCTTTATGCGCCATCATCTCATTGAAGGTCTTAAAGATCAGTACATGACGATTGAAAATCCACTGGATCTTTGGAATGCTTTAAAGCATAGATATGATCACCAAAAGATGGTGTTGCTTCCAAAGGCAAGGCATGACTGGATGCACCTCAGATTCATGGACTATAAGTCGGTGGATGAATATAATTCAGCCTTGTTCAAAATAGTTTCAATACTAAGGCTTTGTGGTGAAGAAGTGTCTGATATGATGATGCTTGAAAAGACCTATACGACTTTCAATCAGTCGAATTCTGTGTTGCAACAGCAATATAGAACAAAAGGTTTTGCCACATATACTGATCTGATCTCATGTCTACTCTTGGCCGAGGCAAACAATGAGCTGCTTATGAAGAATAGTGGAGCCAGACCGGCCGGGACAGCACCATTACCCGAAGCCCATGAGGTTGAAAATAAAGATCCCAAAGAGACCTACTACACCCAAGACAACAGGAAACCATACGGCAATAGCCATGGTGGGTACAAGGGGCATAGGCGTGACAATCATAACGGTCGAGACAACTACTCAACCGGCCGAAAAGAAAACCACAATAACCGTGGTCGTGGTTCCAATTACGGTCGGGGCCGAGGCAGTTATGGCCGTGGACGAGGTGGCATATCCAAACCATCTTACACGTCCAAGTCATTATGTCACAGATGCGGGATGGACAACCATTGGGCCAAGAACTGTAGAACTCCGAAACACTTGTGCGAACTCTATCAAGAGAACCTCAAGAACAAGAACCCGGAGGCAAACATGATCCAAGAAAAACGGTCATGATGACAAAGGATATGGATATGATGCTGACAATGAATCCGACAAAGATAACAAAGATGACCAAATGGATTTTGAGACATCCGATTGTCTAAAGGACTAGTTTTCGAATCACATTGTCTTATTGCTTTATGTCTTTGATTTGGTGTTTTATTTTATGTAATGACATTTATAATAATAAGAATTTTAAAGATCTTATAAAGTCTCTAAAGTTTAGAAAAATTTTATTTATAGAATGAATGATGAGATGAGTATACTTGTGGTGGATAGTGGCACAAGTCATACAATACTTAGAGACAAAAGGTACTTTATGAATCTCACAATGCAAAGTGCAAAGGTACATACCATTGCGGGTGAGGCTAGCCTGATTGAAGGTCACGGCCAAGCCTATGTGTTAATGCCTAAGGGCACTCACCTAGAGATCAAAACCGCCTTGTATTCCCCAAGCTCTAGAAGAAGCTTATTGAGTTTCAAAGATATAAGATTGAATGGTTTCCATCTTGAAACATGGGAAGAAGGAAACAAAGAATTCCTTAACATAACTTCGATCACCAAAGGCAATAAAAGGATCCTAGAGACTATGCCCGCAATGTCTACTGGTCTATACTATGCAAGGATCAGTATTATCGAGGCAAATGCCTCCGAGCTATTCACTTTATGGCATAACCAGCTTGGCCACCCCGGAACAGGAATGATGCGAAAATTGATGATGAATTCACAAGGGCACACGTTTAAAGGAGTGATCCCACGAAATCTCACATGTGCAGCATGTGCACAAGGGAAACTCATAACTAGGCCATCACCAGCCAAGGTTAATAAAGAAACCTTAAACTTTCTGGAAAGAATCCAAGGAGATATATGTGGACCAATACACCCACCTTGTGGGACGTTTAGATACTTCATGGTCCTCATTGATGCATCGACCAGATGGTCGCATGTATGTCTACTATCCACTCGGAATCTAGCCTTTGCACGACTGCTTGCTCAGATGATAAGACTGAGAGCACACTTTCCAGACTTCCCTCTTAAGACTATACGTCTAGACAATGCTGGTGAGTTCACGTCCCAAGCGTTTAATGAATACTGTATGTCCATGGGGGTAAGAGTAGAACACTCCATGGCACATGTCCATACACATAATGGCTTGGCCGAATCCTTCATTAAACGTATCCAGCTGATAGCCCGGCCATTGCTTATGAAGTCTCAACTTCCGGTATCAGCATGGGGACATGCGGTTTTACATGCAACGGAATTGATTCGCATCAGGCCATCTAGTGAGCATAGATATTCACCATCCCAACTACTTACGGGTCATGAGCCAGACGTGTCCCACATCAAAACATTCGGATGTGCCGTCTACGTTCCAATTGCTCCACCACAGAGAACTAAGATGGGACCACAGAGGAGGATGAGAATATACGTAGGATATGAATCCCCAAGCATTATAAAGTATCTTGAGCCAACAACCGGTGATTTGTTTAAGGCCAGATACGAAGACTCACAGTTTGATGAGTCCACATATCCGTCCTTAGGGGGAGATAACAGCCGGTTGATAACAAAAGATATGGAATGGTTTAGACCATCAACATCTTGGCAAGATCCTCGGACTAAAGATTGTGATTTAGAAGTCCAAAAGATTATACATCTTCAAGAGCTAGCTAATAGACTGCCAGATACATTTGCTGACCCAAATAGAGTGACAATATCACACATCCCGGCTTGTAATGCACCTATAAGATTAGACGTCCAAGATGGACAATGTCAAGTGGCTACAGAGTCTAAACAACGTTTAAAACGTGGTAGACCAATTGGTTCCAAAGACAAACAGCCTCGGAAATCCAAGAAAGGTGCTGGATTCGAGAGCATCAAGGAAACCATCCAGGACATAGATGGATCGGTTGAGCCGACCAAAAATGGTCGAGCCAAGCGTACCGACCACACCCGATGATCCGGCCGTTCCTCAAAGTGAGGTCCGGACGCTGGGCTTCACGGGACACAAGAGCCGGACAACCAAGAGATCTCTATAGACCATGTAATGTCTGGAAAACAATGGAAAAGAAAAGATATCAACGTTGATGATTTATTTGCATACAAGGTAGCACTTGAGATCATGGATAAAGATGAGGATCTAGAACCCACGTCCATACAAGAATGCATGCTAAGATCAGATTGGATCAAATGGAAAGAAGCTATAAACGTGGAGTTAGAATCATTGAGAAAGAGAGGCGTTTTTGGCCCTATAATCTTGACACCAAGAGATGTCAAACCAGTGGGATATAAATGGGTCTTTGTAAGGAAGAGAAATGAGAAAGGAGAAGTAGTGAGATACAAAGCACGGCTTGTAGCACAAGGATTCTCACAAAGACCAGGAATAGACTATGAGGAAACTTATTCCCCTGTGGTGGATGCGACTACATTAAGATATCTAATCAGTCTGGCCGTGAAGGAAAACATTGATTTGCGCCTAATGGATGTAGTAACTGCATACCTATACGGACCACTGGATAATGAAATACATATGAGAGTTCCAGAGGGTATTGAGCTCAAAGATAAGAAAGGTTCTCGAGAACAACATTGCATTAAGTTGAATAAAGCCTTATATGGTTTAAAGCAATCAGGTCGAATGTGGTACAACCGATTATCAGAGTACCTAACGAAAGAAGGTTATAAGAATGATCCAATAAGTCCATGTATATTCATAAAGAAATTTGACAGCAAGGGCTATGTTATAATGTCTGTTTATGTGGACGACCTGAATATAATAGGAACCCCTGGAGAGATTTCCCAAACCGTCGAATGTCTAAAGAAAGAATTCGAGATGAAAGACTTAGGGAAAACTAAGTTCTGTTTGGGATTACAGTTTGAGTATAAAGCAAATGGCATCCTTGTACATCAAGAAACTTATACAGAAAAGATACTCAAGCAATTTAATATGGACCAGGCTCATCCCTTACCATGTCCTATGGCCGTGAGGTCCTTAGACATAGAAAAGAATCCATTCGGACCTAAGAAACCGGACGAGGAAGCACTCGGATCGGTAGTGCCTTACTTAAGTGCCATTGGGGCCTTAATGTACTTAGCTAGTCATACTAGACCGGACATAAGCTTTGCCGTGAGCTTACTATCTAGATTTGGTTCATGTCCGACCTTAAGGCATTGGAACGGAGTGAAACATCTGTTCAGATATCTGCAAGGAACAAAGGATCTTGGTTTGTTCTACACCAACCGGCCAGGAGAGAGCATGGTCGGATATGCAGATGCTGGGTACTTATCTGACCCACACCAGGCTAGATCTCAAACAGGATATGTGTTCGCACATAGTGGAGCCGCAATATGCTGGCGTTCAACAAAGCAATCCTTAGTATCCACATCATCTAATCACGCCGAGATCATAGCCATGTATGAGGCAAGCCGTGAGCTTGTCTGGTTGAGGAACATGACCGGCCATGTCTTAAGAGAGAGTGGTATGGCCGTGGGACAAGAGAAGGAAGAACCAATGATCATCTACGAGGACAATGCAGCATGCATTGCTCAGCTCAAGGAAGGATACATCAAGGGAGACAGGACAAAACACATCCTGCCCAAGTTCTTTTTCACCCACGACTTGCAGAAGGCAAAGGAGGTTCAAGTAGTTCAAGTTCGATCCAGTGACAACTCAGCCGACCTCTTCACCAAGTCTCTGCCAACCTCAACGTTCAGGAAGCTGGTTCATCAGATAGGGATGCGCCGGCTGAAGGATCTTCAGTGATGCCTTCATCAGGGGGAGTGTCATGCGTTGTACTCTTTTTCCTGTCTACGGTTTCCATTTTTCCCACCTTGGGTTTTTGGTTTTCCTAGAGAGGTTTTAACGAGGCAACATCGTGCATGATACAAGCCCATATGGTTATAGCATCCAAGGGGGAGTGTTATGAACAATGTGGATTGCTAGTAACCATATCAAGTCAAGGCCAAACCGTGGCCCAATAGGAGAGAGAGTCGGCGGCCCAAGAGGAGAGAGATTGGCCGACTATAGATCTAGGATGTTTCCATTTATCTGTTTTAGATCTTTTCGTATTTCATGATGTATTAGGTTTTGGATAATTTCCTATTTTCTATTCCTTGTAACCCCTATATAAGGGAACATTTTGATTAAGTAATAGAGATACACCATTTGTGGCAAAGTGGAACTCTTGAGGTATGTGGTTATGTGCTTCTTTATGTTGTAAAAGATGCCCATCTCTCCTTTACTTTCAAATATCTGGATGGGTTTATGTGCTTACAAGTTGGATCAAGACATGAAATAGATTTAGTAATCTATATCACTCGTTACCTTTTTGTTCAAATAGAACTAACAAGTAGTAAAAACTAAAAGGGGCCAAGATTGAGGATGGAGATTTGTCATTAGCATTTGATTGGTCGAAAAAAGGAAAAAAAACCAACAAGAAAATATCATTACAAATCTAGTAGTTAGTGTTCTTTATACATCATGCCTTTTGACTTTTCTCTTTACTGTTTGGTAATTGAGTTAGTTGAAATTGAAGTGTTAGAATTTGATCATGATTAGTGGAAGCAAAAAAATCCAGTCGTCCCTTATATTACCTTTTATCATTATTATCTCTCTTCACTTATATGATTCTTGAACAATGTTTCTCGAAGTTTTTAATTTAAGTTCAGAATTTGCAGCAACAAGATAAATTATTGACATTAAAATACTTTGATACGATAGTTCGATTAGAACTTTTGCAAGTCACAGTTCAAAAGAAATTAAAACTTAGTATGTACATCTGTCAAAATAATTCATAATGTAAGTGTCAAATTACATTAAGTGTAATATTAAACATATTAACAACAACAAAGAAAGTAGAAACTTAATAAGTTTGATTTGTTTTCAATGTTAAACATATTAACAACAACAAAGAAAGTAGAGACTTAATAATATTAAACTTTACCAATGTTTGTTTTTTACCAAAAAAAAAAAGTTTGATTTGTTTTCAAAATTTTGAAAATTCAACACTTAATATCTTTTCTGAAATAAAAATATTTCCCAAGCAATGCAAAAAATAATTTCCATAATGTATTAAAAAGTGTCAAATTTACATTAAGTGTAATATTAAACATACTAGAGGCATAGTGTGACAACCCGCCCCGTGGGAACTACCTGCCCCGTGGGCCCCATGCTCACAGCGCTGCAGCGCACCGACCCCAACCCCTCCATTATGAGTTCTCTCTAACTCCATAATTAGGTTGTTGGTGAGCCTCGAACCCAGGACCTCACCCTTTAACAACATTCCCACTGGACAAGCTGTCACCAATTGATCTGCAGGTCAATTGGTGACAGCTTGTCCAGTGGGAATGCTGTTAAAGGGTGAGGTCCTGGGTTCGAGGCTCACCAACAACTTAATTATGGAGTTAGAGAGAACTCATAATGGAGGGGTTGGGGTCGGTGCGCTGCAGCGCTGTGAGCATGGGGCCCACGGGGCAGGTAGTTCCCACTAGGCGAGTTGTCACACATAGCCTCCGCGCAAGCGCGGGGTCGGATACATTGTTGTTGTGTTAATTAGTCTAGTGTACAGGATATTAATGGCTCGATACGTTGTTAATGTGTTGTGTAGTTTGGTGTAGGCACTACAAGAAAACACGCCAAATTCCGACGGAGGTTCCGACGGACTTCAATGTCGTCGGACGTTTGTGACAGATTTCTGACGAAAACAAAAAATTTGAAGTCGTCGGAATTCCGTCGGCCATTTCCGACGAATATCCGAGGAAACATGGCTCGTCGGAATTTTCTGATGACTTTTCCACGACATTCCGATAAAACATATAATCGTTGTAGTCGTCGGAAATTCGTCGGAATATACCGATAAACTTCCGACGACATTCCGATTAACAGATATAACCGTTACCGTCATCGGTATTCCGTTGGAATTTTCCAATAAATTTTCGACGAACCATGTGACCGTTGCCGACAAATATATATGACCGTTTTATAGCCGTTTGAGATTGGAAAATACTGACGGTATTCCGACGGACTGCTTTATATCCGCCGAAATTCCGTCGGAAAGTCGTCGGATGGCCGTAAGCAATTTCCTATAAATGCAACCCCTCCTCATTCAACTCATTCACACTTCATTCTCTCTTCATTTTCTTTAGTCATAACAATTCCGTGAAAATCATGTCTTCAGGAGCTTATTATCGTTCGTGGATGGATAAACCTTATTTGGATCCCAACACCAATTTGCTTACGAAAGAATACGTTCAAGGGATTAGAGAATTCATGAAGCTTGTTCAACAGCAACCAGATGCAAAAAGTGGTATGTTAAGATGTCTATGCTCTACTTGCAATAATAATAAGGTTATAAAAGAATTTGATGTTTGGACTCATTTGTATATGAAAGGGTTTTCACGTAATTATAAAGTTTGGTACCTTCATGGGGAAACTGGTTATGAATATGGTAGTACTAGCGAACCTCAGCCTGTTAGTGAACTTCAACCTGATATTAGGTTAGAAGAATTTAGAACGGATATAGATTATGGTGTAGGTACTAAGCAAATGTACATGATCATTATAGAGGGGAAGAACCAAATCCCGAATCTAGGAGATTTTTTGACATGTTGGATGCAGGAAAACAGCCTTTGTATCAAAATTGTAGAGATGGTCATTCAGCCTTATCATCTGCAACTAGATTAATGGGTATTAAGACAGACAGTAGCGGCCATGGGTAGAAGCCATGGAAGCATATGCTTCCGGCCTTGTAAAAGTTAAATAAAATTCCGGCCAACAATTTCAAGTATTTTCAGCAGCTCAGTCGGTTAAAGCTTGAGAGTAGGGGTGTTCAATCCGGATATTGGTTCGGTTTAGGTTCGGGTTTTTTCGGTTTTCGATATTTCGGTTAGTAAAATATAACTACCAATCTAAATCCATATTTACTTCGGTTCGGTTCGGTTTATATACCGTCGATTTTCGGTTTATTCGATTTTATACCAAAAAACATAATTATTTAGTTTGAGATCATATTATATGAATTTTAGAGTCATATTGTCAACATAGTCATTTATTAAAAATATATTACATGTTCAAATAAATGAACAAAAAAGTAAAAATGCTTCAACCATCAAATAAAATAATCAAATCTATAACTAAAATCAAAGCTTGAAATTTTGAAAATAAAAATATGAAACAAAACAGAAACATGAAAGAAAAGTTTTTCCACTCTTCCATATTTAGTGTTCATTAAAGTCATGCTTTTTCAATCGAACACGAAACTCTGTTTGTTTATAGATAAGAAAAAAATTGTGAAATTTTTTCATTAATTATTGTCCATCAAATTTATAATCTTCATATTAATTTAGTGAAGACTAAAATAAAGCAAAAAGATCAAAAGAAGACTTAGAAAATAAGATATCTGAATTGCGTTGTATTATTATTTAATTATAGATCAAGTGTTTTACAAATTAAGGTTCTTTATTACTATAAAATTATGGTAATAATTATTAACACAAATTTAACTTATGTAACAAATAGATTTTCATGTATTGTTATAAAATATATACATATTTACATGTTTCTACTTTTAATCGGTTTTGTTCGGTTTATTCAGTTTAATCGGTTATATACCAAACCATATCCAAATCCTACGGTTTTTATAAAATTATATCCATTCGGTTTATATGGTATATACCAAAATCAAACCATATTGTCTATTTCGGTTCGGTTCGGTTCGGTACGGTTCGGTACGGTTCGGTTTTACCATATTGAACAGCCCTACTTGAGAGGTTAAGCTAAATGTAACAGGTTCGAGCTGTTACAACCCCCATTATTAACCTTTTTATTTTTTTACAGGCCCACAAACTTTTTTTGCTTCCGGCCCAAATTGTTTTTGACATTCTCGGGGCCGGGCCTGAAGACAGACTATAATTTGGCTGAAGAATGTATGGATGCGATTACTGATTTTGTCAAAGGTATTCTACCTGAGGATAACCTTGTACCGGGTTCATACTACGAGGTTCAGAAACTTGTTGCCGGTCTTCAACTACCGTATGAAGTGATAGATGTATGTATTGACAACTGCATGATCTACTGGAGAGCGGATGAGACACGGAATGTATGCAAATTTTGTGGGAAACCTCGTTATCAGGAGACGAGGGGAAGAGTTCCGATCACGTTCAAAAGAATGTGGTATTTGCCGTTGACAAAAAGATTGAAAAGGTTGTATCAGTGTGAGCGCACGGCAAAAGCAATGAGATGGCATGCAGAGCATTCCACAAATGGTGAGATTAGACATCCTTCAGATGCGAAGGCTTGGAAACATTTCCAGTCAACATATCCATAATTTGCGGAAGAGAGAAGAAATATTTATCTTGGATTATCTACTGATGGTTTCAGCCCATTTGGAAAGCATGAAAGACAGTATTCTCTATGGCCAGTTATTGTGACACCGTACAACTTACGGCCGAGCTTGTGCATGCGACGAGAGTTTTTGTTTCTCTCAATTCTCGTCCCCGGGCCAGATCATCCTAAAATATCACTAGATGTGTTTCTTCAACCACTGATATATGAGTTGCAACAACTATGGGCTCATGGTTTTGAGACATACGATGTTTCGTGCAGAGAAAACTTTCAGATGCGGGCAGTACTTATGTGGACAATAAGGGACTTTCCAGCATATGGTATGTTATCTGGATGGACAACACATGGGAGGCTATCATGTCCATATTGTCAAGATGACACAGATGCTTTCCAACTAAAGAACGGAAGGAAAACGTATTGGTTTGACTGTCACAGACGATTTCTACCACCTGATCATCCATACCGCAGGAGTAAGACTTCGTTTACGAAGAACAAGCAGGTGTTTGATGGTCCACCTGAGGAAGTTAGTGGGAAAGATTTGTTGAAGCAGTTTAGGTATTTTGATGCAGAAAGGACGCCAGATGTAGGTGGACATGAAAACATTCGACTCAGTGCGGTTGGAGAGCTACATAACTGGCACAAAAAGAGTATTTTCTGGGATCTGCCATATTGGGAGAGTCATCTATTGCGGCATAATTTAGATGTCATGCATATTGAGAAGAACTTCTTCGACAATCTGATGAACACAGTCCTTAACATCCAAGGTAAAACGAAGGATAATTTGAAGTCAAGGTTGGATTTAGTCGATATCTTTGATTGTTCTGAATTTCACGTTGATGAGAACGGTACGGCCCCTTTTCCCATTTATCGGCTGGATGGTGCTAGAAAAGAAGAGTTCTTTGATTGGATTACAGATAAAGTGAAATTTCCTGACGGATATGCATCAAATTTGCGGAACTTCGTAGATAGAAGCGAAGGAAAGTTTACTGGCTTGAAGAGTCATGATTGTCATGTAATTATGCAGTGCCTCCTTCCGTTTGCTTTTTCAGCATTATTGCCACGTAATGTTCATGAAGCAATTGCAGGTATCTTATATTTTTACAATTTAATTTATTTTTATATTTAACAATTATGCTTATATAAACTTAATACTTATGAAATTTATGTCTTTTATCTATGTAGGGATAAGTGTTTTCTTCCGCGAATTATGCAGCAGAGTAGTGACTGAAGAGGGTATTAATAATTTGAAGACAAACGCACCAGTCAGCATGTGCAACCTTGAGAAGATATTTCCTCCATCATTCTTTGATGTAATGGAACATCTTTCTATTCATCTCGCAAGAGAATTGGAACTTGGTGGTCCTGTGCAGTACAGATGGATGTATATTTTTGAGCGTTATATGCATCATCTGAAGAAGATGGTCAAAAATCAAAGCAGGGTGGAAGGATCTATAGTGGCACAGGTGATCAATGAAGAAACTGCAATCTTTGCTGAAAATTATTTTCCACCAGAAGTGCATACAAAACACCGAAGACCTGCCCGACATGATGACAGAGGGGAGAGAGCAACATATCATGTTACTGTCCCAAGCATGTTCAAGGAAATAGGACGACTTAGTGGAAAATTCACGAAGCGGAGACTTACGGACACTGAGCACGCTCATTTGCAAACATATTTGCTCACCAAATGTGAAGATGTTCTGCGATATGAGAGGTAAAAATATTTATTCATTTATTGTTAGACTAATATTCAATAAATTTATTTCATATTGATAATATTTTTGTATATAGTGTATATATGGCGGAGTTGCGTATGACTCACAGACATGCAACAGAAGATGAGCTTCAACAATTTAAAGATAACGGATTTGCTGCGTGGCTTCGTAGTTATATGAGTCATATATCATATTACCCTATGCAAATGAGTAGTTTAAATTTAATATAAACTAATTAACTTTTCAATCATATATGTTTTTAATTTATAGGTGAATGATGGTTTGGCCAGAGGTTTTGTGTTCGATGATTGGATACGCGAATTTGTGCAGAAACCAAACTATGTGGTCAAATCATATCCAAAATTTTGTACTCGAGGATATGCATTCACAAGGAAAGGTCATTCTAAGACAACATATGATGCTGGTGTTTCATCTTCTTCCGGTGACGATGTCTACTACGGCAACATAAAAGAAATATTGGAAATCTAATTTCCTGGAATGGTTGGATTGCGTTGTGTAGTATTCTATTGTGATTGGTATGACACCACCCCAGATAGAGGAGTGAAGATTGATGCGTTTGGTGTTACATCAGTTCATTCGCGGCGGAAACTTCAATATTATGATCCCTTCATTCTTGGTTCGCAAGCTGATCAGGTATGTCAATTTATTCATAATTTTTTACCAATATAATTAATTAATGTTATATATTTTACTAATACTTGTATAATTGATATGTATAGGTGTGCTACATCAGTTACCCTCGGGTGACGTACAGAGACGATTCATGGGTTACTGTAACGCAAATCAACCCAAGAGGACGAGTGGATGGAACTTCTGATGATGATAAACCCTTGCAACCAGAGTCTACCAGCAACGCCCAGGCAGTTGAAGATTTGGCAAATGTTGAACTCGTTGAGAATTTGATTGTGTTTGGACTTGATGATGTTGTACATTCGGAGCCAGAAGCTGAGGTTGGGGAGTTTGATGAAGATTCGGAAGATTCTGATTAGTTTTTTTTTTTTTATTGGTCCGTCGGAAATCTCTCGCAAAATACCGACGACATAGCGACGACAGGGTTTCATTGAAGTTTGGAAATGTCCTCGGTAATTCGTCGGAATATACCGATGAGTTCGTCGGAATGTCGTCGGTATATTCCGACGAATTACCGAGGACATGTGTTTCTAAAAAAATTCAAACATAAAAATCTATAAATTTAGATGCCAAAACTATGAAAATAACACATAATAAGTGTTTAGTATAGTATTAGATCGCAACCGTTCAAATATAACAACTCATTAAAATATTTATGTATGCATATCATTGTTTTCATAACATCTCATCTTAACACTCATATACTTATACAATCATATTCATCTAATCTTACACTACAAAAAATGTTGTTGTGTAAAATCGTGTTATAAAAACATTTTTATTGTTAAATCTTTATGCAAATACTATATATATTATCAAAGATTTGGATTTTGCATTTAGAAACTTGTAATCAACACCCTAAACACTAAGTCGTCGGAATTCCGTCGGAAAAGGTCGTCAGTATTCCGTCGGAATATACTGACGGACACCAATTCCGTCGGAATTTCAATTTACCCGGGAAAACCAAACCGCGTGAAAATTTTTGCGAACCGCCAATTGGTATATATTTAACTATCCCGACGGAATACTGACGAACCTGTGTCTGTCGGAAACGTTAAATATAATTACCCTTCTTCTTCCTTTTTCGTTATTTCCGCCTCTCTCTCAATCCTCTCCGTGATTTCTCTCCCTTTCACGGCGATTCCGGCCATTCTCGAGCTCCCATCACCGGCGAATCCTCTTCTCACCCTCATATCTCTTCCCCAAACCCCAAATCATGTAAGAATCATCCCAACCTTGTTTTATCTCAATTGTTTAGGGTTTTGGAAGTTAGATCTCGGATTTTAGGTTGTTTGATTGAAAATTTTAGGATTGAATGGATAGTTTAGGATATATAAGTTAGGATTGTTGTTTGGATTGTTGTTTTAGTTTTTTTTGAAATTATTTTGTGTTTTTGTTAAAATTCAAAACGTTTTACTATTTTTAAAACGTTTTTTGATTTTTAAAAACGTTTTTCAAGTTTCCAGTAATAAACTATGTATAATAAATCGTTTTTAAAATTTTTTTAAAATATTTAACAAAATTTTTATAATTTTTTATAAGTTTCCAGTAATAAACTATGTATAATAAAAGGTTTTTATAGTTTTTTTAAAACATTTATAAAACATTTTGTAAATATATAAATGAAAACATTAAAAATAGAAATGATTTGAAAAGATTTTTGATGTATTAATTTTTTTTTAGGTCCGAGGATGAACCCCGCCCCGCAGCCCGTCTTCGACGTAGTTCGGTGAGCAGTTCTCGTGCATCAGGATCGTCTCACGAACAAAACTCGGTTCCCGCATATATTCCCGCTCCAGCACCCGCTCCAGCTCCCGCTGCCCCTCCCGCTGCTGCTCAACAGGATCCGGGGGTCATGCCAGTTGAACTATTGGTTCAACAACCAGGTCGAGAGCTACTCCCGGTTCTCCAACCCAACCCACGACGAGGACATAGCACTTGGTTAGTATTTTTTTTATTTGTAGCATTATGTTTTTTCCATTAATTAACTTGCTAACTTGTATTTTTTTTAAAGGTTCACCAAGTCGAGAAATGGCATTAGCAGGAGCATCTACCAGATGATGTACTCCATGCTCCGTTTTGGATATTCAAAGTGGAGTTTGATCCCTTCCGACGAACGAGAGTTGTGGTTTCATCAGTTTGCGGTAGTAACTCTTCATTTTTTTTAAAGTATTTACATTTTTTAAATATATTTACTTATTAAATTATGTTTGTTTTTTAGCAAGAGTTCAACTGGCACTCCGATCTCACGGAAACAGTCCGTAAGAAATTCAACGAATAGGTCATGGACTCTTATACGAAGCAGATGAACGCGTGGAAGACAGTTTGGCAGAAGAACAAGAGGCCACGGTTCATCAACGGGACGGTGTGGGAGCAGTTGATAGCTCATTGGGAGAAGGAAGAAACTGCAGAGACGTCTTCAAGGAACTCCAAGAACCGGAAGAGCGATCGTGGCGGGAAAGGTATGTATGTACACAACCTCGGCGCTTGCTCTATGTCTACTAAGGAGGATGAACTTGTAAGTTTTTTATTATTATTTATCTTTATATTTTTTAAATAAATATTTTATATATTCCTTGGCTAATAATGGCAGGTTTTTAGATCGAAGCAAATAACGGTAATCCCGTTGATCGTCTCCAACTCATTAAGGTGGCTCACACTAATAAGAAGACGGGTCAAATTCAGGACCTCGTGATCAAAGGTGTCGTTGATTTGGTAGAAGCTGAAATAGCATCTCAATCTCAGCCTCTCTCTGATGACGGCGATTCTACGGGAGCTTCAACCAACTTGTCCCTATTACAAATAAATGAGATGGTTGAAAAGGTAATTTTTTTATTAATATATTTTTTTTATAATGTCGATTACTAACTTGTCCCTATTTACTAACTTTAAATATTTTTGTAGATGGTTCCTAAAAGGAAAGGAGACTGTTTAGTTAGGTTGGTCCGCCGTGCTTCTTTGTATCCGGCATCTTCTTCGCAAGCTCCGTATGCCGATCCCATGATTCTCGAGGAGCTACATGACAAAGATGAACGGATTGGGGCATTGGAGGAGCAGAACACCACTATCCTTTCTGAGAATGCCACTATCCGTTCGGAGAATGCCACTATCCTTGCTGAGCTGGCATCCCAGAAGAAGTTCAACGCCGAGATAATGCAGAAGCTAGATCGTTTGATGTCTTCGAGTTCTTAGTTTTTTCTGCTTTTTAAAACTTTCTGAATGTTTTTTTTTTCTATTTCGGTTTGTAAGAATTTTAAACATTCTGAATGTTTTTTTTCTATTTCGGTTTGTATGAATTTAAATTCTATAATATTATTAGTTTTAAATTTCAGATTTTTATTTATTTATTAATTAATTTTTAATATAAAAAAATACATAAAAATTCAAAATTAATTCGTATTTAAAATTGATATATTCCGACGAATTGAGGGCGTCGGACTATACCGACGGACTATGGTTCGTCGGAAAATACCGACGGAGAAGGTTCCTCGAAAAATTCCGACGAACCATTGTCCGTCGGTATCTTCCGACGAACCATAGTCCGTCGGTATTTTCTGAGGAATACGTTCGTTAGTATAGTCCAAGGAATGTGCTCCGTCGGCATATAGTTTTTCCGATGAACTCTGGTCTCGTGTGTCCGCATCGGAATATCGTCGGAAGTTCGTCAGAATGACGTTTCTTGGTATTCGTCAGAAAGTCGTCGGAAGGTCTGACGAAATTCCGACGAATACTTTTTTCCGAGAAAATGATACCGACGAATTGGTTCGTCAGAAATTCGTCAGAATCGGTGTATTCCGACGAATTTCTGACGATTTCGGTCATCAGAAATTGATTAGTGAGGGGACGTCTACCATGTGTTGTTGATACGTTTGGTAAAAGTCTCAAGTATTATCCCAAGTTTGAGAAGTTGATTTTGAAATTGTGCAGTAGCTTTGGGCTGAATTGCATATTATGTGTTTTGTCAACATGTTTTTGCAAAGCGTTGTTTGTGGACACAATGTGTAGCGAAATTAGATTAATGTGTTTTTGAATTAATATTATTTAGTTGGTAAATGAATAATGTTGTGTTGTGTTGCGAAAACAAATGTTGTGATGCAGATTATGTCTGTCTATAGACAATTAGTTTAGTTGGGTACATTTATCCGACTATTGTAATAGTACTGTTTGGGAATCATTGGGTCGCCGAGTAAAATATTAGGTTTAAGAGCATGATTAACCCGGAGTTTTTAGGATGAAGTTTTTAGCGGAAGTTAAGAAACTGTTTCTTACCTTTTAACTAAAAAACTAAGAACCGGTTCTTAAAACTAAGAACCGGTTCTTAAATAAGGACTTTAAGAGCCGGTTCTTAGCTTTTTTAGTTAAAAGTTAAGAAACAGTTTCTTAACTTCCGCTAAGAATCCCACTCTAAGAACTCCGGATTAATCATGGTCTAAGAACCCGATTATTTAATGGCCTATCGGGTGAGTAATCGTGAGTGAAGAATGTGTAGTATTAGGTAAACAAAACCCCTTTTTTATAACACATAAAACCCTTCATTTCAAAGAGTTATTTGAAAGCCCATATCAATTGAGGGGTAAACTTTTGGCTGCATCTTTATAAACAGAATGTGTGAAACACTATGCGTGTTAACAGCACCGACATTTATGCAATGTTGACGTCAAGGCCGTGTCACTGTGAAACTCTACGGCTTCATAAAGCAAGGGACATTGGTCAATAAGCAAAGGCACGTCAACACGCTCACTTTATTATTTAAAATCATAATAATTTCTCTAATGCACAATGTACAACTCTATATTTTCCTCTAAAAATGCTCCAATATATGCCTTTAGAGGAAAATACAGAGGAAAGTTACTTTTTGCTTCTATATTTAGAGGTAGAAATATCATATCTCTATATTTTCTTCTATAAATAGAAGAACTCTATTATAGAGGCATACATTGGAACATTTTCACCTCTATAACAGAGTTTCTCTATTTTAGAGGAAAATATAGAGATAGAAATAGAGGTGGGTTGGAAATGATCTAAGAAGAGAGTTTGCATAAAAAGAAAAAAAAAAGACAACACAACCGCCAAATATTAAAACATACTCCCTCTGTTCCTGAAAGTAAGATTTTCTAGAGTATGCACGCTTATTAAGAATTTAATAAATGTTTATAATTTAAATTACTTTTTATTTTAATATACACTTTCCAATAACTTTTCACCAATGAAATTTAATCAATTCAAATATTCTCAATTAATGTTCCTCAAAAGTATAAAAAAGTACCTTAACAATATAGAAAATCTATCTTTGTGGAACAAAAAAAAATCTAAAACATCTTACTTTCAGGAACGGAGGTACGTAGTAGGAAACAGTAATATAAAAATGAGACAAAAGCTTTGACCCAAAAAAAAAATGAGACGAAAGCTTAGTGGGTTGACGATTGGATGGCCTCGACAATTTCACTAATTGGGACGTTTGTGGGTTTTCTCGTCCCCCGCATAACCTAGCTGACTTGCTTCAGCAACTCCAAGTGATACCCGTGTAGTAGGCAGATTATGTTGCTAGTCCAAATTCCACATCCAAAATTGCAGCTTGGTTGCTGCTGCCACTCTAAGGAAAAGTGGAACATGTGTGTTAGTTTATACCAAGCAATAGGAAAAACTGTGAAAACAACTCGAGGTGTCGCTTCAGAGTTGTTCAACAGATTTGTCCAACTACAAATGAAAAGGGAAGTATTTTCGAAGAATGAAATGAAAACGTAGTATCAGTAGATCAGTAGATGATATTAGTGCATCTGGAAACTCAAAGCGATCAACTTTCACGATTAGCACGTCAGCTGGGATGAAACCAATGGATCAAGGACACAGACAAACAGAATTGTAAAGTTTTAAAACAGATAATTTGAACACTGATTAGAAATAGATGATATATATTAGTCCAGAGAATATGATGTCTATACCTTTACATAGAGGAAGAGGAGGGTGATTCCCGTAAATTCACGGTTCTTCTTGATTTTCCGAGAATCCTAGAAGCTGAGGAGGCAACCGAACTGGCTAGTACGACCTAGGCGGAGCTTGTCAAAAGGTTGCGGGGACAACTGCCGATTGAGCAACAATATCATTAGAGGCTGACATTTTCAAGGGTTGGTTGGAAGCGGCGACGGTTTGATTTAGGAATTTATCAGAGATTTGGGTCTTAAGGTTTGTTCTAGGAACAATATATAATGAGTGGGGTCGTTTCGGTGGCAAAACACTACCATAAGTGAGGGTTGGAGTAAAGACGGGAAGATGTAGAGAAATGTGGTAGATCAAAAGTTTCTTGGAATTGAATGGATAATCAAAGATGGTAAGCTTGTGTGTTTTTTTAATCAAGGTATTGAAAATTTATCACCTGCACCTTTTCAAAGTGTGAAAGTTTTGTAAAATTTGTATAAAAAGAGCTTAGAAAACAAAGTGAAAATATTTTGTAAAATATATATATTAAAAAATAACTTAGCAAACACGTATCTGAAGCTAGAAGGTCGAATCACGTAAATCAGAGAAGGTATCAAGAGTTTTACCTGTGGAGGACAAGTGGTTGGCATGAGGCAGTGACAAGTCTTGTTTGGAACTTTTTCATCAGTTATTCAGTTCAGCAGTTGACATGAAAGGTGTAAGGTTGAGAAACCTAACGAGTGAACAATAATAATAGTTGAGAACCCTGTCAAAAAAACTTATATAAACAAACATCCATGAAGCAGAACGTACCTTTTCTGTTCTCCTGCGGAGTTTGAAACCGGTGTTAACGAGACCTTGTCTTGTCTTGTCGTGTGGAGCAGAGTTGTTGCTTTTGGATTTAGAATCTGGAAAAAAAAATGATGAAGAGGAAACAGTTTCTCAGTCATGCAGTGAGATATGTAGTTACGCTTGCTTGTTATTGAAAAATTTGGCTCACCTGGCTTGATTATCCATCATCAGAGTGGTAGTGCCCAGAGCTATGTTCTTGGGACTCGTTTCCCTGCAAGGAGGCATAACAAAACGAGTACTATAGGAACGTGAAAGCGGATTCGGGTATCGAAATGTTATTCAGAGTGTACCTTTTTCACAATTTTCTGATTAGTTCCTTTCGGTTGAGACGAATGTGACTGGTTTTTCGGCCTCTGTGCAGATGGATTCCTTAGAAGGGTTAGCTAGCTTGCTACCTTTCTAGCAGGTTGCTGCTTCTGTGTTAGGAGGAGGAAACAGTTTCAGTCCTTGTTTTCTATCTGCTTAGGCGTTTTGTTTTGTCCCTGTTGAATGAACAAAAGAAGAAAGAGTATTATTTAGAACAACAGCCTCTCATCTTATTACAAAACTCCCAAAAGAAAGATAAAAATAAAGAACCTTGGAACTGCTGTGAGATCAACGGAGCAGCAGTTGTACGTCTTCCATCGAACCATCGCAGGAGCCAAGAACTCGTACATCTGGTCAACCATCGCAGTTGTTCCTTCCATGATATATTATCAGATCGAATCAAAGAGCTAGCTAAAAAAGAGAGTGAGTGGTGGTGGAACTTTCTTGGTTCCTTCTTTACAGAGGGAATGTATTTGTAATCTGAATTAAAAAAAAGGGACAAGGGACGAGTATATATACTAAGGGCAACATTATCGGTCAAAACGTTTTTTGGTCCTTAAATTTTTTTTTTTTTTCGGTTTAAAAAAAAAAAAAAAAAAAATTAAACTAATCGCGGGCCGCCACATGTCGTGGGGCCTGCAAACAGTGCTAAGGACACAGTGCAAACGTTTCTTATTTTGGGACATTAGACACAATAATTGATAAAAGGTGGTGGGGTCCACGCGTAAGGACCCTCTCCACCACCGATAATGTTGCCCTAATATCACGACAGTCAGATTTTGAATAACAATTATTTTTCTTTTTTTTTTTACCGCTTTTGGCTCCTGTATATTCTTCTTATTTGACACTGTCGTTTTGATGCTTATCTCCCTTGGACTATGATGGTAAAACGAGTCTTGCGCTATGTTACATGGAAACGGAAGCGGGTACGCGGAAGCGAAGCGTATGGAAGCGCGGAAGCGAAGCTTATAGAAGCGCAGAAGCGAGATTTTTTGAAAAATTAGGAAGCGGGTACGTATTGGAAACGTATATCCATATGTATGTATATATATGTATATCTATATATATATTAAAATATAAGATTTTTTAAAAAAAAATTAGGACTAAAAATTATAAGTTATAAATTTAAATAAATTATTTATTCATTTGTAATAATTTTGTAATGATTTCATATTAAAACTGTGAAAATAGACATAAATTAAGTTTAAAAGAAATTATTATATTAATTATTGTTAATGCTTCATAAATAATTGACACAATATATTTGAATATATGATATATGTTTAGTAAAAACCTCAATACATAAAGATAATTTATAGTATTAATTTTAATATTTATATATTTATATCCTCTCTATTCATTACTATTAAAATTTTGATTTTACAGAAATTAATAACTACGATTATATTTTTATTAATATTCAACCTTGTATTTTTTTTTTAAAGAACGGAAGCGTGATTCTAAAACGGAATCATAATCTTCCAACGTGTTTTTAAAAAGAATATTTTGGAAGCGTTTTGGAAGCGAGATTCCGTAAGCTTCCACAAAGTTCCGATTCCGATTCCAGTTCCGAAGCGGGAAGCAGATATCCGATGAAGCTTCCGTGCAGACGTCCGAAGCTTCCGTGCAACGTAGAGGAGAAATAAGAGAATCATACTGGCAAAGTTGACTTGGACTATGTTTCATTGTCTTCTTTTTTGTCACACTCCAGTTATGTGTGCTTAATTATTCATCATTACCGTTTGGTTTTAGTTAAACACTAACATTAAAAATATATATAATGATTTACTAGCGCGCTAATTAATTACTTAAGAGATAACTTTGCATCGGTTTCTCTTAATGTCGAGCACTGACAAGAGTGATATATAACACTGAAACGGCCCTTTCTGCTTCAAGAGAGACATTCCATAATGGGTTACAAAGTCATATTGTTAACGAAATCAAACAAAAACAAGTCACTTAGCAAAAAACATAAACATAATTTCAAGTCGAACTGGATTATATTACAAACAAAGGCAGGAGAAGTCTTTATGACATCTTAACAGACTTCAAATCATCTTTCAGGCGGAGTTGTGGTTCTCAGCGAGCTTCGTACTGAACAACTGCAAGAGGATCAACATTCATACCATTATGAGGAAAGAGATTGATCCACACAAACTAGACTGGGACATAGTTACAAACTTATAAATACGGAAACCTGATCCCTAGCACAATTGTGTTTAGTTAAACAAACATAATTAAAAAAATCATGCCACCAGTGTCATAATAACTCATATAACATAAGAACAAGACCAAAAGATCAGTACAAGAAACCCAAGGCAAAATAAGGAATAAGGTTAACTCTCACCTCTACGGGTGCGCTTCTTGTATAGGATACGGTATCCACACTCTCTGCACTGGATCACATCCCCAGACTTCAAAGTATTCTCTTGTCCACAATCTTCAAAACCAAAAATCATTCAGACAAAACAAGTGAACCAAACTAAAGATAAAGGGCAATGATAATCTATCAGAAAAAAAAAAATTAAATGTATAATGTCTGAGGCTGCTTGGGAGAAGCAGCAAGAAAGCAGAGCTCCTCCTCAAAAGACCTCAAGTCAATTAAGATCAAACCAATACAGAAAAGTATTGAAAAGATCAGATTATTTAATGCCTCCTAACTAAGCCCAATTATGAAAATAAAAAGTTCATAAGGCTACTCAAAAGAGGCATGCTTATAAATAAATAAATTTAACACTACAAAGCATAAAGCTTCGATCTTTAACAGAAGATGGATCTGAGCATACCTCCGCAGACGTAAGTAACTGGTTCGGGCTGTTGATCCATTATATCCACTCGAATCTGACCTAATTCAACACACAGAGATTGAACTGAGTCTTTGGATCATTTCAAGCGATTCGAAACAAGATCGGAAAATATTGCAAAATCGAATCTTTTTGCGCGACTGAAATTAGACAAAAGAGATTGGATTTGTACTTACCAGACAAAGCTTAGGTTTCTGAAGAATTAGGGTTTATGCGATGATCTCGAACACGAGCGAAGAGACGAGAGACGTGTCTGGATTTAACATTTACCCTAAGTGTGGGCTTATGTATAAAAGCAATTAATATATGGGCTTCTGATAAAAGCCCAGCCAAGTCAACTGCGACTGATTAACTTTAGGCTTGTAAATTTGTTGTAAAATTCATGTGTCTATTTAGACTATTATTGAAATAATATATTAAAGATACAATTAAATTCTTATTTTCTGACATTTATTAAACTATAAGATTTTTCATGACCATTTAGTTTTCTATAATTTTTAATGTTGTCAATATTTTGTATCTTCCAATAACATTTTTGTTTGTTGACATATACATATTACTTTTAATAAACCGAAAATAAGTAAGTATGAAGCCAATGTGAATGTTAAAAAAAAAAACTGTTTTGTTGAAGCACATATTTGGTTGAATGTATATAGGACGTGATTGCGTGCCCATCTAATATTATTAAAAGAGAAGTACCCTTTAAAATATACTTTTAAGTTTTCTAACTTATTTACACTTCTATGCCATTGAGAATTAAATTAAACTACATATTTTAATGTTTGTCTTTTCCAGTTAAATTAATGAGTTTTCCTTAATCAAATTTAAACTTAATGTCATTAAATGAACCTATCTATTTTAATAATGCTTGGATTTTTCAGTTAAATTAATGAATTTTTTCCTTAATCAAATTTAAACTTAATGTCATTAGATGAACCTAAAAAATACATTATATTTATCGTTGCTTATTACGAACGAGTACGGCCCAATAACGAACTTGAATTTTATTTTTACGAAAACGTGAATCACTTGACGTATGTAATATTTAAAATATATTAACTACAATATAACAAATGCTTATAACCTACATATATTTTAGTTTGAAATGATCATGCTCAAGTTTATATAGTCAACTTACATCATGCATCGATCGATGTACAATATTCAAACCACCTATAGTTTTCGTTTTTTTTATAGGATGTATCAACCAACTAATAATCCTATTGATTTTCTAAGCTTTATAAAAAGCAAATCAATAAATACAAACTCAAAATCCAATATATTTTATTAATCAAAACATAATATCTTCAATGTTGTATCTTTAATGTACCTATTAAATATAGAAATTGTAACCATAATTACACTAATTATAAGAATAGATTTGATTCCAACCAATTGATCTATTACTTCGGTAATTGATTTGCTTACAGAAGAGGAAACAATAAATTTAAAATTTGTACGAATATAAAGATATAGAGATTCCAACCAATTGCCTATATTTGCGTATGATTTTCGCATAATAAGCTTCGGATTGAACATTGAAAAAGATAGAGAGATTTTTTTATCTTTTACCGACACAGAACTTAAACAAAACGAAGAGTTAAAGACAATTTTTTTTGCTACACTTCCCGGAAATAAACGGTTACAACATGGGCTTTCATAATATGGCTTTTTAACATATTAATGTTATGGACATTTAATAATTATATTAACGCAAAACAAAGACTATAAATAATTTATTACTAATAAAATTATGAAATTATTTACAATTTGATGACCAATTCATCGACCTTTTTTATATGTTAAATTTTTCACAGAAGTTTAAAAATCATTTTATTTTTTTAACATGTATAACTAATTTATAATCTTTTATGCCATACTAAGTCATAATATAATATTTCTTCATATTTTACATTAATAACCATTATTTATATATATATCTACTATAATTCTCTAATTACGTATATTTGTTCAATTTTTTATATGGTATCGAATATTCGTCGTAAATAGATGGTTTAAGACGCCAAAAAAATTATTTACTTGGTGAATATAATACATCAAATATTACAAATACATCATTTAGTTAAATACATAATCAAAAACCAAAAATTCATACCCGCGCCGCGCCAATCTAGTAGCTATTACATTGCATATCAAGATTATATGTTAGTGAAATTAGCTATTTAATGTATTTTCAAATTTAAAGGGATTTTTACTGGAGGCAGATAATAATAAACTGTTGATTAAATGATAAGACGATCTCCATTGGAGGATCCAGTAAAGAGGTTCTTAGAAAAAACACAAAAAAAAAAAATCAAAAATGTATTAAAGGAGCAGAACCGGTGTCAAACATGGGACTCTGAGAATCACTAAACAGCCCATACTTGGCCATTTTGTATTGGCTATTCAAAAGGGGAAAAAATCTCCCATCTCTCTCTCTCTCTTCTTCTTTCTCTTTTGGCCAAGAACACGTAAAAGAGTTGAAGCTGTTCGTCGTGCTGCTGATGGAAGCGCTTTTGAGAAATGGTACTGCTCTCACCTCTCTCTTAAAGTCTTAATTTTTTTGATTCGTAGATTCGAGTTTTCTTAGGGTTCAATCTAGATTCGTGATACTCTGTTTTGGGCTTTGATTCCAGTGAAAAATGTGGAGTTATGATCGTGAAGGGAAGTGAAGAGATTCAAGTGCATTTCGAGTGGAAATATCGATGATGATATATCGAAACCAAGCTTTGAAGACGAACCTAGATCACCTTTTGTATTCTTCTTGTACGGTACCCAAAACCTTCCTCTGTTACTTCTCTGAGTAGTATCTTCCTTTATTTAGAGAGGATTTTGAAAAGCTACCATGGGAACATGGTTGATGCTAGCAGAATATGTTTCATTGTGTGGAAGAATATGTCAGAAGAGGTATCAGTTTATTCACAATCACTTAAAAACTTAATTTTTCCTCTTCAAACCTTTATTTATATGCTTGGTTTTTGCAAATTCTGCAAATCAAATGAACCCAAGCTGCTCTACCGTATTCTCGTACGAATCCAAATTGAGATTTACTGTCTATTGTTGTGTCCCAATCCAAATTGAAATTCTGCCTTGTGCGCTTTTCACGAGCAAGACGCTGGTTAAGCTGACACTGGGATCACATATTGATCTTGGGAACATTCCTCCAGGTGTGTCTCTTCCAGCGCTCAAGAGTCTCTTCATCAACACCATCTTTTTCACTTATGGAGATCTGTGTAATGTGCTTCTTCCTGGTTGCCCAGTACTCGAGGAGCTGTCTGTACGTCACGTGAATTGTGAAAGAATCCCATTCTGCATATCCAGTAGGAGCATCAACAAACTATCAGTTTACTACAACTTTGAGACTGTGATTACAGATATGCCTGGCATGTCATCTGATTCTTACTCCTGCTTATGCTGATGTAAGTTTTTACTTAACATAACTCATTAAAAAAAAACATTCTCATTATTGATGCTTATATGTGTGTGTGATGATGTTTTAGGTGATTTCTCGATGTGTTAAACGCGGACTACCTCTACCGGTGTTCAAGAATCTGGTTGCCTTACCTTATTTTCCTTCCTTCATGTTTCAGGTCCTATTGAAGAAGACGCTGGCTTGAGAGATTTAATCAGCTGGCTTCCTGAAGAGGTTCTAGGCAGCATCTTGTCCTTACTTCCGACGAAACAAGCCGCATCAACATCTGTACTTGCTAAAAAGTGGAGGCATGCGTGATGATGGTAATATATTGCAAACTCATGGCGCTCGTTGGAGCTGCAGCATCCAAGTGCTAGACTGATTTCGTTTCTTACTTCTAGCTAGACTTTCATCATAAACTTTTGTTTTTGTTAAACGTATCTAATTCATAGGCAAGATCATGATGTAAATCACTCAGTGTGCTAGTTTGCACCACTTACAAATCATGGCAAAACTACTTTACTATAGTTAATTATGTTCAAATACATTATCTAGTTGAAATCCATTTCTCTTTATAAGCTTTGCAATATTGGTTATCAAGAGAGTCGGATCTATTGGTTATCACGGTTGTTGAAAACCATTTCTCTTTATAAGCTTTGCAATATGAGTTGATGCTATGAAAACCATTTCTCTTTCGAGTGAAACATTTTTTTTCTTTACATGCATTATAAGATTATTTTGTTAACCATTTCTCTTACCATTTCACAAATGATGAGTTACCATTTCTCTTACTATTTCGAGTGAAGCACAAGTGATGAGTTACCATTTCACCTAAAATATTTTGTTTCAAATCAAGATTTCAACTAATCGGTTTTTTCTGGTTTATGATTTGTATTTATATTTTTAATATGCTTTTATATCATTTTTATTTAAATTTTTATGTATGCTTTTCTTTCATGTTATAAAATCCAATCATTCAACTTCTAAAAAAAAAAAAAAAAAAAAAAAAAAAATTTAAGAACCTTAAAGAGGTTCTCCCATTGGACCATGAAAATTTTAATTACACTAACAAGTAACACGGGTACTAAATTTTTCAAATCACAAAATTAATTACTAAATTATTCATTAGAACTTTTAATGGACTCTTACAATTGGAGTTGCTCTAAGAAGATACCACGCCTTGACGTTTATTGGAATGATACATGTATATTTAGCCAATTAACTATAGCCGTAAAAGAAGTTTGACTCTCTTCTAGTGGAACATGAATCGTCCTCAAAGAACATAAACGGTCACAAAGGTCGAAGAAACCTATTAATACAATTTACAGAGGAATACATTTAATGAGACTATCGATCCTCTTAATTTAACTCCTTATATATAAGGACATAGTGTTTAATTGGAAAACATCCAGATGAAAAAATGGAAGTTCATGAGTCTAAAACATTAAGCCAATATAGCAGTATGCAAAAATTACTTCTGGTTGGAGAAGGAGATCTTTCGTTTTCATTGTCTCTAGCTAAAGCCTTTGCTTCTGCCACAAAAATCACTGCGGCATCACTTGATGTTCGAGGTAATGCTAAATCATTTTCAATATTCTTATATTGTTTGCTATTGTTACAATCTGAATCACCACAAGAAAACTCAAATAGCTAGCCTGTCAAATTCTTTCTCAGTGTTCTGTATTAATTTTTTATTTGGTATATAGTTGGACTAGGGCGTCAGTACAACAATGGAAATGCGAACGTGAAAGAACTGGAGAGGCTTGGTTGCACCGTGGTTCATGGTATCAACGTACACACTATGTCCTCAGATATCGCCTGTCTCGATATGACAGAATTGTCTTTAATTTTCCTCATGCAGGGTAAGGTTTGACCCTTAGAAACAGTGTTTTTATCTTGTATTTGTGCATGTATTGAATTAGAGAGGCAAATTATATGAGATCCGAGATTCAATTAATCAATCTGCTCTAATAATATGGCATATACAGTTTTTGAATAATATTCTATACATAATTGTATTGAAATTTGAAAATAATATAAATTTTGACCCTAAAATTTATCAAAAGTAAGGCTTTCTTTTATAATATATTTCGGAACTTTAAACTTCTCAAAAAAATCTGATTGTATATATTTGATGATGGTTTATTTTTGTGAGGGTATTCATACGCTCTGATACTACTTGTGGAGGTTATGATACCCACTTGTTACAGAATACAAGCTCATAATATCCATGTCCCTTTCACTACTCATACGATTCAATCTTTGTTCATGACTCAAGAATTTTTCACCCAGTTTACGGCCGCAGCGCGCTACATCTGGAGTGGATCCAGGATCCACAACATCCACTATGAAGTATCGGAAAACACCTCCGATGTGGTTTACAAGATCATAAACTCTCTCTGTTCCTGGGTATGTAAACCCTAGAGAGTATACAAGATAATACAAGAGAAGTACATTGCTAAGACCTAAGCCTAGGATTACATATCTATCACTAGCTTACTCTATCTCTCCGAGAGACGCCATGGAAGCTCCCGTCTCCTAGAGGCTCAGCTTGAGCTTAGAGATCCCTGTCGTGACATCTCATTCTTTGTATCAGCACTTGACCTAATGGGCTTCAACGATTAGGCTCATATGTTGTCCGCGCGTAACTTGTGCAAGCTGGCCCAACATTGAACATGTCTGATGGGCTTTAATCAAACCTCACAAAACTTCACCTAATTGGTCCAAGTTCATAGCCCTTACTTTGTGCCGATACCTATTAATACTTGAGCAAGCCTGCTCATCTTCTGCATCTCCTTATCTTCTCTTATCTCTTCTCACTTCTCTCAGCTCCACCTTGAGCCAAGCTTGAAGTTATTTCATGATCTTCTTTAAACCTGCATAAGCTTCAACTTATACACCACAACTGCTTAAGTAGATTAAACACTTAAATCCACTTAGCTGCATCAATGAACATAGACATCACGCCTGATGAAAGGTATGTGACAATCTCATTGTCATTCTGAATTTCCATCACCTTCATCTAGTGTCTTGAGTTGCGAACCCAGCTGCTACCCTCCAAATGTCAAGCTCAACTCCTCATTGATGTCGTGTTACTTCATCTTTTACTCCTCGTGAACTTATCAACAACACAACCTTGTTGTCAAAATCACGAACTTGTTCAAGTGCTTGAACAGAAACCTGAACATCTTTCTGCAAGTTGAGTTCCTCCTTGGCCTTTCGATTTCACTCATGTGCACTGAGCCTTGAATCAAATTCTTTGAATACTGTGCAACAACTTTCGAACCATATATGCTTCAAACTTGAAACAACCTCTGATTCTCTACTTGTTTAAAACACTCTAGCCTTGAACACGTTTTGTACCGCTGCTACTCTGAACAGGACCTGCCATCCAATCATCACTGCTGGACAGACTTTCGACACAACTTTGGTCCACCCTTCATGTTGTTAACATAAATTGATACCACATAATTCTCCTTGAATCAACTGCAAACCCTTGAAGTCACTCATGCTCCATATCTCTGAAACAGTCTTTGACTTACCCTTGATGTTCTTAAACATATTACACTTGAGCATCACTTCTTCACACTTAAGTAGGACACGCCGCCTAAAATCACATGATTAGGAAGACTATCGACACAAATATCTTTTCTCCACCATCTGATAAAATTGTTTTGCAATAATAGAACATCCACTAACAGATTTAGACCCCACTGCTAGTTGAATGAACTGAGCCTCATACCATCGAATCCATGATACGCCTTGGCTCTCCTCACGAGCTGCCTGTGATATATTTATCTAGAATCCTTGATATCCCTCCTTTTCTCAGCTGTGAATTCAATATCTCAATACCCTTCTTGTATTAAGATGTCTCCAAACACCAAAACATGTGCATCACCATCAACGACTTGAACATGCCTGTTAGTCATTGAACCCGCCATTAGCCTGATGAGTACCTGGCCATCGATGAGTATATGGCCATTTGCTAATGGACTTTCATGAGGACACTGCCTCAATATTTCCTGTGATGCGACCATATATCCAGAACCACACTTGTTTTGTTCCCTTAAATGCAATCGGCTTTTCCTTGCATTTAAACCCTTCTTGAGATGGACTAACTGTGGGACAATTCTCTGCAATCCCTGCAATGTCTTCTAACAGTTTCTTACTTTGTTTCATCTTCACTGCTCAATATTTCAGTATCTCTTGATACTTACTTCCCTTCAGTTTAACCAAGTACCTCACCACGTGTTATCTTGCATCATACTCGGCTATGATTTTGTGGTCCTCTGTATCAACCTCACTGCAGTGTACTCATGATACAAATGCCGATTTCACTTTTTTTCCTACAAGTTACTTTATGTAAGACTCATCTTACAAATCTCCTTATGATGCGCCTTGTACTTGTTAACTGACCTTGACACTCCTGGCCTTGACATACTGAACATATCCATGACCCTCTTGTCATTGAATAACCTTTCCTTTCAGCTCTTACTCCCTTCAGCTGACCATGTTGCTAACCGAAACTTTTACCCCTTCAGCTGAACCAATCAAGACGTCTTCTAACCAGTGACTCACTCCACCTGGAATCAGATTATATATATCCCTGATGCATCAATCCTTATATAATCTCAGTGGCTCCACCTGAATCAAATAACCCTTTAGAAGTACCATGTCTCTGTAACTAAGTTTCTGCAACTGTTCATTGTTCATGTCGGCCTTTCACTGTATCTCTCATCATCCAACCCTGTGATGCTCCTGAGATACTCCCTTACAGCTTCTCTTGTGTCAAAACTCGAACCCATGACGAGTTTCTCAAGCTGTAATCATACATGAACCCTGACTTGTTCAAGCATGAAGTTCCGACCCGGTCAAGTTTGAAAATTTCTCCTTTTGCTTATGAGCTTCGATTATTGTCCGAGAGCTCCACCTTGACACTTATGATCGTTACACTAGACTGGTGTCCCTTACTCCTCTTCTGAGTCTATTCATCTTGAATTTCCAACTCAGACATCCACGACGATTCCTCTAAGGTATAACTCACACACGCTTCTACTAGCTGTGGTAGCGACTTTCTGCTTCTTGAACAAGTGTTGATGACTGTTGTTTCATACCCTTTATCCTCAGGAGTACAACCAGTCGTAACAACCTGTTCAACCCGATTCCGCATGCGCATTTTTCTCTGCCATTGACCAGAATCTTCAAGCTAAGTCTAACCTTGAATCGCCTTTTCCCTTTACATTCTTCTTGTCACTCACATGACCTCACTAAAGCTACTACATGCTGTTACCACAAATAGCCATTTGCTCCAACATACCCTTGTGTAGGCTTTTACACACTTTTTCCTTGCTCTAGTTGCTTCTTCGTGGAGGTACAACCTATTCATGCCACACTGACTTGGTGACTATTTTGGCTTTCTTCTTACAGCCAGAAACTTTCTGTGTCACTCTCATGACCTCACTAAAGCTGATACATGATGTTACCACAAATAGCCATTTGCTCCAGCATATACTTGTGTAGGCTTTTACACACTTTTCCCTTGCTCTAGTTTCCTCTTCGTGGAGGTACACACTGTTTCAGTCACACTAACTTGGTGACTCTTCTGGCTTTATTCTATCTGCCAGAAACCTTTCCTCTCATGCACCCACGAGCTTGACTTGAACTGACCAAAAACAAATCACTTTTGTTTCGTCATATTGTTGTCACACGATAACCAACCTGTGCAGCTGCAAGATCCGTTGGTCATCTTTCGCTAAGATAACCTGCATTCCTTGTGATCTCTGAAAAACCTTCAGTCTCTGTGAGATTGATGACCATTGATTCCATCTCCTTAAGTATAGCTTTGACTTACTGTGAGTCTGTTTTCCCTTGAGTTATCCTCCATCTCAAACGACTCAAATCAATCTCCAACACTGCTGATCACGAACACGCCCACCTGCGCAGCCTTCTTGTTGCAGCTTACGTGAGTCTTCCCTTTCTTGCAAGTACCGATGCATCCCTTGCAAGTCTCTCATCATGATTTCACCAACCTGAAACCACCACGTGCTTTGAGATCATCCTTTGTAAACGTTTCTTCCTCTGTCTCTGACGCCGTTGTTGTCTACCTCAACAGAACGTCATCTGCTTTCTTTGATGCTACCTGTTCAACATCATCTTTGGTTTGTCACACTTAATGCGATCGTGACTACAAATCTACTGATTCTTCTTCTCCAGAATTTCCAACTAATGTCGATGCTAACTGGAAGCTCCTGCATAACCTGAAACACCACTGCCTCAAACCAGAAGCCCTTTGACTCAATCCTTATACAACCTCAATAGCCCGTAGACACCAAACTTCTCAACCTGAGAATTTCCTTTGTAACAATCTGAATGAACACCTTGCCTTGAACATCACTCTGAACCGCTGATGTTGCCAACAGATCCCGCCGCTTAGCACAACTTGCTAAGAAGACTTTCGACGCAAAGAATCTCTGCTCAACCTCTGCTCAAACAAATCATTACCTCTGCAACCGTGATACCATGTAGACCCATTTGTTTCCCCCTCATATGCCCTAAGAAGCCAAAACAAACTACTATTGAATCCCATGCAGAAAACCCGAAACATACATGTTTCCATCCTGAATCAATCTCGATTTGACACCGCCACCTGTTCAGCCGAACTCTGCCTTGAACAAAGTAAACTCCTTGTTCTTGCAGATCCATCCCAGCAGAAAAAATATGTGTTACGCCAAACACATATCTGCTTAGAAAACCACACTGCATTCCCTCTGAAAATAGCAGTCTTGTAGTATCTTGTTCTCTGAACCTCTTCCCGACTGTAGACTCTCATAATCACACATAGACAAGCCCGCATGAGTCGATCTCCTCCAACCCTTATGCAACACCCTTCACGCTGACTAAAGAATACCATCTGAAACATCCATGAAACACTCATATCATTCAAGGTTTTAAGGCGTCCCCTAGTTCCAAGAATTCCATGAGATACCGAGCTGAAATACCCACATAGATTAGAACACCACCTGCGACTGATATACCATGTAGATTCAATCCAAGAACACCGTGAAAACCCTCACTAAATCTTCAGACAATCCCATACAAAACCAGTGCGAAACCCCTTGTGTTCCACTATGCTTTCAGTTTCAATAACTTGCAGAATATGAAGAAATCTGAAACTCCAATGCATATAGTCACACACACGTTGTGACTGTCACACACTCCTTGTGACTGCAGATCGAAGACATCTCTGAAACCTCTCTTTCTTATGCTAGCATCCTGCCACCATCTTGACTTGTGAGTAACCCGAAGTCCTTCTCACACAGTAGCAGATTCTTGCACCCCTGGAGAACTCTAGAGAGACCCTGATTTCATAAACTCGAAATCATCTCAACTGATTCAACTGACTTGTGAATCATTCCTCCATAAACTTGTGCACCTGCAGTGAAGAACGTCCAACAGTTTTCCTTCTTCTCTTGTAAACCGAAAATCTCTTTGACCTGATCTTGTAACTTGGTTTATCCTCTGATTTTAACTCTGATTAGGTTAAAACCACATGACCACCAGCTTCCATTAAACCTTGTGAGTTTCTTCTGTCTCGCTTGGAAACTTCTTCATATGTCTCTCCTCCTCGAGACGTGGACTCCATGAATCAATGAGCTTATGCTCTGATACCACTTGTGGGGTATTCATACGCTCTGATACCACTTGTGTGGGTTATGATACCCACTTGTTACGGAATACAAGCTCATAATACCTCAGTCCCTTTCACTACTCATACGATTCAATCCTTGTTCATGACTCAAGAATTTTTCATCCAGTTCACGGCCGCAACGCGATACATCTGGGGTGGATCCAGGATCCACAACATCCACTATGAAGTATCGAAAAACACGTCTGATGTGGTTCACAAGATCATAGACTCTCTCTGTTCCTGGGTATGTAAACCCTAGAGAGTATATAAGATACTACAAGAGAAGTACATGGCTAAGAGCTAAGCCTAGGATTACATATCTATCACTAGCTTACTCTATCTCTCCAAGAGACGCCATGGAAGCTCCCGTCTCCTAGAGGCTCAGCTTGAGCTTAGAGATCTATGTCGTGATCTCTCATTCTTTGTATCAGCACTTGACCTAATGGGCTTCAACGATTAGGCTCATATGTTGTCTGCACGTAACTTGTGCAAGCCAGCCCAATATTGAACATGTGTGATGGGTTTTGACCAAACCTCGCAATTTTTCTTTTATATTAATATAATATTATTCTTTGAAATATAATTTTATTTATTCTTAAAACTTAATTAACGATCCATTTTATATATATAGATATGCATACATCTGTTGAGTTATTGTTAGTGTAGTTAATAACATACACTATTAATTAGAGAGTATCCAATTTCGAGTTACTCCTAATCTCAATATTTTTTTTACCTTGAATTTTTTTGCGTATATTATATTTGCATGTATAACACAGGAAACACAAATATGTTGTGAGAGGATTTTTTTTTTTTTTGATGAAATTTTCAATTTATTGATCAATCAGAAAATGCCATTTACAAAGAATAGGCTAGCTGTAAATTGGAACTTAAACCTATAAAAGAATAAAACTTTATACTAGCTAAATTTGTAAATTTCTAGTCAAAGATTTCAAACCATCTCCTAAGAAGTCCATTGAACTTGTGACCCGCCTTGTAACCAAGAGAGCTAATCCGATTCTTGATACCTCTGTTAATTGTTTTGATCATTTGCTCAGTTTCCTGTTGACCTTGTTGGTGTCTTCGTGTATTCCGTTCTCGCCAAATATGGTACACGACAGCCTGGAACACTAGACGAATGAGAATCATATCCATCTCATTGGACGTGCCTGCTTGAATATACCTTAGCATATCATGCCAGTCCGGGTTTATCCTCCTTCCAACCAGTCTGCTAGCGAGACGATCTCATACTGTATAAGAGTATGGACATGCGAAAAACACATGATCTCGTGTCTCATCTCTTTCACCACATAACACACAGCCCTGAAGGATTCCCCACTTTCTCATTCTGTCCCCTGTAGATAGCCTATTCTGAATCGCAAGCCAGACTAGGAATGCATGCCTAGAGATCCCTGGAGAGAGGATTCATGGAGAGTGCCCGCCAGATGATTAACGAAGGTGGGGAGATTCATTTCACCTGTAAGACAATTTACCCATTTAATATGTCGGATATAAAATCTCTTGCTGGAGAAAATGGTATGCGTCTAATCCAGCCGATGCAATTCAAGAAATGGATATTTCCAGGTTATTCAACTAAGTTTGAGAGTAACAGTGACTCTCACTTTCCTTTTACGATTTGTTGTTATTTCTATTCTTAAGATATAAACTCTCCATTTTTCATTATTAAAAATAATAATAATAAAAATATTTGAAAGGTACATTGCACATCGCGTATATTTTATATGCATGGTTTTTAATTATGGCCAAAACTAATATTGTAGAGACGATAAACATATATTGATAAACCCTTTAACAAAAAAAAACATATATTGATGATGAGAGGGGTTTTTGTCTAGTCGTCAAAATGCAGCCATACGCAGTACGCACAACATGAATGATAATTGTTAATCTTTTTTTTTTTTTTTTTTTTTTTTGAATTTCATCGATTACCTCTCTCTCTCCAAAGGAGACATTGTTTCAAAAAGTTAGTACAAGTAAAAAATGAAAAAACTTAAACAAAGACAGCAGCGCTGGTAAGGAAGCTAAATGAAACCCATTCGCAGCATCAAAAGGAGTTGAACGACCTACGGTTGGAAATATCGGAACCAATGTTGAAGATATGTAACGCTGTCTGTAGAGATGGATTGAGTGGTAGGCCGAAGAAGATAATCTTTTCTGTCCATACCAAGAAGTTTTGCTCTTAGGATTAAATGCAGCTCTTTCAGTAAAGAATTAACAGACCTAGAGACAAAATTATGGATTCTTGAGTTTCTCTCTTTCCAAAGGAGATATACCACTGCCTGAAAAATTATCTTAAAAATAATCTTGAGCTTTGCATCGGCAGAAACAGACCTGAACCATATAAGGCAGTGTTCAAATGTACTTGGAGGTGAATGCGGGGCAGTAGCAAACACTCTGTTCCAGAAATCCAGTGAAAACATGCACGTGAAAAATAGATGCTCCCGACTTTCATCAGCAGAATCACACAGGGGGCAAACAGAAGAGACCTGAATTCCCCACCTTCTCAGCTTATCACGGGTTGGCATTCTATCACGAGCAGCTACCCAAGTGATAAAAGAATGTTTTGGAATGTTACGTTGGAACCAAACCGATGAATACCAATCAACAGCCGGAGGAGTTGGATGGAGGGTATTCCAAGTCATAGATGATAAGAAGACAGTAGAAGGCGTGTTAGGGGTATTACGCCATAAGTAAATGTCTGGTAGAGAAGAGTTCAGATCAGCAGGCATCTCGGGCAGACATGCGCGCAGCAGGAGTAAGATGGGATGTCTACCTCTAGGAACAGACCAGGCACCCCTTGAAGCAGCTTGATTAACCGTAAGCTCAATGGATAATCCAGAAACTCTCGGACCATTAGCCCCTGTAAGGTGTATCAGAGGTCCAAGACCGGTCCAATTATCATGCCAAAAAGAAGCCAAATTCCCCGAGCGAACTTGACATATCAAGAAAGGCCTCGCCAAATCTCTAAGTTTAACCAACCTTCTCCATATCCAAGAACCTATTCCCGTGAAGTCTGTGGTCCAAAAAGGTCTACCTTCAATTACATAAGATTTTACCCACGCCACCCAAAGAGATCCCGTTCCAGCAAATAAGAGCCAAATGAGCTTTAAAGAGAAGACCTGATTAGCATACTGCAGTCTTCTCAAGCCAAGTCCTCCAACCTTTTTAGGGGTGCATACTGAATCCCATGAAACCTTAGCACTCCTAGCTGAAGATGAAGCACCACTCCATAGATAAGCATTGCAAATTTGCTCTAGACAATCAATACACCCCTGTGGTAAAGGAAACACATCAGCCCAAAAATTGAAGATACTATATAAGACTGACTTTATCAGCTCAAGTCTTCCCGCGAAGGAGAGATGTCTATTTGTCCAAGAAGAAATCCTCTTAATAACCTTGTCAATCAATGGCTGATAGTCGCGTCGATTCATCTTATTCGGCATCAAAGGCAACCCCAAGTATTTTACCGGTAGAGAACCAGAAGCTAGACCAAACCTGTCAGCCATCTGCTTTAAAATTTCTGCATTCCCACCATCCAGAAACAAAGACGATTTGGCCAAATTCAACCCCAGCCCAGAGTTAAGATAAAAGGATTGAAGTATTCTGAGAATTCCCTCCAACGAATCCGAGTCGCCATTAAAAAATATCAGCATATCATCAGCGAAGCTTAAATGAGTCACTAAGGGATCAATAGCTTTGGGATGGGGAATGAACTGGTGAGCTAAGGCAGCACGATCCAGTTGCTTTGACAGCAGATCCATCACAATAACAAATAGGGAAGAAGAAATGGGATCTCCCTGTCGAAGCCCTTTCTTTCCCGGGAAAAAACCAGCCAATTCTCCATTCAACGCTATCGAATAGTGAGGAGATGAGACACATACCCGAACCCAATTCCGAAGATTTTGAGGTAGTTCAAGGGCCTCCAAGACATTAAACAGAAACCTCCAATCTACATTGTCGTAAGCTTTTGTAATATCAATTTGCAAACAACCTCTAGTAACAGTCCCTTCCTTATTAAAGTCTGAGACGAGCTCCGAAGCTAACAGGACGTTCTCACTGAGGATTCTGCCTTTAACAAAGCCAACCTGATTTCTCTGAACAATATCAGGAGTTAAATCCTGCAGTCTAGAGGCGATGATCTTGGAAATCACTTTGTATACGGTGTTACACAAGGAAATAGGCCGAAAATCTGAGAGTTTATCCGCCCCCGGAACTTTTGGTATCAATGAAATGACTGTGGCATTAACTTGACGAGGCAACACTGATGTAGTAAAGAAACTTTTGACAGCAGAGATGACGTCTTTACCAACCAAATCCCATGCTGATGTGAAAAACTCAACAGAAAAACCATCGGGCCCTGGAGCTTTATTTTTAGGCAAAGAGAAAAGCGTTGATCGAATTTCCTCATCAGTAGGGATTGCCGAAAGCTTGACACTAGCAGAGGCCTCACATCTAAAAGGATGTAATTGCTGAATCTGATCCACCGTCATCGGAGTAACTGAACCATTCTCTACACCCAAAAGATCAGAATAAAACTGCACCACCATGTCTTTTAAGATACCTGGGTCATAAATCTTGGAGCCCTCCTCTGTCTGAAGATAGTGAATTACATTCCTGTAGAGGTTCGCTTTTACAGACTTATGAAAAACCCTTGTGTTGGCATCTCCCTCACTTAGCCAACGGACCCTCGACTTTTGCTTGAAAAAAGACTTCTCTGCTGCTGAAAGAAATAACCATGCAGATCTCGCTGCCTCTTCTTCCGCAAATAACTTTGAAGTAGGCGAGGTAAGGACTGAATGCTGCACTGCTTGCAGATGAGAGAAAGCTTCTTTTGTTCTTGCAGTAATCTTAGTAGCGACAAAATGCAACCACACGCACAACATGAATGATAATTGTAATAAGAGATCATCATTATTTGATAGGAGATGTTGTTAGTTTAAAGAAGCAAACCCCACTAATATATAAAACTTGAGTTACGTATATATGGTGTTTAATTTTAGGTTGTCACAATACTATGGAAGATATGTGTTTTCCATAAGATCGGTGGCTTCAAATTATTTTGAAGTATGCAACTTGCAACTTTTCTATAATTTATATATCTACGAGTTTAGCTTAGCACATAAATCTAAAGTAAACATTCAATGCTTGGTTTTCTTTTAAGTAATTATCCCCTTTTCGTGCTCTCTAACTTTTCCACTTTTCTACTCTTTCCTGTATTCCTCTCATTTATCATCCGTTTTTTTTTTTTTTCATTTTTCACAAACATACAAAATGTTGATAATTTTTCATTACCATGATAAGATAACGAAGTGATGTATAGTTGCTCTTCCATACTTGTGTGGATCATTTAATAATTTCGATGACTGTCACTGTAACAAGGTAATATATATGCAAAAGTAAATTCTCAAAAAAAAAATTCATAAATAAACATAAGAAATAAGAACATACTCATTCCATTTCAATGTTTTATAAAATATTTAATGTTTAATATATAAGATATTTTGATATTTAAACAAATGTTATTTATTATGAATAATTGTATTTTATAGCTTTTTGACAACTAGTTGAGTCATTTAAATTTAAATACTCTGGAAAGATTTTTTAGAGTTTTTACATTTATTAAGAATATAATAAATGTTTATAATTTAATTTATAATTTATTTTAAATACAATTCCAATAACTATCCACCAATAAAATTTAATCAATTCAAATATTTACAATTAATGTTTCTCAAAAATATACAATAGTATCTTAAACATATAGAAAATTTATTTTTGTGGAACAAAAATAAACTCTAGAAAATCTTACTTTCGGCAACGGATAAAATATTTAATAATAAACTCTAGAAAATCTTACTTTCGGGAACGGATAAAATATTTAATAATGATTTTCTAAAAAAGTCATGTCTTACTTTTATGATTTTAACCAAAACATTATACTCCATCAGTATATGTAAGATTGATGTTTAAAAATTTGCTAATATATTAACAAAAATAAAATACATATGTTATTGGAATATGTTGTTTCCTAAACCGATATATTGTATTTCCTTATCTAATTAGGTTTAGGATCCTCCTACTTGTATATATACTTGACCTTATGGTCCGTGAATAACAAGTTGAACATTATACAGATTTTAACTTGTCATGGTATCAGAGCAAGCGATCTAAAAACCCTAAAATAATTACTTGTTCAACGCCCCTCGGCAAAACATCATCTTTATCCTCTGTTTATCTAGAAACAGAGTACTTTCTTTAACTAAATAGAACGCCCCTCGGCTGCTTCTATCCTTCCTTCTCACTATGGCGGCTACAGTCGATGCACCAAAAAGAAAGATAATCTCTCCGTATGACTTGACGTCCGGTGACAATCCGGGTGCTGTGATTTCTCACCCGCTTCTCAACGGCAACAATTATGATGAATGGGCTATTAATCTGCGTATGGCGATTAGCTCCCGTAAGAAGTTTGGTTTTCTCGACGGTAGTATTCCAAGACCAGCTTCAGACTCAGCTTATCTCGAAGACTGGGTTGCGAATAATCATCTCTTTGTCGACTGGATATTAAAACAAACGATTGAGCCAAAGATTCGTTCAACAATCTCAACTCGTGAAGTTGCTAAAGACTTGTGGGACATAATTAAGAAGCGCTTTTCCTTTAAAAGCGGGGCTCGTCTTCAACAACTTCGTAACTCTCTTGCTGCGTGTAAACAGAATGGCTCGTCGGTCGATGAGTATTTAGGAAGATTGATCAAAATATGGGATGGCATATCAGAGTGTTTAAATACTAAGCGCTGTCAGTGTGGACTTTGCACATGTGATCTTAATGCTGCACACGAAAAAGAGGCAGAGATACTTCGTGTGCATGACTTTCTAGCTGGGCTTGATGATTCAGTCCATGGCATTGTACGTTCTCAATTGTGTGCGATTTCTCCACTTCCTGATCTTGATAGCGTGTATCTGACGGTACTGCAGAATGAAACCATTCGTGCTACGGTGAACCAAGAAGCAGCGGTTATGAGTTTTGCCACACAAGCACAAACAACACGTTATCCTCCAAACACTCCTACAGTTTCTTCTCATGATATCTCCAAGCAGAGTGGTATTCAGGGTTTTAAGCCTCGACAGGGACTAGGGAACCGTGATATGTCTCGTCAGTGTACAGTTTGTGGTTGCAAAGGTCATGAGGCAGCAACATGCTTTCGGGTAGTTGGTTATCCGGATTGGTATGGTGATAATACTCGTAACAAACCGTCTTCTATGGATCGTGGTCGTGGTACAACACCACGTGCGAACTCGACTCAGATTATTAATGCCAACTCTGCTGCGATTGGCTCGAATATGGTCATAACTGAGAGTGATCGTCAAGGTCTCAGTGGCATCACAGATGACCAATGGCAACTCATACAACGTGTGATCAATGGAGGCAATACCAATGAACGTTTAAGCGGTAAGGATGACGTTTCTTGGATCTTAGATACCGGTGCTACACACCATATGACAGGCCGTATTGATCTATTAGATGAGATCAAAGACATTGATCCAATCTCAGTTCTTTTACCTGCCGGTTCAAATGTGTCCTCTACGAAACAGGGCACCATTCGCCTTACGACACATTTGTCTCTATTGAACGTTTATTATGTGTCTGGATTTCATACAAACTTGATCTCATTTGGTCAGTTAGTTACAGATAACCCTATGGTTGGTCAAGTAACAGATAAGCTTCTGATTTTGCAGGACCGCACTTCGAGGATGCTGACTGGAGTGTGTGAACCAGAGAGAGAGGGACTGTACTGGTTTCGGGGACTCCAGACTTCAACGGCATTGCATACAAGTGTTCAAGACGATCTTACTATGTGGCATAGTCGTTTAGGTCAACCGTCTCCGCGTGTTACTAGTTTGGTTCCTGGATTGCGTAGTTCACCTAGTGATAGTGATATTTTATTTCAGAATTGTGATGTGTGCTTACGAGCTAAACAAACTCGATAGTTTTTTTCCCGAAAGTTCAAATAATGCTAATGCAGTTTTTGATTTAATTCATTGTGACTTATGGGGACCATATCGTACTACTGCGTTCTGTCGATCTCGCTATTTTCTTACCATCGTTGATGATTTTTCACGTGATGTATGGTTGTATCTGTTGCCGGATAAAGCAAAATTAGCTCAGCACTTGTGTGATTTCTTCTCTATGATTGAACGCCAATTTTCCAAGAAAGTTAAAGATTGAGAAGTGATAATGGTTCTGAGTTCATGTGTCTTACGAGCTACTTTCAGGAACATGGGATTATTCATGAAACCTCCTGTGTACACACTCCGCAACAGAATGGTCGAGCTGAACGTAAGCATCGCCACATTCTCAACATTGCTAGAGCATTGCGATTTCAGGCACACTTACCTATTGAATATTGGGGCGAGTGTATCCTTGCTGCGGGTCACCTAATCAACCGCACGTCCTCGGCTTTACTTAATGACAAGACACCGTTCGAGCGGTTGTACGGATATGCTCCGTCTTACAAACATCTGCGTGTGTTGGGATGTTTGGCATTTGCCCACAACTTAGATCATAAGGGAGATAAGTTCACATCTCGTAGTCGACGGTGTGTCTTCTTAGGATATCCCTATGGAAAAAAAGGGTGGAAACTTTATGACTTAGAAAGAAAAGTGGTGTTCTCTTCACGTGATGTTGTGTTTCGAGAGCAGATTTTCCCTTTTCAGTTGCTTCCTACTAATCCAATAGTGAAACCCGTACCTACGTCTCCTGGTGTGTTGCATGATGATGATGACGACGCAGGTACCCAACCAGATAATGACCTTCCTACGACTGCTCCAGCTGAAAACATCACTCTTGCAAATACACAAACTGAACCGGTTCCGGAATTACTAGGCAGAGGTCACAGGGTTAAGAAACCATCAGTGCGCCTTCAGGGCTTTGTGGCTAATACAATACGTCTCTCTCCTCCCTCTCTCGTTGCTCCATCATCTGCTCCACAGCATCTCTCAGGTCCACTTTACCCTCTTTCTGATTATTTGTCTTCTGCTAACTTCTCGGAAAACCACCGTAATTTTCTTACAGCCTTATCAGCACTTATGCTTAACCACGATCATTTAGTGAAGCTATGAAAGATAAGGTTTGGCGTGATGCAGCAGGAAACGAAATACGGGCCTTAGAAGATCAACATACGTGGGATCTTGTTGACTTGCCGAAAGGAAAGAAAGCCTTGGGCAGCAAATGGATTTTTACCAAAAAATATAATTCAGATGGTACCATCCGACGCCACAAAGGAAGACTGGTCGTTCTAGGTAATCATCAAACAAAGGGATTGGATTACACTGAGACTATCTCACCAGTAGCCAAGATGACTACAGTTCGAGTGTTTCTTGATTTTGCAGCTAAACAAAATTATGAAGTACACCAAATGGATGTTCATAATGCATTCCTTCATGGTGATCTACATGAGGAAGTTTACATGAAGTTACCTCAGGGTTTTGGTTCTCCGAATGAAACCAGAGTATGTCGTTTGCGGAAATCACTTTATGGACTTAAACAAGCTCCTCGATGTTGGTTTGCTAAACTTACCAGCGCTCTGCTCAAGTATGGTTTTTATCAGACAAAGTCAGATTATTCTTTGTTTATTTACTCGCGGAAGGGAGTATCTCTTCGGGTGTTGGTGTATGTTGATGACCTGATCATCTCAGGAAATTCTGAGGTGAAAATCATTGAGTTCAAAAAGTATATGTCGACATGTTTCCATATGAAAGACCTTGGCTTGCTTAAGTATTTTCTTGGTCTCGAAATTGCAAGAAGTCCAAAAGGATTCTATCTTTGTCAGCGCAAATATGCGACTGATATCGTTACTGAAGTCGGTCTCCTTGGCTGTAAACCTGCAGGTTCTCCTATTGATCAAAACCATCGACTGAGTCTTGCTACGGGTCCTCTTCTTGATGATCCAGAGAGGTACAGACGACTTGTTGGGCGACTTATCTATCTTGCTGCAACAAGACCTGATCTTACATATGCGATACATACTTTATCTCAGTTCATGCATGCTCCACGGTCTGATCATTGGCTTGCCGCATTAAAGGTCGTACGTTATCTAAAGGGTACTCTTGGTCAGGGTATTCTCTTAAGTGCAGAAACCCCGTTTCACTTTACGGGTTGGTGTGATTCCGACTGGGCTGCTTGCCCGTTGACAAGGCGTTCACTCACCGGCTGGATTGTACAACTCGGTTCTTCTCCTATCTCTTGGCAGACAAAAAAGCAAGACACAGTATCATGTTCATCAGCGGAGGCGGAGTATCGAGCCATGAATGAGATTACAATGGAACTTAAGTGGCTGCGAGCTCTCTTGTTTGAAATGGGAGTTCATCATATTACGCCAATGACAATACGGTGTGATAGTAAGCCAGCTATTCATTTCAGCTCCAATCCAGTTTTTCATGAAAGAACGAAACACATTGAAGTTGACTGTCATGCGGTTAGAGATGAGATTCTCAAGGGTGTTATCAAGCTATATCATGTTTCTACGAAGGATCAAATGGTGGATATTATGACCAAAGCTTTTAGGAAGAAAGGAATTTGAGAACTTCATATTCAAGTTGGACATTTTAAATTTGCATGCTCCAACTTGAGGAGGGATATTGGAATATGTTATGTTTCCTAAACCGATATATTGTATTTCCTTATTTCATTAGGTTTAGGATCTCTCTACTTGTATATATACTTGACCTTATGGTCCGTGAATAACAAGTTGAACATTATACATGATCTTAACTTGTCATATGTTTCTTATTTTTATTTTGTTTGTAGTCTTTGTTTTGCTTCACAATAAAAATCTACCATTCCTAATTTTAGAATTTAATTAATATTTAAGTTGAAAGAAAATTGCGTTAAATAAAATTTAAAACATCAAAGTAAATAAAATGTGAAGCATCATCTTTTGAATACGAATAGAGTATTTTGAAAGAGAGTGTTATCAAACGCACACATATTTAAACAATTATTTATAGGAAATAATAAAGTAGTGATGTTTGATGATTCCAGGAAAGTATACTTCCTTGGAGAATCAAAAAGATTGATACATGCAAATCCCAATGTCAATAAATGAACCAAAACTCAGACCATGTTCATCTGTTCCTTTTTTCCTTCATATCCAATTCAACTTTTCTCCCAAGATCTCTCTCCTTCCTTCACTCTATACATACTCTTCAATCCTTTTACAATCTTCTTCACAACTCTCTCTTCTTTGACCCACAAAAGGGTTTTTTCTTCATCAGCATCATCACATTCTCTACATACCGAAAGTTTCAACCTCTTCCTATTCGCTCTTTATTTTATATAGATAGTAAAAAAAATCTTGATTGTAGTAATGGCTGAGTTAAAGAGTAAGTTAAATAAAGGTCACGCGTTTACAAGCAAATGTGCTTCCTTGGTGAAGGAGCAACGTGCTCGTCTCTATATTCTTCGTCGTTGCGCTACAATGCTCTGCTGCTGGTACATCCAAGGCGATGAGTAATAATGAGATGAATCTTTTCCTTAATTATCATCCTAAATGCTATATATATATCTACATGTCGCTAATCGCTAGTTCTTGAAGCTCCATAAACACTGAAGCTCTCCTTTGGCTGTTTGGCATCTCCTACAAAGAAACTTTATTTCTCTCTTTCTCATCTGTTCTGATGCTAAATCCTTTTACACTCGACACGTTTTTTAACCTGAAAGATCAAACTTTTAGGTTTTATTTTTTGGTTTGTTTCATGGGTGAGAGAGAGAGAGAGATAGCAAGAGATTTTAACCGCCAGTCAAGCATACTAGAGATGCTGATATTATGTAAGAAACTGAATATCTTTGAAGTCCTTTGGTTGGTTTCACTTTGACAGGAGAAGACTGTTTTGGTTTCATCAGTGGCATATCTTCTGTAACATTTCCAGTTTCATTTCTTGTTTCATTGCATCATTTCCTGGGAAGAAAAATAAGTCTATGGTATTGTTGAACCATGTAGACAAAAGTATTCTTCTGTACTATCTCAAATCTTTTAATAATACAACAAGAGCTTTCACTCTTCGCCATCTAGAGATCCCAAATCCTACTGACCATAGTTTTCGTAGTCCAAAGTTTCATGTCTATGATCGCTATACTGCTAGATCCAGTATTTGAAAAGAAACATCATGTAAATGGGAACGTTGAACGCTGCAATGACTATGACATCATGATTGTACGTATAACAAATCGTTTTTTTAAATCCAAATACCTTTTCGTACAGAGCAAAATCACCTGTTGAAGATGTAAAGTTATGTCACTTGCTTGATCGTTCAAGACTTCAAGTTAATATCCACATGCCCAAAATAAGACCAACAAGAAGTTTCCCACACATTGACTAGCCAGATAAAATGTAAATGGCAAGTTTATATTTCGTTGGTCAAGTATGAGACCTCAATAAAACGAAACACACATGATCAGAGATGCTGAAAATCAAGTTATAATAGAGCTTCGAAGATGAGGACAAGTTTTTCATGATTATTTTATTAAACCCTTCAAAATATTCTAATGCCACTTGTATATTTTTATTGGTTTATATATTTATTTTTTTGTCATCTGATAGATTATATTAAAACTGGTAAAATTCAGTCGAATACACATAAGCCGGCAAGAAACACTTTTTTTCCGGAGCCACAAGAGGCAAAGATCGAAATCTTTCCGGAGTCATAAAAGAAAACTACTAGATATCTAGGAAAAAGGATGACCAGGAGTTCAAACATAAGCCAAAAGTCGAGACAAAGGTGAGGGAGTAGACGTGATGATTGCACTCCAAGATGAAGAGCGCATCGATCTCCAGAAGAAGGATAGAAACAGGTCGAAGAAACTTCAGAGAAATGGGTAGAGGACCTGAAATGGACTCCTATCCAAAGAACCAAAACACAAAGGCGGAGGATTCTTAAAGTTTGTGCAGCAACGAGCCGGTACTTACATCAGTCCATCCATATCGTAACACAAGTGAGCACAAGTGGATCTTCAAAAGAGACCCGATGAAAGCCCTTAACACACACCACAATAGAAGCCACTCCACATGACCTTACACACGAACAAGGCTTACAATAGCTCCTATAAGACATCCAAAAACCGATGATGAAGTGCTGCGACCGGAAGGAAGAGCCAAGAAACTGCTGATGCCTTGCTTGAGAGTCTGCCAGACCAAGCCCACACAATGAAGAACCCACATCTGAACCAGCAAAGTATTACCACTGCGAACCAGAAACCAGATAAGGTCTAACACTGGCAGACCAACCCAAGCAGAAGAACATCAACAGAAAAAGAGCAACTACACAGAAACAACTCAATCGAGCATAAAACCAAAGTTAAACTCATCACATAGATCGGTTAAACGTGGCTCACAGTACTGAACACACCAGCAGCAAACACACACACCATTACTAAAAGAGACCGGAACGGTACAAACTGATAGAAGTCGAAGACGGAGACCCACAACCCAACGGCACGGCAAGGCACACCTTCGAACCAGACTCAAACCCATCAGATCTATAATTAGCTTCACCATCGCCACAGACAGAGAAACACTACAAGAAAATATGAATATTGCTACCGCAGTATTTGTCACAATATATTTTTTTTCGTCATAAATTTTCTATTGTGACCAATGTGTGACAAACTATAAAAAGTCACAATAAAATGGTCACAAGTTAGTTAACAATTAGTCACAATATTGTGACAAACTATTTTGACACAAAAATTAGTCACAATATCCATCTTTTTTTGTAGTGAAATCCCGCCATGACAACGAAGCCAACCTCACCAAGAACGAGCCAAACCCAACCACAATTCTACCACACCCAAACGCCAACGCCGTCGGAGAGAAGCTTCATCACCAACCACCACAGACCAAGCTTAATAAGCTACATAAGAACTATTACTAGTAAAGAGAGCTCATGGAGGCCTTCTCATAGCTCAGCGGAGACCGCCGGCCGGAAAATGCCTCAGATCTAGAAGATGAAGCAGATGTTGCTTTTCACGCGAGAGAGAGATAAGGTAGGGTTTTTTAATTAAGAGAATGTTTTAATCAATAAATAAATTCTTATTGGTTTATATTTTTATGCTTTACTTTATGTAATAATTATATTATTTTTAATAATATCATATTAATTAAATATTCAATGAAACAATATTGCGGATAATGATGCTCAACACCGTGCAAATCAACCACACGTACTAGGCCTGGGATTTTTATCCATAACCGAATACCCGAACCGGAACCGACCCGAAATGGACCGGTTCGGTTCGGTTTCGGTTCTAGGCAATTTATCCGATGGGTATTAGTGTTAATTATCCATGGGTATCGGTTCGGTTCCGGTTTTTACCCGAAACCGAATGGGTACCCGTTTAACCCGAATTCTATGCTTAAAAAACATAGATTTGTATCTTTCGAGGGTTGAACCCGGGTTGGATAGGCAAAGCAACAACTGCAATACCACTAGACTAGTTCAACTTCGTTGTATTTAATACATATTACTAATATATATACGATTTCTATTAACTTTTTTTAAAAAAATAAAATAAATAAATAAAAAACTGGTATATAATTATTTTATTTTGTAAATATTTATATAATTCACATAAGAAACGGGTACCCGGAACCGACCCGAAACCGGTAGTACCCGATCCGAAACCCGAACCGAAATTTACTAAGTACCCATTGGGTATAGAATTCATTTATCCGAAAAACCCGGACCCGATCGGATCTTATCTGAACCCGAACCGAATATCCGAAGTCCCAGCCCTAACACGTACGGTAGTCAATAAACAATGAAATTACTATGCAGTAGTTAGCAATATATATACACATAAACTACGAGGATTGGGTTCACGAGCTCCTTGGTGACAGAAACTGTACATGAAGAATGATACTTAGCAACATTAACCGTGAATATGTACAAAAGAGGTTCTAACTAACATAACAATAGTATTTTAATACTTTTTAGTTATGTCATTAAAATTTATTTTGTTAAAAAAGTATAAACCACTAGAAATTAAACACTCACTTTAATCAGAGGACGATTCTTCAAATTCTAGATAAAGGACTAATCTCAACTGTTCACTTTTTTTCTTTCTAAATTATTATTTTTCCTTAGAACACCTCTACAATCCATGATTGAAGGTGTTCTTAGTGTTACAATCTGGCATTTTCTTACGTGCACATTTGTACAACTTGATTACAGAAGAACGTAAAACATGTTTTTCTCCCTTTAAAATGTATGTTTTTAAGTTACGTAGAAGAAAACTATTTGTTATACAGAAAACACACGAGACCTTTGCTAACTACGTTACAAATTCGTTTTTATTTCACATTCCTCTTTATTTCAGATAATATAAATAAATATTATTTATCTTCCTCTTTTCATTTCTTTTGTATTTAGGCGCAAAGTAAAATAAGAAAAAATAACGTAAAGGAATATGATGGGACAATTTAAAGACCCAATCATATACAATCCTTCTTAGTGATATTCAGAGTGGTCTCCATTGTATGAAAGCTACCTTATTATTTTTCTCACTGAATAAAATTCAAAATACGAACGAAAATAAAGACACAACCCCTACATAAGCGCGTACGGTATGAAATCTACAGGCAGCGTTATCATTAATCAACTAGTTTATCATGGGACATACCATAATCATCAGAACAGTTCATTTGGTCGCTGAATAATTTAAATGTGAAAGTAGAATAATAATAATACTAACCAACGGTCTTATTACTGAAAAGTAAACAAGGATATAAAACGATTTATTATTTTTTGTTTCTTTAACATTAAAAACGAATTTGAATTATACATATAAACAATAAAACAAATGAACCTAAATTTTATTTTATACACTTCATCGATTTCACAAAAACTGTTATTTTGATATTATTCACTTTATTATAATTAAATTAAATTTCATTTATACTTTTAATAAATCGAGTCAATAATCACTGTGAGAATTAAGTATAGTTGAAAAATTAAAATAAATTTCAAATACATTTAAAATTAAAATAAATCGAATACTTAAAATTTTATTAAACTCTAAAACAACATTTTATGTATTAACAAAAAAATGTCAAAATATTTTTTTTTGTGAAATGGAAAGAATAACATTTTTGGATTTTCAAGTAGCTTTGCTTTGTAGAAACCAGTCAAGAAAAACTTTACTTTCCAAAATATATTATATTTTAAATAAAAACAAAGAAAACACAAAAGTTTATAAATTTCTCCTTTTTCCTTTCTTTGTCACAAGAAGACTATAAAGTTTTGGCAACTTGAGAGAGAGAGAGAGAAAGAGGAAGAAGATGATGGAGAAGTGGGTGGTGGTTGTGGTTCTGTTTACAGTCTGCATTGTAGGATTCGAGCTTAGCTTCATCCATGGAGCCACTGATGCATCAGACAGTAAGTTTCGTCTTCTTCTTTCACTTTTGGTTTCTCTAAGTTCTCAGCTTTGATTCTGCTTCTATTCTTCATACCCAAATCTCAAATCTTTTTATATTTTTTTTGGGGTTAAATCTTGAATCTTTATCTTCTCTGTGTGTTTTCAAGATTCTTCTTTATTCTTACTAGTAGTAATAAGCTTTTGAATTAAAAAGAGATACTTGTAAGCAGAAACTGATTATGATTGGATTCTGTTGTAATTTTTTTATTATTTTAAAACTTTTATTGCAGCTTCAGCACTGAACACATTGTTCAGCAGTATGCATTCACCAGCACAGCTAACACAATGGACTGCATCAGCTGGTGACCCTTGTGGCCAAAATTGGAGAGGCGTCACTTGCTCTGGAACACGAGTTACTCAAATGTTAGTACTCTTCTTCTTCTATTCAAGTTAGCTATGATTTAGCATTGTTAACATCAAACTACTTTGCAGAAAGATATCAGGTCTTGAGCTCTCTGGAACACTTGGATACAAGCTTGATAGCCTGACTAATCTTACAGAGCTGTAAGACCAATCTGTTTAATGCTCTCAACTGTATATGTTTTCCTTTTTTTATTTGGTCTTATGAAATATTTGATGGAAACTTGCAGTGATGTAAGCAGCAATAACCTTGGAGGTGATTTACCATATCAGTTTCCTCCAAATCTAGAACGATTGTAAGTTCCATTGATCCTTTTGATATTTGCTAACTTGATATCTGTGTTTTGGAATTTTATTATTTTCAGCGTTTCAGGAATCTTGCATTCAACCAATTCACTGGAGCTGCTCAATACTCGATTTCTCAGATAGTGCCACTTAAGTATCTGTAAGTAACAGCCTCACTTCACATTGCTATAGACATTTATGTAAATAATTAATGTTTTGTCTTTTGGCAAAAAAAAAACAGTAATCTTGGTCACAATCAGTTTAAAGGGCAAATAGCTATTGATTTCTCCAAGCTCACCTCTATTACCACCTTGTAAGATCTTGTAGCCAAGATTAAGATTGTTCTCTGCAGTTTTAGTCTTTGTAATACATTTTGACAAAAGTCCATGTGTGTTTTCAGGGACTTCTCTTTCAATTCTTTCACTGAGTCGCTACCGGGAACTTTCACCTCTCTTACAAGTTTGAAATCACTGTAAGCATCTGACTCTTAAGCTATCCATAGATTTTCAAAGTGTCTCAGCTACTAAACATGTTGGATATTAACTTCACAGATACCTTCAGAACAATCAGTTCTCAGGAACTGTTGATGTCTTAGCCGGTCTTCCTCTTGATACTCTGTGAGTAACCTAACCTTATCACACATCAAACTGTTTTTTCTTTCCATTAACAATGTTGGTTCTTGCTAAAATTGGTCCCTCAGGAACATTGCAAACAATGATTTCACTGGCTGGATCCCAAGTTCTTTAAAGGGCATTGATTTGATGTAAGTTCTCATTTGCTATTTTTTTTTTTGTTTTCTTGAACCTTTGATCTCACTTTTCTTGTTCTTTGAAAACAGAAAAGATGGTAACTCATTCAGTACTGGACCTGCACCTCCACCACCACCTGGTACACCTCCTCCACCACCACCACATGGTACACCTCCAACTCATGGCACACCGAGCCATAAATCCACAAACCGATCCAGTACTGATTCCACAAGCAATGGAGATTCCAAGAAATCAGGGATAGGAGTTGGTGTTATAGCAGGCATAGTCATTTCAGTACTAGTCGTTACAGCTCTTGTGGCTTTCTTCTTGGTCAAAAGAAGAAGAAGATCAAAGAGATCATCATCATCATCATCCATGGATATTGAGAAAGCCAATAACCAGCCTCATATGGTTGCAGAAAACAATTCTATTCTTCAGAGTTCTTCATCAGTTGAGGCAAAGAAACTTGATACTTCCTTGTCTATTAACCTCCGGCCTCCACCAGCTGAACGGCACAAATCATTTGATGATGAAGATGCTACAAGAAAGCCTATCGTTGTCAAGAAATCCACAGTGGTGGTTCCTTCTAACGTGAGAGCTTACTCAGTTGCAGATCTTCAGATTGCTACTGGCAGTTTCAGTGTAGATAATCTTCTTGGAGAAGGGACTTTTGGACGAGTGTACAGAGCTGAGTTTGAAGATGGAAAGGTAATAATATTATATTTTAGGCTTTGGCATTTTGGGTAATAAAATTGGGAACTAGCTAATATCCTAGATAATTCGGGTCTAATTCGGTTCCGTTGTTTTGTTAATTCAGATTAAGTAGTCAGAAATTTAAGGCTTTTTGGATTAAAGATCAGCTTCTTTTGAGTTTAAGGATAAAATTCGGATAATTTTAAATATTTCTGATAAAAAAAATATTCAGATAATTCGATTGTTTTGGGTAATTCGGTTTATAAATAATATTTTAAAAATATTTGATTATTTAAACTAAATATAGTTAATATTTTAAGTAATATAAACTATATTATAGAAATTTGGTTCTATAATATAATCCAGTCAGATAACTGATAGGATCCGAACCCAAATCTCGTTTTTTAGTTCGGTTTGGTTCTTCGGTTCCGGATAAAGGTGCCCATGCCCAATTACATTATTATGTAGTCCTAATGTTTCTTTATGAAAATGGTCATAATGTGTTTTCTTGGCAAACAATCTATCTTTTAGGTTCTTGCTGTAAAGAAGATTGATTCCTCTGCTCTTCCACATGACACGACCGATGATTTCACTGAAATAGTATCGAAAATCGCCGTTTTGGATCATCCAAACGTGACGAAACTGGTTGGATACTGTGCTGAGCATGGACAGCATCTCCTGCTCTATGAGTTCCACAGTAAAGGATCGTTACATGACTTCCTACACTTATCAGATGAGGAGACTAAAGCACTGGTTTGGAACTCACGAGTCAAGGTTGCTCTTGGGACTGCACGCGGATTAGAGTACCTGCACGAAGTTTGTTCACCATCTATAGTTGACAAGAACATCAAATCATCCAATATTTTACTTGATTCGGAGATGAATCCTCACTTATCAGATTCAGGTCTCGCAAGCCTCCTCCCCACAGCAAACGTGCAGTTACTAAACCAAACCGATGAAGGGTATAGCGCGCCTGAAGTATCAATGTCAGGACAATACTCTATGAAGAGTGACGTGTACACTTTTGGAGTAGTGATGCTTGAACTTTTAACCGGGAGAAAACCATTCGACAGGTAAATAAACTTCTAGTTATGATCATTGAGATGAGGAATGTGTTTTCTGAAGGGTTATTAACTTTTGAGCAGCACAAGGTCAAGATCTGAGCAGTCATTGGTTAGATGGGCGACACCACAGCTTCATGATATTGATGCTTTAGGCAAAATGGTTGATCCAGCTCTTGAAGGGCTTTATCCGGTTAAATCTCTTTCAAGATTTGCAGATGTTATCGCTCTCTGCGTCCAGGTATATACATAATGAACTGTTTTGTAAGTAGCTTGCAGATCAAGGAATTTTTGTTTTAACGGATTTTGGGGTTTGGTGTTTTGTAACAGGCGGAGCCGGAGTTTAGACCACCAATGTCTGAAGTTGTGCAGTCACTGGTTGTGTTAGTGCAGAGAGCTAACATGAGCAAGAGAACTTCCAAACGGTCCGGTAGTGCCGACGCAACTAATGATTACATGTAAAACTCATGGTAACAGTTTGGTCTGTTGTATGAAGTCACAAAGACAGCAACAAACAGAGCTTCTTTGTTTCCTTTTACATTTGATTTCGATTGGGTTTGGTTAAATTTTTGTGAATGATGATTGACTTGAGAAAAAAAACAACAGAGAATTATGGAGTGAAAAAAGTATTAGACATAACTGGAATAAACAAAACAATTCTTGCAAAATAGAAGGAAAAGGACAAACAACAATGTTCGAGTTCTCTCACTCTCGGTCTCTCACTAGTTGTAGACCATGTACTTGGGAGTTGCACTGAACTTCTGATAACCCTTGATGACTTTGTTCACTGCATCCAGAAAGTCTTTCTCAGTTACTGTCTTTCGCCTAGCTCTGATTGCATACATTCCAGCTTCAGTGCACACACTTCTTATATCAGCTCCTGCAGAAACCAAATACTTGAAAGTTAGAAAAATAGAAAAGCGAGTATGTGAGAGAGATGTCTACTGGTTGAGATCATTTACCGGTTGAGTTTGGGCAGAGGCGAGCAAGGAGTTCAAAACGGATGTCTCTCTCGCAGTTCATGGTTCTTGTGTGAATCTTGAAGATCTGCGTTCTGCTCTCCAGATCAGGCAAACCAAACTCAACCTTACGGTCAAGACGTCCAGGACGTAAAAGAGCAGGGTCCAGCGTGTCAGGCCTGGAATATTATACATACAGAAATAACCAATGAGTAAAACTGTGTTGTTTAGTTTACTTAAGACTGGTCATGGAATTGTGGACTGACCTGTTTGTTGCCATAAGAACCTTGATGTTACCACGTGCGTCAAACCCATCAAGCTGATTCACGATCTCAAGCATAGTACGCTGGACTTCGTTGTCACCTCCCACACCGTCGTCAAATCTTGCACCACCGATGGCATCAACTTCATCAAAGAACACAATGCATGCTTTTTTGGACCGTGCCATCTGCAAAGCGAGCAACGTAAATAACGTTTCAGAATATATATATATCTTGGCTAAGACAAAACACAGTAATGTTGACAAATTGATTACCTGGAACAGTTCACGAACCATCCTAGCACCTTCACCGACATACTTCTGAACAAGCTCACTACCAATAACCCTTATAAAGCAAGCATCGGTTCTGTTGGCAACAGCTCTAGCCAACAGGGTTTTACCGGTACCAGGAGGACCGTAGCAGAGAACTCCCTTGGGAGGATCGATTCCAAGCTTCACAAACTTCTCTGGGTGAAGCATTGGCAATTCAACGACCTATAATCAACAAATACAACATAACTTTTAATATTCTCTTTCTTGGAAAAACTATACCACAACAATAAGCTTATAACTACAGGCGAGGAGATAAGATAATGACACAGGATGATGAGACTGTAAGTGACGTTAGTTTGTTATGTCTTTTATCTTTCTTTTAATATTTGATATTGCAAATAATTAAATTGTCAAATGCTCTGTTCCAGAGATAAAAGGATAAGAGTATCACATGTTCTCCTTTCAAGTTATGTAGTTGGTTCAACAATTGTAGGAATGTGTAGTTCCATATCCAATATAAATAGAAAACAAAACAAAGAAAAAGGCAGACTGAATTTGCCAAAAGAAACTTTTGTTTTGTATTTGTATTTGTGTCTACACAAATCTCTTAGCTTTGAGGAGGGACCTATCCTATCACAGGAAGATGACAAAGTTCAACATACCTCCCGCATCTTCTCGATCTGCTCCTTGCAGCCACCAACGTCATTGTAAGTAACATCAGGTTTCTCTTCAACAGTCATCATGGTGACACTAGGATCGATCTTTGGAGGTAGAGGAATCTGAATCTGATACTTATTCCTATCAACTCTGTTAATTTTTTTTTTGTCAGTTATCATTCAAATGATAAAAGGGACTAAACAACAAGAGAAATATACGTAGAAGGCAGAAGGAACTGATAACTAAACAAGAGACAATCTCAGTGAGTTGATAAACAGTAAACATACCCCACTCGCATGCCTTCTTCAATATCAGTAGGAGAAACTTTATCACCAAGACCAACGACAAACTACAATTAAGGATCAAAACAAAACCAGATAAGGCTACAAAAAAAAAACTAGTTATGAAGAGAGACAAACATCAGCTTTGGAACGGAAGTCAATGTACCTTCGCAATCTGTTTGACGTTAATGACGTACTTGGCGTCTTCAGTGTTGGGACTAATGATCTTGGTGCATCTAGCAACCTGGACAGTAATTAGAAGTTGTTAGAGAAGCATTAAGAAAAAATAAAAGAGAGAAGTAAGGGTACTAACCTGGAGAGGTTGCTCCTCTTGCATCATCTGCTTATCAGAAACGAGATCCCATTGACTGGGTGGTGCCAACCCAGTATCAGACTCCTTGATACCTGCAATGAAAGCTCACAAAGATTTATCCTTTTACTAACAAAAGTAAGTAAGCAAGCAAGCAGGACCAGTAACAAAGAGTGTTGGACATCATACCACAGAGATCGTTGATCTTTTTGGCAAGCTCCTTGATCTCTTTCTCAACTTTCTTTATCGGTGCAGAGTAAGGCCCTAACCCCTATCACATTCATCAATATCAATAAGTCAATCCTAAAGAACGAATCTAGCTCGAAAACATCAAATTTCACTTAATCGAGAAACCATAGCTAACGAACTTGACTACAATTGGACTTTTTAGAAACTAAAAGCTAAAGCTGGATCCGTAATCTCCGATGAGTCAAGAAATCGAATCTCCAATCGAATTTTAGGGTTGGGAGGGGAGTAAGGAGGCTTACGTAAGTCTTGAGGAGAGCGATATCATCTTCGTCGAGGGGGCGAGGATTCTTCTCGTCTCGAATCTCATCTTCAATGTCTCTCGTCATCTTTGAGAGAAAATGAGTTGTCTTGCCCAAGAGGAAAGCTCTTCTTCTACTGTGAGTAGGAAAGCTTTTCAAGCTCGGCCCATATTACCAGTATGAGAGACTTAAATGGGCCGACACTGCGGACCACAACTTATATATAATATCAACAATCAACGATCCAATGTTATAATCCGTTCAATATAGAATAGTTTAAATAGTTTTACAAAAATGAAACCTATAATATTATTTAAAAATAAAATTTATACAAACTATCAATATTACACTGTGTTATAAAGTTTTTGTTAACCTTAATGAATAATCAAATTTATTAATATTTAATTTACCATAAATTAAAATGAATTTCATTGATTTGATAATAGTCATTATCTAAAATATATTTTATTGTGTTATTAAGTTTTTATTAACACTAATGAATAGTTAACTCTAAAGCGTAAAATAATTTCGTAAATAATAATATAAATTAATCAAATCAATTTTAAAAATTTGAATCAATCTTTTAAATTTTCTTAGAATAAATGAATTTTTAAAAATTATATTTATTTCCCGTTATTTTTCTCTTTCTATCCAAAAATGACATTCATTTTTCTTCTCTTCTTAATGCTGTATTTGGAAAATCAGCTGCTTCCTCCGATCTGGGGAGCGTCAAAGGAAGAGGAGTGGGTACCTCTGTCGAATTCCGTTCTGGATTAGAATTCGAGGCATTCCAGTGCACCTCTTCAAGAGAGAAGCGGTAGAAGGTCTGATGGGTCCGTTGGGGAAAGTTGAGAAGGTGGAACTCCACGCAAAAAACTCTTCTTCTGTGGAATACGTAAGGGCGCAGGTGTGGATCAATACAGAAGAGCCTCTTCAATTCTGGAGAACCGCAAGGTTCAAGTCAGGGGAGATTGTTCCAACAGAACTAGAGTACGAGAAGCTAATCACTACAAGAAAAATGTGTTTTAATAGCGGACGAAAAACGCTATCTAACAATACGATAGCGGTTTATGAAGCGCTGTATCATCGTCCGTGATAGTAGGTCAGACACATTAGATAGCGGTTTTTTTGAAGTGCTACCTTATTGTTATATATTATAACGTTTTTTTGTATGCAATTAAATATTCTTTAATAGCATATTTTTTTTGCTAGTATTAACATTAAATTTGGTAATTTTATAATTATTTTATTTTAATTATTTTAAAATAAAAACAAAATTAAAAATTAAAATTGATTTATATATTTAAGATTTTTTTATTATTTAAATTTATTTACAGTTAATTGTTTTACAAAAATATTAAAAAAAATCTAATTAGATAAAAAAGTACTAAAACCAAACCAAATAAACCAAAACCCTAAACCAAGCTTAAACCTAATTCCTAATTAACTACCATATGTCGCCTTCTTCATCTTGTACGCCGCCGCACACCACCATGGCACCACCTACGTGGTCTTCTTCATCTTCCAGTCCTCACCAGCCCCACCACCACCTTCGTCGTTGTCTCTTCTATGCTCTTTACATCCGCCTTGATTCTTCTTCTTTGCTGTGGGATTTGAGAGTCAAGCTTCAGAGATGAGGCGTACTCGTCGTTGCATCCAGCCACCTTCATAGTCGCTCGCCGTCTTCGTGGTCTTCTTCTCCACGGAGCTTGCTCGCCGTCTTCCTGGTCTTCTTCTCCACGGAGCTTGAGAGGAAGCATACAGAGTTTCCATGGCTATTGAATATAGGCGTCGATCCTCCTCTCCAATATTTTTCTTCACTTCTTGGACCCAAACTCAAATAAAAATCAGATCTACTTTGTTGTTTCAGTGAATGTACAGAGACAAATTAAAAATCGTAGAAGAAGAAGAAGAAAAAAGAGAATGAGAACGTAAAAAAAAAGGATAGAAGAATAGTAGATCTCAGATCTATTGGGAGTAAAGAAAGAGGGAGAATGATTTAGGCCTTTCATATCAAAAAGAATCAAAGGCTAAAAAGTGTGATCCTTGTCAAAAAAATTAACTAATAAGAAAGAAGGTTAAAAATAGATAAAATATTAATTTTAGCCATTGGATTAGAATCAATTAAAGACCATTAAAAAGACAATTAAAACTGTTTCTACATTTATTTTAGATTTCTTTTTAAAATTCCTAAATTTAAAGATTAGATTTAAATTTCTTAATGTTGACAAAAAAAGATTTAGAATTTTTACAATTTTAAAAATTTAGATTTGAAAATTATATCTAGTGGATGTATGGTTTATATATGTTTGATGTTAGGAATTAAGGTATAAAGTTTAATTGAGGAATTAAAGTTTGTATGTTTGGAAGTTACATATAATAAATTTCTTTTGGTTTTAACGTGTATGTTTTAGTATTAAAATTTTAGAACTATCAAATATGAAGTTTAGGATTTTAGATTTTGAGATTATGCATGATATTGGATTTAATGTATATAGGTTTGGTGTTTAATTTTAAAATATTTAATTTGATAATTTTATATTTAAGATTTGGAGTTTAAGTTCTAAAATATTATAAAGACTATTAGTGTATTAGTGTTTAACTTTTGCTTTTTAGAGTATAGGGTTCAGAAGTTTGTTTAGGGTTTAGGGATTCAAAAAGTACGCTATTATAGCGTTTATTATTTTATGTGCTATTAAATGTATGCTATCATAGCGTTTCGATTGATGCCGCTCAATCATAGCGTTTCCAAAAATACAAATGCTATCTAAAACTAACGGATATATCAACCATAGCAAAAAGCGAAAAAACGCTATCCTGGTCTGCTATTAAAACGTATTTTTCTTGTAGTGAATTAAGGTGTGCTTCATCTGCAAACGGCTGACTCATGATCAACTCTACTATCCTATGCAAGAAGCCCCAGCAGGGGAGTCTAGAGACTCGAGAGAAAGACACCGAGAAGTGATGAGATCAGAAGTGGCTGGCTCAAGTAGGCAGAGAGTTGAGGAGCTGGGGGAAAGAAGGAAACCAAGAGGGGGCAGAGGAGTAGTAGAACGTCCAAGTCATAGCAAGCCCCACGAAGAACAACCAACCCAACCAGAAGAAGGATGGAAGAGAGGAAAGAAAAGAATGCTACGGCTGAATCTTCACAAGTTTGGCTACCAAAAAATCCACATAGTGGGTCTCTGAAGGGAGTGGGTGGCTCTAGGAGTACAGAGGAATCATCAGCACACCCCAAATCCAGGGGTCATTCTCAAAGACAGAGAGGAGTTGGAGCATCATCAGGGGGAAGCCAAGATTCGCCATTAGTCTTTAATAGACTGAATGGTCATAAAGAGATATCATGACACTCGAGATCTCACTCTGGGAGTCGGGGAAAGGAGGAGAGGCTGTCCTCCTCAGTGTTCAAAAGACTTGAGGCCTCAGAGTCGAGCTCACCGCTGGAGAAGAGAACTGGTATTGTAGAACCAGGTGATAACAAGCGGAGACGCCTTAGTAGAAGCGATGAGAGGAACTCAAAGAAACCTAAGGTTGGAGTACAGCAGGAGGAGACTACTCCGTCTGTATTTGAGAGAATGGGCTCAAATGAAAAGGGCTCTGGAAGTAGAAGCTCGGGTGATAAAAATCATTATGCCTATGTGGCAGCCAATGCTCCTAACCGTTCTACGCAGCAGATGGTGTTAGGAAGCGGAAAAATTGTAGAAGAAGGGTTGATGGTTGATACCAACCCTTCGAGTCCAATATGAGAATACCGGGTGTATTCTCCTGACATATTATTCCTCAGTGAAACAAAGAACAAGAGATGGTATCTGGAAGATGTTTTGGTGAAGCTCGGTTATCATGATCTTCGGACAGTGGAACCGATGGGCAAAAGTGGAGGTCTAGCACTACTGTGGAAGGAGTCATGCAAGGTTGAATGTCTTCAGTCTAACAGAAGGATTATGGACCTCAAGATGACTTGGAAAGACAAGTCTTTCTTCTTGACTGGAGTATACGAAGAGCCGGTTAAGGGAAACAAGAGTAATGTTTGGGAGAAACTCACGAGAATCGGAGTTATCAGGAAGGATCCCTGGTTCCTGACAGGGGACTTTAACGAGATCTTGGATCAAACAGAGAAGATGGGTGGCGCCTTACGCACCGAGGATGAGAGTGCTGAGTTCAAGCAGATGATAAGGAATTGTGGCCTTTGGAAAATCCAACACAAAGGCTATAAACTCTCATGGCATGGGGTAAGAAACAATGACCTTGTCCAGTGCAGACTAGACAGATCAATGGCAAACCAAGCTTGGTTAGATCTCTTTCCACACGCATCAGCACAGTACCTCCAAAAAGGTTGCTCAGATCATAGCCCGATCATGAACTTCCTTGATGGAGTAGAATGGAGGAGGAGAGCTACCTTCAGATATGATCAACGCTGGATTAAAAGAGATGGTTTTATGGACACTGTGAAGCGAGGGTGGAGCAGTGGAGAGACTGGGCAGACGAGACTCATGCAGAAGATCTCAAACTGCAGGAAGGCGATATCGAGTTGGAAGAGATGTGTTAAACCAAACTCAGCAATCAAAATTCAAGAGCTCCATCACAGACTTGATGTGACGACTCACGGGACCCTCTATATCCCTGGAGAGATCAGTCTGTTGAGAAAGGAACTTAGTGAGGAGTACTATAACGAAGAGATCTTCTGGAAGCAGAAGAGCATGCTATATTGGCTGAAGGCGGGTGATAGGAATACACAATTCTTCCACGCAATCACCAAGAACCGGAGGGCGCAAAACACTATACATAGCTTGGTGGATGCTGAAGGAAAAGAATGGTTCGAGGAGGATGATATGGGGAGAGTCGCAGAGGACTATTTCAAGTCTTTGTTTGCCTCGGAGGATGTTGGGATACATATGCAAGAGTGGGAAGATATGCCTCCAAAAGTCTCCCAAAATCAGAATGAAGAACTACTTAAAGAGGTGACTATGGAGGAAGTGAAGCGTGCAGTGTTCGAGACTAATCCCCAAAAATGCCCTGGTCCTGACGGTATGAGTGCGTACTTCTATCAGCACTTCTGGGAGACAGTCGGTGGAGATTTGACTGAGATGGTGCAGAGCTTCTTTAGGTCTGGAGTGCTAGAGGAGGGTATCAACAGGACGAATATATGTTTGATACCCAAAAAGCTCAATGCAAACAAGCTGGTAGACTTCAGACCGATAAGCCTTTGTAACGTGGCTTTCAAGATAATAACAAAGATCTTGGCTAAGAGGCTTAAAAGGATACTTCCAGAGATCATCTCAGAAACTCAAGCTGCTTTCATAGAGGGTAGAATAATCCAGGATAACATCCTCGTGGCCCATGAACTTCTTCATGCCCTAAACTCAAACAACAAGTGCGCTGAGGAGTTCATTGCGGTGAAAACTGACATATCAAAGGCCTATGATCGGGTTGAGTGGCGGTTTGTGAAGATGGCGATGAAGACGCTAGGATTCTCGGAGCAATGGAGTAAGCTGGTTATGGCATGTGTAGAATCGGCTCAGTATCAAGTGCTAATAAATGGGAAGCCTCACAGAGACTTTAGACCCTCAAGAGGATTGCGCCAAGGAGATCCCATCTCCCCGTATCTTTTTGTCATATGCACAGAAATGCTAGTGCAGATGTTGAGGAAAGCAGAAGAGAAAGGAGCAATCACGGGCCTGAAGGTGGCTAGAGGAGCACCCCCAATCTCCCATCTGTTATATGCCGACGACAGCCTATTCTACTGTAAAGGGAACACACGGGAACTGGACCATCTAAATCAGATACTGAGCAGCTATAGCTTGGCATCGGGGCAGAGAATCAACTACCAGAAGTCAAGCATATACTTTGGGAAAAGCGTCCCACTTAAGGAGAGGGCGCAGATAAAAAGCAACTTGGGCATAGAGCAGGAAGGAGGAGAGGGGATCTACTTGGGACTACCTAAAGCATTTGGTGGCTCCAAAGTCTCGATTCTGACCAATTAAAAAGAGAGGATGAGCGAGAGGGTGCAAGGTTGGCAGACAAGGTTCCTATCCCCAGCAGGGAAGGAAGTGATGCTGAAGGCAGTGGCCCTCGCTCTTCCCACCTACACAATGACATGTTTTATTCTTCCCAAAACTGTATGTAGGAAGATTGTCTCAATCATGTCTGAGTTTTGGTGGAGGAACAAGAAGGAGGGTAGAGGTATCTACTGGAAAAGTTGGGAGCAGCTAATCAGACCAAAAGATAGAGGAGGGCTAGGCTTTAGAGACATCGAAGCTTTCAATTTAGCTCTCCTTGGCAAGCAACTCTGGAGAATGCTCTCCCACAAGGACTCTCTCCTTACAAAGGTGTTTAAAAGCAGGTATTTCGCCAAGTCTGATCCTCTCTCTGCGAGCTTAGGGTCAAGACCATCTTATGCCTGGAGAAGCATACATGCTGCGAAAAAGTTGATCCAACAGGGAGCAAGAGTTTTAATTGGCAACAGAGCCAATACGAAGTTGTTCCTAGACTCCTGGTTAGAGCGGAAACCGGCGAGATGTGTCCGTGCAGTTAAAGGAACCAGTGATTTTTGGAGACAGCGTGCTTCTCAGAACCTGAAAGTCAGCGCCCTGTTGATCAACCAAGGGAAAGAATGGAACCGGGAACTTCTGTCTGACATATTCCTGGTGGAGGAAGTGAGAGAGATTATGAAGATTAGAACTTGTGGTAAGAGCAGTAAAGATCTCTACATATGGGACTATAACAAAACGGGTTCCTACACTGTCAAGTCCAGATATTGGGTCCAGACTAATGTTTTGAACAAGCCGAAGAATGCAGAGCAGGATCAACCGAGTTTGGATCGTTTGTATCAGCTAGCATGGCAAACAGACACGAGCCCGAAGATTCATCACTTCCTATGGAGATGCATCAGTAACTCTCTGCCTATGGCAGGGAACATGGCGCGCAGACACATCTCAAAAGATGCAGGTTGTCTCAGATGTGGAAGTGAGGTGGAAACGGTAAACCATGTGCTCTTTCAATGTCCGTTTGCAAGGCTGGTGTGGGCTCTCTCTCATGTTCCAACTCCTCATGATGGTATCTTGAATTTGTCTTTATACTCTAATGTATATCATGCGCTCTCTATACAAAAAGCATACCCCAAAGATGATGTGCAACATGAGATAGTCCCATGATTACTATGGTGACTGTGGAAAGCGCGTAATGAGCTGTTCTTCAGGGGGAAAGAGTATAAAGCCGAGAGCCTAGTAAGAAGGGCACATGAGGATGTTGAGGAATGGCAGAGAAGGAGGGTGGAGGAAACAACTGAGGCTGAGAGAAATGTGGACAAGAGACCCATGAATTCTACCCGAGCTCCACGGTAGGCTCATCCTCCTACAGACTGGCTGAAATGTAATACCGATGGTGCTTGGCATAAAGAGAGAGATAACAGCGGTCTAGGTTGGATTTGCAGAGACGAGAAGGGTAGTATGATATGGGCGGGGGCGAGAGCTTTGATAAAGGCGGCATCACCGATTCTTGCGGAAGCAATGAAGCGCAGAGACAATGACGAGCTTTGGTTATAGGAATGTCATCTTTGAATCAGATTCTCTAACTCCGGTTAAGATGATAAACAGGAGTGAAGCAATATGGCCAGTCTTACAACCAATCATTGAGGTGATCCATTTGTCTTTGTCGCAGATTTAGAGTTTTAAAGTGCAGTACTATCCAAAAAGTGGGAATAAGGCAGCTGACAGAATAGCAAAGAAGTCTCTCACATTTGTGTCTAGTGTTCCTAAGTTATATTCTGTAGTGCCATTATGGCTAAGGTTTAAGGTTTGGAATGATAACAATGTGTATCAGAACTATGTTGGAGAATGATAAGAATTTGATGAGCCAAAAAAAAAAAAAAAAAAAGACCTTTTTAAAAGTTCCAACGAATCAAAACACGAGGAAAGAATTGGCTCGTAAGTTATCTCCCAACCATCTGAAACAGTTGTTCCAACGAAAAAGTGCCTAAAATGACAAAAAGAGTTAGACTAGATTGCGATATTTAAGAACATCGATCTTATTGAGATGGAACAATTTGCAAATCTCTACTATAGTCTCCTCATCAAGACCTTCCTCACTAGCTTCACCTAGTAGCTTGTATAACTCTTCTGATGGCAGCAAAACCTGTTTCATAAGAAACACAAGACAACATAAGAAACACGAAGTAAGAACTTCTTCGTTGTTTGATGAGTAGAAGAACTGCTTACACATGTGGGAGATTGAGCCTCTTGTTCCAGTTTGTTGTTATTGCTTTCATCTGCAGTATCAGTTTGGGGATTTGAATGGTTTGAGAGGAGCTTAAGCAGCTTCTCACTTCCCTGCAACGTCAACAAAAGGTGACATTGAGTTTATAATAAAACCTTTATGATGCATCAGGAAGTGACATTCACAGACCTGAAGAGCTCGCCAGTGAGAATAAGTGCGGAATAAGACCCAGAAGAATGGTATGTTTGGTAATGGCAATACCTTAAACAGAAACAACACAGGCTTTGTTGGCTATGGGAGAGACTTTGAAGAAACTAAACCGACTTGTCAAGGTTACATACCGTGAATGCAGTGGTCAATGGAAGCAAAGTTACTGAACCAATCAGGTACTTCTTGTGCAAGATTGTTCCACTAGAGATCCAATCAGAAGAATGAGAGATTCTCAACCCAAAATCACTCAAGAGACAATGTGAAAACGGTAAAACAATTTACCTCATAGCAATGTGGCGTAGTCTTCTGCGTACAAGTCTAGGATCTAAACTGAAAGATTTGACACAGATTAGCTAAAACCGTAACCACTCAAACATACTCAAGAATGCTTCAAATTAACAAAAAAATCAAGAAGAGGTAAAGAGAATAGAACCTAGGAGGGTAAGAGACTTGTACGGAAGTGACCTCCTTAGATATAGACTTCAAGAATATCTCAGACGGCTTCACACGAGCCAGAAGCTTCAATCCTAACCTATACACCCAACCACAGAGACCACAACTTCGAACATTAAGTAATATAGACCAAAGAAAGCCTCAAGAACCGTCTCATATACAAAAAGGTTGGGACTTTACAAACCCATGAATCTTGTTCTTCATTGACCCTTCAGGTGCTATCTCAAGACCCATCCACGCCTTATTCATCTAAAACCATTACAAACAACAAAAACTCATCAAACTCATAAAAAAAAAAACCATTTTTCTTGATTTTCTTTTTACTTTGAACAGAAACAAAACAAAAGCTTATTGGTCACAGCTTTTTCTACACTAATAGATAGCCTCTAGCTAAAGCCTCACTAGGCGCCACATAAACACACGGGTATGTTCGCTTTTTATATAAAGAAGGAAACTTTATACCTTGTCGGAGATGAAATCGACAAGAAGCTCAGCGTTGGCATTGATGGGCTTAGATTCAGACGATATCTTCTTCCATAAACCTCGCACAGTGGTCGGAGTAACACCGGACGGAGATTGAGCAGCGAGAGGATCGACGGATCTGCTGAAACACCACTTCCTCCCTTTAATCGGGAAAACAACCAATCTCGCTCTCATGATGATCACACTTCAAAGCGAGTCAAAACCCCGAATAAGAGAATAGCAAAAAAAAAGCTCTGATCTTTAGTCAATCTGTCATGTGGGTATTGCTTAACACGACGTGGGTTTTGTATATTCAAAGGAAAAGATCGAAGCTTTAAGACTTCACGAGGAAAGGCGAAGAAGCGGCGGCGCGTCTCTTGGGATATATACACACTATCCTTATAAATCGACAAATGAATACATACATTACAAAAGGATGTATGTAATACATAATTTTGAAATTCGGTTCTCGGTTCTGGTTTGTTTTTTTTTTTTGTTCTTTGGTTCTAAAGATTCAGTTCGGATATTCAAAAAGTTTAATTCGGTTGTTTCTGTTTTTGGTTCGGTTCAGTAACAAAGTTAGAAATCGGCTAATATTCGAAATAATTTCGGATTTCATTTAGTTTCAGTTTAGTTTCGATTTTCGATTAATTCAATTTTAAAAACTCAAAAAGGGACGTTTATGAATTAATATCAGATTTTTCAAGTTTTTAGATAAAAATCTAATAGTTTAAATAAATGTTCATAAATTTAGTTTGGACATTATCTTTTTTTTTTTGTCTAATAAAAAATATTAAGGTATTTCGAATAAAAAGTATTCTGGTAATCCGTTTTTTGATATTTTGGTTTATAAATAATATTTTTAAATTATTTGATTATTCTAAAACTAAATATAATAATTTTATAAGTATATAAATAATATAGAAAGCCATAACCTTTATCAAGTTCGAACGATTTTTGACCACCAGATTTGGATTCGATTTTTCAGTTCCGGATAACGTGCATAAGCCTCGTTTTTTGGTTCGATTTTGGATAAATGTGCATAAACCTAGTTTAGACATTTGTACCAGAATTTAAGAATCGAACCAAACATGAACCGAAAATCTTGCATCCATATCCAAACCAAATTGTAAAAGTACTTCAAAGGATTTTGTAAGAAGTATTTTGGGGTTTGGACATTATCTCGATCCAATTAAAGTCTAAAGTGAAACATGTCGTTCAAAAACAGAAAACCAAATTTTTTGAAAAACTCAACATAAGAAAACCAAAGTTGTAACTAATTTAAAAAAAAAAACTTAAATATGTACTTTAAATAAAGGGCAAATCTCCAAAATAGCACCTTTCTAAGTTTATATCACAAAAATAGCACTCAAAAACTAAAATGACCAAAATAGCACCTTTCTAAGTTTATCCTTTGAAAATTTTAATTTTTTTATTTTTCAAAATTTGAAATCTTATCCCCAAAACCTCATTTCTCACCTCTAAACCCTAAACCCTAAACTCTAAACCCTAAACCCTAAACCCTAAAATCTAAACCCTAAACCCTAAACCCTAAACTCTAAACCCTAAACCCTAAACTCTAAATCCTAAACCTCACCCTTTAACTCTAAACCCTAAGTTTGTGACTTTTGATAAAACATTAAGTGCTATTTTTGTGACTTTTGACCTTGAGTGTTAGTTCGGGAACATAAACTTGATTTAATGCTATTTTTGTCTTTTTCTCTTAAATAAATTTCATGATTTTTTTTGGTCCGGCCATAAAAATTAATCTAACCCAAAGTATTACTATTCCAAATAGAGCTTACAAAGAGTTATAAATTCTCATGTCAAAAGAAAGAGTTACCAATTCTACCTGAACCCGAAGTATTGTTATCTAAATTTGATCCAAACATATATAAAATTCGAATAGGATCTAAAAAGCTGAACTCTAACGCCTTGACCTAAAAATTGATATGACAATGACAGATTATAAGCAAATAAACAAATGGTTAGTGTTTAATTTTAAATCATTAGCCATTTGGATAAGTGATAGAAACTCACACATCACTAAGACTCATCAAATTATATTTGAAGGAACTGTATCAGATGCAAAAGACCAGTAATGGGTTACAGAGAAGTATGCCTTTATTTTTATTTTTTGTTTCTTTGGTTCTAAAGATTTAGTTAGGATATTCAAAAAGTTTAATTCGGATGTTTCTATTTTTGGTTCGGTTCAGTAACAAAGTTAGAAATCGGCTAATATTCGAAATAATTTCGGATTTCATTTAGTTCCAGTTTAGTTTCGATTTTCGGTTAATTCAATTTAAAAAACTTAAAAAGTGACGTTTATGAATTAATATCAGATTTTTCGAGTTTTTAGATAAAAATCTAATAGTTCGAATAAATGTTCATGAATTTAGTTTGGACATTATCTTTTTTTTTCTAATAAAAAGTATTAACGTATTTCGAATAAAAAATATTCTGGTAATTCGTTTTTTTTGATATTTTGGTTTATAAATAATATTTTTAAATTATTTGATTATTCTAAAACTAAATATAATTAATTTTGTAAGTATATACATTATATTATAGAAAACCATAATTTTTATCAAGTTCGAACGATTTTCGACCACCATATTTGGATATCTATTCGGTTCGGTTTCGACTTTTCAGTTCTGGAAATATAAAATGAAACATGTACTTCAAAAACAGAAAACCAAAAATCTTGAAAAACTTGACATAAGAAATCAAAATTTGTAACTAATTTTTTTAAAAAACTTAAATAAGTACTTTAAATAAATTTCATATTTTTTTTATCTGGCCATAAAAATCAATCTAACCCAAAGTATTACTATTCCAAATAGAGCTCACAAAGAGCTATAAATTCTCATGTCAAAAGAAAAAAAAGAGTTACAAATTCTACCTGAACCCGAAGTATTGTTATCTAAAATTGATCAAAACGTATATAAAATTCGAACAAGGATCTAAAAAGCTGAACTCTAACGCCTTGACCTATAAATTGATATGACAATGACAGATTATAAGCAAATAAACAAATGGTTAGTGTTTAATTTTAAATTATTAGCCATTTGGATCAGTGATAGAAACTCACACATCACTAAGACTCAAATTATATTAGAAGGAACTGTATCAGATGCATCAGACCAGTAATGGGTTACAGAGAAGTATGCCTTTATTGTTTTGATACACTAATAAACTATGCACAAACCACAAAAACAACAGAATTAGACTGCTTGTATATGATGGGAACTCACAAAAAAGTGAGATTGTGTTCCTAATCTATTCATGATCGGCTATAAAATTAGGCTGCTCGTTTTGACAGAGATACTCATCGCAGACTGAAGCAGTTCCCCAGTCTTTTCTGAGTCTGAGTATATCCTCTGTAAAAGTAGAACCTGAGGCACCAATGAACACGCTTGACATTGCACAAATCGTCTTGTCTAACATTGCTTCCACCTAAAAATCCAAGTTATGATTCTATTCATTTGAATCCTCAACATGAAGAAGATAAGAGAGGCAGGGTGTTACCTGTGAGTCGCCTTCGAGACCATGTCTGTACAACAATGCATCCCACTTCTCAGCTGAGTCACGAGGTGGTCGCTTCACGAATGGAACAGTCTTTCCATTTATGATCAACAGTGATTGTAGCAGACCAGTTTCGCTTTCAGCTGCATCAGTAGAGAGGTAAATAACAGGTGCATCGACCTTCTCAACCAGACGAGTGATGCAGTGAGCAGCTTGAGGTATGGGGTAAAAGCAACTTGGATTCTTGGCATTACTGACACATACAAGAAAATTACTTAGCAAACAGTACCAATCCTAACCAATATTCCGAATCGAACTAACCAAATCTGAACCGAAATAACCGAACTAAACAAAATAACCGAAATGCACCATACCAGAACTTCAAGAACCCATGCCTGCGGAGATGAAGAGCAACGTAGTTCCTCCCAAGGAAAGTCTGTATAAACCTCTGCGCAGTGAGCAATATCAACCGGTTTGGTTCAAGCAATGTCTTGCACTTGTGAGCCAAAGGACCACCAGGCTGCATCACCCAATCTCTCTCAACGTTAGCATAGAACACATCTCCAATCGCAATAACATCATCATCGGATCTGAAACTCCTCTCCACTTCCTCAGCCGTCTTATTACTCGGCTTCGCGATATCTTCCTCCTCCCACGGCGAGTCCACCTTCCCTCCAATAGTAATCCCCAAAGCTTTAAGCTTTGCAATATGCTCTTTGTCTACATAACACGGCTCTGGCTTCGAGAAGTAGCATATGAATCTATCGATATGGACATGATGGTGCTTCTTCCTACTCTTCCAAAACTCCTCAAAAGAAACCACTACCTTCCTCCCTAAGCATGTATTGGTCCGATCGATATCGATAATTCTACTGTAATGGTAATCAAATCTATGACTAGGGATCACGAGGGTTCGTTTCAGCAACGCTGCAAAGAACATATGCTTCTCCAGACAGATCAAGTGGTTACTCATCTGACCAGACAAGCAGATCGCGAACAGGAACTTATCTCTCCTCGGCTTCCACTGAATCGTCTTGCGCTTTAACAACTTCTGATCCACTCTCCGGCAACTACCCCCACCGTAAAGACCGAGACTTTCGGCTTTGTGAGGCGACAGTAACGCGTTTTGGATCTGTCTGTTCAACGACATCTGTCGGAAAAGAGCGGACTTCATGTCGGAGACTGATAGAGTTCGGTTCCAGAGAGAGGAGAGATCGGTTTCTTGCTTCCTGAGAAGATAGAGCGCTCGAAGATCCGATTCCGCGGGGCCATGATTTGGTCGGAAAACGGAATCCGGGACCTTGACGGAGGAAAAGTAGTTGGTGAGATCGGTGGATAGGTAGGCTAAGACGAGGAGTAGAGGGAGGAAGATGACAATGCACTGCCGTTTTGTGAGGTTGAGCTTGAAGAAGCTTCGTCGTAAGCGTGATCGGAGAGTCTCCACGTCGAAGGTAGGTGGTGGTCGTTGCTCCGCCGCTTCGATTTGGGAATCTGATTCGTCGAGTAGGTTTTGGAGATCGTCTTCTTCTTCGTTAGGCGATGAGGATGACGACGAGGAAGACGAGGAAGGTCTCTCCATTAGTGAAGCGTCGCAGTCACTGCCGGAGATCAACCCGGAACCGCCGACCCATATAGTACTACTTAGGCCTAGGAAGGATCGGATTATCCTAGCAATTTGAAGGTATCCGCATCCTGATCCTTATCCGGCGGATCCATAATTTTATTATCTTTATCCGGATCCGGGGTTTTCGGATATCCGAACGTCGGATATCTTTGTAAAAATTATAATATCCGGCATATATCCGGATCCGAATTTGGATCGTTAATATAAATAAAAAATAATATTAATATATATATATGATATTAATAATAATTTAAAAATAAAAAAAATATATAATGTTCTATGTATAATATTACAAAATTTACATAAAATTTATATATATTATTATAAAAATAAAAATATATTAAATAAAATTAATTTTTATATATAAGTATTACTATTTTTGAAATATTTATTAATAAAATTTACGGATCCGGATATCCGGACTAAAAATTAAGATATTCGGATCCGGATCCGGCTTTGACGAAATCCAATATTTTACTATCTGGATCCGGATTCGGTCTCTCCGGATATCTTGATTTTCGGATCGGATCCGATCTGGTAAAGATAACACGTGGCTTTTCTCAATCCACATTTAAAGATGTTAATCAATACGACGGCGTTTGAAGTGAAAGATGTGCAAGGCCCTTTATAAGCCCAACAACAGGTGATACGGGTCGGGTAAGTGGTTATATAATGCAATCACGTGGTTATGAATACGGCGCCGTTTAATTGTCCCAACAAAGGTTTAAGAAGGCCCATCAGCCCAATAATATCTGATACGGGTCGGGTTGTTTAAACAACCCGGGTCGTGTTATCTTCCATCTCCAGCGTGAAAGCCAGACAAAAGTATCTCGGGTTGAAGTTTTGCTATTTTTGTGTGGCTTATCCTTCTCGTCTGTCTTTAAAAATCCTGCAAAAACCCACGCCCAAACATAAATATTGTTTCGTATAATCTTACAATACAGTTCTGGTTGTGTCGCGAAGTAAAAGAGAGAGTTTCGAGTTTCTCCTGGTCTGAATGAGCTCCCAATGCCTTCTCTAGGTACCTTCTCTAGTAAAGAATTTCAGATTCTTCCAACATTTAACATGCGTTTTACTCGTTTTCTCTGTTTTGATTGGTTAGTGGTTACTACTGTTTAGAATTTTACTTCAGTGTTGAGCATCTCTCTCTTGTCAAGTTTGTTTCTTGTCTATTGGGTATCATTCTTGAGTGATATAATTCAATTGCATTTGCGGTCTTATGTCTGAGAAAAGCTAAGATTTTTAACATATTCGTAGTAACTCTTGGTTGCTTAATGCATGCATATGTGACAAAGACTATTGATTTGTATTGTTTGTAGAGAATGTTTAACGTTTACTTATGTTTTCCTGAGTTCCTGAAGATGCTTCTTTGGTTTGATCACTTGTTTTTTGTCCTTGTTTTAGAATTAAAAAAAAATGCTTATTTACCTTTAATTGCTTAAAATTACTGTTTAATCTTGCAGATATTGCTACCATCCAACCTTCTTTGCAAGCTCATCTTGTTCCATTGGGGGCTCAGAGTATTATCATCCATGCCAAAACCCTACGTAACCCATGGAGACAATCCACTTTCTCCAAGAGTTTGAAATTCTACAATGGCCATCTTCATGTACCAAGAGGCAGGCTCCTTATAACTGCAGTGGCCGCTGTTGAAACCAAATATCCTGCTCAGACAGAACACCAACAAAGCTCTTCCTTGTCTTCTTCTGGTGCTTCAAAACCTTCTGATGGTCTAAATGGAGGTTCTGATGATGGAGAAGAGGTGGATGACAGAGAAAGGCTAAGAAGGATGAGGATTTCCAAGGCTAATAGAGGCAACACTCCTTGGAACAAAGGCAGGAAGCATAGTCCGGGTGGGTAGTTTTAGCTTTGACGTTTCCTCATCAATCTATCTACACTTGCTTCTAGCTGGTTAACATTACAATAATCGTTATTTTGCATTGATGCAGAGACCCTACAGAAGATTAGAGAAAGGACAAAGATTGCAATGCAAGACCCTAAGGTGATGTCATGTAAGAATGTTTATATATGTCCTCTTAGAGGAGTTGGCCACAGTACCTATATGTATTGTTATAGATTCTACCCTTGTGTTACTCTAGTCATGAGGTAACTTATGTTATGTTAGGGCGTTTATGTCTTTTCTCAATCCCTCATAGAACCTTTTTTGTGTCTTCATCCTTTGGCAGATCAAGATGAAGTTATCAAATCTCGGACACGCACAAAAGTAAGTACTGTTCTGTTGTTTTATGCCGTTTTCACTTGCTGGAGCTTTAACTTTTATGATTTGTAACAGCGAGGAGACACGGTTGAAGATTGGGGAGGGAGTGAGGATGCGGTGGGCGAGGAGAAAGGAGAGGAGAAAAGTGCAGGAGACATGTCATTTCGAGTGGCAAAACTTGTTAGCAGAAGCTGCTAGAAAAGGATTTACAGATGAACAAGAGTTTCAGTGGGATTCTTACAAGATCATGGATCAGCAGAATCAGCTGGAATGGCTTGAGAGTATAGAGCAGAGGAAAGCAGTTAGAGCAGCTAAAGGTAACAGAAGAGCTCCAAAATCTCCTGAACAAAGAAGGAAGATCGCTGAAGCAATAGCTGCTAAATGGGCTGATCCAGTAAGTTGTGTTTTGTAATATGATCACATCACTTAGGGCTGGGATTTTTAACCTAACCTACTGAACCCAATTTGGTTAGTTCAGTTCGGTTTGTTAATCGGTTAGTTCGGTCGTAAAGAAAATTTGTTAACCAAATTTTGAATTGAACTAACCAAAATAACCGAAATATCAAACCGAATTAACCAAAAAAATTAACCGAATTAATCGAACTAACCGTACCTAAATTTTTAACCGAAATATAATCGAAACCAAAAACTTCGGTTAGTTTCAGTAAAAATTTTAATAACCAAATTACCGAATACCGAACCAATTACGGTTCATTTCGGCAGATTTTAGGCAAACCAAACTACCCAAAAACCGAAATACCCGAACCAAATTACCAGAACCTGCAAGCCTATGTCATCAGTTGTGTTCTTTAACTTGGTTTGGTTTCTCTTGTCAGGCTTACCGTGAAAGGGTTTGCTCTGGCTTGGCAAAGTATCACGGTATACCTGATGGTGCTGAGAGACGTCGTAGAAGACCAAGTGGAAATGCAGAGCCTAGAAAGAAGAGTCCTACAATTAAAACTACAAGAGATTCAGAGACTGTACGCAAAGTTCAAGTTGTGAAAGTAAGGAAGCGCAGAACACCTGTGTATAAAGATCCTTTAGCGAGTTCAAAGCTGGAGATGATAAAAAGCATCAGAGCAAAAAGAGTTGCTGAAGAGTCTAAGAAGATGGATGCTGTGCAACGAGCAAGGTCAGTAACTGTTTAATATATCTCTGTTTTGGAATTGTAACTAAACCTTTTGTTTTCTCGTTAGGCTTTTGATCTCTGAGGCTGAGAAAGCTGCAAAGGTTCTTGAGGTTGCTGCTATGACAAGCCCTGTTGCTCATGCATCTTTGTTAGAGAGTAAAAAGCTTATAGCAGAAGCAACACAGCTGATTGAATCTTTAGAAATTAGCCAGGTGGCTTCAGATGAAGATGTGACTTACCATCAGCCTAGTGATACTCTTCTGGAGGTTTGCAGTGAATCCGAGACAGAACAACCAGGAGAGGTAAACGGAACGCACACATTCTCTATCAATGGAGAGAGTCTTCACTTGAACTTGAGGTGTAGTGATTTGCCACAGCCAAATGGGACAAGAATTGATCCACCACCACCAGAGTCTAATGGAGCTATCAAACTTACTAAGAGTCCACATCTATCAAATGGTTCTGACGTTTGCCATGGAATGGAAGAAAAGGGTGAATCTTTGGAATCAGGGAATGTAACTAAGAAGTGGGTTCGTGGGAGGCTAGTGGAAGTCACAGAAGCAACTTAAACTTATTTTATCAAGTGGACACGAGGTGATGTTGTAGTGATGTAGCAGAGAAGAAAAACATATTGTTCAATTAGTGATTCGAAATTTTGGCTTCTTGTTTGGTCTCATGCTTGAGAGAAGCAGTTTCCAGTTTGAGGTGTGGCAGTTGTATCTATAATAACTCGATTGTATGTCAAGAGTTTCAGGTTAGTTAACAATTATCCATAGCTTTCCATTATTGTTGGATTGAAGTATTAAAAACCTCATCAAACGACGGTAAAGAAAAGAAGGATTACTTGGACCGTTTCCAATCCCACTCCATTTTCCATTTTTTCCTCTAAAATGAAATAAAAGTGATTATGGAGTAAACAATGTTCCAACCTAACTTCGTATCTCACTCCATAATAGAATTTACTTCATAAATCGAGTAATAGAATTTACTTCATAAACCGAGTAATAGGTGGAAGCCCCCTTGGTCCAGTGGTTTGACTAAGGGTTCATTAATGCTTCTACACCAGGAGATCTGGATTTCAATTCTCGGAGAAAGCGGAATTATGCGAATTAAAGGATAAAAGGCTTACAAGAGATCTACAACATGGCGCAAGGAATACCGTCTAGTGTGGATTTGATAGGGCGGCTCAGGTGATGCAGTCAGGCGTGAATCCTCATACGGCAGGTAGAATTGTCGGCTGTAGAATCGTCTGTAATATTTTTCATAGTTGTAATAGCATAATTATCCAGTGTTAAAAAAAATCGAGTAATAGAATTTACTTCATAAATCGAGTAATCTATTTTTTGTTTGTTCATCACTTCATTATGGAGTGAGAAATATAATTGGGTTAGAGAAAATGGAGTATTATCAATACAATACTAAAAGTTGAATATCCTCAACGGAGAAGGTGTCCACGTCACTCTAAAAAATCTACCAATAGAAAAACTTCATTTTGCCAGGTCGATATTTTAGGTCGATTAAAGATAAAACCCTGGTCTTTGGTATTATTTGGTTAAAAGTCCTTTTTCTTAGCCCAACAATGACCCAATCTATGGTCTAAAACCTAATACCTGTCAAAAAAGAGTTCTCACATCTTCGTCTCATCTTATCCCCACCTTCATCTGTTCCGCTTCCCTTTCTCCTTTTGAACATATATGTTCAAACATGCTAAGCCTCATAAAGCTCAATCATTGACTGCAGATATCCTAACGCCATGAATTGATTTCCATCCCACCAACTCTACACTATATATATCCCTCATCTATTTTTGCCTTCCTCTTCATTACAGTTGGATAAATCAATTTATCAGAGAGGCAACATAGACAGGGAAATCAATCGGCAAGGCCCCATGGCTCTCTTCTTCAAGAGCTTCTTCTTATTGATGAACACGTATGAACTCATATTTCGTCATGCTCCTTAAGATTCAATTTCACTGACTGAAACTATTCTACCTGCAAACTCATTTAACAATTGACATACATATTTATTCCCTTCTAACAAACTTTGCATGAACATCTGCAGTGGACGAGCGGGAGACGAAGGATCGGTGTTCAGAGATGCAGGATGTCTCCGGCCAAGATGAATAAGACGGTGGCGGCGGCGGAAGATACAGAGGGGATCTATAAGCGTAATAAGCAAGATGAGTACGATTTTATGAACTCTACTTCACCTCCTCGGAGCTCGCCTGAAGGTTGTTCAGAAGCGGACGAGAGTTAATTACTTGACGGGGAGATTAGGAGAGATGTGAACGACATCTCCGGCGAAAATTCATCGGTTATTGGAGGTGTTCCGTCTAAGCTAACGGTGAGAGAGACTGATGCGAGGCCTAGGTACGGTGTCGCATCAGTGTGCGGTAGAAGAAGAGATATGGAGGATACGGTTTCGATTCATCCTTCTTTTGTTCGGAAACAAACGGAGTTTTCTCGAACGAGGTGGCACTATTTCGGAGTTTACGACGGTCACGGCTGTTCTCATGTACGACGCCGTTTTCACAAATCTCTCTTTTTAATGTTTGTGTGTTAGCTGATTGAATTTATTGAATACGACATCGGTTTTAGGTTGCTTCGAGATGTAAGGAGAGGCTCCACGAGTTAGTGCAAGAGGAAGCCTCTCCGACAAGAACGAAGAGTGGAAGAAGATGATGGAGCGTAGCTTCACGCGCATGGACATGGAAGCTGTTCGTTGGGAGGAAACCGTGATGAATGCTAACTGCAAATGCGAGCTTCAAACACCAAACTGCGACGCTGTCGGATCCACTGCTGTTGTCTCCGTTATTACCCCGGAGAAGATCATTGTAGCGAACTGTGGTGATTCTAGGGCAGTTCTTTGTCGGAATTGAAAACCAGTTCCTCTATCTACAGATCACAAGGTCAGTCTCTCTATCTCTTTCTCGAGAGATCTAATTTGATACGTAAAACCAATCTAAAACCAATGTTAAAGAATTAGCTAGACGGTAGTAATTATGCGTTTTATAATAATTTATAGAAAATTATTGATTATGGTAATTAGGCGATAATTATGCGTTTTATAGAAAATTATTGATTATTTTTTCAATATCTAAACCTGTTTTTTTATATAATAAAATCGTTTAAAACATCGTTATGCCACCTATAATGGTTTTTAAGAACAGTCTGTCAAATGATCTTGGTGGATTGAACTGATCTGGTTTTACGTTTTCAAATTAACAGCCGGATCGTCCGGACTAGTTGGATAGGATTCAAGAAGCAGGAGGGCGAGTGATATACTGGGATCAAGAGTCTTAGGCGTTTTAGCCACGTCACGAGCCATCGGAGACAATTACTTGAAACCGTACGTGAGCTCGGAGCCGGAAGTTACGGTGACGGAACGGAGTGAAGAAGATGAGTTTATGATTCTTGCTAGCGATGGGCTATGGGACGTAGTAACGAACGATGCGGCGTGTGCGACGGTGCAAATATATCTTAACAAAAAAGGTGGACGTGGAGGAGGAAGGCGGAGAGAAGCTACGGAGTGTGAAGAAAGGAAGGAAGAGAAGGTGGTGGGGTCAAGGAAGAACGGGAAGAGGGGAGAGATCACGGACAAAGCATGTGCGGAAGCGTCAGTGTTGCTGACGAATCTAGCGTTAGGGAAGCATAGCAGCGACAACGTAAGCGTTGTTGTTATTGACCTCAGCAGAAGAAGAAAAAGACACGTTGCTTGACACTAATCTCATCACTCCACCGTCTTTTCTTTCTTTAAAATATGATTCTTTTCTAACTGACTGAAACTATTCTACCTGCAAACTCATTTAACAATTGACATACATATTTATTCCCTTCTAACAAACTTTGGATGAACTTGTGCAGTGGCCATGTGCTGAATGTTTATGTGTGGGATCATGATGCCAATGAGTTTTATCGCAAGCCTACAAACTCCAACCGATCTATTAATCACAACAGTCAACATAAAACGTATATGAGATACACAATACCCTTTTTACGCACTTTGTAACTTATTGTCATCCTGCACGATTTCTCACTTATTAGTAAGTTATTTATACTACATTAGATTCCACTTCTACAAGCCAGTCCTTAACTATCGTGGTAATGTCCCTGTGTAAACCTAATTTCAAAATACGCAGTCAGCGCTGCTCTCTGTTCATGTCCTTATCTAGAGTTTTTATTGACAACGATGTGCCTCCGACCATTGAGTATCTATTTTGGTCTGTATTACTTGCTCATTTTAATATACAGTTGTGAACTCCATCTGACTCAAAAATATGTTTTAGATTGGCTCAAAACCAGGACGTTGCTGCTATGGTCAATGCATCTGAGGTGAAACATGAACCAGCTCGGGTAATTATTAATTAGTTTCAATACAATACTAAGTACGTACAATGCTCTTACTCTTTCCTAATTGTATGCAGCCCTTTTAACTGCATAGCTACCATTGATAACGTTGTGTGGGACTCTAGATGTAATGAAGAAACTTTTCATTTCCTAAGGAAGTCATTCACGTGCAGGATATTTGTTAGAGTAACTCCACTGCACATTCGTTTTATCTCAATAATATCTCTCAGTCTCTATTTTTTTCCCCACGATAGAAGTAGGTTGTAAATTGTAATGACATAAGAAGGAAAGGCATTGGCACGAGTGAAAAATACAAACTACAAATTTTTCTCCAATTCATACAGAGATGTGAAATTTCTTACTTTAACCATCATACCATCCCACAAATATTATTTATTTTTGTGCATGCATTGATAGACGTCCACAGTGGCGGAGCCATGTAATGAGGAGGGCGGGGGATCAGTTGACCTTTTACAAAAGAAATGAATATAGCTTATGTACGTTAGCCTTTTGCTATAACATTTGGTTAAAATTCTTTAGCTTGACCCCCATATCACAAGTTCTAAATTTTTCTTGCAGATATCTTAGTATTTTTTACTTATTTTAATAAAGTTACTTATTTTAATAAAGACCCCTATAAAAAATGATGCTGGCTCCGCCCATGATAAATTGAATTTTATTATTCACACAAATGGAAAGATTAATATATTTTCCGATGGGGTTATGCAAAATGTCGATAGTTGCAAATTTAATATAGTCACACTTTTTTTTTCAAAGAAGAAGGTTAAACCCAAATCTATTAAAAAATAAGACCTAAAATATGGGTGAGAAGTGTTGCACACGACATGTCATGTCCACGACATGTCCTCTCCCGGGTATTCATTACAAATATACTCATTACATATATGAAATTTTCTAAACTTTTGTAAATTGTTTTCCGGAATCAGTTTCTCTAATTGCATGTCAATATATAATTACAACACTAAAGAAGTAATACATTAAATGTTTTAAAGCTTGAAAGAGTATTAGCATAAGCATTTTGTTCTTTATTATACAATCAATAATTTTAGAAAAACATTTATAATAGCATTTGATGTACTAATGCTCTTGAAATGCTATTTACCCAATGTTTTCAAATTAAGTTTTTGGTAAAGTATTTGCATTTGGAATATATAAAAATTTAATATAATTTATCTATTTTATTAACAATATCACAACATTATTTTAATATCCAAAAATAATTTTTTAGTTTCAAAATAAAGAAAAAAATAATTAAATTTAAAATATAATTAAATATAATTAGAGAAACTGATTATTATTGTCAATAAAATATAAAAATTAATATACATATATGTTTATAATATATCTATATTATTCTTAAAATAAGAAAATTATATATTATATAGTTATTTTATATGATAATTTTATATATGAATCATCAATTACTCTACCAATCATTTTATTAATTATATTTATAAGAGCATACTCCTTCTATGACATAAGAGCATACTCCTTCTAAAATATTTTTTTGGTAAATGAATTAAGTATTGTATGTAACACCAACTTTAAAATATGAACTGTTATATAACAGTTTTTATATATATGTCAGAATTTTCCAAATTTTCCATATTTTGCCAAGATTATAACCTAAAGACAATGGAATTGAGTTTAGATAATTTCATTTTTCAATATTTGCTTCATTTTTTAAGTAAGTTTTGTTCCAACATTACTTAATTTCTTATTTCAAAATGAAATAATGAACAATGTTGTTTCACATTTGAAGATGTGGTGTGCACATCTTCACTTTTGAAGATAAAATTTTAACTGTAAAATTGGTCTTTAACTTTTAATTATTCTTATTGTTTACCAAAATAAATTTATATATGTTAACATTATCCAGTTAATTACCAAATTTTGACTATTATTTTCATATGATCAAATATTTATATCGAAGAGCATATGAATATTCATTTCTAAGAAATTTAAACTCGATTAAAAAGAATCAAAGACAAATAAGCTCATCTCTTATTTCTAAACACTTTTGTTAACCACTCATAGAAAAAATATTTATATGGTTTTTTTTTTATAAATTATGATGTTTTCTGTTGGTTTATTCATGATATGTAATAAATTTATTATATCATAATGTTTAATTTATATTAAATAATTGTTGTGTTGGACTATTTTTAAAAATAGTTAAGTAAAATTAGTTAATATGGGAAAGTATAAGATATCATTAGTAATTATTGATAAAGTGGAGATGAAATATATTTGGAATATTCTTTAAGAAATAAATTAAGCGAACTATTGCACTGAATACTGCTTCATTTTTTTTCTTTATTTTAAGTAAATGAATTTTGAAGATAAAAATTAAGTCAACCATTGGAAATACTTAAAAAAAACAAAGTTTCACAAACTAATTGATAAATAAAATTTATAATTTTTTTATTATAATGTTGTTGACAACAGAATTCCTCTTCCAAAATATGTTTCAGTAAAGAAATTAAGTATTGTATGTAACGCCAACATATTCAATGATGTCAATTGTTATCATCTTCGACAAAATCTAACATTCAATTTATTTCCTACAAAGTTTGTTAAATAATTTAAAAATATATAGAACAAGCTAATAGGACATAATCCGCGCGTAACTAATAGGACATAATCCGCGCGTAGCGCGGATAAAAGATCTAGTTATATTAGAGATGCTCTAAGAACATATAATATAACGGAACAATTTTTATTTATTTTTTATATTTAAATACTTTTGTTAATATTTATTTATAAATATTTATAAATAGAATTTATAACTTTGATAATATTTTAAGAATTTGAATCACTCTCTGTGGAGCTTTTATTAATAAAATAGTTTTGGGTTATATAAAAACAAGTACAAAATTATCTTATATATTAAAACAGAAGTCACAACCTTGATTCATGTGTGATTTTTTTAAAAAATGAACCTAATGGACCTATTCACTAGAAAGTTATGTTACATTTAATCCATAATCTTATCTTTTAAATTTTGGGTCTACCAGAAATTTTTATTGGGCTATCAATAATTAGATTTAAACAATAGATGATCCATTGGATTTATACATAGTATAAATTAAATAGATATAATTTGATGTTGTAATACTATACCTCCATATGTTAATTATTTAAATATTTGTCGATGTTAAATTTTAAAATTATGAAGATTTTTTTTTAAATAAAAAAATCATATTATCTAACAATGATTAAATTTTACTACCTTAAACCAATGAAAACAAATTTTAAACTATATAGTTTATTTTAAAAATTAAACAAAAACTAAATATTTAATTACTTACTCGATAATATAAATCTGTGTAACGAAAAGTTAAATTTTTACAAAAATTTCTAAATTTGTGAAATGTTACAATATTTTTGTATATGACAATAAAATAATATTTTACTAATCTTTATATATATAGTTACGATTTTAATAATGAAATAATAATCCGAAAATATATATATAGAAGAAGATACAAATACATGTGAAAGTTTGAAACAATCTATTCAATGAAAAAATATACCGTAAACTTATTATATTTTAAAAATTGATAGACACATATATATTATAATATATACCAATTTAGAATTGAAAACAAAATGTTTATATAAAAATAAATGAAAACAAAAACCCGCGCAACAGAAGTCACAACCTTGATTCATGTGTGATTTTTTTTAAAATGAACCTAATGGACCTATTCACTAGAAAGCTATATTATATTTAATCTCTAATCTTATCTTTTAAATTTTGGGCCTACCAGAAATTTTTATTGGGCTATCAATAATTAGATTTAAACAATAGATGATTCATTGGATTTATACATAGTATAAATTAAATAGATATAATTTAATATTGTAATACTATACCTTCATATGTTAATTATTTAAATATTTGTCGATGTTAAATTTTAAAATTATGAAGATTTTTTTTTTAAATAACAAAAGATCATATTATCTAACAATGATTAATTTTTACTACCTTAAACCAATGAAAACAAATTTTAAACTATATAGTTTATTTTAAAAATGAAACAAAAACTAAATATTTATTTATTTACTCGATAATATAAATCTGTGAAACGAAAATTTAATTTTTAAAAAACTTTCTAAATTTGTGAAATGTTACAATATTTTTGAATATGACAATAAAACAATATTTTACTAATCTTTATATATATATAGTTACGATTTTAATAATAAAATAATAATCCGAAAATATATATATAGAAGAAGATACAAATACATGTGAAAGTTTGAAACAATCTATTCAATGAAAAAAATATACCGTAAACTTATTATATTTTAAAAATTGATAGACACATATATATTATAATATATACCAATTTAGAATTGAAAACAAAATGTTTATATAAAAATAAATGAAAACAAAAACCCGCGCGGTTGCACGGATCGAGATCTAGTCAATATTAAAAGATTAATTTTGACTTTTCAGTATTCGTTTTACTCGGCTTATATTTAACCGCGCTAAATAAAAACTAAAATTATGCAACTATCTTCAGCATAGAGCATTGTCAAGCGTGGATTTCACGGTACATACACCATAACTCCTCAATGAAAAGTAAAAATTAAAACGACACGTTCTCTTAATCTTATATTGTGTGTCGTGCTATAAGGTTTCCCATTGACTAAAATGCAGCTCATGACTTTTAGCCATACAGTACTTTTCACATTATCGTGTCTCTTATAATACAGATTTTTCTAGCTCGTCATCTGAAGATTTTTCGGTTTCAACTTTCTTCTCTCAGGAGTGCTCTGATGAAGCGCTCTCTAGAGTTCCCAGATCGAACCGGTTCCCACAACTTTAGAGGTGAAGATGGAGAAATGGATGACTCCTCTACCACAGTATCCAATATTTCTTCACCCGTCTATTCTTCTGGATCTGTCATCACGTCTTGGCTGAAGGGTGATCTTCTGGGACGAGGATCGTTTGGCCCCGTGTATGAAGGCATTTCAGGGTAAGTCGTACGGATTAAAACTTGAATTCTTGGTTGGAAAGAATATAGTGCTAAGCGAGTTTTTTCTTTTAAGAGTTTATAAGATTCTTAATTTTTTATTCAGATCGACACTGAGTTTTAATATCATTGATAGAAGTTAAGTCTTTTAACAATATTTATTTTCTTGTTTAGATTTAATGTATTTACAAGTTTAAGATCACCTGATTTCAACAATTGTTAGTTTGTGATCTACAAATTAAAAATAAAGAGAGTCACTTCTTACTTCGAAATACATTAGTTGATCACATATGCATTACGAAAATAGTTTTATAGAATAATATAGTATTTTCTTGAAGTTTAATATTAATTATGTTATTTCTATTTAAAATTTGTATTTTAATATAAAATTTTATAAGTTCATACTGTTATAATATTTTTATATATGTGCTTAGTTATTTACGAAACTTTTATGAATCTAAACTATTAAAACAGAAGTACAAGTTTGAAATACCTCTTAGTTTTCCTCAATAATTACAATCTTGTGCCACTACGTTTAAATTTTAATCAAAAAAAAAAATATTGTTACTTACCAAAATCGTAGGATCTATATATTTACCTTAAGTAAAAAATATATATATGACTACTTAATGACTGTGTCACGTTATGGCCAAACAAACAAAGCTCTAAACTATTAAAACTGAAGTACAAGTTTGACTTAACCCTTAATTCACCTTTATAATTACAACTCTATGCCACTGTTTTTAAATAGCTTCAATTTACAAAATAACTAAACCAGCGAAATTATAGTCACATCGCAAACCAACTTTATCGTGAGTCATAGCCAATTAATTATCGGTTTAATATTGTCTACAAAATAAAATCATATCACTCCAAAATTCCATTCTATACTTTTATATTCTAAACTTTTATATATCAATTGTTTACGTGTTTGTATACCATTTTAAGTGATTTCTTATAGACTTTCACTCTATTTCTAAATAATTTTAACCACTTCTTTTATTATATTTTCTAAATAAATCGACATCATTTATTACAAAATACAAAATAAAACTTACGTATTTTCAATTGTTTATTATATCGTTTACATTCATTTTCTCACTCTTTTAACTACTTTATTAATTATATTTACTATATGATTTATTTTATATATTAACCATAAGAGTTCAATATATTTGAATGAAATTTCTCTATTTATGACAAGAATTCAAAATAGTTAACAAAGAGTTTAAAAAAAATTGTTTGCATAATCAGTTATGCACAGACAATCGGGTACCTCTTCAGCTACGAGTTGTTTCTTTCGGGTATCAGTTTTTTTGGGTTTTGAAATTAAATTTTATTTGGTATTATAAATTTTCATGAGGTTTTCAATTCAGGTGTTCTCAAGTCTGGATTGATTCAGTTTTGATGTACAAAAACCTAAAAATATCCAAAAACTGTTAACAAGTATGGATATTTAGGCCAAAAGTAACCATATTAACCGATTCAGTTCGGGTATTCTGAATTCAAACTAAAAATAACCAAAAATAATTATATTACCCGGTTTGATTCGGGTTTGATTCTTATGTATAGAAACTTAAAAATATTTGAATACTTATATAATTAATAATATGATGGTACATTTAAAATATAACACTAATCATAAAAAAAAACAAAATATCAATTTACTAAACAAATAAAATTAACACCCGCACGGGAGTACGGGTTATTCTCTAGTATATGTTAAAATATACTGCAATATGAAGGACTCTATACTAACTTATCTTCGGTCATTTTAAAATATATAATTACAATCTTGTGACTTTTAAATTTTTTGTTTTAACTGTACCAAATCAAAACTAAAATGGTTATTATTTAGTTGAGAGTTGGAAGAAAAAGAATGGAAGAAAAAAAAAGAGAACGAGAGTGAAATGGTTAGTTGATGAACTATTTTTTTTTTGGTTATATGTTCAAATTTCCCAAACTAAAATTGTAAAACGATCTTCATCATAGAATAAAAACATTATCAAACGTGGATTTCATAGAATAGCGTATACACCATGTTTCTTCATTTACAATTAAAATTGTAGTTGTAGAGTCGTTTATAATATATAGAGATCATAATTTGTAATAATATAATTATTTAATGTAAAAAAAAAATTTGAAATAGACAAAATGCCACGTTGTCTTAATCTTAAATAGGGTTAGGTGTGGACGTACGATAAGGTCTCCATTGACTATAATGCAGCTCATGACTTTTAGCCATACAGTTTTCACATTATCGTGTATATGAATCTTAGCCACCAAAAAATCTACAAGCTCGTATGAAGAAATCATCTGAGCGTAGTGACGTGATGAAGCACAGCAATGCTGGCACAGCGTCTTTTTCTAGCTCGTCATCTGAAGATCTCTAGGTTTGGAATTCTTCTCGGTGGAGTGCTCTGATGACGCACTCTCTAGAGTTCCCAGATCGAATCAGTTTCCGCAACTTTAGAGTTAATATGGAGAAATGGATCCTTACGATTTTGCTATTTCTGTTGACGCCTGGGAAGCTTTCAAGTTGAAGATTCACAAGTATCCAGTTCAGGATTTGAATGAAGGGAGGCTTCTCGAGTCTGCGGATACAAACGAGGGTGGTGACCCCTCTAGCACAGTATCCCATACTTCGCACATTTATTCTTCCGGAGAAATGGATGACTCCTCTACCACAGTATCCAATATTTCTTCACCCGTCTATTCTTTTGGATCTGTCATCGCGTCTTGGCTGAAGTGTGAACTTCTGGGACGAGGATCGTTTGGCCCCGTGTATGAAGGCATTTCAGGGTAAGTCGTACGGATTAAAATTTGAATTCTTGGTTGGAAAGAATATAGTGCTAAGCGAGTTTTTTCTTTAAGAGTTTTTTTTTTGTCATCAACTTTTACATACTCATACTCAATCTGTAAACCAAACCGGGTGATCTGCATCCATGTGAACGACAAAAGACGGTTACTTCCTAACACTGTGTGCTAGTCTATCCGCCGTTGAATTTTGCGTTCTTAGTACATAGATAATAGCTGGTCGGGTGAAGCTCTCTTTTAGGGTCTTGACATCATCCAAATAATTTGCAAAAGCTGGTCATTCATCTGGTTCCGAAACCATCTTCACCAATTGAGAACAATTCGTTGCAAACGTAACCTGAAACTGACGTAAATTCCTCATACATTCCATTGTCCAGAGAAGCGCTTCCATCTCCGCATGAAGAGGAGAGATACTAGTCCTAACATTCCCCGCCCCCAACAATCCTTCAAATGTTCATTTCAAACAATCAAAATCGATTTTCAGAATTAGGGTTTTAGTGTTTCGATTTTATTAACAAGCAATTTCAATTTCAGGATGATCAAATTCAATCTCAATCAATTAATCAATAGTTTTCGAATTAGGGTTTCGGGATTTCAAAAATTTGATCTTAGATCAAAGGGATTTGATTTGGGATTCAAAACCTTTAAGGTTCTGATTTTAATTGATCAATGGATCAATCTCGATTTTTAGGGTTTGGGGATCGAACTTATAGAGCTTCGATTTACTCGCTTAGGGATTGATCTATTATCCTTTGGCTTTCATCTTACAGATTATATTTTAGGGTTTCATTCTTTACAATCAACCAAATTTGATTCCTTATGTTCTTAGAATTCGAAATACCATTAGTTTAGTTGTTTGTACCGGACCACCAAGAATGAACCTCGAGCTTAGACACGATCGGGACGCGAGCTGGCTGGGACGCGAGCTGCTTCTATCGGATCGCGAGCGGCTCTGATGCGAACAGGAGATGTTGCTGTCGGATCGCGAGCTGTCCTTGATGTAGGATGGAGCTGAGTTCGTCTAGGATCAGGAACGCCTTGGGGCTGGAGCTGATCAGGTGGACACGAGCTGGAACGGAGTCGCAAACAGATTAGGGTTCGTCGGGTTCGGATTAGGGTTCCAAAGCAAATCGGCGCGCACTGTATCTGTGCGTGAGGGCGCGTCGGTGGTCAGATCGACAAGCGGTTTGCACTGACTGATTCGTCTCGGCCAGGACTTCGATTTGATATCTTGATCGTTTTTTGGGTCCTCACGGTTTGGGAGAACGGCCTCTTCGAAGTTCCGAGGCAGATTCCTTTTCATTTAGGGTTTTTGGGTTTTAGCGATTTGGTTTTAGGCTCAGGGTGTTAGAGGCTATCGTGCTGATAACGTGTTATGAACTTAAGGTTTAGGAATCTGTAAGTTGTGTGTATTATTACTCAATCATAAGATGCCCTTATATATGAGACATACAAAGAGATAAAAGGAAAGACATAAATATGGAAAGTGTACAAATACAAGGAAAGAGAAATAGGGTTTCCTTTTCTTTAAAGCCTAAGCCGCCTCTCTCTCCTCTTCATGCGGCCGTCTCTCTCTCTCTCTCTAGGGTTTGACTGTCTCTCTCTCTCTTGATATTGGGCCGGTTATAGACTAGGCCGGTTATAGACCGGGCCGGTTATAGATCGGGCCGGTTATGGACATCCATCGTATGGTTTATAAAATGCTTCACGTTATGGCCAAACAAACAAAGCTGATCAACCTTCATATATGTTAAAATATACTGCAATATGAAGGACTCTATACTAACTTATCTTCGATCATTTTAAAATATAGAAATATTAAGAAAATATTTTTCCTTACCTAACAAGTTATTTTAAGCAGTGCTTTTCAATATAGGGTTTTAAAATAAGAATAATTGTTAGTATATTGTAACAAATATACTATAATATGAAGAATCATTATTATATTCAAATATAAACTATAAACCCTAAAATCATAACTCAACATAAAATATAAACCCTAAAACATATCTCCAAACCCTCTATTGATAGATAATAGATAGTTATAAATTTTATAATATTTTAGACAACTACTTAGAATAAGATTTTAAAATAACAATATATGTAGTTTCATTTATTTTTTATTTTTTTGAAACGAACAATATATGTAGTTTCAATATTTTTTTTTTCACCTAAAACCTTAAACAAAAGCTGTTTTGCTATTGGTTTACGAGTTTTACTTTTATACTAACCATATTTGAATAACTATCTTAACAAAATTCTAACAAAACGAACAAACAATTTACATTTCAGTTATCAAACCAGATTTTTATTTTCAATTTATCAAAATAATATTTTCGAATATGATTTTGATAAAGAACAAATCCCGCGCTTTTAAAGCGCGGGTCAAAATCTAGTTTAAAATAATTATGACAAATATAATGACCATAAGATAAAATACAAATAGTTTTGAAGTTAAGTTTGAAGTTTTACTTTTGGAGAATAACACTTTTAAAATTCAAATATAGAGCTTTTGAAATTTCATAATAGAGTGTCTTTTTGGAGATGCTCTTAGAACATATAATTTCACGGAACAATTTTAATTTAACGTTTTCACATTTAAATACTTTTGCTAATAATTTTTTCTGTATATATAAAATTTATAACTTTGATAACAATAATATTTTTTTAGAATTTGAAGCTGCTTATAGAGCTTTTTGAAAAAAATGGTTCTTATAAAAAAATTAAAAATTATTAATATTAAAAAAATTGACTTTTCAATTTTTTGTTTTAACTGTACCAAATCAAAACTAAAATGGTTAATTTTTAGTTGAGAGTAGGAAGAAAAAGATAGGATGAAAAAAAAGAGAGAAATAAAGTGAAATGGTTAGTTGATGAACTATTTTTTTTTTGGTTATATGCTCAAATTTCCCAAACTAAAATTGTAAAACGATCTTCATCATAGAATAAAAACATTATCAAACGTGGATTTCATTGAATAGCGTATACACCATGACTCTTCATTTACAATTAAAATTGTAGTTGTAGAGTCGTTTATACTTATATAGAGATCATAATTTGTAATAATATAATTATTCAATGTAAAAAAAAAAAAAACTTGAAATAGACAAAATGTCACGTTGTCTTAATCTTAAATAGGGTTAGGTGTGGACGTACGATAAGGTCTCCATTGACTATAATGCAGCTCATGACTTTTAGCCATACAGTTTTCACATTATCGTGTATATGAATCTTAGCCACCAAAAAATCTACAAGCTCGTATGAAGAAATCATCTGAGCGTAGTGACGTGATGAAGCACAGCAATGCTGGCACAGCGTCTTTTTCTAGCTCGTCATCTGAAGATCTCTCGGTTTCGAATTCTTCTCGCTGGAGTGCTCTGATGACGCGCTCTCTAGAGTTCCCAGATCGAATCAGTTTCCGCAACTTTAGAGTTGAATATGGAGAAATGGATCCTTACGATTTTGCTATTTCTGTTGACGCCTGGGAAGCTTTCAAGTTGAAGATTCACAAGTATCCAGTTCAGGATTTGAATGAAGGGAGGCTTCTCGAGTCTGCGGATACAAACGAGGGTGGTGACCCCTCTAGCACAGTATCCCATACTTCGCACATTTATTCTTCCGGAGAAATGGATGACTCCTCTACCACAGTATCCAATATTTCTTCACCCGTCTATTCTTCTGGATCTGTCATCGCGTCTTGGCTGAAGTGTGAACTTCTGGGACGAGGATCGTTTGGCCCCGTGTATGAAGGCATTTCAGGGTAAGTCGTACGGATTAAAACTTGAATTTTTGGTTGGAAAGAATATAGTGCTAAGCGATTTTTTTCTTTAAGAGTTTTTTTTTGTCATCAACTTTTACATACTCATACTTAATCTGTAAACCAAACCGGGTGATCTGCATCCATGTGAATGACAAAAGACGGTTACTTCCTAACACTGCGTGCTAGTCTATCCGCCGTTGAATTTTGCGTCCTTGGTACATAGATAATCGCTGATCGGATGAAGCTCTCTTTTAGGGTCTTGACATCATCCAAATAATTTGCAAAAGCTGGTCATTCATCTGGTTCTGAAACCATCTTCACCAATTGAGAACAATTCGTTGCAAACGTAACCTGAAACTGACGTAAATTCCTCATACATTCCATTGTCCAGAGAAGCGCTTCCATCTCCGCATGAAGAGGAGAGATACTAGCCCTAGCATTCCTCGCCCCCAACAATCCTTCAAATCCTTCTAAGGTGCTGAACCAACCTTGTCGTGAAAAAATATCGCCCTCTTTCCATGAGCCATCTGTGAAACACCATCTTCCTGGAATTGACGGCAAAATCGTATACACTATTTGTGGTGTTGTCCTCTGTTCATTCAATATTTGTGCCGCAGCCCACAGTGTTGATTCTGTTTCTGCTAATTTAAGCGTATCCCTGAGATCCATATACAAATTACTGAAGACTTTATTATTCCTACCTTTCCAGATGTACCATAGTATCCATGCAAACTGATGATCTTCCAGCTGCGGAGTCGCTCTCCAGAATAGATGATTCATGTTTGTGAAGAGAGCCCTTGTTGGAAAAATATCTGGATTTGATGGTATCTTCGAAAGAGACCAAACCTGGAGTGATGAAGGACATTCAAAAAACACATGGTTTATTGATTCCTCTTGGGCTCCACATGTTGCACAACAAAGATCCCCTTGAATCCCCTTGCTTGTAAATTCTTCATCACTGCTATACATTCTGTCACCAATTGCCATAGAAAATGTTTTAACTTTGGCGGGCACCGTATTTTCAACAGAAAGCCTTCTAGACATTCACTGTGGGCCAATCAGTAGTGGTGGTCTCTCCCTTTCTGGATAAATCTGTTCTACCTGATATCCTGATTTGACCGTATATTTCCCATTTTTTGTGAAGTGCCATCCATCTATATCTTCCCTCTGAGTTCTGCTCAGTGGTATGCTTTCTATAAGTTTTGCATCTTGTGGATCCACCAAAAAACGAATTGCCTGTGAATTCCAAGTACGTGAGGTAGAGTCAATGAGAGACTCCACTGTAAGGTCTGGATATAAATTGTGTTGATTTTTATTTACTGGTCTCGGGCGAGTGGTTGGGAGCCATAGATCACTCCATACAGATATGGAAGAACCTGATCTCAACCTTTTGATTACTCTTTTGCTTACCAGAGATCTAGCAAAGATGATACTCCGCCAGCCATATGACGGAGAATATGATCGAATCGGTTCCACAGGTGAAGCATTCCTGTAATACCGACCTTTGAAAACTCGAGAGAATAATGTGTTTGGCTTCTTTATTAGGCGCCATAACTGTTTACCAAGCATCGCTGTGTTGAAATCAGTGATGTCCTTAAACCCCAAACCTCCTTCATCTTTATCCATACATACTTTGTCCCATGATTTCCAGTGCATGCCTCTTGTACTTCCACCTGAACTCCACCAGAACTGTGATACCACGCTCGTCAGTTTTTTCACGGTTGCCTTAGGTAAACGATAGCACGACATCGTATGATTTGGTAATGCCGTGATCACTGATTTAATGATCACTTCCTTTCCTCCTTTTGTGAAAAACTTGAAAGTCCACCCATTGACTCTATTATTTAATTGTTCCTGAACAAAGCTAAAAACTTGGATCTCTGAACCCCCCATATTTTCTGGTAAACCAAGGTAAGATCTCATTCCTCCAAGATTCTGGATGCCAAAATATTCCTTAATTCCTGTCTTACAGATTCTTCAATCTTATGTCCAAATTGAATTGAGGACTTTTCAAAATTTATTAGCTGCCCTGAAACTGCCTCATATTCCTTTAAAATCCTAAGAATGGTTTGACACTCTTCTTTTTGAGCTTTACAAAAAAAGAGGCTATCATCCGCAAAAAGAAAATGAGATATCGATGGACAAGCTCTAGCAACCTTCATTCCCGTTAGTTGTTGCCCCCTCTCTGTCCTTTTTATATTTGCAATTAAGGCCTCAGTGCAAAGAATAAATAAATAAGGCGATAAATGATCCCCTTGACGTAAGCCCCTATGTGGAATAATGAGGCCAAATGGTTGACCATTTATAAGAACCCGATATTGAACCGACGATATACATTCCATCATCAATTTAATCCAATGGATGTCAAAACCCATTTTCTGTAGTAGGGCCTTGATAAAGTCCCATTCCACTCTATCATATGCTTTGCTCATATCCGTTTTAATAGCCATATACTTTCCCTGACATGCTTTATTTGTTCGCAATCCGTGGAACATTTCCTGGGAGATAAGAATATTATTAGAAATCAACTTTCCTGCTACGAATACCGATTGAGTTTCAGATATGAGTGAGGGAAGATAGATTCTCAATCGCTGACACAAAACCTTGGAAATAATCTTATAACCTACATTACAAAGAATGATTGGCCTCAATTCCGTCATCCTTGTAGGTCTTTCTGTTTTTGGAATCATACAGATATTAGTAATATTTAATCTTGCATCCATTTCTCCCGAAGCCAAAAAAATTATTCACCATCTCTACCAAATCATTCTTAATAATATGCCAGGAGTGTTGGAAAAAAAGAGCAGTCATGCCATCCGGTCCTGACGCCTTCTCTGGATGCATCATAAACAAAGCCTCTTTGACCTCCTCCTCCGTCGCTAGTCTCTATAAATATATATTTTCTTAAAAAATTATAAAGAAAAAAAATTCATAGTTTAGGTGCTTATAAAATTGGGAAATATAGACTATAAGGGTCAAAATGACCAAAATGTTTTATTAAAGAGGTAAATATACACTTATACCCATAGGGTTAACTAATCCACCATAGGGTTAACTAATCCAAACCTTAGGGTTTAGAGTTAAGGGATGGAGGTTTGGGATTGAGATTTAAAATTTTATAAAATAAAAAATAAATATTAAAAATTTGAAAATAAAATTTTTTAAAATAGTTTCAAAAAGTATTTTCGAATTACAAAAAGAAAATTTGAAAAAAAAATTCGAATTTTTTTTTTATAAAAAAGTTCGAATTTGAAAACATATAATCTAAAACTATAAAAAAAATATTTTTTTTATTTTTTTTATATCTAGGGTATTAGGGTCCTTTTACCTATTAAATGTAATATTTTGTTTATTTTCTTCTTTGTGGTCTATTTTTGTAATCAAAACTTGAAAATAGTCTATTTAGGAGAATTGTCCTATAAAATTTTCAAAAATTTTGGGGTGAGGACCAATATTTCATTAGACTTGGCCTAGATCCGGTCATGTTTTTTTTTTTGCATTTTGATGATGGAGATACTTTTTTTGTATGGAAGTGATGGAGGCTTCTTTGCTGTCAAGGAAGTTTCACTACTTGAATATGGAAGTCAGGCACAAGAGTGCATACAAGAACTCGAAAGGGTGATGATATATATAAGCTTATACGACTGTAGCATATTCTCATTGATCTGTTAAATGTTGGCTGCTATGCTTATCCTCCTTGCTTTTGCCTTATTTCATTTTTATAGAAGATTTCATTACTAAGTCAGCTTCAGCATCAGAATATCGTGAGATATCGTGGCACAGCCAAGGTATGATCCCGTTATGACGTCACTGTACACACTTGCATGCAGCTGCCTAGGCATTTTCTTTGCTCAATGAATAAGAGGCCTTTTTGGTGTTTGCAGGATGGGTCGAATTTGTACATCTTTCTTGAGCTTGTAACCCAAGGTTCTCTTCTAAAAGTTTACCAAAGATACCAGCTCCCGAACTCTCTAGTGTCCACGTACACAAGACAAATCCTTGATGGCTTGAAATATCTCCGTGGAGAAGGTTTTATCCACCGGTAAGACTAATAGAAACTTGTCTCCTCTGTTTTTTCAACAAACTCTCTTGTTTCCCTGACTTTTTCATCTGATCCGACAAAGGGACATCAAATGTGCAAATGTATTGGTGGATGCCAGTGGATCTGTTAAGCTTGCAGATTTTGGATTGGCAAAGGTTCTTTTCCTTCCATTTATAGTTTTTTTTTTCCCTTATAGATGGATGATACCACTTGGTTCATAGCTTACCCCTTTCTTGATAATTGTCATTTTGTTATTTAGGTGTCACAATTGAACAACATCAAGTCCTGCAAAGGGACTCCATTCTGGCTGGCTCCAGAGGTACTGTTTTAGGAGATTATCTCACTTTTCCTTTCTATTATTTATATGATTACAATGATCGACAGACATGTTAAACTTCAACGTAATTGTTACTGATGTGTGACATTGGTTGCTCAGACTTTTTTTTGGGACTGATGCCCATACTTATTTTGCCCATACTTTAACATATATGTGGATTCAGTTCACTTTCACAGTACATAATGAGAACTTGTACGATTGATTCTAAATGGAACATAACAATTTGTATAGGTTATTAACCTGAAGCGTACTGACGGGTATGAAAGTTCAGCTGATATATGGAGCCTTGGGTGCACAGTGCTAGAAATGCTGACTCGTCAGATCCCCTACGCCGATCTAGAAAACCCTGTAAGTCGTCAAGTTTTTCAAACTTTCTTTATATAAAGTAAGGAAATGCTTTTGGTGAAAAATCATGACAAAGCACTATTCAGTCTCATTACTGTGTCTGTGTTGTATTAGACTTTTTCATATTTAAGGTTATTGTTTATTTCTTCATGAGTTTTTCCCAGTAAAATAAGAGTTGATGTCAGATTTTGTGCAAACGCGCAGGTTCAAGCTCTGTTTAGGATCGGAAGGGGTGAGCTTCCGGACATACCTGACACATTATCACTAGATGCTAGAGATTTTATAATTAAATGTCTCAAAGTGAACCCGGAGGAGCGGCCAACTGCGGCTGAGCTGCTGAACCATCCATTTGCATCTTCTGGCTCGAGCTGAGAATCAGGATCTCTGCTTGCTTCTCCATAGACGAGGCTAACTTGGTAGATAAATCAGAATCAAGAACTGTAGATTCTAAAATTGATTTCCTTATGTATGTGAGCAGGCTATGCAGAATATTTGTGTAAGATGGATAAGACCCCATAGAAACTAAAAACTATTTGGGGAAAGTCGAGACATGATTCTTCAATACATGTTTCCGATTCAGTTGGGCAGCAAGAGCTAAACTGCATGGATACATAACATTTAGATTGTTTATGGCTGATTCATTGGTTATTTGTTGTTTAAGTTATGTTCGGCCTGATTCAAGAACTGAAGAGCCATATTGTGCTAGTAAAAGGAGATATACTAGTAGGGAAAATCACTAGTCATTAATATAAAACTAGAAAAATCTTTAGTCATCGATAAGCAAAATAGATGTACTAATCTTTTTTTTTTTTTTTTTTGTCACTGGACGCTCTCTGGAATTCTGGAGGAGTCGAACCCGTGTGCCTTGGGATCCAGTTCACTCTAGTGTTTTACCACTAGGCTATTCTGTCCCGGCAGATTTACCAGTCAATACAAGATTTTTAATATAAAAGGAGACGCCACTTGTTAGACAAGCACATGGCCATTTCAATCTTTGCCAGATAATGTTCTTCTGACTTCAATTTTCTATTCGTTTGTGTATATTTTCATATGTAGTTTTCTTTATTTCCAATGTGTATACTTGAAATTTGCGCCAACAATCAATTGAATTTGTGAAGAATACTGACTTTGACTTGTATTTTTTTTTATTATTGTCCTTAAGAATTTTGTGTACCAAATAGTAGCTTGATTTTTCCACCTTCATAAATTATATAAAGTTTAGTTGATAGTACCTTATCTTGAATTCTTGATAATTATCGCAAGTACAATCAATCATCTTAAGAACCATCGTAAGAATTCGTATTACCGACTAGTTATAGTTCATACGGAAACTTTTATGTATATATATATTTTTTAAAAATAAAAAATTGACATAGACATTCAAATTACGCAAAAAGAACAAAACCAAAAAGCTTCAAACAAATTTCTAAGTTTATATAAATAATCATGATTTAAAACTAGGTCAACCCACATGATCCCCAATAAACTCCGTACAATCCATCTCAAATAAAATTTAAATTGCTATGAATGCGGTTTATAAGACATGGAATTGTTGCCATTGATTGGGAAGACAAAAAATTAAAAGCCACATGATGGATGTTATACTTTATAATCAAGTTACGTAGTTAAATAATCACAACCTAATCATGAATCTCCACATGCAGAGAGGTCAACTGTCACACACTAGCGCACTTGCACACACCAAGAAAGCCCCATGGAACTAGCGAGTCACGTTCATAGATTCACATTACATTTGCTTTGCCTCCACACTTAATATAAAACGACAACAACACATAGCAACAACAGAACATAACACAAACCCCAAAAGTGTCTTTAGTAAGAACTCAAAAACCAAACTCAAAGGAGTTTAGCTTTAACCCATTTTTAGCATTATGGATTCGGTGCAATCCTTCGAAGGATATGGAAAAGTAGACGAAGCTCAAGATCTAGCATTAAAGAAAAAGACAAGAACACGTCTAATCCTACTATCAGCCTCCGGCTTAATCCTCCTCGCCGTAATAATCGCCGCCGTAGTCGCCGCCGTGGTTCACACCTAGAACAAGAACTCCTCCGAGCCAGCACTGAGTCAACTTCCCGAGTTAACACCATCCACCTCACTTAAAACAATCTGCAGCGTGACTCGTTACCCCGAGTCTTGCTTCTACAGCATCTCGAAGCTTCCGGCTTCCAACACGACGGATCCAGCGATCCTCTTCAAGCTCTCGTTAAAAGTCATCATCGACGAGCTCGACGGGATATCCGACTTGCCGGAGAAGCTGTCGAAGGAGACGGAGGACGTGAGGATCAAATCCTCGTTGAGGGTATGCGGGGAGATGATCGAGGACGCGTTGGACCGGCTAAACGACACCGTTTCGGTCATGGACGACGACGGGAGCAATAAGAAGATTCTAAACTCGTCGATGGTCGACGATCTCAAGACTTGGCTGAGCGCGACGGTGACGGACCACGAGACGTGTTTCGACTCGCTAGACGAGTTGGCTAAGAACAAGACGGAGTACGCGAACTCGAACATCACTCAGAGCCTGAAGTCCGCCATGAGTCGGTCCACCGAGTTCACTAGCAACAGCCTCGCCATCTTGGCCAAGATCCTCGCCGCGTTGAGTGACTTCGGGGTTCCGATACACCGGAGGAGACGGCTTTTGGTGAGTGAGGGTGCGCCGGGGTGGGCGCGGCGGAGGCTGTTGCAGACGGCGGGTTTGAAGCCTGATGTGACGGTGGCTGCTGATGGAACGGGGGATGTGAAGACGGTGAATGAAGCGGTGGCGAGAGTGCCGAAGAAGAGTTTGAAGGTGTTTGTGATATACGTGAAGGCTGGAACGTACGTTGAGAATGTGGTGATGGATAAGGGTAAGTGGAATGTGATGATCTACGGAGACGGGAAGACGAAGACTATTATCTCCGGCAGTAAGAACTTCGTGGACGGGACTCCGACTTATGAAACGGCGACGTTTGGTAAGTCCTCTCCTAGACCTGGACCTTTTACTTAAAACCGGATTGAAATTAAAAATCTGAACCAAAACCAAAACCAAACCGAAACTTACAAAATCACAAATGGTTTATGTTTCTGTAAATCGGAAATAGAAATCAAAACGAAAGACAGATGAATATATGAAAATACATAAAATATAATTCATCTACTTAAAATATTAGTTATATTTAATTTTACAATAATTATATATCTAAAATATATTTATGAACAGAAAGTTATCTGAAAAATCAAAACACCCAAATATTTTTATTAGAAGTATATAAAAATATATGATATCTAAATCTGAACAGTTCAGATTATTTGATATTATTATCTAAAATTTCTAATTTCTCGAAACTTTTATATTTTTGTCAATTATATGAAATTATTCAAACATTTGAAACGAATTGAAACCAAACTGGATCTAAAATTTTCAGGTCTTAACCGTTTCTTAATCCCTTACATACTAAAACTGAAGTGAAACAAAACTAAATTTTGTAAAAACCTATATAGTTCATACAGTATATTTCTAAATCCAAAAAAACAAAAGAAAACCAAAACAAATCAGAACAAACCGAACTGAACCAAAAACAGATTTTACGCGCCTATCCTCTTTTGCTACTTTTTTTATTTTTGTATTTTTGTCACAACGATTATTAAAACTGCTCCGTTTTTGCAGCTATACAAGGCAAAGGATTCATAATGAAAGACATCGGAATCATAAACACCGCCGGAGCAGCGAAACATCAAGCGGTGGCGTTCCGATCAGGCTCCGACTTCTCCGTCTACTACCAATGCTCCTTCGACGGATTCCAAGACACTCTTTACCCTCACTCCAACCGCCAGTTCTACCGCGACTGCGACGTCACCGGAACAATCGACTTCATCTTCGGAAGCGCCGCCGTCGTCTTCCAAGGCTGCAAAATTATGCCGCGCGAGCCTCTTCCGAGACAGTTCAACACCATAACGGCTCAGGGCAAGAAAGATCCGAACCAAAACTCCGGTATGTCGATCCAGCGATGCAATATCTCCGGCAACGGCAAGGTGACTGCTCCGACGTATTTAGGCCGGCCGTGGAAGGCGTTTTCCACGACGGTGATCATGGAGACGGAGATTGGACCGGTGGTTCGAGCTTCCGGGTGGATGTCGTGGGTTTCGGGAGTTGACCCGCCGGCGAGTATAGTGTACGGAGAGTATAGGAATACTGGGCCTGGGGCGGATGTGAGCAAGAGAGTTAAATGGGCCGGGTATAAACCGGTTATGTCTGATGCCGAGGCTGGGAGGTTTACGGTTGGTTCCATGTTACATGGTGGTGGTTGGATACAATCGGCTGGAGTGGCGCACCAGCTATCTTAATGTATTTATACATAATAATAACACAGTACTTGAGTTTCTAACTTTTTTTTTTTTACTTGAACATTCGATTTCTATCTATTTTCCAATTTACTTGATACGGTTGTACTGTATTTTGGTGTTCTACTTGGTGTAATTTTTTTTTTTTTGGTCATATAGTATTAGATAATTGTTGGCTTTTAGATCAATTATACAATTATATTATTTTATAAAATTTAATTTTTAAAATACACTGAATTTAAACCAAACTAGTATTATCTCCCGTACTACGTACGGGGCTTTATATTTTTATAAATATATATTATATGTTTATGTTGAACATATTATATATACATTTTAAATCTATAATTAAAATAAATATTATATTGGGGATTATTGTTTTTTAACATTTTTGAGGATTATTGTTTGCAAACTTAAAAAAAGAAAATTAAAATTATGATGTTCATATCTTACGATAGTTGACCTAAATTTATAATTTTTCCAAACCGACACAATCATTAAATATGACAACAAAGGAATATATATTGCACATGCACAATTATGTAGATAATTGAGGTTAATTATTATGTTTTCTAGTCATTCTTTTTTTTTTTTTACTTCGGCATTTCCGTTTGTGAACAAATCTACAAATTTGATAAACACTATATAAGAAAAATCAAATCAGAAGTGCATGTTGAATCAAAAGTAAAGAAAAAAAAAGTACACCCCTATTTATAAGATAATAAACACACAAAAAGAAAAATATGGAAGACTAACCTGAGGTTAGGTCTTAATCTAGATAATAGACATAAAATCCTTGTTCTTCTATCACAGAGCTTTTACTATCACCATTTTATTCTTCTTGTTTTGGTACTTCTCAAGTGTTTTAGGGATCATGTACGTATGATTTAAAGGTGAGCTCTAACTCTCCTTCCCTAAATCATCACCAAAACAAAGAAATCTGTTCAACAAACTGAGAATTAGTTTAGTCCATTATAAAAATGTTATTGACCGATCTTATTTACGTACCTTTTTCAGCACAGAGTATGATGTATGTCCAATATCTAAAATAATGTCAGAAAAGAAATATAGTATCAATTTTTAAAAATATAGTATCTATTGACGTTTTAAACGCTAAAATGTCATAAAACTACTCATATTTGTGTAATAGATTTGGAGATGCTTATCGTTGTTACCTTTGCTGCCGAGGAACCTTTGATTTGCAAACATGAGTACACTCAGAGGCTATTTGCAATTTGAAATGTGTGAGAAATGATTATTAATTAAGAGTAATCATAAACCATATGTATATTTTTTGTTTCGGTCAAAGATCTCAATCGTAAAAAAGAAGAATACGAAGCAATGGAATAGCAGAAAGTGAGAGATGAAGTATTTTTTGCCAAATAGAGAGTGATTTTATTTTGTTGTCAAATAGATCGACAATAAAACAGTTTAAATCGTAATTAGTTTTGAACATGGGATGATAATGGAAAAAATGTAGGGATTTAAGATTTAGTTATTTGGAATTTCAGAAATTTTAGGAACATAATTAATTTGTTCTATCGACATTTTTTTAAAAAAAATTGTAAAGCTTATGCCATTTGTTAGAATTTTATTGGTTAGGTGACTTGTGTTTTAGTATATAAGGGATTTTATTTTTTTGTCAAATAGATCGACAATAAAACAGTTTAAATCGTGATTAGTTTTGAACATGGGATGATAATGGAGAAAATGTAGGGATTTAAGATTTAGTTATTTGGAATTTCAGAAATTTTAGGAACATAATTAATTTGTTCTATCGACATTTTTAAAAAAAAATTGTAAAGCTTATGCCATGTGTTAGAATTTTATTGGTTAAGTGACTTGTGTTTTAGTATATAAGGGATTTGGTAGAATGCAAATTATTTGACGTAGGAGATAATTGTTGTTTGATTGTCTAACCAACACTAAAGGAAATAAGGTTAAACAAGTTCAGCTTAACACAAGTACACTGAATTTAAGCCATATTTTGTAGAGTTCAAATTATTAACCATTGACTTAGGAGATACTTGTTTGATTGTCGTTACTCGGGCCGAATGGGTTTATAGTGAAGACAAAAGCTAGGCCCATAACACGATTCAGACCCAATAGCAACTAACAAAACGAAGCCCGCAGAGTCTGAGACTGAAAACTTCGGATGCGACCGTTCTTGAATGACAAATGGGAAAGAAAAGGTTCTCTTACATAAAAACAATACTTAGAATGTCACATGAAACATCGAATCTAACAGACAGAAGTGAAAGAAAGTCTTTTGTTTCAAAATCTGAACTAGAACAAGGCGGGGATAAACACATCACCCATGATAAGCATCATCCTCAAAGACGACTAATGACTGCTTCCACTTCCTCTGGAGTGTAGAGATGGTACGCTGGAGCTACCTTGGCAATGTCCACATTGTTCGGAGTCACCTACACACACAAGACCAATTAGATTGGATTCTAAAACTAGGTTTTGGATTTCAAAGTTTGTACCTTCTCTTCCATGACTTGCTTCAGGATAGACACAGCGATCGTCTCAGCTTCACTGAGTGACAGATCCTGTTAAGGAAACTAAAGGTTATAACAGCAGAGGAGCAACTGATGCAATCATACTGAGGTATTATTGTATAGAAGCTAAACTTACTTTGTTGAATTGCTCTTGAAGAGAACTATCAGCTCCTTCTGACCCTGAACCAATTGCTTTTGCGTTGCACTGCCAGAATGTTCCAGACGGGTCCGTGTAGTACCTGTAATAAGACCGAACCGTTTAACAATGTGATCAGCAAGCAGCTTTCCCACAAGTGAATCATTTCTGTAGAAGAAGGGTTTAGTGAATAAGTGCTTACAAGCTCGGTCCGTTTTCATCATGGCCAGCAATGAGAAGAGATACTCCAAATGGCCGGGACTGTAATAAATGTAATCAGTGATTTGAATCATAAAGAGGAGATGTGACAGCAACTAAAGATTCCAATTTGAGTATCAGGTAATATTACCATTGATTCTTCATCTCCTTCACCAAACCGTAAAGCCAGATCACACAGCGCCTGTGTTGTGGACTCCACGGTCATTGGCTCACCATACGAGAATCTGTGGTTCTGTACAACAGCAACCAAGTAGTCAATAACATAAAAGGTCTTTTAACGCTAAGAAAACAAGAAAGAGAAACCTCACTTGAGTCTCAACTCTTGCATGCTCAACAAGTGTACGAGCATCAGCAATTAAACCGCTCATGGCGCAACCAATATGGTCATCAATTTCCATAATCTTCTCCACACTGCTCGGCTCCTGAAAAATAAAATGTAGTATTTTAACATATACTGAGATATCACTATACGTAACATATACTTCATCCTCTCTTCAAAATAAAAGGTGATAATTAACATGATTCATTACAAATTTATAAGTAGTAATTTAACATGGACTGAGATAGCATATATCACATATGTAACATAGAATGCTTATATTTTCATCCTAGCTCCAGACTCCGAAACTTAATTTGTTGAATCAGAGAAAATTTTGAAAAACAGAATATTCAGTGAAAGCTAACAAACCAGTAAAGGAGAGGTGATACGCTTCTCCACAGCAAGCACAACTCCTTCTTTTGTCTTCACTCCAATTGCAGTGGAACCAAGCTGCAATCATTCCACACTCATCAGAGACTCAAAAAATACAATCCATACACAAGCTAGTGTATGCAATAGTCTAAGCAATCAAATAAAACCCCTAAATCATTATTCAACTTTTCTCAAAGCTGCTGCTATTATCTATTCTCAATAGCTCCAGTGGCTACAACTCTAAGAACTAATAAGCGTTTAAACAAGGAGATACGAACCCAAGTTGCATAATCAATCAAAGAAAAACCCCAACTTTTCTCGATTCTGATACTTCAGAAAAGTTAACAAAAGAGTTACCTTGATAGCTTCAATGGCATACTCAACTTGGAAGAGCCTGCCTTCAGGAGAGAAAGTGTTGACTCCTCTGTCATACTCGGTCCTTCGCAACAACAAAATCGGTAACTACGATAAGCAAAAACCCACGATCGAAACACGAAAAGGACGAACATTTAAGTGAACCCAAAAGCATAAGATTGTAGATTGATACGCAAACCTAGTGAGAAACATCTTCTTCCTCGACTTCGATCTTGTTAGAGTCTGCACAACAGAATCAAAACCCTAGAACAATTAACAGATCTGGGTGAAACCCAGAAACTCAGGAGTATCACAATCAAAACCCTTGCTGAGATTAGAGAATCATACCAGCTGATTGATCGGCGAATTGGAAGAAACTGGGATTGGCTTTTACAAGTTTTTGTAAAGGTTCGCTTCTTGAACAACAAGTTAGATGGATCCGAAACGCTTCGTTTTATTACGGGCTTTAAAAGGCCTAACTATCTTAATAATGGGCCATTAGTAGGCCTTAACTTTTGGTTTGTTCTTAACTTGGATCGGGACTTGTACCTGTAAAATTGTGAATTGATATTTCACAAACATGGGACTGGAATTTTACATGTCCTTTTCATCTCATATGGCAGAATTCAACAAGAGAGAAGACAGAATAGACTGTCAAAATATTTTTTTGTCTATAAGAATAATAAAGTGTGTCGTCTATGAATATTGATGTACATCCTCAGGCAAGCACCACATTGTTGGTTTAAATTTAACTTATAATATATTTTTACAAATATTTCTCAAAAGTAGTTTTTAAATTTATTTATTGATCATTTTAGTGATAACAAATCACAAACTAAGCCTTTTACAAAAACCACAAACTTTTTAAAAAATTATTGAATTATTGTTGGTTCAAGGTTTCTGAAAATTTATTAACTATATAAAATAATATTATTTATAATTATTAAAGAGCAAATCTCCAAAATAGCACTTTTCTAAGTTTATATCACAAAAATAGCACTCAAAAACTAAAATGACCAAAATAGCACATTTCTAAGTTTATCCTTTGAAAATTTTAATTTTTTTATTTTTCAAAATTTGAAATCTTATCCCCAAAATCTCATTTTTCAACTCTAAACCTTAAACCCTAAACTCTAAACCCTAAACCCTAAAGCATAAACCCTAAACCCTAAACTCTAAACCCTAAACCCTATATTCTAAACCCTAAAATCTAAACCCTAAACCCTAAACTCTAAACCCTAAACCATAAACCCTAAACCCCACCCTTTAACTCTAAACCCTAAGTTTGTGACTTTTGATAAAATACTAAGTGCTATTTTTGTGACTTTTGACCTTGATTGCTAGTTTGAGAACATAAACTTGATTTAGTGCTATTTTTGTCTTTTTCTCATTATTAAATAGTATCTAGGTTTTCTTATATGTATGAAAAGCTAAAAACATTAGTATTAATTAAAATACATGAAGTAAATGTTTTACATATAAAGCCAAACAGAAAAGAACAAAAGAAACGAAGGAGTGTTGTCTTGTAAAATTATGGGGAGAAAGAAAAGCTGTGACTTGTTGTGAGGACTGTTTCTACTCCTTTCAGACGCAAAAGTTTTGTCTGGATTTGAAACTTTTGCATGACAACAACAATTCGAGTTTAGTTAAGCAAAAAAACAAAAAGAACAAAACTCTACTATACTGAAAAAAATAATCAAAGCTTCCACTAGTTCGTGTTATCCTTTTCAAAATCTTTAGAATCTTAATGTATATTATCCAGTCTTAAATTCACAAATTTTTAAGACTGTTCAGTATGTAATCAGAAAAGACTATATATATTTCCTTCTTTGAACTTCATTAATAAAGCAGTAAAATAACATAAGAATATTGATTAATCCAAACACATAAAGCAGTTAGTGACAAGAACCACTATTATTACAGGGAAGACAACCACATGAGCTACGGCCGGCAACCAAATAGCCACGGCGGTTACTCAACTTCCTCGCCGTCTCAGCGGCTCTCTTCAACTGCTCAGCATGTTGTTGCCTCGCCGTAGCTCTCCACTCTTCTGCTCTCCGGTGCACCGTATCCATTCTCTTCATCATTTTCTCCTCAAAATTTGATCTCATCTTTTGTATTTTCACCTAGAAAAACAATAAAAATTCATCTCTCAACCATAAACCCTAGACTTGCATGATTAAATAGCTACACAATAAAATGATTAATAGCTTAATCTAAGTCTACACTCTACAACTTCACAAGAGAGGACATTACTTAAAAAAATAAACAATAACTGTCACATGGGACTTGCACAAACTACAAGTACAACTACAAAGATACCATCATCACTTTAGAAACTCGAAGACTTTTTGCTTCGTTACGTAACAAAGACTAGTCAATTTTGGTGCGTGGCTCCACAAATATGTTACTAGAGCGTAACATCATACGTATTTTTATACGGTTCTCTCTACAGAATATACGTATTAGCATGCACATACATACCTCGAGTTTCCTGGACTGAGCTTCGGCTTTAGCATCTTGGAGATTCACCCATGCTTTGATCTTGGCTTCTTCTCTTTGATATCTACAAAAAAAATTAATCGATTTATATTTTATATTAAATCTATTTTATAATAAATTTATTTTATTTCAAGATTTGTGTTTATTACCTTTGACAAAACTTGATCTTGTCGTCTTCATCATCCCATACAGCTACTGAAACACTTCTCCGTAACTCGCTTTCCATGTCGGAATGTCTTAAGCTCTTGGATATCTCTTCTTCCTCCTCTTCCCTCGAGTTCCAGTGACTCGTCACTGAGTTATAATACTGAGTCGCTGCTGACCCGCTGAGTCGTAACTTGTTGGCGAACTCGGAGATGTCTATAACGTTTTTGGTTTCTGTCAACGGACCGGACATGTTCGAAGGCGTGTTGTGTCTCGCTGGAGACGTGCTTTCGAAGGGCGTGTGACATCTTGAAGTCGTTACGCTTCCGACCGGTGTCATCTCTGTTCCCATGTCTCTGTGTTGGACTTGAGCTTCTTCTTCTTCCTCGAGATCTCTGAATATAAACCCTTCCGTTGATAGCACTTCGTTTGCTAACTTATCTAACAGAACCACAGATTTGAACTATAAAGATCAAAACTTTTCAAGAATCTATCTAAAGGGCTTCTTGTTCTTCTTCTTACCTTTAAGGATGTGATGGCTCTTGAGTGAATGTGCAGGAGATTCATGACTGGAGGTGACCCATTTCTCGGCATCATCCCATTTAGAAGGGAAGTTTCTTCTTCTACCAGAGAGGCTGCTACTGAAGCTGAAAACTCCTCTGCCTGGAGTGCAAGGAGACTCCATTAACATCACTTTTCTCTGTCCACTGCTTCTTCCTTCTCCAATGCTCTTTTGTGTTGAGAAACTCTGTCTTCTTTCGTTTACCATCTCACTGCTGCTGCTGTTACTGCTTTGGTTTGATGAAATTGGCAGTGATTTGATGAAATCTTCTGCAAATGGGTTTGTGCTCATTCTTGGCTCAACATCTAAAGTTCTCTCCTACAAAACCGAAAAATGAAGAGACATTCAACAACACTAGAAAGAAGAGAAGCATTAAAGAAAGGAAAAATAGATTGTTTCTTTTTACCATATTAGGAGGAAATAGAGACTGTGTTTGAAGATGGAGCTTGGTGATGCTGTTTCTTGTGATGTCCATGGAGTTTTCTTTGTTTTTGTTTCTTCTATTGTGTGTGTTTATTTTTGGTTAGTAGCTGTCTGCATCTAATGTGGTTGTTTATATTGTTTGGGAAGAGTTATAGAAAGAGAAATTGTAGGGAAATGGCATTAGCTTTTTAGATGTCTATAGAAGGAAAAAGCCTTGACCAGTTTTTCTGAGTGGACCATTGTCTAAAGGGTACCAGTTTCATGTAATACAGTTACACATTTACATTTACATTTACATTTACATTTTTCTTTCTTTCTTATGTTATAGAATTAGAGTAGTGCATAGAGTGGTCATGGACTCTCGGGAGAAGTACAATTGCATGAAAAGATGTGGCTCCTCTACCTCTATATTCGTATAATGTAATGATTATTATCATCAAAATTATTTTATTAAGGCCCAGTGGGCTATTAACAAGTATAAAGCCCCATAAAAACTGATCATAGAACCTGTTAAACTAGGGATATGATACCAATGGTTTAAAATGGCAACAAGAAGCAATATCTTGCTTTTGAGAACGTTTATTATGCGACAGCTATGTTTTTTTGTTAACTTTTATATGAAAAAATCTAAATTTAAATGCTAATTATTTGCAATGATGGGGGGAGAAAAAAATTGAAAATATTAATAATCTATTCTATTAAAATAGCAGTGTGACCCATTGATAAAAGTATGGTCCAACTATTATTTCTTTTATCTTTATCATTATTTAGAATATTATTTATTATGCTTTATGCCATTAGACCTATATTTAAATTACCAATTGAAAAGATCTAAAAAGATGTAAAACAAAAAATATAAAGGCGGGTCAGAATCTAGTTAGCAATTAATCTGATAGTCATAACCGTTTATGTGCAGTATCATTCCAAGAAACCGTCAGCATTCACCCGCAAGGAAAATGCAAAATCAGCCCAAAACCAAAGACCAACAACGAATAATTGTACAAAAGACTAATATTTTGAAACTATTTTATTATTGTGTTGTATATGCATTTATATATTATTCGAATCTAACACTATCCACGTGATAATGACTTATCTACACGTATATGCATAATATTTTAATTAGTTAAAGTCGTTACATAATACTTTTATCATATTTTTGGTCGTATCTCACATTGAACATGTGGATGAAACCTTCGAATATATCCCTTTTTTATCATAACCAGAGACTCATATCCTTCGTATATGATTCAGTAGACAATATATATGCGAAGAGGACACATACTATCAATATAGAAGTTTTCCAACACATACAAATACTTTAGCAACGACAGTATCTAAGTTTGTCCAGCTGAGAAACATGGTGCAGATTCATCCTGTCCAAGCAGTACCGGTAGACTCCGGCATCGGAGAAGTCAAGAGCTCGCCGTACGTGACGACGGAGCAAGAGAGTTTCACGATTTGGATGAGATCACTGGTGTACCATAGCAAAGGCTGCACAGTTTATGATTCCAAAGGAAACTTAATCTATCGAGTGGATAACTATGATTCCAAGAGTTGCGGTGAAGTTTACCTTATGGACTTATACGGAGAAGTCTTGTTTGAATTTCAATAAAAGTTTGGATTATTCAAATCTTGCGAAGGATGCAACTCAACCGGGACAAGATTTCGACTAAGAAAGAACTTCAAGATTTCGTCAAGAGGTTCATCTTCGTCTTACAAAGTTGTAATGGAACCCAATAAAGATGATCGACAATCTTGTTATAAGATTTTGAATCATGCGTCGGTTTTCACAATCGAAGATGGACCAGGAAGATTATTGGCAGAAGTTAAAAAGAAAAGATCGAACGTTAATGGTTTAGATTTTGGAGAAGATATATTGACAATGGTGGTGGAGCCGCAAGTAGACCATTCTTTCATCATGGGTATTGTTATAGCTTATGGTCTTCTCAAATCTAAATTGTGATTTGATTATTTTTGGCTGTGGTTGAGTTATTTTTGTAGAATTAATGATGTAATTGAAAATACACAACTATTTTGGGAGCCAGGTGATGCTATTTTGATTAGTTAAAAGAGCTTAAACTAGGTATATTTTTTTAACTTTGTTTGGATCTAACTTGAACTGAAAAATCTGAAACCCTAAACATATATGAACGGATCATATATATAGGACAATATTCGGAGTATCGTGTATCATCTAAATCTCATAAAATCAAAATAAATATCCAAAAATCTGAAAATCGGAGAAACAATAAAGAACCTAAAACTTAAAACACAAAAAAACTTTGAAATTTTGAAAAACTTGATCCCAAGATTTGCGATGAAGACATATCAAGAAACAATGGTTTAGATTTTAGAGATGTATTGACAATGGTAGAAACAAGTAGATCATTCTTTCATCATGTGTATTGTATAGACTTGATTATAGCTTACCAGCAATGCATAAACTAAAATTTATACATTTAAATTTTTACATATTAAAATAAACATAATCATTAATAGAACATAATATAAATAAAATTTATTTTCTAATTTGAATTTAACAAAACCTAAAAAAATAAAAATTGATAAGTCAAATATAAATATAACTTATAAATTTAGTTTATGTATTTATACTGAAAAGATAAATTATTATAAAATTTTACTTTAGAAAATGATATCCCCTATATATTATTTGAGAAGCATTGCAACATTTTTTTGTAGCCACGTGTCAATCACTATAATGATTCTTAGAATCCTTAGAGAAATAGGTCTAAATATATAATAAGCTTTTTATTAAACCACAAATACATTATTAATGTGCTTCATTATTTCCTTAAACAAGATTACGGAATTGCCTAATGTGGATAAAGTATATATGACAATTAATGATTTTGAATAATAAAAATTTGATAAAAATAAGTGTGTATTATAATTATATTTGTTTAATTTTAAGCTATTAAAATAAATTAAATAATCATAGTAACCATATAATAAAAATTAAAAAAATTATTTATATATTATATTTTGAACTTTTAAAAACGAGTATAAATTACTAAAACTGTTAAAAGTTTCACATTCAAATTTTGTGATCTATGATTTAAAACTTTTGTTATGACATGATACAAATAATTAAAAAATAATATAAGTTGAAAATCTCATTTAATAAGTATCAAAAATAAAAGATATATAAATATATGTATCATTTTAAATTAAACTATATGCCAAATAAAAATACATAAATATCTTAATTTTGAAATTTACTTTGAACATTTTTTGATAAAAATTTTGAAAAAATATTGACAACTTAATTTTTTAAATATTATAAATTACTTAAACCATTAATCCCACAGTGAAAATTTTGTTATCACTAATTTAGACGTTTTAGTATAACATATACAAATGATAAAAAAAAAATATGAGCACAAAGCATCATCTAATAAATATTAATATTAAAATATACCATATATATATGTTACTATCATTTAAATTTAATTATATATCATATCAAATAGAAAAAATATTTTTTCGATTTATAAAATTTATTTATATGTTCGCACCAATTTAATTATATAAGTAGTAGATAATGACTTTTTAATTATTCAATATATATTTATTATTTCATAATATGTTATAAACATATAATATATAAAATAATTTTTATATATAATGTTTATTCCGCGCAAGGCGCAGATCTTAACCTAGTCTTATATATTAAAACAGAAGTCACAACTTTGATTCATGTGTGATTTTAAAAAAAAAATGGACTTAATGGACCTATTCCTAAAAAGTCATGTTACATTTAATATCTAATCTTATCATTTAAATTTTGGGCCTACCAGAAATTTTTATCGGGCTATCAATAATTGAATTTAAACAATAGATGATTCATTGGATTTATAGATAGCATAAATTAAATAGATATAATTTAATATTTTAATATTATATCTCTATATGCTAAATATTTAAATATTTATTGATGTTAACTTTTAAAATTATAAAGATTTTTTTTAAATAACAAAAATTATATTATCTAACAATGATTAATTTTTACTACTTTAAACCAATGGAAACAAATTTTAAACTATATAGTTTATTTTAAAAATTAAGCAAAAACTAAATATTTAATTATTTACTCGATAATATAAATCTATGAAGCGAAAATTTAATTTTTTAAAAAATTTATAAATTTGTGAAATGTTACAATATCTTTGAATATGACAATAAAATAATATTTTACTAATCTTGATTTTAATAATGAAATAATAATCCAAAAATATATATATAGAAGAAAATACATATACATGTGAAAGTTTGAAACAATCTATTAAATAATATACAATAAATTTATTATGTTTTAAAAATTGATGGACACATATATATTATAATATATATCAATTTAGAATTGAAAACAAAATATTTATATAAAAATAATTGAAAACAAAAATCTGCGCGATTGCGCGGATCGAGATCTAGTATTTCTTAAAAATTATTATCACTGTGTGTGGCGTATGAAGCGTTCTAGTTTATATATAAATTAGGGATAAAAAGAACATTCATATATGTGAAAATTAAACGACATATAATATAAAACTTGGGGGGTAGTAAACAACAGCTAATCTGCTAGTCATAACTGTTTGTGTGCAGTATCGTTCCAAGAAACTGTCAACATTCACCAGCAAGGAGCATGCAAAATGAGGCCAGTTAAAACCAGAGACCAAGAACGATTAATTATATAAAAAAAAACTAATAACTTGGAACTATTTTACTATTGTATTGTATATGCATTTATATATTATTCGAATCTAACACTATCCATGTGATAACGACTTTTCTGCACGTATATGTATAATATTTTAATTAGTTAATGTCGTTACATAATAGTTTTTCATATTTTTGGTCGCATCTCACATTGAACATGTGGATGAAAATTTCGAATATATCCCTTTTTAATCATAACCAGAGACTTATATCCTTCGTATATGATAAAGTAGACTGTATATATACGAAGAGGACACATACTATCAATATAGAAGTTTTCCAACACATACAAATACTTTATCAACGACAATATCTAGGTTTGTCCATCTGAGAAACATGGTGCAGATTCATCCTGTCCAAACATTACCGGTAGACTCCGGCGTCAGAGAAGTCAAGAGCTCGCCGTACGTGACGACGGAGCAAGAGAGTTTCACGATTTGGATGAGATCTCTAGTGTGCCATAGCAAAGGCTGCACAGTTTATGATTCCAAAGGAAACTTAATCTATCGAGTGGATAACTATGATTCCAAGAGTTGCGGTGAAGTTTACCTTATGGACTTATACAGAGAAGTCTTGTTTGAATTTCAACAAAGTTTTGGATTATTCAAATCTTGTGAAGGATGCAACTCAAACGGGACAAGATTTCGACTAAGAAAGAACTTCAAGATTTCGCCAAGAGGTTCATCTTCGTCTTACAAAGCTGTAATGGAATCTAGTAAAGATGATCAACAATCTTGTTATAAGATTCTAAACCACAGATCAGTTTTCATTATTGAAGATGGATCGGGAAGATTAATGGCAGAAGTTAAAAAGAAACAATCGAACGTTAATGGTTTGGATTTTGGAGAAGATGTCTTGACAATGGTGGTGGAGCCACAAGTAGACCATTCTTTCATCATGGGTATTGTTATAGCTTATGGTCTTCTCAAATGTAAATTGTGATTGATTATTTTTTGGACGTGACTGAGTTATTTGTAAACTTAGTGTTGTAGATGAAATATACAAGTACAACTATTGAGAGAGCCAAGAGATGCTAGATCTTGTATATTAAAAAAGAAGTCACAACTTCTTTTCACGTGTGATGTTTTTTAAAATGTACAATCCTTAGAAAATCATTAATTAAAAACATTTCATGTATGTCTCACCTTTAACGAGAATCTTCTTAAATTAATTTAAATAATATTTCTTTCCCCTAAACTAGCAAATCTGTATTTAAATAATTCATTAACCTTTAATTGAATTCTGACCAAACCAGTTCATGATTAATAATGGAGACAATTTATCATGTTCTCTGTGTTAAAAAAATTATATTCATATAAACCAAGTTTTGAACGTTATAAACATGTATTACCATACTCTAACTTTGGGAGAAAATTGACATATTCTTATGAGATCCAACCGGATTATATTCATCTTTACTAATACTTACATAACCATACTTATAAAATTCAAATAGGTTCAGATATAAAACCATAATCGGTACATATGACAATACATATACCCAATATCACATACTACATTTTATATATTAAAACAGAAGTCACAAACTTGATTCATGTATGATTTTTTTTAAAAATTGACCTAATAGACCTATTCTTAGAAAATCATGTTACATTTAATATCTAATCTTATCATTTAAATTTTGGGTCTGCCAGAAATTTTTATTGGGCTATCAATAATTGGATTTAAACAATAGATGATCCATTGGATTTATAGATAGTATAAATTAAATAGATATAATTTAATGTTGTAATACTATACCTCTATATGCTAAATATTTAAATATTTGTCGATGTTAACTTTTAAAATTATAAAGATTTTTTTAAAATAACAAAAATCATATTATCTAACAATGATTAATCTTTACTACCTTAAACCAATGAAAACAAATTTTAAACTATATAATTTATTTTAAAAATTAAACAAAAACTAAATGTTTAATTATTTACTCGATAATATAAATTTATGAAGCGAAAAGTTTAATTTTTTAAAAACTTTATAAATTTGTGAAATATTACAATATCTTTGAATATGACAATAAAATAATATTTTACTAATATTTATATATATAGTTACGATTTTCATAATGAAATAATAATCCGAAATATATATATAAGAAGATACAAATACATGTGAAAATTTGAAACAATCTATTCAATGAAAAAATATATAGTAAACTTATTATGTTTTAAAAATTGATATACACATATATTATAATATATACCAATTTAGAATTGAAAACAAAATATTTATATAAAAATAAATGAAAACAAAAACCTGCGCGGTTACGCGGATCGAGATCTAGATCTAGTTTATTAGTTAAAAGAGCCTAAACTTTTTTTTCCTTTTTTAACACAAATAAACTTAAACGCTTTCTTTTTAACAAAAAAGAACTTAATCTAGGTATATTTTTTTTGTAACTCAGTTTGTATGTAATCCAAAAGATCTTAATCTCTGTCTGACTCGAGCAGTAAACATATATGAATGGATTAAAGGACAATATTCTGAGTTTCGTGTATCATCTAAATATTTTTTGGGGTCAAAATATTATCTAAATCTAATAAACTCGAATAAATTTTTTTAAAAAAACTGAAAATCGAACCCTGTGATTGAATTTAACCTGGGTCAAACTATTTACATAAAAAAGGAAAACAAGTAAAAAGTGTCACTATGTTTGATACATGGTTTAGGAGGGTGTCAGGTGATGAACTTTACTAAGAGAACTACTAATTTTACATTGTTCTATGAACAAAAAACATTATAACGATTTAAGGGGCGTCACCTGACATCCCATTGGCCTACTTAGGTCTGCCACTAGATGTGTATACATAAAACTTGTTAAGAAATACATTATGCTTTTGAGAACGTTTATGTGATAGCTTATTTATATTTAACTATTGTATGCAAAAACAAAATTTAAATGCTAATTATTTGCAACAAATAAAAGTTGAAAACATTAGTAAACAGGAGTTAGTCTGCTAGTCATGACTCATAACTGTTTTGTGTGAATGCAGTATCATTCCAAGAAACTGTCAGCATTTACTAACGAGGACAATGCAAATCCAATGAGCCCAAACCAAAGACCAGTTAAGGCTCACAACTAATAATTGTAAAAAAAAACTAATAATTGAAACTATTTTATTGTTGTATTATATATGCATTTATATTTATAAAAGAGCAATTTTCTCAAATAGCTTTTTTAAGTTTTTGTCACAAAAATAACCCTAAAAAAATGACCAAAATAGTCCATTTTTATTTTGAATTTTTTTTTTTTTTATTTTTAATTTGAAACCCTTTTCCCAAAACCCTAGCCTTTAACTCTAAACTCTAAGTCTAGACTAGTTAACCATAGGGTAAAAATGTATTTTTATTCTTTAGTAAAATTTATTTTGGTTTAAAGGTTATTTTGTGCCAAAAACTTTAAAAGATGGTTATCCTCTAGAATTTTTATTATAAATTATTCGAATCTCGCATTATCCATGTGCTGTGCTAACGACCTTTCTGCACGTATATGTATAACTAAAGGTTGGTCCGCCCTACGGGCGGATAAGTCTACAGTAAAATTATTTTATTTTAAAATACATTTTTATTTTATAAATATTTTTAAAAATTACTTAAAATTAAAAATAATAAACCAGATGTTTTAAAATTCAAAGATCATGTTGTAATTTTTATTAAATTTTGTTGGTCTGAGTTGAAAAACCACTGTGAACACAAAATTATTTACAAAATTAAGAAAAATGTAATAATTTATATTTCTTCTTTTGATTTTTATATCATTTTGATATAGTTGAAGAAAATCTAAAGTAAAAACAACTGACACATTTTTTTAAGAATTTCAAATTTAAATATTATTACACTAATTAATTTTCTCACGATAAATAATTAATATATCTCGAAACTAAACAGTTTAAAATATAATGTAATATGATAATATTATGGTGTATAGTTTGCTTTCATGTAAAACTTATGTGGGAAAGCTAATTTTAACAAATTTACTAAAACAATTTAAATTATACAATATCATTCATGTAATATTGTAATGTCAACGTTACACATAGGAAGGTTTTAAAAGGTGGTTTAGTGAAGGATCTCTTCTACGCATTCATCAAATCTAATTTCAACAGATTTTTATTGTTTTATTCTTATGTTGGAATCATAGATGAGATGAGTGTATAAGTTTAAAGCTGATTTTGTGACAATAAGTTTAGTATGCGTCTGGCTGGTTTAAACCGTTGCTCTAAGATTATGGCCGGTTCTGGAAAAGTCCAATGAAACATTAGTTTCTAATCTCAAAAATTTTAAAGAAAATTACACATAATTTTAGAGCCGTCTATGTCTAAATTAATATATAATCTGCTTATTCAGTGTTATTCATAGATTGTTACTAATTAATATTATTCATGATCTCTTTATTTTTAAACTATCGCCGAACATATCCCAATATTATGAAGAACTTGAATTATATTTATATCGAAAGTTAAAAGAACTCATAGTGGGAAACAAATAAAAAAAAAGTAAAATGATGCTAAAGCATTATTCTACTTTTGGAACAACAAATGATTCTTTAGATTTCATGCTTAAATCATAAAAATAGGTTTTTATCTAATAGCATAATATCTTCCGATTTTGTTTCTTGCATTTATTCTAAAATACCACTTGAGAAGTTGGTTGGTCTTATGTTTTTCTCGTTCCTCGGTGGCTTCGTTTGTTTAAGCAATACAGAGAGGTTGAGGTCTTAGGCCTGCCGACGAAGGTTTGGTTGAGAAGGGGCGTTTAATCTCAGGTGTTTGTTTCTTCTCGAATTTGGTAGGCTTTGTGGTTCTGGCTTGGTACCGTGAAGTAGAGGTTCAGGTATGTTGAGTTTGGTTTCGTTGTGTTGGTCACTGCATCAATTACTCTCTCTTGTGCTTGTGTGGTTTTCGGCAAGAGTTCCAGCTGTTTCAATGATTAGACGACTTTCTTCTTTCTCCTTGTCTAGGATTGTTTATGGGTTTGAATGTAGGAGTGTGGCTTTATCTAGTGATCATTGTAGTTGTTATGTGTTGCCTGTTGTTTGGGTTCTAGTTTTCCTTTTGTGGGCTAAGTTTCCGAGGATTTTAAAGTGTTTCCGCCGGTTTGGATTCCACCATTGTATGTTACTCAGTTTTATAAATCAAATTCAGATGGAAAAAAAAAGAAGTTGGTTGGTCACATATGTTAGCGCTTTCCATCATTCCAAAGTTAATTTCTTGATAAACATAATAATTCTTCTTTAGATGTCTCTTCTTTTCGATTTTGTTGAGTGGAATGACTAAGATCTCTTTTTATTACATTTGGGATTGTTAGTAGAGCAAGGGATTTGGGAATAAGCTTTAAGAAGATTCTACACAAACCTAGTAGCAAGTAGCTGATGGTGATTGGCAACAACATGTTGACATATAAACCTCAGGTCATTTCTATTTTCTGAAGCCAAAAGATGACCCTTTTGAATTCTATCGATTGGTAATTACATACAAATACTTTTATGATGTGCTGAAACATCGGATCCTTGTGAAATTGTGATATACTTGTTCTTTTGAGATCTTTTGTCCACATATCCATTGTTGCAATCTACTTTATGTAATGAAAACACAATCAAAACAAAGAACTGAGCTATACATGATCAAATCGTGAAGACAAACAACGAAACAACACAGGCGGAGGAACCAAAAAGAGTAAAGAGAAAAAAAAAAAATGTCCGTACTGTTCATCGACGCAAGGATGGTGCGCCACTACGAGCTCTGGCAGATCGATAACTGAGTGCTCCTCATGCGGTCGCGTAGATGAAGAACGTCAGACGCAAAACCACCACCTCTTTCATTTCTGCGCCCAAGACACTCCTCTCTGCCTCGTCACTTCCGATCTCCATACGCCGCCGCAACCGTCTCCGGTCGACGAGGAAGATCCATTTGAGCCCACCAGGTTCATCACAGCTTTCTCAACCTGGTCACTCGAACCGAACCCGATCTTCTCTCGCTCCTCCCTCTCCTTCTCTGGTCATCTTGCTGAACTCGAACAACCCTAGAACTCGCTTCATCCTCAACGAATTTGATGGTTGTGGCGGATAACCTTAGGCCTTAAATGCAGATCATCGTAATAGGTAACGCAAGAAGACGCTATACCTATTCAAACTGGGCAACTTACTAAAGCCTCACGAATTTCATAAAAATAAAATTCAAGCCTAACTCAGAAAACAACAAATAAAAAGCAAGCCCAAATCGAAGCCGAAGACCAAGTTAAAAACACCCTTCAGCCAATGGAAGATTGAGACGTGTCGCGAAATGCCTCACTCTATAGGGTGACGTGGCTGCATGAGGTGAGAAAACTCCCCTTTATTGTTATAGATATTTTAATTAGTTAACGTCGTTAAATTATAGTTTATCATATTTTTGGTTGTATCTCACATTGAACATGTGGATGTAACCTTCGTATATATTCTTTTTTTTTGTATATATCCTTTTTTAATCATAACCAGAGACTCATCCTTTTTATATGATAAAGTAGACAGTATATATACGAAGAGGACACATATTATCAATATAGAAGTTTTTCAAAACATACAAATACTTAGCAACGACAGTATCTAGGTTTGTCCAGCTGAGAAACATGGTGCAGATTCATCCTGTCCAAGCAGTACCGGTAGACTCCGGCGTCGGAGAAGTCAAGAGCTCGCCGTACGTGACGACGGAGCAAGAGAGTTTCACGATTTGGATGAGATCACTGGTGTACCATAGCAAAGGCTGCACAGTTTATGATTCCAAAGGAAACTTAATCTATCAAGTGGATAACTATGATTCCAAGAGCTGTGGTGAAGTGTACCTTATGGACTTATACGGAGAAGTCTTGTTTGAATTTCAACAAAGTTTTGGATTATTTGCGAAGGATGCAACTCAACCGGACAATGCTTATGGTCTTCTTAAATGTAAATTGTGCTCTTTTGGGAGTGAGATCGATTCACTTTGTAAATGTAGTGCTGTAAATGAAAGTACACAAACATTCAAGGGCCAATATATCTAAGAAGAGTTAAATATAAGCATCAGATATCCACTCATCTTTAACTGAAAAACTTAAACTCAAACTTGCAATATTTGACATCAGAGCAAGTTAGAAAGATGCACACTGAATTAAAAATCAATTTTATTATAAAGAAAAAAGAGAAGTAAATTGTGGTTATTATATTTGGGTAAGATTGATTCTTTTCTTGGCCAAGCCTACTTCATTTCAACTTAAGTAACAGAGTTTACAACAGAGTGGCTAACTCCACACGGGTTGTTAGACATATGAAACATGGCATTTTTAGCAAGAGAGTCTGCGACTTTATTGCGGCCCCGAGGGATAAAACAAAAGGAGATAGATTTACAAGAGTCACTCAACACGCCGAGGTCATGGAGTAATCCTTGCAGAGCCACCACAGTTTTCTTTCCTGTGATGAGGTCAATTAGACACTTAGAATCTGAGAAACATATTATGTCTGTTATACAATGAGAGACAGCTTCCGAGAGTGCTGTTTTTAGAGCCATCGCTTCTGCCAGGAGCGCTGAAGCTACATTTCGACGATCCTCAGTTCCTTTGAACAGAACCGAGCCGTCAGCTTTTGTGCTTACCCATCCTAGTCCTCCTGCCAGTGATGTGTTGTTCCAAGCCGCATCCGTATACAGTGCTGAGGCTTTCGCTGGTATCTGCGGATCTAAGTTCATAAGTGGACAGTTGATATCTTGCATATTTCCATTATCTTATCCATTCGTCCATGTGCATTTTGATCATATAGACTAGGATTTAGCCATGTTTAGGTTACATTTTTCATACATGAGTCTTTATCAGGTGTTGGAGTGCCACATGGAGTTCTTGGGGCATTTGGATGCATTTGGAGCTCAAAGGAGGTGAAATAGGTGATCATTGGACGAGCAGAGGATGGGAGCGAGGTTCCGCAGCGACGTCATGAGGTCGCTCCAAAGCACCTCTCAGAGCGACCTAGCTGGAGCGACCCCGTGAAGTCGCTCGCCATATTCATCCCGTTGGAGGCCCAGAGCGACTTTCCCAGAGCGACGCACCGAGGTCGCTCGCATCTCACACCCCTCTCGGAGCGACCTCCCAAAGCGACACCCCGAGGTCGCTCGCGTCTCTATGGCGAGACGACACGAAGCGAAGCCCGGAGCGACCTCGCAGAGCGACCCACTGAGGTCGCTTCCGAAGGCCGGAGCGACTTGTCGGAGCGACATGCCGAGGTCGCTCCGCGTCTATTATTGGGTCGATTTCTATTTTACTTAAGGCCCTTTTGGTCATTTCATTATGCACGTTTTACATTTCGAAAACCTATGTTTTAAACATCTTTGGTAGCCGGCAAGCAGATTATCTTTTGATCTATTGAGAAATACACAAAAACTCTCTTGAGAAGTTTATCTCTTGGATTTTGATTGTTATGTTCTTGTGTTCTTGTTGATTTCTTATCATTTTCTCTACATGATTAATCTGAAATCCAATATGGGTTTAAGAGGAATCATGGAGATTAGTGAGTAATTACCTTTTGAATTCATGGGTTAGGGAGATTAAGAGTGATTAGGTTAGTCTAGGATGTTTTAGTGTAGATCATTCTTGTTCCTTGCTAGTAGAGTAGTAATAATGCATCTTCTGAGTTGGCCACTCAAAAGTTAATCTTTAGGCATTTCCCACCCACAAGGTGTTTGATGAAATGCCTGAGACAACTCTCCTAAGCTTTTAACATACTTTACCAAAGACATTTGTTGTTAAAGGTGTTAAGATAGCCAATAGACTTGTTAGTAATGATTGCTTTCATATTATTCAACCAAAGACATTTGATGTTTGAGGTATGTTAGTAAATGAACATTCATCTAGACATAGAGTTTGTTTAAGATTGTGTCTAAGCTTAAGGTTGATAGTTTGATTGATCGTTTGTCATTCTTAGTTCAAAACTTGATCACCCAAGGTCTAATCCCTATGCCTATGAGTTCTCTTTTCCATTAGTCAAGAAAGTATCATTCTGTTATTGCTTTTTAGTTTTAGTCATAGCTTAAAACTCATCTAAATCATTGGTTGCACTTAGATTAAGTGAGTACTTGCATTCTCGGTGCTTTGATATCCCTCAGAACTGGTTCGACATTCACTATACTACAACATTTGTCTTAGGAGCATTGAAAACTCCTAACATCAAATTGACGTCGTTGCCGGGGATCGAACCCGGGTCACCCGCGTGACAGGCGGGAATACTTACCACTATACTACAACGACAGAGTTTGGTTTCTTGGTAGGGAGCTTGGTTGCGGTTAGGAGTTTGGTCGCCTCCTGCCATTCCACAGCCGCCTTTATTGCCTTGAGCACCGTCTCTGTTTCCGAGAAAGGCTTATCTTCGAACATTAACTGGTTCCTACTAGTCCATAAGACCCATAAAATCCATGGGTACAGGGGAGTTACCAGACCTGTGGGTAGTAGATTGATCATCCTAGTGCATGCTTGTAGTATCTCCGCCATAGATGCATCACTACTGGTACTGGGAGGTGTTAAGATTGGTGCTAGTTTCCACACTCTTTGTGCATAGGGGCATGATACCATCACATGAAGTATTGATTCCCTAGCTCCACACCTCTTACATTTACCCTCAATTTGGATCCCACGCTTGATTAGTGTCTCACCCACGGCAAGTGCATTTGATTTTACTTTCCACAGAAAGTGCTGCAGTTTGGGCGAGCACTTGACATTCCACACGCATTTTTTCCAGTTGAAAGAATCAATATTATTACCCTTGTTCATCTTCGCCAGTGCATAGCCCGATTGTGTGGTATATTCACAAGATTTTTCAGGGAGCCAGACCCTTTCATCCTTCATCGCAAGTGAACTAGGCACCAGTTTTAGTATCTCTCCCTCATACTAAGGTAAGTGGAGTTTGATTTTCTCTAAATTCCATTCCGTCGAGTGCCTCCGGAATAGCTCATTGATTGTCAGGTTTTGTGATGAGAGAGTTGGGGGTCCAACAGGGCGTGCTTGCTCCTCCGTAGATAGCCAGTCTTCCCTCCATATCTTGATAGTTTCTCCATCTCCTACTACCCAACCCATTCCCTTCCTTATGATCTCTCTACATGCTAATATCCCTCTCCAGCTGTGCGAGGCAGAGCTTGGGGCTGATACCGTGAGCAAATCTTCATAGCAACAGTACTTGTTCAAGAGGGTTTGTCCCAGCAGGGAGGAAGGGTCTTTCAGCAGTCTCCATGTGTGCTTTGCCAAGAGAGCATCATTAAACTCTTCAATTTCTATAAATCGAAGACTACCCGCGCTCTTCGGGAGAGTAAGCTTATCCCAAGAGATCCAACACATTTTCCTAATCTCCGGCTTGACATCCCACCAAAATCTTGTGAGCACGGATTGGATTTGCTTTCATAGTGATTTCGGAAGTTTGAAACACGACATGGCATAGTTAGGCATCTCTGCCAACACCGCCTTCAACAACACCATCTTCCCTGCTCCGAGAGGTATCTCGCTGTCCAACCTTGAGCTTTTTATCTGATACGATCAACAATGCTTGAGAAAATTTTCCGTTTCTTTCTTCCGAAATGCTCCGACAAACTGAGGTACTTCCCTATTCCCCCTTCTTGTTTTATATCGAGTTCAGCTTTCACTCTCGTTTTGCATTCTTGAGAGGTTTTGGATGAGAAGGTTATAGCAGACTTCCCACGGTTTATGCACTGTCTGGAAGCCATCTCATACTTCTGTAGAATAGAGAGTAGAGCTGAACAGCTAGCGGCATTTGATTTCCCAAAAAACATGGTATCATCCGCGAAGAGGAGATGGTTTATGGGTGGGCAGTGTCGTCCTACTTTTACTCCCGGTAAGGTTCCTTTGGCTTGCGCCTGTCGACATAGTCCTGAGAGGACCTCCGTACATAGGATGAACATGTACGGTGAGAGTGGGTCACCTTGTCGGAGGCCTCTCGAGGGCTTAATGGTTCCTTGCGGTCCTCCATTTATCAGGAAAGAGTACGACACCGAGGAGATGCATTCCATTAGCCAAGAGATTATCGTGTCATGGAAGCCCAATCTGCTCAGTACCTCTCGTAGAAAGCTCCACTCGATCCTATCATACGCCTTGCTCATGTCAGTCTTGACAGCCATGGCCACACATTTCCTTGCTCCTGATTTTCTCAAAAAATGGAGTATCTCATGCGTGATTAACACGTTATCTGATATCGCCCACCCGGGAACAAATGCTGATTGAGATGGCGAGATCAGAGAGTGTAGGAGTGACTGGAGTCGTCTAGATAGGGTCTTCGCAATTATCTTGTAAAGTGTATTTCATAGTGCAATGGGTCTGTAGTCCGATACCTCCTTTGCTCCCATAGTCTTTGGAATGAGCCTAAGGTGAGTCTCGTTCTGTCGGGGGTTCAGCTGACCTGTTTCAAAGAAGGCCTTGACGTCTCGGAAAATGTCAGCAGCAATTACGTCCCAAAACGTTTGATAGAATCCGGCCGAGAAGCCATCTGGCCCTGGTGCCTTCCCCGGGTGTATTGAGAATACTGCTGCTCGAACTTCTTCCATATCTGGGATTTTTGTTAGATCCTCATTCATCATAGTAGTAACCTTTGGTGAGAGAGCTTCTTCTACCACCGATCTCGCATATGTGTTCCCGGAGGTAAACAACTGATGGTAGAACTGAACAAAGGTCTGGACTATGTGATTCTCCTCGAAGAAAGCTTGCCCTGCCTCATTTTCAATTATCAAAAATTTGTTGCAGGCTCTGCGTCCTCTAGTAACCGCGTGGAAGAAGGTCGAGTTTCTGTTGCCTCCATTTAGCCATTGGATGCGACTCCATTGGCGCCAGAACTCTTCATCCTCCGCATAAGTTTTCTTTAAGATCGCATTCAATTCCTCGATACGTTCAGTGTTGGGGTTGCTGTTAGACATCTCGTGTTCCAATAGCGTCTAGTGGGAGAGTAAATGTTCTTTTGCTGCGGCTGTCTGTATCTTCGCCCATTCAATCAGGTTACGATGTACCCGACTGATCTTTGTCAAGACTGAGTCAGTACTAGAGGAGTTCCAGGTTGTTTCCACTAGTTCGCGTACTTCCGGTTTCTCACTCAGTCTTCGATCATACCGAAACAAGCCTTTTTTCTTCTTGAGGTGTTGGTCAAAGTGGGTTAACAGCGGGCGATGATCCGAACCTTCAAACCTCAAGTATTCACTTCTGGCCGCTGGGAACATCTCCATCCATTCAATATTTTCCATTGCTCTATCTAGTCTAGATTGGATGAAGTGTGTATATATGGTTCCTCACCATGAAAGGGAGTTACCCGAGAATTGCAAATCCCATAAGCCATTTAGGGACACAAAGTTCCGGAAGGATAAAAAGGAGCCTTCCCATCTCAACGGACTGCCTATTTTCTCCGAGTTGTCAAGCAAGTCATTAAAGTCTCCCGTGAGTAGTCATGGTGCGGTCCGTTGTGCTCCTATATCTGTCAAGGTTTCCCAGAACTTTGGTCGATCTTCCTTATTTGGAGCTCCATAGATGTATGACACAAAAAAGGTTTTTCCATTGAACACAATTTTTGTATCAATTACAATTAAATTTGCTGAAGAGAACAAGATTTCGATCTGAACTGTATCTTTCCAGGAGAGAGCCAAGCCTCCGCTGAGTCCCTCGGGCGGTACAGTATAGTGGTTTGTAAATGCTATCCCCTTATACATCTTGTAGATCTCTTCATCTTTCTGTTTTGTCTCCATCAGAAACATGATCTCCAGAGAGTTTTTTGTGCGAAACTCTCGGAGTCGATGAACTGTCAGGTCGCTCCCAATATCCTGACAGTTCCAGCTCAGATTGACTAAGGAAGAAGAAGTGGACCGGACCAAAAATCCGTTCCCTTCTTCCTCGATGCTGGAATGATGTTTACTCGCGGTTGTCCTCCTGAGGTTCGCGGCTGAGCCGTTTTACTCTTCCTTGTCTCTGTAGTCCCTCTTCTTTTGGGAGAGCTCTGTGTCTTTGTGACTCTTCTTCTTTTTACAGCAACTCACTGAGGCGGGCTTCGAGGGCCCCGCTTATTAGCCAGCGGTGGTTTCGGAGGAGAAGAGGATGCTAGTTCTTTTTCTGTCTTAGGACCTAAGTCTTGCTGATCATCTTCGTCATCTGGGAACAGCGGTCCCCGTCTGAGCAAGACATGTACCCTATCCTCACTGAGGGTCCGGATGGGAGATCTATCTTGGGTTGGATCAAATTCTTCACTTGTCCTAATTGGATTTCTTGAGCTAGAAGGCAGGTTACTTCCTCCCGAATGGGGCAGCGGTAGCACCTCTTCCAACTGTTGTATTGGGACCTCTTGAAGTCTGCCAGATTCCGCATTTGGAGCACCATCCTGGAGCAGAGATACCCTTTCTTTTGGTAGTGAAAACCGTTCGAGAGCTGACCTTCTCTCTTGAGAATTTATACTACCTTCCCCTGATCTTTGTTTTGAGGCTGTTGAGGCTGATCTGTGGTTCACGTCCCCTTCACGAGGAGGTCGAGGGAATGGAGTGTGGGAGCCCAGAGAGTGCAGGGGTTTTGGTATTGTTCCGCTTTGTGGGCTCCTTTGTGGGTGAGATTGATTCATTTTGTAAATCTAGAGCAGTAAACGAAGATACACAAATATTGAGGGAGCCAGGATATATATACTGTTTAAAATCAATTACGTTTAAAGAAGAGTCACTACAAAGCCCCTCTGAGTCTCTCTCTCTCTCTCTCGCTCGCTCGAAATCGAATTCTCATTCACGACGATGTGGAGAAGATCGGCGTCGTTCGTCCTCGACAAGCACCACAACAACAAACCAATCTCTCTAACTCCCTCCCTCGATTCTCCTCCTCCACTCTCCGATTCGATGGCGGAGGTAAACCCTAACCCTAATCCTGTTTCGGCTTACTACCAAACGCGAGCGAAGCACCACGGGATCGTGACGAGCGATTGGCTAGAGCAGGCACAAGCCGCCGTGGTTCGCTACCCCGACAAGGATTCTCCCGTCGCGGGAAGAAGACCGTTTAGCGTGATTGAGGAGTTCGACAACTGGAGGCAGCAGCCTGATTTGGCGGAGGCGGTTGCGGCGATTCGGGCTCTTGCGGCGGTTATTAGGGCTAGCGAGGCGACTACGATGATGGAGCTCGAGATCGAACTCAAGAAAGCTTCGGATACATTGAAAGTAAGAATCTTTAACGAATGTTAAAAAAAAAAAAAAGAATCTTTAAGGAATATGCTATAAGGTTTGCAACTTAACTTTGAGTGTTTTGCTTCAGTGCCCTCTGTTGATAACTTAGGTTTTAGCTTGTGGCTTATATGGTAGATGTGGGCGGGGCATTGCACTGCGTATTATTTATCAAGAAAGCTTTAATCTTTAACGATTCTGCTACTAGGATCAACTTAGCTTTGAGTCTTTATCAAGAAAGCTTTAATCTCTAATCTCTAATCTTGAACCTGTAAATGTTAGATGTGATTGTGGCATTGCATTGAGCTTGTATTAGAACTTGTAGAGTTGTGCATTCTTCTTCTTGGCATTTCGTTCTGGGAGTTTGTGGTTGTAATTTACTTCTTCTGCGAGGCTATATCCTCTTCGGAGATGCAAATTTTATACCTGAGTCCTGCTCCATCTCCTAACTTTCAAGTCTTATTTTATAGTAGAAGGTTCATTGAAATGTTTTGCAACTTAGCTTCGAGTGTTTAGCTTGTGGCGTAAATGGTAGATGTGATCGTGGCATTGCACTGCTGCTGTATGAGAACTTGTGGCGTTTTTTTTTGAATTCTTCTTCTTGGCATTGGGTTCTGCTAGTTTCTTGTTGTAATTTACTTCTTCTGCGAGGCTTTTTTCATGGTAGAAGGTTCGTTGAACTCTACAGATGTATGATAATCTTTTATAAATGTTTTGAAACTTAGCTTCGAGTTTAGCGTGTGGCGTGTATGTTAGATGTGATCTTGTAGAGTTGTGAATTCTTCTTCTTGTCATTTCTTTCTGCGAGTTTCTGGTTGTAGTTACTTCTTCTGCGAGGCTATATCCTCTTTGGAAATGTGGATTTCTATATCTGAGTCCTGCTCGCTCATCTTGTAGCTTTCAAGTGATTTTGCACAGTAGAAGGTTCGTTGAACTCTAAACATGTATGTTTTATCTTCACTTTTTCAGTCATGGGACACAACTTCTATATCCTTAACAGCGGGATGTGATCTATTCATGCGCTACGTGACTCGAACATCTGCCTTAGAATTTGAAGATTTCAATGCAGCAAAAGCCCGCGTACTTGGACGTGCTGAGAAGTTCGGAGAAATATCTTACAAGGTCAGTGGTTTACTATAGAAAAGATTAGATGTATTGGTGAAAAAAAAACAGAAGGAGAGTTTTAACGGGAACTGCATTTTTGTTTCGTCTCCAGGCCCGGAAGATTATTGCAGTACTTAGTCAAGATTTCATATTTGATGGGTGTACTATACTGGTTCATGGCTTCTCCAGAGTTGTTCTTGAAATACTAAAGACAGCAGCTCAGAACAAGAAACTCTTTCGAGTTTTGTGCACAGGTAGGTGCCTTCTTTAAAACTTTGAGATTGATCCGCTCTGTCATTTTCTGATCATCTCATTTGGATTCGTCCAGAGGGAAGGCCAGACAAAACAGGTGTACTGTTAGCTAAAGAGCTTGCAAAGCTAGATGTTCCAGTGAAGCTTCTGATTGATTCAGCTGTGGCCTATAGCATGGATGAAGTAGACATGGTGATTTTTGGAGCCGACGGAGTAGTTGAAAGTGGCGGGGTGATTAACATGATGGGTACTTACCAAATCGCTCTCGTTGCACACACTATGAACAAACCAGTCTATGTAGCTGCAGAGAGTTACAAGGTATAACACCTCAAAGCTTTAACATTTTTTGAATGTGATTCATCATCTAAGTTGTTGTTTTCTTGCAGTTTGCACGCCTCTACCCGTTGGATCAAAAGGACTTGGAACCGGCCTTGAGACCTGTTGATTTTGGTGTTCCTGTTCCTCCTAAGGTTGAGGTAGAAAGATCTGCGAGAGACTACACTCCACCTCAGTACTTGACTATGCTATTCACTGATCTTGGTGTTCTCACTCCCTCTGTAGTTAGTGATGAGCTAATTCAGCTTTACTTGTAAGTAAAAGCTCGTCTGGGAACTTTCATTTCTTTGTATAAAAATTAGAACACCAATTTTTTTGGCTATACATAGACATAAGCTTGTCTCTGATTCTACTGCTTATGTAGAAGGTTTTGGTGTGACAGAGAGATTGTGACTTGTAATCTTCACTCAAAACTGATATAAAAGTGTATTCTTTATAGAATCAGTTGGCTTCTTATTAGCTTATTTTAAAAGTTGAACAGAAGTGATTGATACACAATGGATGTTTACCAACTATTGTTGTAGTGAAGTGGTAGATGACCCTATAATGTGTTACATGTAACATAAACATTATTATATGATATGACTGTTTTGAGAAAGAAAGCATGAGAAACGTGACTGAAATAAAGATTGTAATTATTGTTTTAGTGCTCGGGTTGTAAGTTACGGCAAAGCCTAGATGTACGATTCACAAAACACGTTTTCTGAATTACAAAATCAATAGTTTTGCTTTTACTAGTCTTTTTTTTTTAACAAAAAATTGATTTTAGTAGTCGTGCTAAACTAAAAAATCATTGGTGTTAATTTGGAATTTTGAATATAACACAAAACTAGGATAAGACATGCGACTTGCGCAGGGTAAATTTATATGAAAATTATTTAAGAAATATCGTATGGAAAAAAATTATATTATTGATTGAATTAATATATTTGGCTCTTAAACAATTTTTTAAAACCTTTTTTTAATTACATAATTTGTTTACTAATGAACTGATTCCAATTTTTAAAATATTTTAGGTCAAAAAATTATTTATCGCATAAAAACCTAACGTTTAGGACGAAGAATCTCATTTCTACTATTTGGTTACAATGAAACTATGTCAGCCCGGTTTTATATCATGATTTAGCAATTTAAAAGTTAATTATGGTTATGAAAAATTTACGTTCACGTGCCAATCCTATCTATCTTTCGATATTTTTTTCCTTTTTGTGTCGTTTTGGTTATTGCTCGATATAAATATTGATTTTTGAGTTTATTTTCATTTCTTTCTTTTATTTTGGTCTGAGATTTAGAAAATGTTTAAGATTCAAAATTATTAAAAAGATACATGCTTAGGTTAAGATCTGCGCCTTGTACAGAATAAATACTTATTTTATATTTTTCTACATATTGTGAAATAATAAAATAATAATTATATATTAAATAACTAAGAAATCAGTTACTATTATGTAATAAATTGGCTTGCACATATAAATCAAATGACCGCTCGTTTATTCTCAATCATTTTAGAATAAATAAATCAAAACAATCAATATTATCTATCATATATGATATATAATTAAATTTAAACGATATGAAGTATATATATATATATATATATATATATTAACATAAAAACCTATTAAAATAAAATTATTTATTTATATGATTTTATTACCATTGTATCTTATTATAGAAAAAAATTTAAACATTGATCACAAAAGTTTATGTGAGACTTTTAACAGTTTTAGTAATTTATACTGGTTTTGAAAAATTCAAAATACAACATATATAAAAAAAACTAAAATTTTAATATATAACAATGTAATTGTGTAATTTATTTTAACAGTAAAAAATTAAAAAAATGATAGAAAACATACATATTATTAGTAAATTTTCATTATTTAAAATCATTAATTACTATATATATCATAATCACATTAGGTAATTCCGTAAGTTTTATTTAAAGAAATAATATATAATAAATAGTCACCTTGCTTTTACTTAATATCATATGATATCATATAGTTGGTATTAAATGTTTCTAATGAGATATAAAAATTGAATTGGACCAACATGTTTTTCAATTTCAATGTGAAGCTGACGCGTAAGACTAATTAACTACCTAATTGATTGATACATAAGCGAGAGATCTTTTTAAATTATTACAAAATTGAAGTTACATCTTTTCAAATGTTGCTCAATTAATATATAGATGATAGTTGTGTATTCAATTTATTTTCAACTAGGGTATATGAGTGTATGTTATTTGCTATATATTTTTATAATAACATAGATAGCAAACTTTAGTCAAAAAAAAAAAAACATAGATAGCAAACACTAGAAATAGTAATTTCCGAGAAGAAAAAGGTCCACGTCGGAAAAATAGTTAAATACCACGTTTTAAGTGAGACATAAAAAGACACATTACTCTATAAACAGTACAGTCTGTAAAGTCACTTTCCTCTTTTATATATTTTCTAAATTCTAGTTCATCTCCCACTTCATATCTCTTTCTTCCTTCTCCTTTCTGTAACTAGAGATAGAGAGAATGACGAAAGTCTCTGTTGGATTGCAACTTGTGACAACTGATTCTAAAGAAAAGCTAAACAACATAGTCATCAAATCTTCACTGAGACCAAATCGGTCCATTCCAAACATCTCGGAGCTCTGCTTTCTCAAAACATGTCATCTGTGTTTGAAACAATTCGCTCAAGACAAAGATGTTTACATGTACAAGTACGAATTTCTCTAACCTTTATCATGATTGATCAGACTATGTAAACCCATTGATAATCTAAAGATTTTTTTTATTTGTTTGGTGAAAACAGAGGAGACTTGGGATTTTGTAGCAAAGAGTGTAGAGAAAGTCAGATTTTGATGGATGAGAGGAAAGAATTAGAGGCTTCTACGAAGATGATGATTGCATCTTATCGACGTTGTAACTCTGGCGCCGGAAAAATTGGGAATCGTAACTTGGTGGATGATCTCCGGCGGCCATGCCGGCTATTTATAGTCCCTTGAAGCAATCATCAACTTCATTATACTAAGTTTTAAACAACATACTAATACATTTCTAGATATAAAGAAAATATATTTGTTAAATAATTTGTATTTCCATCGTCAGATGTTTACTTGATGCATCATATGATTTATATAATGGTATGATCTTAGGTGGGATGACAACTTACATATATATAAATTAAATTGTATCTTTTTTTTAACAACAAATACTTATATTTAAATTAAACGGTCGATGGATTACAACCGGAGAAATACTCAACGGTAAGCTGATAAAATAACATAATTAAAACATAGCGAAAGCTAGCGATATATATTGATTAAATTGTATCTCATTTGTCAACTGTTAATTGGATGGTTTATGTATGGGTGATCTTAAATGGGAATGGGATAACTACTTATTTTATATACGTATAACCCCTGATGTATTGCCCTTGCCCGCGTACGTGGGCATAACCTTTGTAAAAAAATTAATATTACATACATCATGAGAATCAACAATGAAGTACTAATAAGTTGCTTGATGGTTATTGTTAAATAATTGCTAACATCACGAAATTTCTTTTATGTTAGTTATGTTTTCAGTGTTTTCTGAGCTTTGTCAACAGTGAAAAACATCGCATGAATGTAAGAAAAGAGGAACTATGCCATCAAGTAATATTAATCTTGTGCTAAATCATCGTAACTAATGTTACCAATAGAAAGATAATAACAAATAAATGTTAATATTTTATTAATGAATTATTAGATAATGATATATGTTTTTACATGAATATCAATGAAATGAGTCTTATTAATTGCATTACACGTATAGATGATATACGTCATTCTAGGTACATGTTATTATTTTGAGATAATGATATTCGTATTAGTTAATTCACAAACATTATAATGAACAATTTATAATATAATAATTTATAATAATCTATTTCTGTTAATAATGTTAGACTGTTTGCAGTTGAACTTATATTAAGGAGAATCAATTTTTTAAAAGTCATATTCACAAACCACAACCAACTATGATTTTTGCAATATCATATTTAGATTGGATCTCGGCGTGACGGATATGAAGTGGATAGAATATATATATTTCGTGGAAAGACACTTACTGATTCGATTTGTTTTCAGACATGGAGATATTTGTTTATGTATGGACGTAGACAAACCTTGGTCTGAGATATGTATCGATTTTGTCACGTGTGAATACCTACTTTGGGACATGCTTACAATCCCTTGTATATTAATCCCGAAGCATTAATATACAACATGTTTTCGTAGCTACGGATCATCACGAGAATGATTTTTAGAATTGTTAGAAAAATAAGTTGGTCCATATAAACATATACTATACTTTTATTAAACTAACTATCAAATTAATTAATAGTGTACAAAAGAATATTTTTTCTTTCCTTAAATAAAAGCTACGAAATTACCTAATATGGCTAACATATATATGATAAATTAATGATTATGAATATTACATATTTGATAAAAAATTCTAAGCTCTCTCTTTTTTGTTTAATTTTATAATATTAAAAGAAATTAAACAATCACATTAACCATATAACAAAAACAATTAATTTTTTTCTTATATGTTATATTTTGAATTTTTAAGAACGACTATAAATTACTAAAAAAGGTAAAAATCTCACACTAAAAATTTTGTAATCAATGGTTTAACTTTTTTTTGTTCAAGCAAGATACAAATGATCATATTTCATAGGGGTGTGCGTTCGGATACACGTTCGGGTTTGTATCAGATATTTCAGTATAACGGTATAGAACCCGTTCGGATATTTCTACACTTCGAGTCGGGTTTGGATATTTATGTTCGGGTTCGGATATTTTGGGTCGGGTTCGGATATTTAAATTTGAATAAATTTAAGTTTTTTTTTGTATTTAAAATATATTTTAACTTAACTATTTTTTTTTTTAATTTTCAAAAGATTAAACTATTAATAGGTTTGGAGATAAGACTTTAAAAATATAAAGACACTAATTTAGTTATTGTTTTGAAATTTTAGATGCAACTTTTGTTAATGCAAGAAACAATAACTTGATATGTTTTTAAGTGAGTAGAAAATGATTTTGTCCTAATTATATGTATATTATCTAATTTTTAGAAATAAAAATCATTAATATAAATATTTTGAATATAAATATTTTGAATAAAATGAGAGAGATAAACTAGAAATATAGAATTAAGTATACATATGTTTGGTTATCTTCGGATATCCATTCGGGTTCAGATATTGCCCGTTCGGATTCAGATATTACTCAAAATGCATTAGAACATGTTTTCATAGCCACATGTCATCACGGGGATAATTCTCAGAATCCTTAGAAAAATAAGTTGATCCATATAAATATATATTATAGTTTTTATTAAACTAACTATCAAATTTATTTTTTATTTTTTAAATAAAAGCTATGGAATTACCTAATATGATTAATATATATTTGATAATTAATGATTATGAACAAGACATATTTGATAACAATTTTGTATCATATCTCTTTTCTTCTAAATTTTATATTATTAAAGGAAATTAAAAACTCACATTAAGTATATAATAAAAAAATATTAGATTTTTTCTTATATGTTATATTTTGAATTTTTTAAAACGGCTATAAATTATTAAAAATGGTAAAAGTCTCATATTGAAAATTTTGTGATCAAATGTTTAACTTGTTTTTATTCAATCAAGATACAAATGATCATAAATCATATGAATATGAAGTCTCATTAATAGATATTTATATATATATATATATATATATATATATATATATATTAATATCATTTAAAATAAATTAGATACTATATAAAATATGTTAATTTCAAAATTTGCAGTGATAAATTTATCGAGATCATAGTATTTTAATTTTAAAATTTATCTTGAAAAATCAAAAATTAAATTTTTTGTGATTAACAGTTTAAACTTTTGTTCCTAGAAAATATACAAATGTTAATAAAATCATATGAGTTGGAACTGTCAATAATAAATATTTATATTAATATATACTATATACTATATGCATCTATATCAATATCACTAAATTTTATATATCATATAAAGTAAATAAAATGATTGTTTTTATTTATTTACCAAAAACATGATTGTAAATTAACAAAAGGTATTGGTTTTGATTTATGTGCTTACTCTAATGTATATATTTTTATGTATACAAATTATTTTTTAAATAAGAGGTTTTAATATATTATTTGATCCTAACAATCGCAGAAATATACTTCTTAAAATCGAAGTAATTTTTAATAATGGAAGCACTATATTTTTATTTCGTTCAGATTAAATAATTTAGTCTTGATTTTTATTCCTAAAAAGCTTTTAATGAAATATCATGACAAGACTCCAATCACCTCTTGAGTTTGTTCGAAGAATGAGAGATTTGATCATTTGTCTAATATTTGTTTCTCCCTAATATACTATCCAGCTATTATCATTGTAAGAATGAGAGATTTGAACTATTTATTATAAGTTTTCTGTTTTATCATTTAATAAATCAAGTAGTTATTTGTTTATACATAGTTTACATATAATAGAATGATAAAGTATTATATATATATATTTTTTACCGGTATACTCTTAAGTAACTAAATCTCAAAAGCATAGGTTAATAAAATAAGTAATTTGTTTTGTTATTCTAGAATAAATACTAGACAACCATTTATATTTTGAGTCTGCACTTATATTGTATATCAGTTTGATATATTAGATTTGACCACTAACCTGTAAATAGAGTTTCCCAGTGATTTTTTCTTTAAAAATTTTATTCTTAGATATGTATCTGGAATGAAACTAATTTTTACACATGTCCATCTTTTTAAATTGACACTTATGTAATTCACCGAATTCATAGAAGAAGTTAAAAAAAAACTAAATTCATATCAATGAAACAGAAACGAGGACGAAAACACAATTTTATAGATGTAGAAAATGAAATCACTTATGGAGAGTCAATAGTAAACAAATCGAAAGCAGAAAACCTAATCCCCTTTCGTCATTCTACAATCGATGTTGCCTATCTGGTTTTGGTGATTTGTGTCATCCATAAAACTTAATTTCCTTTTGTGCATATAAAGTCGTAAAAATAATTAAGATGAGCTGCAATACGTTAACTCTTCAACAACAATGATACATTTAAGAAACCAACATTTGTATTCGTCATTTTACAATCGATAAAGATTGTAGTTTTGTAAAATGTTAAAATCATTTTATGAACAAACATTAGTTTAAAAACTCACTCCGCGCATGCGCGCGGGTTATCATCTAGTATACGTTAAAAGCCCTCCAATTTAAATGCCCAATAACTTAAACTAATTAAATGTAAATACAACAACAGTCAGTTTGGTGGTGATGGGTGTCATCAGTATTTTAGCTTAGACCAGGGGTAGTAACTCAACGCGCGCGTTTGGATGGAGTGATAAGTTCCAATTACTCCGGACATCTCTTCTGCGTTTATCAACAACAACTCTGCTCTATTCGTCAAAGAAGCTAAGCTAACCACGTAGATGACACTATGATGGGGCTGAGTGTAGCGACCGTGTTTCAAAAATCGATGTTAGGATGATCTGAGGACTGACTGGCCGAACTGTGAGAACGTACTGAATGGATTGGATGATGCTAGAAATAGCTGATCAGAGTTCGAAGGACTTTCCGTGGGTGGATGGGAGAACTTGGATCGGCGCCTGATTAGTAGCGACTAGAGCGGAACCATGTACCCGATTAAAGCTAGGAACAGATTTTGTTTTGAGCCAAACAAAGCTCCATCAGTCGGTCTTACGCTCGGGTTATTGGACAGGCCGTTCGGTTTGTGGAACTCAAGATGTTCGGACAACTTGATGAAAATCCAGACAAAGCGGAATTTTCAGACAGCGATGGTCGGATCCGGACAAGTGTTGTTGGATTCGGAGAAGACGGTTGAACTAGTCGGCTAGACAACGATTGTCGGAAATCAGACAAGGCGGTTAAGACTGTCGGCTAAGATGAGATGAGCTGATTTAGTAGTATCAGTATGATTGGGACAAGGCGGTTAGAGTTGTCGACTGTATCTGTCAGCTCTAGCTCGAGTTTCGTCTAAGTAAAACTGGCGGGAACAGTTAAAGTCCGAAAAGGGAAAAAACTCGCGCTGGAACGCTTTGGAGCGCGGGGTGGCGGTTACGGATTAAGAGTCACGTGTAAAATAAGCAGGAATGGTTAACTTGGCAGTTTCTCGGGCCTAAACCGCCCAACTGCCCATTTTAATCGTCTCCTTTGTCTTATTCCGCCATTTATTTTCGGAAAATGGGAAGAAAGAACCAGAGAGAAACTCAGAGAGAAACTCAGAGAGAGAAAAGTCCGATTAAGAGAGAGTTTTCGATATTTGGCTGGATTGATCAAGTCCGAGTCAAGAACGATCGTCTGTGGGGTGAATCCGACTGTCTGAACGTTCGAAGATCCAACGGAAACCGCTCAAGAGGTGTCAGAAGAGACCAAATCAAACAGAACAAACCGACTCTAAGACAAAGGTGAGTCCGTGACCGTGGCCTATCGTACTGAATCGTAGTCTGATTGATAGGAATTGTTCTATGTACTGATTGCTTGTCTAATTCGAATTATCTGCTAAGTTCTGGCTTGGTCCGAGCAGTCGGTTCCTTCCATCGACGCATCTGGATCAGATCATGCGCCTAGAGCCGTATTGGCCTGCTAAGGCTTGACTGAATCTGATGGCGCGCTGGCTTGGAACGATTGGGTCGGCTAAGTAACTGACTGATGATAAGCATGTCCGTTTATTGACTGATTGACTCGATTGCTTTACTTGGCTGAGTGGGACGGAATGACCGCTCTCACTAAGCATACTGTTTGCTTATGCCTCCTTGTTTGGATGCAGATCAGGACCAGACCCGAAAGGGTAAAGACATAGCTTGAACGCGAGACAAATGCAGGAAGGAAGGATGGTGGGTTTGGGTAGATATAGGACGAGTTAAACATGTAATAGCCTATAGTGAACTGACTTGTTAACTCGAACCTCAGATTATCTATTCAAATCGTATTATGCTTTACTTGACTGTCTGAAAAAGAACTAACACTCTGAAATAATTCTAAGTAAGGAAAAATATAAAAATGACCCAAGTCTGATCGAGGAAGTCGAGCCAGACTCGTACTGATGTTACGAAAAAATGGGTCGGTCCTTTCAAGTGGTATCAGAGCGGAGTCGAGATCTAGGACAATCTAAGTATAGTGGGTTATTGGGGTAAACCATCCTTCCAAGCCTGACGTCTCGCTGTAAATTTTGTGTTCCGAGTCCTGATCCCAAGTTAGTTTTGACTAACTTGCCTGTGATCTTGTTGCAGATGGCAAAAAGTAACCGTAACACAAGAAGGACTGTGAATGAGACCGCTGAGGGGTCTGCGAGCAACGTGGCCAGGAAAGAAGCTGGTACGGAAGAGGCTCGTAATGCTGCTCAGAATGCAGCGAATTTGAACAATGCTGCTGCGGCTGGTGCTGCTGCTGGAGCTGCTGCTGGAGCTGATGCTGCTCCGGTGGGATTGGAAGCCGTTTTGGCTATGTTGGTGCAAGTCTTGGCAAGATTGCCTGCTGCGGCGGCACCTCCAGTGGCTCCACCTGTTGCGGAGGAAGTGGAGAACGTGGTGCCTGATGGAGAAGAAGCACACATTGTTAGGAATCTGTCTTACCTCAAGGTTATAGACCACATGCAGAAACTGGGAACAAAGTTCTTTTCGGATGGTTCCAAACCAAAGGAAGCAGATCAATGGATTGACAGGATATGGCGGAACTTTAAGTCGATCCGTTGTCCTCTTGCTTACAAGAAGGACATTGTTGTCCACTACTTGGACGGTGATGCGCACATCTGGTGGCGAGGTGTAGCGGCTCGGATTGGTGCTGAGCATTGCACGTGGGCCAACTTTAAGACCGAATTCCGTGGGAAGTATTTTCCGCCGAAAGCATTTGACCAGCTCGAGGGAGCTTTTCTCAAACTAGAACAGGGATCTATGACTGTAAGGGAGTATGAAGCGAAATTCAACAGCCTCAAGAAGTATGCTGGGCGTGAGGCTGAGTCGGAAATCTCCTTGGTCCGCAAATTCATTCGCGGACTCAGGGTTGATCTCTGAACTCGTTGTAAGATCCGCAACTATGATACTGTGGCCGAACTGGTGGAAAAGGCCGCAGAACAGGAAGCTGGAATCAGTGAGGAAGCCAAGGTGTTTGGCACAGTGGCACATGTCCATCCTGGTAAGCATGCGGGAAAGAATCAAAAGCCAGTGAAGGCTGGCTCTTCCAGCAAGCCGAATGCAACAGGTCGCAGTGCGTGTTCGACTTGCGGGAAGATGCACTCTGGTGTCTGCCGTGCTGCTACGGGTGCTTGTCACCGTTGCAGAAGTGTGGATCACAAGGTGCGTGATTGCCTTGAGGAAGATCTAAGGCCGAAGAGCCAAAACAAGGGTGCTGGGGAACGTGTGTGCTACAACTGCGGCGAAGCGACAAGAATCAGTGCCCGAAGGACGCGCAATCTGCTGGGAAGCGTCCGAGTGATGGGCCTCAGCTGGTAGCAAAGAGGCAGGCCATCATGCCGCGGGTGTACACAATCGGTGATGAGTCAATGGACCCAAGCACGTCTCGTCCGATCACTGGTGAGTCATCCTATCTCTCACCTTTGCCTTAAGAATTTCTGTGTGAAATTGCTTGCTTGTAGAGTAGGTCCTTAGTGTTCTGGGTGAATATGTAGGGACTTTAGTCATGGGTGGAGTGGCAACCCATGTTCTGTTTGATTCCGGTGCATCTCACTGCTTTGTGCAACCCGAGATAATTGGAATTGGGGAATTCCAGAAAGAACCAGAAGAAGAAGTAAGACTGGTTCGGGTGGCTGGTGGTCAGATCATGTACACTTCAGGAAATATCCGAAACGTCTTTGTGATGATCGGAGGAGTGAACATGCCAGCCGACTTGGTCGTTTGCCCAGTGAAATCATACGATGTGATCCTTGGAATGGATTAGCTGAGTAAATATAAGGCACATCTTGATTGTCATCGTGGCCGAGTTCAGTTCGAAATCGGCAATGGAAAGCTTGTCTATCAAGGGGTCAGACCGACCAATGGGAGTATGATCATTTCAGCACTTCAAGCAGAAAGAATGCTAGAAAAAGGATGTGAGGCTTATCTGGCTGCAATCACAACTGTGGAAGTCGGACCTGATGCTGAGTTGGAAGGGATTCCGATTGTAAAGGAGTATGATGACGTGTTTGAATCCTTGACATGATTACCACCGGACCGTTCTGATCCTTTCACGATTGAGCTTGAGTTGGGCACAAAGCCAATCTCGAAAGCTCCGTACCAGATGGCTCCGGCTGAATAGCAGAACTTAAGAAACAGTTAGATGAACTGATGGAGAAAGGGTTTTTGCGCCCAAGCAGTTCACCTTGGGGCACACCGGTTCTGTTCGTGAAGAAGAAAGATGGTAGCTTCAGGCTATGCATTGACTACAGGGGGATTAACAGAGTCACAGTGAAGAACAAGTACCCTCTTCCAAGGATAGACGAGTTATTGGACCAACTCCGAGGTGCTACTTGTTTCTCCAAGATTGATTTAGCTTCGGGATACCATTAGATTCCGATTGCTGAAGAGGATGTCCGTAAGACAGCCTTCAGATCGAGATACAACCACTACGAGTTTGTGGTCATGCCCTTCGGATTGACCAACGCCCCTGCAGCCTTTATGAAGATGATGAATAACATTTTCAGAGATTACCTGGATGAATTTGTTATAGTCTTCATAGACGACATCTTGATCTACTCAAAGAATCAGGAAGAGCACAAGGACCATATGAGAAAGGTTTTGGATAAGCTGCGGGAACATAAGTTGTTCGCCAAGCTCAGCAAATGCAGCTTTTGGCAAAGAGAAATTGGTTTCTTGAGTCACGTGGTCTCGAACAAGGGAGTATCCGTGGACCAAGAGAAGATCAAGGCCATTGCGGACTGGCCCAGACCAAGGAACGCAACAGAGATCAGGAGCTTTCTCGGACTGGCTGGATACTACCGACGGTTTGTTAAGGGATTTGCCAGCATGGCTCAACCGTTGACAAAGTTGGCCAGGAAAGATGTTCAGTTCGTGTGGACAGAAGGCTGTGAGGTGAGTTTCAGCAAACTCAAGAAGATGTTGACGACTACTCCAGTATTGGCTCTTCCTATGGACAGCGAGCCATACATGGTGTACACAGATGCATCCAAAGTTGGACTTGGGTGCGTATTGATGCAGCAAGGCAAAGTGATCGCGTATGCATCTAGACAACTAAGGAAACACGAAGGGAACTATCCAACACACGGCTTAGAAATGGCTGTTGTCGTGTTTGCGCTGAAGATATGGCGGTCTTATCTCTATGGTGCTAAGGTCCAAGTCTTCACGGACCATAAGAGCTTGAAGTATATCTTAACTCAACCAGAGCTGAACCTTAGACAGAGGCGTTGGATGGAGCTGGTTGCGGATTACGACTTGGATATTGCCTACCATCCGGGAAAGGCGAATCTGGTCGCGGATGCCTTGAGCTGGAAGAGAGTAGCTTCGACTTCAGAGAAAGACATGGAGGAACTGGTTCACATGGTTGGAACCTTATGATTAGCTGCCTTGGCTGACGAATTGGAACCGTTGGGTCTTGGTGCAGCGGATCAGGCGGATTTGTTGTCCCGAGTTCGCCTTGCACAGGAAAAGGATGAAGATCTGATCAAAGCTTCCAAGAACGAGAAGATGGAGTATCAGACTTCAAACAATGAGACGATTCTGGTTAATGGCCGAGTGTGTGTTCCTAACGACAAAGGATTGCGGGATGAGATCCTAAAGGAGGCACATCAGTCAAAGTTTTCGATACATCCAGGAGCCAATAAGATGTACCGAGACTTGAAGAGATACTATCATTGGGTTGGAATGAAGCGTGATGTTGCAAAATGGGTAGCTGGGTGCCCAATCTGCCAAATGGTTAAGGCAGAAAATCAAGTTCCGAGTGGACTACTTCGGAGTTTACCCATCCCAGAATGGCCTTGGGATAAGATCACGATGGACTTCGTGACTGGCTTGCCAATCAGGAATGGCAAGGACGCTATCTGGGTGATAGTGGACAGATTGACCAAGTCCGCACACTTCTTGGCTATCAACAAAACAGACAATGCAGCGGTGTTAGCCAAGTTATACGTGGAACAGATCGTCAGACTTCATGAAGTTCCGGTAAGCATAGTGTCAGATCGAGACTCCAAGTTTTATTCGGCCTTCTGGAGAGCTATGCAGAAGTCGATGGGGACCAAGGTCCATATGAGTACAGCATATCATCCGCAAGCGGATGGACAGTCAGAGAGGACAATCCGAACACTTGAAGACTTACTGCGATCTTGTGTTCTAGATTGGGGAGACAAATGGGTTCAGTACTTGCATCTGGCAGAGTTTTCTTACAACAACAGCTATCATGCAAGCATTGGAATGTCGCCTTACGAGGCATTGTACGGACGTTCGTGTAGGACACCGCTATGCTGGACCCAAGTGGGGGAGCGCAACATATTTGGCCGAGATTTTGTAGAAGAGACAACTGAAAGAATCCGAGTCTTGAAACTGAAGATGAAAGAGTCTCAGGACTGACAGAAGAGTTATGCAGACAGACGCAGAAAAGACCTTGAGTTCGAAGTAGGAGACATGGTATATCTCAAAACCGTCACCTACAAAGGCAAGGACCGATCCTCAAAGAATGCCAAGCTGAGTCCAAGATACATGGGGCCGTACAAGATCCTGGAAAGGATTGGAAAGGTCGCCTACAAACTGGAGCTGCCCTCATTGATGGCTCAGTTCCATAACGTCTTCCATGTATCTTTGCTACGAAAATGCATAAGGAATCAAGACAATGTGGTTCCTGAACCACCATCTGACTTGAGAGAGAACCTTACTGTGGAGGGACGACCAGTTCGGATCATTGGTAGAAAAACCAAACCTGAAGGCAGAAAGAATATCAAAATGATCCAAGTCGTTTGGGACTGCGATGGAGAGGAAGAAACGACTTGGGAGCCAGAGGCGAGAATGAAAGCTGAGTTTCCAAAGTGGTTTGACAAACTCACGGAAGATTCAGGAAGAAAGACTCGAGGACGAGTCTGAGCCAAGTGGGGGAGAACTTGTAGCGACCGTGTTCCGAAGATCGATGTTAGGATGATCTGAGGACTGACTGGCCGAACTGTGAGAACGTACTGAATGGATTGGATGATGCTAGAAAGAGCTGATCAGAGTTCAAAGGACTTTCCGTGGGTGGATGGGAGAACTTGGATCGGTGCCTGATTAGTAGTGACTAGAGCGGAACCATGTACCCGATTAAAGCTAAGAACGGATCTGTTTTTGAGCCAAACAAAGCTCCATCAGTCGGTCTTACGCTCGGGTTATTGGACAGGCTGTTCGGTTTGTGGAACTCAGGATGTTCGGACAACTCGATGAAAATCCAGACAAAGCGGAATTTTCGGACAGCGATGATCGGATCCGGACAAGTGTTGTTGGATTCGGACAAGACGGTTGAACTGGTCGGCTAGACAGCGATTGTCGGAAATCAGACAAGGCGGTTAAGACTGTCGGCGAAGCTGAGCTGATTTAGTAGTATCAGTCTGATTGGGACAAGGCAGTTAGAGTTGTCGACTGGATCAGTCAGCTCTAGCTCGAGTTTCGTCTAAGTAAAACTGGCGGAAACAGTTAAAGTCTGAAAAGGGGGAAAACTCGCGCTGGAACGCTTTGGAGCGCGGGGTGGCGGTTACAGATTAAGAGCCACGTGTAAAATAAGCGGGAATGGTTATCTTGGCAGTTTCTCGGGCCTAAACCGCCCAACTGCCCATTTTAATAGTCTCATTTGTCTTATTCCGCCATTTATGTACGAAAAACGGGAAGAAAGAACCAGAGAGAAACTCAGAGAGAGAAAAGTCCGATTAAGAGAGAGTTTTTGATATTTGGCTGGATTGATCAAGTCCAAGTCAAGAACGATCGTCTGTGGGGTGAATCCGACTGTCTGAACGTTCGTAGATCCGACGGAAACCGCTCAAGAGGTGTCAGAAGAGACCGAATCAAACAGAACAAACCGACTCTAAGACAAAGGTGAGTGCGTGACCGTGGCCTATCGTACTGAATCATAGTCTGATTGATAGGAATTATTCTATGTACTGATTGCTTGTCTAATTCGAATTATCTGCCAAGTTCTGGCTTGGTCCGAGCAGTCGGTTCCTTCCATCGACACATCTGGATCAGATCATTCACCTAGAGCCGTATTGGCCTACTAAGGCTTGACTGAATCTGATGGCGTGCTGGCTTGGAACGATTGTGTCGGCTAAGTAACTGACTGATGATATGCATGTCCGTTTATTGACTGATTGACTCGATTGCTTTACTTGGCTGAGTGGGACGGAATGACCACTACAAGAAATATAGGTATTGGTAGCAGTTCGCGGTAGCACGAATTCACGAACTGCTACTAAAAGTGTCAAAATCCGGATCCTAACTCTATCGTAGCATTAAAAACGGGCTACGGATATTTTCACTTAATAAAGCCTAAAAATCACCACTATAGCGGAAAAGTCATGTTGGAGGCAAAACACTTAGCGAAAATTTTAGCTTTTGTGCCATTTAGGTAGAGTTTTTATTTCTTCTTTACAAAAAAAAATCACTCATTCTAATTCATAGAAAAAAAACTATTCTCTCATCTTTCTCCTCCTCCATAGTCGAACTTATTTCTCTAATTAATTTGGGTTTCTTTCTTCAACTTTGACAAAAAAAAGTCGTTTCCTTTTCCTTCTCTGCTTCGACGTTGCTTGGATTGACTGAAACCCCATTACTACGGTGTTGCAACTGGAGATTTCCGCTTCGCCGCTGCTAGGATTCTCTCCTCACTGCCAACTCCTCACTGAAATTAGGGTTCATAACCTTTGATCAGTGTTGATTCTTGTGGTTCAGTTTCTCCAAATCGGTACCAATCTTCAAGATCGCAAAACCCATAATGATTTTTTCTTTATCTTCCCCTTTGTTGCTTCGTTCAAGTTTACACTTCCATGCTTCTTCCCACCAATCCATTGTTACAGCAAGAAGAAGTATCACCTTGTTCCACCGCCACCAAATTCGTTGTAATTTCACAAAGTTGCTGCCTTTTTCTGCAAATTGACAGTGTTGGCTAATATTTTGATATCTGCAGAGTCTATCAAAGTCAGGAGGAGGAGGTTTGCTTAAAAATTTAGAGCATGAGGATGATTCTTCTTCCTCCAGACAAGGTGTGCAAGTCTTTCCTTTTTCTCTCCCGTAGCCTTGGATTGTCTCTAATGCTTGGTATTTCTCAGGGAGAGGTTTATATACGAGGAAAAAAGCGAGCTGGTTTGACAAGTGACAAGGAGGTTTCAGGGCTTTGCATTGGCCTTCTAAGTGCTCTTTTCATGAGTAGTGTATGTTTGGTTTGGAGTGTGTGTATCTGGGGTTAAGTCTCTGCATTTGTATTTCTTCTTTTACTTTGTGTCTTTGCGTGAATCTATGAATGAAATCTTAGAGCAGCACTGCCTCTGTTTCGTTTCATTTCTATGGATGATATTATCTTTTCTATTCAAGAACTGGATTAATTAACCCGCTTGCTTACAGGTGCTGCTACCAAGTAGTGGGCATTGGAACTTGGAAGATGGTACTAACTCTGTCGCTATGGATAAAGAGGTGAAGTAAGTACATATATATGTTATCTTTGCTCGTTTCTCTTTATTGAAAGTGTTCCTGAATTTTTAATGTTGAAACTACAGTGAGAGTCAACTTTGAGTTTTTGAAGAAACTTGGAGTTGATTGGTGGTGTTTCTACACGTGAGCTGTTTGCTTTGAACATTGGGTTTGCAACAGTGAGAAGAACCAGAAGGCTAAAGACTCTAGCTGAATATGTCATGCAGTTGGTTCTTATATGTAATATCTTTTATAAGCATTAGGAATCTTAAACATTCACAACTGATTCACGGATGGGAGTAATGTATTACACGTTGGGGAGGTTTATGTATATTTTAGTGCACGCTGCAGCACTTGAGATGGTTTAGTTTATTAATTATTCAAGAACATACAAGATATATAAATGTATATCTAAAATACTATTAATCATACTCTAAACCCTTAATTTTTAATATTTAATCATAAAATCCAAATATACCAACAAATAATATGATATAATTAAAATCTAACACTAATAATAAACTAGAAATTTTTTTTTGCTTCAAGTTCTAAACCCTAAACATACCATAAATTCCAACATCCAACACTTACAATAAACTTCAAAATGAACATTTGTAGAAATTTATAACTAAAACAAAAGCATATTACTTAAAAAATATATAAATTTTCAACATGTAATTTAAAAAAAAAAACAAAACCTAAACCTAAACCCTAATGTTTGATGTCAGTGTAATACTTGGAAAGATTCTATGTAAGATGTATCTATTATGAATTTAATGCAATATATGTTTTAGTTATAAATCAATTTGCAATTTGCAATTTATAATTTATAAAATATAATCTTAAATTTAAATTCTAAATCTCAAACACTAAATATTTAATCTACCCCCTACATCTAATACCCCAAACCTCAAACCTATGATATAAATTTAAAAACCAAACTCCAATTATATTCAAAAACTCAAACCATATACTTGATCCTAAATCTTAACCATGTACCTAATAGAACTTATATCCAATATATAAAAACATTTAATAGTTAAAATCCTATTTTTTAAAAGATTAATTTCATATTTTAAATATATACTTTAAACAATCATCCCCCAAACTCTAAACCCTGAATGATAAATCTAATCTCCAAATTTATTTATTTTCATTTTAACTCAAAATCTTAAATGTAAACTTTAAATCTATTTCGAAACTTTAATTTCTGATTTTCAACTTAAACCCTAAACTCTATTTCATATACCTCAATATCAATAACAAAGTTTAAAATTTAAAATTTAAAACTATAAATTTAATTCTAAAGATTAATTTTTAACATTTAAATTGTGAAATCTAAATCTTATTTTTTTCTCAAAATTTTATCATAAATATTCTATATATTAAACACACAAAATAGAAAAGGAAAAAATGGTGTTCCAAGAAAAAAAGAATAAAAAAAAAACAACAAAACAATCTGATTGGTCAACACATATCGGCCAGTCACGTTTAAGTGCGAGGATCAAGCCTTATAAAATAATAGCCGTCGATAGAAGTGAATCCAATGGACAAAAATGCACAAAGATGAAACACTTTTCTCTCTCTTACAATATTCTCTACGAATCTTTCATTTTTCTTTCTAGATCTACAAAAAAATCATTTCTCCTTCTCTTACGATTCTTCTTTTGATTCTCTCACAAATTTTCATAACTTTTAATCTATACCCTCCATCTCTGTTATGAGGAATCAAATCCTCTTCATTCTCTTTTTTTTCGAGATCTCTCGAATCATCATGTTGTTGTTGATGATAATCTTCCTTGAGGTAGGGATTACGTCCAAGGGATCCGGTTTGGTTCATGAGATTAGGGTTTATTGTACCACCACCGTTGTTGTTGCCGTGTGTATTCACCTCCTCACCACCACACATTTCAACTTCACGTTCTCATCATGTTCTTATAAATGTGTGATTAATTTTTGTTTTGTGTACTGATTTATTAAGAAGCAGGGAAGGAGAAGCAGTGGTGGGACATAGCAATGTCTCCCGTCAAGCGTGGTGTGAAGGTGATATTCTCATAGAAAGTCTTTGTCTTTGTCTCGATGCCATTCCAAGGAGATATCCTGCCAGAGTCGGAACGCGCCGGAGTCGAAGAGGGAGTGGAGTCGGAACGTGCTGGAGTCGATTGTGAAGGAGCCGGTAAAGGTGGCAGAGGTGGGAGCTCTACGGCAAAGGAGGCTGAGGGGCAAAGAGTTAGGGATTTCTAGGTTTAATTTTTTTGGTTTACAATTAAACCAATTTTGGTTTAATGTTGTTTTGGTTTAATGTGTAAACTGATTTTATTTGTAAAAAGATTATAATTAATAAATAAAATTGAAATTTTATTTGTAAATTGAGTTTTGATTTAATTCTAATCAATTATTTTAATTAATTAATTTTAATTAGTTAATTTTAATCAATTAATTTAATTAATTTTCATCAACTAATTTATTTATTTTTAATTAATTAATTTATAATTATAGCATTATATCTACATCATTATAAAATATTTTATAACACTAAAAATAAGCTATGAAAAATTATATCATAGCAAGAATCAAATGTTATAGAAAATTAATCTATAGCTGACGATAAACGCTATAATATGTCTATTTATTATAGCACACGAAAAACGCTATAATAAGTGGGGGGTCTATTATAGCTGCGGCTGTCACGGCGTTCATGGAAACGCTACGAAAACGATATGGTAGTACATTCTCGACGCTACTAATGCCGATATTTTTTGTAGTGGACCGCTCTCACTACGCATACTGTTTGCTTATGCCTCCTTGTTTGGATGCAGATCAGGACCAGACCCGAAAGGGTAAAGACATAGCTTGAACGCGAGACAAAGGCAGGAAGGAAGGATGGTGGGTTTGGATAGATATAGGACGAGTTTAACATGTAATAGCCTATAGAAAACTGACTTGTTAACTAGAACCTTAGATTATTTATTCAAATCGTATTATTCTTTACTTGACTGTGTGAAAAAGAACTAACACTCTGAAATAATTCTAAGTAAAGAAAAATATGAAAATGACCCAAGTCTGATCGAGGAAGTCAAGCCAGACTCGTACTGATGTTACGAAAAAATGGGTCGGGTCCTTTCACTGAGCCCCTGAGGTAAGACATCAACGACACACGAGATATCCAATGGATTGGTGTGTGATTGGGTTTGAACTAAATGAAGAAAATCACCATATAGATTGATGGGAAAATTAACCAAGACAAGAAAAAAAACTAGCGTAAACTTTAACAGAAACAAGACACAAAATGTCTTGATTTTTAATTTGTTAACTCCGCCAGTGAACGTAGGTCTTTCCAAAAAATATAAAAAATACATAACATTAACAAAAAAAAGACAAGAAACACGAACAACATCAACCACCAACATCGCCACCAGAAAAGAGAAAAGAAAATGAAAATTTTAACAAAAACAAGACACAAGAAGTCTTGATTTTTGCGTGTGTTAACTACACTAGTTAACATAAGTCTTACAAAAAAAAGAGAGAAACACGAACACTATTAAGCACCAGCATCTCCACAAGTCTTAACGACGCTGAATCAAGTGAATGGTCGAGTCCTTCTTGATGTTATAGTCAGCCAAAGTCCAACCATCCTCAAGCTGTTTGCTAGCAAAGATCAGCATCTGCTTGTTCACCGGAATGCCCTCTTTACCCTGGATCTTGGCCTTCACGTTTTTTATGGTGTCAACGTCTTCACATTTCAAGGAGATGAACTTTCCTGTCAAAGTCTTCACAAAAATCTGCATGAGTTGACCATTACGAACGTCTGATCGGGTAGGGTCATCATTGATCTTAAGGTTGATGATTTTGGAGCAATCCGCCTCTATGTTGATAGTGGTCTTTCCATCCACACTCTTTTTCGAAATCTGCATGACATTACCATGAGGAAGGTCGTGTCCAATGTATGGACGTGTTGGAGCTTCGTCGATTTTGAGGTTGATGGTTTTAGAGCTATCGGCGTCTAAGCAGATCGTTGTGTTTCCATCCACAATCTTAATAGAACTATGCATTTTACTAGATGAATGATAAAAAAATTAATATAATTTGCAAAATGCCAAACAAAATCGAATTCTGAGACCAGAAGATCTAACTTTCACTAGAGTTTTTTTTTCTTTTTAAAGAATTGTTTACTCTTGGGACTCTTATTAGGGCTTCCTTTTGTAGACGTTTGGGGCTTGGGGAAAGGAAGGGATTTATTTGTGTAACAATTTCCCATAATGATATCATTTATTCTTTTGACTGCCTTTTGGAAAAGTAGTCTTGAGACCGTTGTGAATAAACTGATGCCTCTTCGGTGCCTTATCCAATATTTTACAAATTACTTGCCAACAATTTTAAAAGTAACACAGACCGTATTAATGTCGATAAATGTTTTTAGCTTAATTTTTTCAACCTTACTTCAGATCAATAAGATGTTTGCTTTGACGTTAGGTTAGAGAAATTCAGTTTTAATGACATTGCTAAAGAGATGGTGAACTGGAAGGGTAAATTAGTTTTTTTTTTCTTTCTTTCTGGACTCAAAAAGTTAAATACAAAATCACTGAAAATATGATGTGGCTTCTAGAATATGCAAAGAAAAATGAATTGATCTAAGCATATTTATGTAATACTCTTTTCCATGGCATGCAGCTCTGATGAATATTTTATCTGAGCATATCTATGTTTCGTTCTTTTGCATGTTGGTAAACCATATTTTGCTCATCAATGGTTTTAAAGATACAGCAAAAAATTACTTCGGTATTCAAATTATACTAGTTTAGGCCCCGTGCGTAGCACGGAAATAATTTTTCTTGCAAAAAAAACTGATTAGTTAAATTTATAAACTGTTAAAAAACTATATATTACACACATCATTTACATATATAAAACGTAGCAGAATAAAATAAAAATAAACATAAATATTACTTTCGATCGTTTTAAGTTCAATACTGACATAAATTACTTTGTCCAAGGCAAATACTAATTTGAAGCTTTCTTAACTACATTTTTTCTTGCTCTTAGGATTTTCTTGTATTTTCTCTAATTCCTAACATGTTTATGAGCAATTTATGTCCTTTCCTTCTTGTTTCCAGTAATTCAATCTAGTGCTTCATTAAAAATCTCCCTGTAAACAATTTTACAAATCAAAGGTCAGAAAAACAATTTTACAAATCCAATCAAAACAATAAGACCTTAAAAAAAAATCAGCATGTAACACGTAATTTAAACTACTTTACACATTAGTTTGAGAATATGTGATCTTTACTACCAAAGTATGCTGCTATAATTTTAAATTCTAACTGACAAATGATAAATTATACACAAGATATGATTGAGACATCAAACATCAAACATCCATTAAAAACTCGAATCAAAATGGCTTTATGAAAGAAATCTGTTCTTAGTTGACACATATCAAAGCGTATTCTTAATTGACACTTACATTGACAAGAAATCTGATCTAGGGAATTAGGGACTCCATTCAAAGGTTGTTTGCAGCTCTATGTTAGAAGAACGACATGATTCTTTAAGAGCTCAACTGCCAACATAGTGCCTGAAAATATGTTAGAAATGTTCTAAGTATGACAAAAATTCTCCGTGATAAATATCCCTCTTTTGAACGTTATGGGCTTTGAAACATTACCTTTCTCACTGTATATTATCTTTCCAGCTTTAGTGAAGATGAACCATAGGAACACATATAGTTGCAGAACAGAGACAAAATCTATCTCAACCACAACATGCACATTGTAGTTAATAATGACTCGGGATGATTAAGTAAAAACCAAAACATATAGCAAGATCCAAAATGGCATTAAAAATTGTAAAAAGATATACATGCTTACGTATCTTGTTCCTCTATTGCTCCTCAAATCTTCCTGATGGAATCCTCCTAATATGACAAACCACACCTAAATATAAGACATACAATACAACTATGTACTTTTCAGATTTAAAGTTGGAACAGAACACCTAAATAAATACGAACATATATATCCTATAAGTGTATTTTTAATCGCATATTGTTTTGATATACAAAAATTAAATACACTTCCGGAATGGATTTAACAATGACTTCATATCAGGTTATAACCTGGTTTTATATTAAAAACCAAACATAATTAAAGCTTTATTTTTCATGAGGCTGCTGCAGACAAAGCATGAAGGATCAATTATCAATCAGTGTAAAGTATTTTCCTATTCAAAATGAATTTTACTTGTTAGAACATGGTTTGAGATCCATATGTATAGTGCTAATTTCATAACTCACCTGAACATTATAAGTTGAATATCTGAAAACGTTCAAGCTTTTCTCCTTAGATTCTTATAGAACGGAAACTTAAGTATAAGTTTTGATATGTTTCCTACAAAAAAGGGTCACGTACATTTAGGATGAAAATATGTATAGAAGATTGAATTGAGATGAAAAAAGAGACGTGTCTAAACCTCTACAACTGCAATTACCTAGAATCCATGAATAGAAGAAAAAGTTACATAAGAGAAGGTAGGAAAGATGAAGTTCATGGTGAGTTTTATAATAGAAGGAGCCGGAACGGTTTTAGAGATCGTGAAATCAATTGGTTTTGGATGAGAAAAACTCGGGATTTTAAAGTGAATGATTTATGCTAATTTTGAATTAGCGGTTTTAAATGGAAATATAAGAGATCGTGGATGAAGAAGAAAAATAGTAGGTAGTTATTATATTTGTTCTAGGCGTTTTCTAGTTTTGACTGATTTTTTTTTTTTAAATTAAATAGTAATTACGTGGCAGATTTTGATTCGATAGGCGATTTGCGATTTAGTATATAAGGGATTATGGGATGCTGACAGGTTCTTCGGGTTTGCTTTTACAACCCTAACAAGAAATGAAGGAGAACGAAAAGCAACCAATAATTTAAAACAATTCAACACAAATAGTAACTGAAGTGACGCTTAAATTAGAAAGATAAGACAGGAAAAATATGAAAACTTTAACAAAAGCAAGTCACAAGAAGTAGGATTATGTGCTAATTCCACTAGTTAGCATAGGTCTTACGAAAGAAACACGAAGAACAGTAAGCACCAACATCGCCACCAGTCTTAGAGACGTAGAATTAAGTAAATGGTCGAGTCCTTCTTGATGTTGTAGTCAGCCAATGTCCAACCATTCTCAAGCTGTTTGTGACCAAAGATAAGTCTCTGCTGGTCCGGCGGAATGCCATCTTTATCCTGGATCTTAGCCCTGACGTTTTCGATGGTGTTGACGTCTTTACAATTCAAGGGGATTAACTTTCCTGTAAAAATCCTTACAAAAATCTGCATGATTTGACCATTATGAACGTTTGATCGAGAATTTCGACGGGTTTGGTCGTCACTGATCTTAAGGTCGATGATTTTGGAGCAATCCACCTCTATGTTGATAGTGTTCTTTCCACTCACAGTCTTTTTAGAAACCTGCGTGACATCACCATGAGGAGGGTCTTGTTCAATGTTTCGACGGGTTGGCTCTTCGTCGACTTTGAGGTTGATGGTTTTGGACCTATCGGCTTGTAAGCTGTTTGTTGACTTTCCATCCACTATCTTAACAGAACTCTGCATTTTATTATATGTACTAAGAAAAAAAAAGTTGAAGACGAGATAATTTGCAAAATGCTAAACAAAATTGAAATATGAGACTAAAGAAGATACAACTCTTAGGTTTCTTTTTATAGACGTTTGGAGGAATTAATTTGTGTACCAATTTCCCATAATGATATCATTTATTCTTTGGGTTTTGTGCGAAAAAAACCTTTGAAAATGATTTTTTTTGCGTATTAAATTGCGAACTTGAAAACCCATAGGTAACCACGAAGTGACGGTCAACCCACAATATAGCTTAGTCGTGTATATTTTTAACTGAAATTAAAACGACGTAGTTTTGAGCAATTTATTTTTTCTGTAAAAAATGCATAATATGAGGATCGAACCCGGGTCACTGGTAAAACCATGATCAACCAAACCATTTATGCTGTCATGTTTCTTCTGTTAACAGTTGAACACAAACTCACTTATACTACTTGTATTCTTCTTCTTCCTCCTTCCTCGTCTGTCAAATGAGCCCTAAGGATGAAGGAGGAGTTGTGGAGATTTCTGATTCCGTGCCGCTCTTTCGCTCCACCTCGCTCTCCTTGCTCCTCTCTAGATCTCGCTAATCATGGTCTCTCTCACTACATAAGTTTTTGAAATTGAATATTGAAAAACTTAGGATCTGAGTGCAGAGTTGCGAATTCTCAATATTGTTGTTCTGTATTTGTCAGGACCGGTACATCCCCATTTGGGGCCCTACTCAAAATGAGAAAAATGTGCCCCATTGTTAAAGCCCAACTAAAATAATACAAAATTTTTAGGAAGAAAAAATACAAAAAACGACTTGGGGCCCTAAGCAGTGGCTTATGCTGCTTGTGCTCTGGGCCGGGCCTGTATTTGTGTTTGGGAGAGAAGCAGTGTCTGTAATACGTGCTCATGCGAATTTTAGTTCATGTTTAATGATGCTAATTAAAGACTTTTAGAAGATACTTTTTGGGAATGTGTGAAACGCGGTATTCTTTAATTAATTATTTTAGTTCATGTTTCTTAAAATGTTCATTGTTCTGTAATTACGTTTGAGATAGATTTAGTGGCTGTGTCGAGACTCGAGAATCATGTGCAGAGGAAAGAAGAAGAAGAATAAATATATCAAATAAGAAAGTGTTCAACGGTTAACAAAAGAAACATGACAGCATAAATGGTTTGGTTAATCCTGGTTTTACCAGTGATCCGGATTCGATTCTCGTATTTTTTACAGAAAAAATAAATTGCTCAAAACTAGGTGGTTTTTATTTCAGTTAAAAATATACACATTCACATTCTTATACACCTATACACGACTGATGGCTATATTACGGGTTGACCGTCACTTAGTGGTTTGACCTTTCAAGTTCGCGGTTTAATATGCAAAAAAAATCATCTTCGAAGGTTTTTTCGCAGAAAACCCTTATTCTTATGACTGTCTTTGGAAAACGTAGTCTTGAGTCGACCGTTGTGAAGAAAATGGTGCCTCTTCGGTTCCTTATCCGAGATTTTACTATTCTGTAAACAATTGTAAAAATAAAACAGACCGTATATCATTTTTAACTTACCAGTTCAAATACGCCACATATATACCATTATTAAAGTCACATTACTTTAAGGTTGAGAAAAGTTGTTAGCATAATTTCTCAACCTTTCCGCAGGTCAGTAAGATGTTTGTGTTGACGTTAGGTTAGACATATATTGACATTGCTAAAGAGATGGTGATGGGCGTGATTCGCTTTTAATAAACTGGAATGGGAAATTAGGTGTGTGTGTGTGTGTGTGTTTTTTTTTTATGCTGGACTCAGTGTTAATATAAAAGCATTAGAAGTTTTTAAATGACCATTTCTTCTGTGATTCGTTTCCATGTGATGGAGAAACCAACGGGTCTTTCTACTATTCAATTGTCTGATCTAAATCTTAATGATTTTTATATCGTTATTAATGGCCTAGAAGAACCCTTTTAAATGTATTGGAAATCATTAGACTGTGAGAAATATTGCACATCAGAAACTGGAGATGATCTTTATACTAATACATGAGCCACTTCATTCACTGTAATGAGTTTGGAATAAAAAATCCAGTAAATTTAACAATGCTGAAAAGAAAAATGTAGAGCTCGTAGATGAGACGTTACTGATAGATAGGGGGAGGTAAGTTAACAACGACACAAGAGATATTTGATGGTTTGGTGTGTGATCTGGTTTGAACTTTAATGAAGAAAATCACCATTTAGATTGAACTAAAAACTCTTCCATAAACTAAGAATCAAAGCTCGTTTAGCTACCAAAAACTCTTTCTTAAACGGTTATTAAAAATTGAATCCCATTTAGACGCACAACAAGCCCTTAAACAGGGAAGGTAATGGAAAAAATGTAAAGTATACAAGAAGAAAAAGGCCACGTAAATAACTGAAAGCAACAACTGAAATAAAGCCCAATGGTAAGGAACGTGCTCCAACGCTGCATCACGCTACCTCAGACGCAGTACTAAGTGAAGGGTCGAGTCCTTCTGAATGTTGTAGTCGGCCAAGGTGTGACCATCCGCAAGCTGCTTTCCAGAGTAGATCAATCTCTGCTGGTCCGGTGGGATACCTTCCTTGTCTTGGATCTTGGCCTTGAAGTTGTCAATGGTGTCGAAGCTGGCCACATCGTTTATGACAATGGTCTTTCCAACCAAATTCTTTGCAAAAATCTGCATGACTTGATCGATCCTAAGGTCGATGCTTTTGGAGCTAGCCACCTCTAGGTTTATCGTCATCTTTCCATCCACAATCTTTTTGGAAATCTTCGTGGCTTTATTACCATGACTAAGGGTTGTGGCTTCTTCGCTGATTTTGAAGTCGATGGATTTGGAGCTATCGACTTCTAGGTTTAACATTGCTAATTCCATCCACATTCTTAAAAGAAATATGCATTCTTAAGACAATTTGAAAAACGTAAAAAAAATCAAAATATAAAACCAAAGAAGATCGAACTTTTACTCTGAATCTTAGCCAAATTCAAGGGAATTCCTTGATTGTATTTATTGATATTAAACGGAATATATATAGTACAAACTTATCAAAAAGTATATTGACAAATATATATACATATCAAAAAGGAATATATACTGATGTTAGGGGTGGACACTTTACCCGATATCCGAAACCGATCCGAAAAACCGAACCGAAATCCGAACTGAAGTAGCAAAATATCTGAACGAGTATTGAATTAGGAGAGATTGGATATCCGAACCCGAACGGGTAATATCTGAACCCGAATGGATATCCGAAGATAAGAACATATCTCTATAATATTCTTTGAGAAGTCAGTTTCCTACGTGGCGCACTCACGTTAACTCTCACGGTGGTTGATTACGATGATACCATTAATGAATCAAATATATATAATTATAATTATTAAATATTCATTAAAATATTATTTTATTTATCTTTCCTTTATCTTTATTTTTCCAAATAACCTATATAATATATTTTTTAATAATTTTTTTAAAAGAAATCAGTTTTCTACGTGGCGCACTCACATTAACTCTCACGGTGGTTGATTATGATGATACCCTTAATGAATCAAATATATATATAATTATAATAATTAAATATTTATTAAATATTATTTTATTTTTCCTTTTTTTATTTATCTTTCCTTTTTCTTTATTTTTCAGATATGTTAAATTTTATTAATATTTTATTAAAAATTAAAAGTTAAAAATTAAATTTTATTAATATTTTATTTATCATATATGTTATTTGAAAAATATAAAATAGAACTTAAATAAAAAAGATATATTAAATTAAATTTTATTCATTTAAGATATCTTAATTTATGTTATTTAAATTATTTTGTAATAATTTGATAAATAGATTGATTTAAATAAAATGCTTAATACTTTTAAAATATATATTATGTTGCTAAGATTATCTTTAAAAATGGAAGATTATTTCTTTACTTTAAAATCAAGATTAGTTTGTGAACTTCCCTTATTATGAATTACACTATATATATAAAAGATATTTTCGTTTTTAAAATTTATAAATTTTCTTTGTTATATTGGTTATTTGAAAAAATTAAAGAAAAACGAAATATATATAAAAAGAAAAAAATATAATAAATATTTAATAATGATAATTAGATATATTTGATTCATTAAGGGTATCATCGTAATCAACCAACGTGAGCGCGACACGTAGGAAACTGACTTCTCAAATAATATTATAGAGATTCATAATACGGAAAGTTCACAAAATAATCCTTATTTTAAAGTAAAGAAATAATATTCCCTTTTAAAATATAATCTTAAACAACATAAAACATATTTTAAATTTATTTAAGCTTTTTATTTAAATCAATCTATTTCTCAATTTATTGCAAAATAATTTAATTAACATAAACTAAGATATCTTTAATGAATAAAATTTTATTTAATCTTTCTTTTTTTTAATTTAAGTTCCTTTTTATATTTTTCAAATAGCATATATGATAAATAAAATATTTCTAAAACTTAAACGAAAATATTATATATATATATATATAATGTGATGTCATAAAAAGGAGAGCTTAGAAAAATAAACTTGATATTAAAGTAAATAATTAATTTTCCCTTTTAAACTTTATCGGTTATTTTTTTATGCAACTTTGTATCTATATTCACTTTATTTTTAAAATTTTATTCAAATCAACATATACAAACTTACTAAGAAATCAAAAAAATAATTACACATCTGTAAAACTAAACTAATACAATGAATACAGTTAATATAATTTGGTGAATTAGGTTAGAAATATTATACATGAATTTGACGGAATATATGTAACAAAATATACCCACAAAATGAGTAACTAAATCAATCCAATTTTTTTATACAAAGTCAAATAATAAATCATATATTTTATTTAAAAAATATTTTCTACTTATAAATTATGGAACGACTCAACATATTACTAAATAAATATGAAATTCTGAAATAATATTATAAATATATTAACCAACTATTACAGTTAAGTATTTTGTATGACTTATATATATGCATAAGGTGTCAAAAGACTATAATTGATATATTTATTATTGTGACTTTGCATCAATCAACACTTTAGTGTACTTTTACTATTTGATTCTCAAAATAACATATATTAAATTATAAATAATCTTACTAAAATATATTTACAAATCTAAGACAATAATCAAACTACGTGAAATAACAAAACTAATCAAAATTTTAATCTGTGTAACAAAAATATTTTAGTTGAATTGGAAAAATAAATGTTCTCTAATATATCCAAATAATAACTAAACAGTCGAGATATTATATATCCAAAATTATACGTCTAATTGACTAACTAAAATAACATAATTTTATTTAAAATAAGCCTTGCATTTTGATTACAATATAAATAACATAATAATTAAAAATTAAAATAAAATATTTATAAATTATTATAATATATTTACTTATCAATATGTATACCCGTGCATGAGCACGGGAAAATCACCTAATGTATAATTAACCATATATTTCTAGTTTACATATCTCATTTTATATAAAATATTTATATTGATACTACACATACTTTAAGTTCATATGATATACATATAATTATACGAGAAAATAATTTGTTACTCACTTAAAATGCTTGTCAAACTTTTTATTTAAAGAATTAACAAAAAGTTACATCCAAAATTTAAAAACAATAACAAAATTAATGTCTTTTTAGTTTTCAAAATGTTATGTCCAAATCTATTAACCATTCAATCTATTAAAAATAAAAAATTAGTAAAGTGAAAGTTATATTTTTAAATACAAGAAATTTGAGAAATGAAAAATTAAATTTTTTTTTCAAAATCTAAATATCCGAACCCGATCCGAAATAACCGAGCCCGAACTAAAAATACCCGAACCCAATTCGAAGTACAGAAATATCCGAACGGGTTCTATATCTCTATATCGAAATACCCGATCCGAACCCGAACTGATATATAGTATACCTCCTCGTTTTTCAAAAAATACCTTTTTTATCTTTTGCAAGATCCAGTGGACTTCCAGGGCCAATCTTTTGAAACCTTTTATAAGAGCATGAACATCCCAAGGTTCTTAGGGAGATTTTTTGACAAAATATGGGCTCCACTAACGCGTGGATCTCATAAAAATTTAAAAACCACTTCCTAAAATCACCAAATAAAGATCGGTAATTGGGGGATTTTGGTACTGTTTACGGGCCCTACCGACACGTGACTGCCCGCGATTGGTTTATTTTTTTTTTTTTTAGAAAACACAAAAAAAAACTTAAGGATCCCTTGCGATAATCATGGTCTAAGGAAGCGAAGAAATTAATAAAATAAAATGTTTTACAAAAATATACACAAAATAATGAAATTTGTTACAGACCAAAATGTTTTAGTACGACTCCAAACTATTTTGCAAGATTGCCGTTATTAGGAAACAAACAAAATCTTCTCCACCATTGATAAACAGCTGAGGAATCGTGTCCAGAGCTTTCGCTACTCAAACCCTCGAGCCTCCTCCGCGATGATGCAACTTTGGTTTTGGTTTCTCAGATCATAGATTCCATCGTCGTTTCCTTTCCCACCGTAACTCTCTACCACTGGGCCTTTTTTAATGAAGTGGGCCGGAAAAGTTCCATGTACTTTAATTTAACTCTACTGGACCTTGTCCTTTTAAACTATGGCCTTTAGGCATGTAAAACATTTTATTTATCCTGTCTTCAATATGAATGTCTTTAATATTAATGTCTTTTTACAAAAAAAGAAGGAAACAAACAAAAATATATATATGATGAGAAATTGCTACAACCGTATAAACCCATAGCATTTTTAATTGTTGATAAGGGTTATGTCTAAACATATAGAATGTGTATTTATTGTGGAAAACGTAATTGAAAATATCTTTAAATTGATTAAAATAGTATTAAATAAAAATATATAATTAATAGAATAAAATAATTATAACAAAGAATTGTGATAATAATGTAACTCCGAAAACCATAAGACTACATATAAACGGTTAAAAGTAGGAAAGTATAGCTCAGCCTTTTTTTCAAAAGTTATGAACTCAGAATCAGTCGTGTAACAGAAAGATAACATCGTTGATTGGTGATGAACCAGTGATGCCCTACTAGGGACCGTATACTTAGCTGGGGATTGCAAACAGACCCAACCTGTCTCCTATGTTCTACTGAGCCTGAATCCAGGAACCATCTCCTCTTCAACTGCTGTTTCTCCCTCTCAATTTGGACGGCCCTATCCCGTCGATGCTCTCTTCAAGCGCTACCTGACTGGGACCAAACCATCCTACAACTGACTTCTCTTCGAACGGGTAAGCTCCATCGTCGTCTTGTAATCATAGCCTGGCAAGCAACGACCTATGCGATCTGGACATAACGCAACTCTCGTCTTCACCGCTCAGTCTTCCGCTCAACTGACTCCATTACAAAAAACATCATCACTCAAGTCACAAACAGGATCTCCTCCTTCAGACCATCTAATCCAGCAATAAGCTCCAAGTTGATGCAAATTTGGTTTTCAACTGAATGATCGAGACTCTTCACGATCGCTCTGCCCTTCGCAAACTCCGTAACTTTCACTCTCCGTAACCTCCTACCTAATGGGCATCAACTGGTTTAATGGGCCTAATTACTCTTTTGATTTCTGATTTCTGTTTAACAAAAACTGGTCTTACCTACTTAAACTAGCTTTGGGCTTGTAAACATTTTAATTCTCATGCATTTTAATATATGAAAGCCAAGTTACAAAAAAAAAAAAAAACATCATTGATTGGTCCAGCTTGTAGATAAATAGCTTTTTACATATGGATAGAAAAACTACGTACTCTGAGATTCAAAGAACGAATGTATAATAAACCACAGCTTACAACTAACATCATCTTTGTGCACTACACTCCTTAGAAATGCTTAAATGAAAGAAACACTAGACTCTGGTAACAAACCACCCTTGAGAGGACAAAGCAAAAAAAAAAAAACAGTGATTCTGAAAGATGCAAGCAAAGTCCATTTCAGGAAAAGTCTATCAACAAACACATGAATCTCCATTCACATACTTATCAAAAAAAAAAAAAAAATGAATCTCCATTCTACAAAACTTAAAAGACAGAAGATATTATAAAGGTAAAATCTTAGTCTAAACACATTTCCTCTAACATGTCACATTCTTCAGTATAGCAAAAGAAAAATTGAAATTCACCGGCATTCATCAAAGTCATCTTTGCTGTTGCTCATCCGAAGCATCTATGATACTCACCCTTGTCTCCTTCTTCCTCAGCTTATCACTATCTCACTACGGTCATCTTCTACCGCATTATCGACGCCGGATATCTCATCTTTTTTTTTTTTTGATGAAATTTTCAATTTATTGATCAACGTTGGAAAAGTGCTTACATGACTGTGTTTTCTTTTAAACTAATGTAATAAAAGGGTACGCTACGCTATCGCAGCTCTGTTGGCTTCCTATGCCATGTGAGCTTCAAACCAACGAACCATTAGTTCCCGCAACTTTGGGTTCATATGATATTTTGTAGACATGATGCAATTCCTCACCGCTTTGTCGATCACTCGAGCCAGCTGTGCCACCGGCTTTGCCGTGATTTTGTGCTTCCTATCATTACGCTCCCGCCAGATGAAGTAAATAGAAACTTGCAGCACCAATCGAAGCAATATAAACGTTTGTCGGTCATGCGTTCCAGAGAGCATCTGTAGAATAGTTGTCTCCCAATCCGGGTTCGGTTCCACTCCTATCAACTTCCCCACAACCTGCAGCCATAGAGTGAACGTATACGGACACGCGAAGTAAAGATGATCGCGCGACTCCTCCGGTTCTCCACAGAATAGACACCCTTGAAGGCGGCCCCATTTACGGAGACGCTGACCAGTTGCGAGCCTGTCCTTGAACGCTAGCCAGGTGATGAACGCAAATCTGGGAACGCCTTGCGCGAACCAAACCAGTTTAGTCCATAGGACCTTATCATGTTGCTGTCTTATCTGCCGCCATGTTGCGCTAGAGCTGAAACTATCTCCATAGTCATCTGGCCCGAGTTTCCATAGAACTCCATCATTTACACCCGCGGAGAGTGTCACCTGAGACCTACGCACCTCTTGCACTAGCGTTTGGATTTGTCTGTCTCTGCATCTTCTAAATCTCCATTCTCTGTCAACGAGTACCTCATTTATTGTTGCATTCCTAGGAATGCCCAGCTTTTGCGTGCCAATCTCTCCCGTAATCTCTATCAATCGACCCCTGTGATGCCATAGGTCTGTCCAAAACCTCACTGTCATACCACTTTTTATGTCCATACGGATGAAACTGCGTGCGTGATTTTTGAACCGTAACAGTTTCCTCCACACCCATGATCCAAGACCAGTATCCTTGACGTCCCATAGGGTCTCATCACGAAGTAGGTATTTATTCAAGTGCCCCATAGAGATAAACCCTGAGACATTACCCACCAGATTAGTTTCAAGATAAATACCTTATTCACATCGGTTAAACGCCTAAGGCCAAGTCCTCCTTCCTCAAACGGTTTACAAATCTCCACCCACGCTATCTTAGCCATGGACGTGTTATTTGGTGAACCACTCCAAAGAAACGCCGAGCACATACTTTCTATTTCGTCAATGCAAGCCTGTGGCAAGCAGAATGCCGCTGACCAGAAATTTGTGATGCTGGCAATGACAGACTTGATGAGCTGAAGTCTACCCGCATACGAAAGAGCTCTGCTTGTCCACGAATGGAGACGCGCACATATTTTGGTTAGGAGAGGTTCATAGTCCTGCTTTGTCATTATCTTTGTAGTGAGAGGGAGTCCAAGGTATCGGATTGGCAAAGCCGAAACTGAGAGCCCCACAGCCAATGCCTCATGTTCCAGAGCATGTTTCCCCCGTCCCGCTGCAAATGCCGTCGATTTAGCAGCATTGATTTCCAGGCCAGACATACCTGCGAATTTATCAAAGACTGATAGTGTACCTCGAAGCGATGCTGTAGACCCGTTGGTGAAAACCACTATGTCATCAGCGAAACTCAGGTGTGATAGCCTGATCTCTTTGCAGTACGGGTGGTATCCAATTTGTCCCTCCGCTGCTGCTTTATTGAGGAGCTTCGAGAGAACATTACTTACTATGACGTATAGATACGGTGACAGGGAGCATCCCTGCCTTAAACCCCTGCTGCTCGTAAAAAAACCCTCTAACTCACCATTCACCGATACCGAAAACGCCGCCGTGTCTATGCATCTCATAATCCATGTGACAAAAAGATCCGGATAGTTCATTGCTCGCAATGTCTCCTCAATGAATGACCAGCGGACTGTATCAAAGGCTTTGGCTATATCCATCTTGATAGCTGATCGCGGTGAAACCGAGTCGTTGTGGTAGTCTTTCACCAGTTCTGTCGCTAGGAGGACGTTTTCCAGTAGCAACCGTCCCTCCACAAAAGCACACTGGTTAAGCTCAATAGCCTCCGGAAGTGTAACCTTTAGCCTACGAGCTATGATCTTGGACACAACTTTATAAATGACATTGCAACACGCAATAGGCCGGAAATCTGTCATTTTTATCGCGTCCTTTGTCTTAGGAACCAAGGAGAGGATCGTAGCGTTTATACCATGAGGCATGAACCCGTAGATGAAGAAAGACTGAACAGCGGTGATGAAGTCTTTTCCAACCACTGCCCAAGCTGCTTTGTAGAATTCCATCGGATAGCCATCTGGTCCCGGAGCTTTGTTTGTTGGCATAGAGAAGAGAGCTTCCTGTATTTCCGCCGGTTGCACCGGAGCCTGCATCTTTATTGCGTCCTCATTAGTGCATCGGTGTTCAATCAACTGACTGAGCTCCTCATGCGTAGTTCTCATCTCCACCTGATGGGATCCATTTAAGAAAGTCTTGAAATGGTCCACTGCTTCACGCTTTATTTCAGAGGGTGTTGTTAGGATTTCACCGTCATTAGTTACAATTCTTCTGATCGTATTGCCGATGTTCCGGCTCTGAGTTACCTTGTGGAAAAATCTTGAGTTCCTGTCTCCAAGCCCCAACCATTGTACTCTAGATTTTTGATAATAGAATTGCTCCTCAATACCCGATATATGATGCCAATGCTCCCACGCATCTGATGCAGCCTCAAAAGTGGACGTTTGGGGACTCTCCATTGCCTCCGTCTGTTTAGCACACAGATCCTCGTAAGCCATTTTGACCCGTTCGGGTAGATCACCATATAAATCTCTATTCAGACCTCGCATTTCCATTTTAAGAGCTTTCAGTTTCTCCTGGAGTTTACCAAGTGCAGCGCGTGAGTGGAAGAGAGGTGGAGACTCATTCCATATCCGTCCAACAACTTCAAGGAATCGAGGATGGCTGGTAACGTGAGTGAAGAATTTGAATGGCTTTGCGTTACTCGGAGATATATCACGCAGCTGAACGTGCATACGTAGGTGATCAGAGACTCCTCCCGCTTCAAACGTAGCAAATGATTGGGGGAAAACATTTATCCAGCTGCTATTTGCCATGACCCGATCTAGCTTCTTACTAATGGGATTGTCGTCTTGGCAGTTTGTCCAGGTGAAAGTTGGGCCAACCTTAGCGATGTCCATCATGTCGCATTTCAGCACCACATCTTGGAAATCCTTTATCGCATTCCTGTCCACTCCGTTGTTCATAGAACCAGATTGTTCCTGTGACGTTAGTGCTACATTAAAGTCACCCTGTATGATCCACGGGTTTTGCCCGACAGACCTCCCAATAATCTCCATCTCACGCCATAGTTCCCTACGCTCGTTTGCTTTGTTGAACGCGTAGACGAAGGAACAGAGGAACGTGTCTCCTGACTCCTTGTATTTCACCCACAAGGTGATAATTTGCGCACTGGTAGAAACCAAGTGCACATCAACCTCATCAGAATAACAAACCCAGATGCGACCCAGCCGATGGTTGGAATAGTTGTGAACAAATTTCCAGCCCGGAAAAGTAGCATCAAACACTTTTCGAAAATTTTCCTCCTTTACTCTAGTCTCAATCAGACATCCGAAAGACAATTTAGCATCTTTTACCCAATACCGAACTGCCTTTTGTTTGCGTGGTTTGTTGAACCCACGCATGTTCCATGCAAAAATTGAGGACATCATAGTTTCCGGGAGGAAACCTTCTTGCTTGGCTGCTGACCCTTCTGTTGCTGTGCTGCGACCAGTACCAGATCCCTAGCTTTAACTGTGTGTCGCTTAGAACCTCTCCCTCGACCTCGTACCACGGTGTTTTGTTTTTGATTTGACGTTTTTGAACCGCCATTTGCTGGTCGCCGTGTCTGCCCCGTCAGACCAACTACATCACCTCCTTGTGGGTTCTTTTCCAATGCAACGTCCAAAGTCTCCTCTGCAGTATCACTCTGAGAGCTATCATCATCAGAAATCTCACCTTCCTCCTGTAGATCTCGAAGGAGCTGGAACCCGTTTGGTGAGTGGCAACTTTCCACTTCTCTGGCTGGTGAAGTTTTTCCACCGTTACCCGTCACTAAGGCCCATTTCTCCTGATCAGTGGAGTCCCCCTTCTCCTCACAGTCTGTCGCAACACCTGGAGATACTGAGACCCGCTCACCAGATAGGTTCCCCTCCTCCGATAGAGATTTAAGCTCTGCTAGGAGATTTGTTACGATCTCCTTACTAGCTTTCCCTGTGTCTTCATTCTTGTAGGGATCTTCAGATATTTCAGCGTCATTTACTATCAAATTTTCCTCATTCCCAGGTGGAGTTGTTTCTCTCCGGTTCTGGGCTTGACAATCCGTTTCACGATGTCCCCACCGCGAACAGGCTGGACAGCGAGGAGGGAGCCAAGGGTAGCTGATAGAGACTAGAGCGGGGGCACCTTCTCTGTTTTTGAAACTGATCTTGTTAGGTAACTGTTTAGTCAAATCAACTTCCACAAGAACTCGAGCCACATCCATACGTATACACCGTTCCGTGTTGGGATGGAGCTTGATGAATTTCCCTGATGTTCTGGCCAGGAAACTCAGGCCCTTCTTTGAATATAGATAACCTGGAACATTCAATAGATCAACCCACAAAGGCATTGCAGATAGATCCGGGGGGGAACGGGCTGTCTCTGGAGTCCACTCTCCCACCATCAAAGGCACTTCCGAGATATGCCAGAATTTACGGTTAAGAATCCTGTTTCTCGTGGCTGCATCCTCGATTCTGAACAAAACTGTCGTTTTTTCCTATGAATTGAATATCAATCTTGGATCTTTTCCCTGGTGTGTTCCAGATCCTGTTAACCGTAGCATGAATAGGACCGATGTGGGGAGCATCGTTCATAAAGTAACCCACAACAAAAGACCTCCATAAAGGATCAACACCTTCAAAAAGTTCCTCTGGAATTTCCACTTCTGCAACTCCATCTTCCACTACAAACTCTAGGCTTATGTTAGCCATTGATGACCCCGCAACAAGTGCAGAGGAGTAAGACACCTTTCCCTCCTCTATCTCTTCCTTCCCTTTACTGGAATCCGATTTAGGTGGATTCAGATCCTTGATGCCCTTTCCACCATCCGTTCGTGGAGACGCGATCCGGTCCTCCAGATCGATCTTCTTGCTTGTCCCCGCCCATGCCGCTGGAGAACGGAGCTGCTCCTCCAAGTCGATTTCGTTGTTTCTTCCTGCCCCTGCCGTAGAGGATGAGCCAGCGCCTCCGCCGTCTCTCACGCCTTCGTCCACCTTCGCCCCGCCGTCAACCTTCACGTCGACGTCCGCCTTCGCCCTGCCCTCAGCCTTCGTGTTGCCTCCATTATTGCACTTTTTGTCGTCTTCCGTATCGCCAATTATTTCGCCAATCATTTTCACCGAAACTTTTGCAAAATTATGTTCATCTTCACCGTCCTTATCATCAGGAATCCTAACAACCACAACAGAGTAATCACTAACGCTCTCGAACCTCCCTTTTCTGCAAAGTGGTAAGGCCTATTAACGATATGAATCTTAAACGGAATCTTCGCCTCCACCAACGGCTGATCAACGTCGCTCGCCTTCTTGTTAGTCGAAACGATATATAATTGGTTCGAATTTAAAATCCAGTAAATTTAACAAGAGTTATTCTTGGGTTCACCCCCTAGGATGAACCTTTACGTTCACCAACCAATAGAAAATTGTCATTTTAAATCTAGTATCTTTTAATTAAGGAAACCAAATAACTTGGCAAACTATATTATTTTTTTCAAAATAAAATTTAAAAATAAATAAAAATAATATATAAAAAACGAATTCAAAAAAAAAAGGTTGTCAACAAAACACTAAACCCTAAACTCTAATACTAAACCCTAAACTCAAATCCTAAACCCTAAATCCTTGGGTAAACCCTAAACCCTTGGAAAACACTAAACATGTTGTCAACAAAACACTAAACCCTAAACTCTAATCCTAAACCCTAAACCCTTGGGAAAACCTTAAACCCTTGGGTAAACCCTAAACCATTGGGTAAACCCTAAACCCTTAGGTAAACCCTAAACCCTTGGAAAAACACTAAACATTTGGATAAATTCTAAATTATAAATCTTAAACACTAAACTCTAAATCTTAAAAATAAATATTTTTTTTTTAAATAATCTTTTTTTAGAACTATTGTTATTTTTATTTATTTAATTTTTTATTTTTTATTTTAAAAACATAATATAATTTGGCAAGTTATTTTGTTTCCTTAATTAAAAGATAGTAGATCTAAAATGACAATTTTCTATTGGTTGGTGAACCTAGGGGGTGAACCCAAGAAAAAGTCATTTAACAATACCGAAAAGAAAAACGTAAAGCTCCTAGATGATAGAAGGCGGAGGTAAGATAACAATGACACACGTACCCTGACCTATTTGTAGTATATTTGGCAAGCTATTTGTTAGTTTCAATATTTAGATTGAAAAAGGTGAAAAACACTTCCATAAACTATGTATCAAAGCTGGTTTAGCTGTCAAAAACTCTTTCTCAGACGATTATTAAGAAATTGAAGTTAATCTCATTTAGACTCGCAACAAAAACAAGACCTCAGACGCAGTGACAAGTAAAGGGTCATTCCTTCTCGATGTTATAGTCTGCTACGGTGAAGCCATCGTGGAGCGTTCTGCTCTCATATGTCAGTCTCTGCTGGTCCGGCGGGATGCCCTCTTTATCCTGGATCTTAGCCTTGACGTTTTCTATGGTGTCGAAGCTGGCCACATCTGTTATGGATATGCTCTTTCCATTCAAATTCCTTACAAAAATCTGCATGAGTTAACTGATCCTAAGGTTGATGCTTTTGGAGCTAGCCGCCTCTAGGTTTATCGTCATCTTTCCATCCACAATCATTTTGGAAATCTTCGTGGCTTTACCATGAATAAGGGTTGTGTCTTCGTCTATTTTGAAGTCGATGGCTTTGGAGCTGTCGACTTCTACGTTTAACATTGTTTTTCCATCCACATTCTTAATAGAAATCTGCATTTAACCTAGTACTCGCAAGTGAAGGTACGTAAATAAAAGTTTAAGAACAAGATAATTTGAAAAACGTACAGAAAATCGAATTGTAAGACCAAAGATGATCCAACTTTTATTCTGAATCTAGCCAAATTTAATGGAATTCTTTGATTGTATATTGATATTAAGCAGAATATATATAGTACAAGGTATTATGTCAAGACCCTATAAAAAAAGGATACAAACGTATCTCTCTTTTTTTTTGAATCACCAAAAAGATAGAAACTTATCAAAAAAGTATCTTAACAAATATATATCAAAAAGTATATTGACAAAATATGTAAACTTATCTTCTTCTTTTTGAATATTTTAATTGGTGAGAATTTACTGAATTATATTATGTAACATCCCAACTTGGGATGTATGGAAATGTTCAAGAGGATTGATTTGATTATCTATATTATCAAAGTTGACTTACATTTTCCGTGAACTCCAGAATTAAGCGTGATTGGGCTGGAATAGTGAAAGGATGGATGACCTATTGATGTTAGGAGTTTTCAAGGCTCCTAAGACAAATGTTGTAGTATAGTGATTGTCGAACCAGTTCTGAGGGATATTAAAGCACCGAGAATGCTAGTACTCACTTAATCTAAGTGCAACCAATGATTTAGATGTGTTTTCAACTACTACTAATACTAGAAATCAATAACAGAATGATATTTTCTTGACTAAGGGAAAAGAGAACTCATGGGCATAGGGATCAGACCTTGGGTGATCAAGTATCAAACTAAGGATGGCAAATGATCAATCAAACTATCAACCTTAAGTCTAGACACAATTCTAAGCAAGCTCTATGTCTAGATGAATGCTCATTTGCTAACATATCTCAAACATCAAATGTCTTTGGTTGAATAATATGAAAGCAATCATTACTAACAAGTCTATTAGCTATCTTAGCATCTTTAACAACAAATGTCTTTGGCAAAGTATACTAAAAGCCTAGGAGAGTTGTCTCAGGCATTTCATCAAACACCTTTCGGGTGGGAAATGCCTATTGATCAACTTTTGAGTGGCCAACTCAGAAGATGCATTAGAATACTCTACTAGCAAGGAACAAGAATGATCTACACTAAAACATCCTAGAACTAACCTAATCACCCTTGATCTCCCTAACCCATGAATTCAAAAGGTGATTACTCACTAATCTCCATGATTCCTCTTAAACCCATATTGGATTTCAGATTAATCATGTAGAGAAATAGATAAGAAATCAACAAGAACACAAGAACATAACAATCAAAATCCAAGAGATGAACTTCTCAAGAGAGTTTTTGTGTATTTCTCAATAGATCCAAAGATAATCTCTCTGGTGGCTACAGAGTATTAAAACATAGGTTTAGAAAATAAAAACGTGCATCATGAAATGACCAAAAGGCCCTTGAGAAATCATAAGTTCGAGCAGAAATAAGACGCGGAGCGACCTCCGCTCGTCGCTCCGAGTAGTCGCTCCACACTTCGGGAGCGACCTCGCTGTGTCGCTGCGAGAGGTCGCTCCGGACTCGTTCTCGCGTTCCCGAGTGATGAAAATGCGAGCGACCTCCGCTCGTCGCTCCGAGTAGTCGCTCCATGCTTCGGGAGCGACCTCGCTGTGTCGCTGCGAGAGGTCGCTCTGGCTCCATTGTGTTGTCGTCATGCGATAGAAATGCGAGCGACCTCGGGGTGTCACTCTGGCCAAGTCGCTCTGGGCTTCGGGAGCGACCTGGAGTGGTCGCTCTGATAGGTCGCTCCGGGTCAGTTTTCGGCTTCCACCGGGATGAAATGGCGAGCGACTTCTCCGCATCGCTCTGGTAAGGTCGCTCTGAAAAGGCAGGTCAGAGCGACTTGCTGGTGTCGCTCCGGGAAGTCGCTCCCAACGCTCTGCTCGTCCAATGATCATCTTTACACCTCTTTCGAGCTCCAAACACACCCAAATGTCTCCGAGAACTCCATGTGGTACTCCAATACCTGATAAAGACTTATGTATGCAAAATGCAACCTAAACATGGCTAAATCCTAGTCTATATGATCAAAATGCACATGGATGAATGGATAAGATAATGGAAATATACAAGATATCAACTCCCCCAAACTTGTTCTTTTACTTGTCCACAAGTGAACTTTCTAGAACTCATAGGGAGAGAGGTTTGAAGGTGGGAGCTCATAGCCAAAAGAAACACAACTAGTACTCGATTCAACATCTAATCCAGCACGAGCACACTCTCTTATTACACTCTAGCTTCTCTAGGTCTATCTGAACTCTTTTCATCCCTACACTCATCATCATGCATCCACACATTCAAATCAACCAACTCTCACATTCATTAAGCACAAAACATCAGGTGAATTCTTGCAAATGGTAAGTTGGTCCAAGTCATTTGGTTGGGTGAGGGAAGACTTTTATTCAAGTGATTCAAGAGGTTCGAAACATAAAATCTTTAAGGTGGTTTACTCTCGAAACAAGTAGCCTTGACATTGCACATAATATATCTAAGAAAGGGATCAACTCATGCATACAATGCTCAATCTCCATTGTTCTACCCTTTTCCCAAACATACAATTACACAATCATTCTCAAATGCCAAACCCAACTCACATCTCTCACCAAAAGATCCTAAGAACATTAACTCCTTCTCTTTGAAATCTACAAGGGATTTTTCACAACCTCAAAACATTACTTAGCTCCTAACAACTTTGCTAGCCCCCTTTTCTTTCTTTTTCTTTTTTTTTTATTTTTTTTTTTTTTTTTTTTTTTTTTTTTTTTTTAGATGGGGGCCAAGACTTTTCATAACTTGAGCTAGAGGTTTTTCTACTTATCCCAATAAGACAATTCACTTAAACACAAAGAGTCATTTCTTTTCCTTTTTCATTGCTCCCAAATCATAATCACAACTCTCACCTCCCACCTATAGCTAGACAATAGAGTGCCCAATCTAGCAAGAATGAAGATCAAGCATTGTCGTTCCCGATACTCTCAACATTATGCACATGTAAGACTTTCCGAAGAAGGCCTCACTCATCAAACAATGAAAGCTTAAAAGGAGGGAAAGGTTTTGGGAGTGGTCTACCACTAGAGTTTGTCAGAATAAGATTGGCATAAAGGATGTGACAACTCAGGTGTGTATAGCCATGACTCAGTACACAAGGGACCATGAGCAAGAAGCATTAAGTTCGTTTAGTTCAAATAAGGTTGTAGTTGGCTTCAAAGACTGAGTTTCAGCAATCAACAAGTTTCAGGAAGAGTCTTCAAGGCTCGAAGCATACAAGTGTTTTTGAGAGGTGCATAAGCTATTCAGGTGCAAAGTAATGTTCTTTACAAGGCATTTCAAATCATTGCTCCCAATGCAAGTAATGCAACCTATATGCTCTAGACTCTCCTAGAAATGCCAATGATGCTAACTGAATGAATTTTTTTTTATGCAAATATATATGTATAATGCAATGCATGAGACTCAAAATCATCAAAGCAAACGTGATCAAATACTTGGTACCTCCCCCAAACTTAAATGACACAGTCTCTGTGTTGTCAAGGAGAGAGAGATACCCAAAAAGAGAAAACTAATATGCAAAAACGAAATGGTATATACAAGGGAAAGTAGTGGGTTACCTTCTATGGAGAATGAGTAGAGGGAGATGCTCCCTCCTCGTCGTCCTCAGGTGGTAACTCTTCAAGGTGCTCATCAGTAAGAGTGCCCATCTCTTCAATGTAGAAGGCTTGCCCGAACACAGTTGGTTTCTTCATTTTCTCCTTGATGTCAAAGTGGAGAACATGCCCTTTACCCAAATGGAGATCAATCGTGCCCTCTTTCACCTTAACAATTGCTCCTGCTGTAGCTAAGAATGGCCTTCCAAGAATCAATGGGTCCTGAGCCTCCTCACCCATCTCAAGCACCACAAAATCTGTAGGTATCTCATACCTTCCAATCTTCACAGGTAGGTCCTCTAAGATGCCCACAGGGTACTTCACTGAACGATCAGCTAACACCAGAGAGAGTTTACACTTCTTGTACTGAGTGAATCCAAGCTTCTTTGCAACAGACAAAGGCATCACGCTGACACTAGCTCCCAAATCGCAGAGACATTTCTCAAATACCATAGGTCCAAGAGCACAAGGTAGTGTAAAGCATCCTGGATCCTCTAACTTCTCTGGAACATCAAGCCTTTGGATGATGGCACTGCACTCATGGGTAAGAATCATCATGCTTTCCATTTCCTTCTTCTTTGCAGCTACAACATCTTTCAGGAACTTGTTGTATTGAGGAATCAACATGAAAGCATCGATGATGGGCATTGCAACCTGAGCTTCACTCATTTGCTTGTCAAACAAAGCCTTGTACTTCTCTAGCAGCTGCCTCTTGAATCTACCAGGGAATGGTAGTTTGGGTTCATAGGGAGGAGGAACAAAAGAATTCTCACTTGCTGGAGCAAGAACTTCACCATCCTTCACTGTTTTCTTCTCTTCCCCAACCTTTCCTTTACCCTTGGCTTCCACAATCTTCTCCAAGATTTCATCATTGATTTTCTCATCAACAATCACCACTTCATCATCTAAGTTGATGGCCACCTCCTCACCTAGTTTCTCAGCATCCCTGGTGAGGGTTGTAGGAGGTAACTGCTTACCACTCCTAAGGGTGATAGCTTTGGCCTCCTTGGGGTTTTGGTCAGATTTTCCAGGTAGAGATCCTTGCTGGCGAGTCTGGTGAGTGTTCATGGAAGCAAACTGATTCTCTAAATTCTTGACTGTAGAAGCAAGATGTGAGAACTTGTTGTTGAGCTCATTGTAGCTCCCATCAATCTTGGAATGAAGGTTTTTCAACTCATATCCAACATGCTTCTCACTTCTAGTCTGAGACTCCAAGATTTGTTTCAGCAGGGTGTCAGTGCTGCTCTCTTGAGGAGCAGAGGAACCAGATGAGGGGTTTTGCTGAGGTTGATAGCTGCCTTGCTGGTTGTTTCGAGGCGGATAACCACTCTGTTGGTTGTTGGGATAGGATTTCTGTTGGTAGTTGTTGTACTGAAAGTTTGGCTCTTTTTTGTACCAGCTACCATTGTTGTTGATGAAACACAGCTCTTCCTGACCTTCCAAACCCTCAACCTCATGGACAACAGGTGGTGTATCTTGGCTTGGGTTACCAACAAAGTGCAACTGCTCTTGTGTGGCTTTATCAGCAAGGAGGATGTCTATCTTATCCTGTAGAGCTTTCAACTCCTTCCTTGTCTGCTTATCATCTGTTCGACTGCTTCTGTCGTGGTCTCCACTGTAGACTGCATCACTCTTTACCATGTTGTCAACCAGCTCCTCTGCATCTTCCTCAGTTCTCCCCAAGAAGAACCCATTACTAGCTGTATCCAGTCTGGCCCTGTACTTAGGAAGAGCACCACGATAGAATGTGCTCAGCAAGCTCTCCTTAGAGAAACCATGGTGTGGGCATTGAGCTTGGTAGCCCTTGAATCTCTCCCAGGCTTCACTGAATCCTTCCAAGTTCTTCTGTTGGAAACTGGAGATCTCATTTCTCAGCTTAGCAGTTCTTGAGGATGAGAAGAATTTCTCCAAGAATGCTCTCTTGCAGTCATCCCAAGTGGTGATAGAATCGCTGGGTAGAGACTTCTCCCACTGACGTGCCTTATCCCCCAAAGAGAAAGGGAATAGCTTGAGCTTTAAAGCATCTTCGGACACACCATTGGTTTTTGACAACCCACAGTAGCTGTCGAACTTGTCCAAGTGGTCAAATGGGTCCTCTAGAGCTAAGCCATGATACTTGTTGTTCTCGATCACGTTGACGAGTCCTGACTTGACCTCAAAGTTGTTGGCTGCCACAGCCGGTGCTCGGATTCCTAGTCTATGACCATGAATGTTGGGCCGGTCATAAGTACCAATGGGTCGAGCTGCCCGCGGTTGGTGTTCTGCCCCTTGCGGTGGATCTGCCATATCAATATCCAATCTCTGCAAGTGGGCTTGTTGTTCTTCTTCTCTTCTAGCTCTAGTACACTCCCTCTCGAAAGCTCTGATGTCTGCTACTATTGGAGCTAGGTTTGATGGACCTTTGCTCGTCAAGTTCATACACCTGAAAGTGAAAGGTAGGTGAAGAAGAAGAATCAGTAACAAAACAAAATTAAAATGACTTAGTCTCAAGCAAGTGACTAAATCTCAATGTTTAAATCTACTCAGAATTTGGCAACGGCGCCAATTTGATGTTAGGAGTTTTCAAGGCTCCTAAGACAAATGTTGTAGTATAGTGATTGTCGAACCAGCTCTGAGGGATATTAAAGCACCGAGAATGCTAGTACCCACTTAATCTAAGTGCAACCAATGATTTAGATGTGTTTTCAACTACTACTAATACTAGAAATCAATAACAGAATGATATTTTCTTGACTAAGGGAAAAGAGAACTCATGGGCATAGGGATCAGACCTTGGGTGATCAAGTATCAAACTAAGGATGGCAAATGATCAATCAAACTATCAACCTTAAGTCTAGACACAATTCTAAGCAAGCTCTATGTCTAGATGAATGCTCATTTGCTAACATATCTCAAACATCAAATGTCTTTGGTTGAATAATATGAAAGCAATCATTACTAACAAGTCTATTAGCTATCTTAGCATCTTTAGCAACAAATGTCTTTGGCAAAGTATACTAAAAGCCTAGGAGAGTTGTCTCAGGCATTTCATCAAACACCTTTCGGGTGGGAAATGCCTATTGATCAACTTTTGAGTGGCCAACTCAGAAGATGCATTAAGAATACTCTACTAGCAAGGAACAAGAATGATCTACACTAAAACATCCTAGAACTAACCTAATCACCCTTGATGTCCCTAACCCATGAATTCAAAAGGTGATTACTCACTAATCTCCATGATTCCTCTTAAACCCATATTGGATTTCAGATTAATCATGTAGAGAAATAGATAAGAAATCAACAAGAACACAAGAACATAACAATCAAAATCCAAGAGATGAACTTCTCAAGAGAGTTTTTGTGTATTTCTCAATAGATCCAAAGATAATCTCTCTGGTGGCTACAGAGTATTAAAACATAGGTTTAGAAAATAAAAACGTGCATCATGAAATGACCAAAAGGCCCTTGAGAAATCATAAGTTCGAGCAGAAATAAGACGCGGAGCGACCTCCGCTCGTCGCTCCGAGTAGTCGCTCCACACTTCGGGAGCGACCTCGCTGTGTCGCTGCGAGAGGTCGCTCCGGACTCGTTCTCGCATTCCCGAGTGATGAAAATGCGAGCGACCTCCGCTCGTCGCTCGGAGTAGTCGCTCCATGCTTCGGGAGCGACCTCGCTGTGTCGCTGCGAGAGGTCGCTCTGGCTCCATTGTGTTGTCGTCATGCGATAGAAATGCGAGCGACCTCGGGGTGTCACTCTGGCCAAGTCGCTCTGGGCTTCGGGAGCGACCTGGAGTGGTCGCTCTGATAGGTCGCTCCGGGTCAGTTTTCGGCTTCCACCGGGATGAAATGGCGAGCGACTTCTCCGCATCGCTCTGGTAAGGTCGCTCTGAAAAGGCAGGTCAGAGCGACTTGCTGGTGTCGCTCCGGGAAGTCGCTCCCAACGCTCTGCTCGTCCAATGATCATCTTTACACCTCTTTCGAGCTCCAAACACACCCAAATGTCTCCGAGAACTCCATGTGGTACTCCAATACCTGATAAAGACTTATGTATGCAAAATGCAACCTAAACATGGCTAAATCCTAGTCTATATGATCAAAATGCACATGGATGAATGGATAAGATAATGGAAATATACAAGATATCACCTATCGGAAAGTAATTTGCGATACCGTGTGAGTGAGACCAAAGCACGGAAAAATTTCATGTGGTGATTGAAAGGTCAGTAAATATGACTTTCGAGCCTTTGAAAAATTTATGCACCGACCGTTGGAACGGGATGGTGCCCACGGGCTGAGAGAGCGGGCGTGGGTGGCCCTTTAGTCGTTGGCGGTCGGGACGTTATAAGTGTGTAAGAGCTGGTTAGCCTCTCGTTTCTGAACCGAGAGACGTCTTGAGATCTGTCATGGGGCGCAACAAGGACGTTACGTTCTTTGAGAAATGGTGAATTGTAACATCCCGAGTTGTGATAATGGAAAGACTTAAGAGGATTGACTTGGCTACCTATGTCACTAAAGTTGACTTACCTTTTCCATCACACAGCCGTTAAAAACTCCAGAGTTAAGCGTGTTTAAGCTGGAGTAGTAGAATGATGGGTGACATATCGGGAAATCATTCGTGTGCGAGTGAGGCCAAAGCACGGAGAAAAGTCATGTGGTGATTGCAGGATCCGTAAACAATGATTTCGAACATTCGGAAAAAATTAACAAACCGACCATTGGAACAAGATGGGGCCTACGGACCGAGAAAGCGGGCATGGGTGATCTATTAGCCGTGGGCGATGGACGTTAACAATTATTTTATTGAGATCATAAGTTTTTTTTTGTCAACGAAATCATAAGTTAATATCTCCAAAGTATTATTTAATTCTTGTTTTTATTTTAGTAGTAATTAGAACTTCATCTGAAAACCTTCAGTGAAAATGCTATAATAATGTGGCTTTAATCCGGAGTATGTATTTGTGTCTTTTTTTTTTTGTCACATATGCTCCACTAAAACCTTCCAAAACCAACTAAACTCGCCATTGGACGCCGTACAGGCTCACCACGTGCCGTCTACGCTCCACACTACAGCAAGGCCAACCGAACCTTACCTGACACGCTCTTATTCAATACAGCCAGTAACCATAAACCAACCACCACATATCATAGATCTGACAAGATCCATGTCTATGGAATCCGATTTGAAACTCTCCGTTTCAATCCGAAAGACTGAAACTTCTGACCAGATTTGGAACCATCTAGGCTACTTAAGTGGACTGAAACAAGAAAGAAAAATCATTCACCTTCTCACTGTACCAAGTAACGGAAAGACGCCGTTGATCGGAAAAGATGGAGAGACGACGACTCTTTTTTTTTTCTTCCGCTCTGGTTTTTTTTTTACTTATGGTGGGCTCTATATTCATTGAATTAATTATGTATTTGTGTCTTCTGGTTCAATCTTTCTTCTTCTACATTACTAAACAGTAAAAACATAATTTTTTTTGTCATGTTTGATAAAATACTTTATCCACAAGAATGATCCACAAGAAACCGCTTCTTCCATCCAATTCATAGCTTTATTCAATTGTGATAAACTTTGAAACGAAAGGTGATTTTAGATTTTAATACTAACTGACGACGTAAATTTCAATATATTTATATGAAAGGTCAAAGCTCACAACATAAAAAATACATTTACTCGAAGTTTCCACGAGGAATGATCACTTGTTTTAATCTGTAGACGAAACATAGGCATTTGTATAAACAAACCATATCATTTACAATAATTAACCTCCAAGAACACAACATTTAAACATGGAAAACTCTAGATCAGTTTCGATCCTCTTCTTTGTTCACACCGTAGTCTTATCCATCGTCTCCATCAATTGCAAAGACAACAACAATCTCGTAACAAACCAAGCTGCTCTGTTCGTGTTCGGAGATTCTCTGTTCGACGCCGGAAACAACAACTACATAGATACTTTCTCAAGATTCAAGTCTAATATCTGGCCGTACGGTCAAACAACATTCAAATCGCCCACAGGAAGAATCTCCGATGGACGTTTGATCCCTGACTTTATCGGTAACACTACTAAATATGTTCTTGATTCTTGATTATACTCTCTGTTTGTCATTTTTCAGTTTGACTGATTATTAACGTGCCAGCTGAGTATGCATGGTTACCGTTAATCCCGCCAAATCTATAACCAAGTAACGGTAACAATCAATTTACCTTTGGGGTAAATTTTGCTTCAGGTGGTGCCGGAGCTTTGGTTGAAACCTTCCCCGGGATGGTACATACTGTTGACAGCTTATTACATCAAATATAAAGTCGTTGACTATTAATTAACATTATTATTGTTTCTGACAATTAAGGTGATAAGCTTGGGAGCACAGTTAAATAACTTTAAAAACGTTGAAAAAAGGTTGAGATCTGAGTTAGGAGACTCAGAGGCCAAGAGGATTATATCCAGAGCTGTTTATCTATTTCATATTGGAGGCAACGACTACGTTTATCCCATTTTATTTGCAAATTCTTCCACTTTCCAATCCATTTCCAAAGAGAAATTCAGCGATTTTGTTTTTGGTAACATAACCGCCGTAATCGAGGTAAAAATCATATGGAAATTCATCTCAAACTGCTTTTTATTATTAGGAGGTTGTGGACTCCTATAATCTCGAGATTAAAATCACATCATATAATATTAAGAATCTGAATAGAACCCCCTTAGTAAGAGGCAGTCTTCTCAGTATTCATTTGATCATGTGACTTATAAACTTTACTTTGATTATTTAACAGTTTTGCTAATAATACTTGGTTAAAAACAGTTCTATATTAATATTTGTTTGTTTGTTTGAAATGAGAGAGTGTGTTTATGTGTTTCTAGGAAGCGTATAAAGTTGGAGGAAGAAAGTTTGGATTCTTGAATATTGGAGCGTATGATTGTGCACCAGCCTCATTGATTATAGACCGAACAAAGATAGGATCATGTTTCAAGCCAATTACTGATCTGATCAATATGCACAACAAGAAGCTTCCTAATGTGTTAGAGCGTCTAGAGAGTGACCTATCTGGATTCAAGTACGCCCTTCACGATTACCACACTTCTCTATCTGAAAGAATCAACAACCCTTTGAAATACGGTAAGTCAACTCATGGTAAACTACATGTAACTATTTATGTAAAAAACCTCTTAACTTGTATTTTGTTTTGGTTCAAAGGGTTTAAAGAAGGTAAGAAGGCATGTTGTGGGACTGGACCATTGAGAGGAATAAATACTTGTGGAGGCAGAGTTTTGGGACTATCACAAGGTTATGAATTATGCGAGAACGTTACGGAGTACTTGTTTTTCGATTCATTTCATTTGATGGAGAAAGCTCATCGACAGATTGCAAAGCTTATTTGGAGTGGACCGTCTAATGTTACTGGACCTTATAATCTAAAAGCATTGTTTGAGTTGAAGTAGAATTTGTCCATGTATGGATAAGTATGAAAAATAAGAGACGAGATCATTATCTTGCAAAGTCTTATTTGTAATGTGTTTTTTGTGTGTTGCAAATAATAAAAATTGATGAATATTGCTTAAATTTGAACAAATTAACAAATTTCTATGACTACAATCACATTTAACTAGGAGTCAACGAAAAGGTTTAAACGCTAAATAAGACTTGCATGTCCAGTATGTAGTTATTATACCATACACTAGGATTAAATCCGCGCCCTGCGCGGAGTGAGATAAATATAAAAATGATTTATAAAAATGAAATATTAAAATTATGAAACTGTATTTTGCATGGTTTGTATAATATAAAGTGTATTATATAGAACTTAAAAGTATATATTTTATAAAAAGCAAATATAGTGGACTTTATGTAATACACATTAATTCTTAAAATTATACAATCAAATTCGTTTTAACTTTGGTGTATAGAATAATTTTATTTTGTTGGGCCTTATTTCATAATAGTATAAAATCAAAAAGAAAAGTAATCTTTCTTTAAAAAAAAATTCAAGTTACGTGAAATAGGTTAAGGGCCACACAAATAACACGTTGATCTTTAAATTTTAATTTTTCCAAAATTATTATTACGATTGAAAAGAAACCCACAGAGAATACGTCATTATATTTTGGGCCTTTTAAATCATCTTTAATTTGGGCTTTCGTGACAAAATTATAAGCCAAAATTTTATTGACCCAGAAGTTGTAATTTTGTAAAATTTTTTAGCTTAATCACCAACACAAAAATAAATTGATAAAGAAAAAGGCGGAGACGATGGCGAAAGAGGGGGAGGGGGGGGGGTTAGGATTTCGTACCTCATGATTTGCAATTGGCAGTACATCATCCAGGTGATTTCCTATCGTTTAAATCTCCTTGTTTAATTAGCTTTTGAGATTCTTCAATGACAATGTCGTTCTGTTCATTGAAACATCTAATAACTTATTTTTTTTTGTTTCAATTTAAACCGAAGGCGGAGGTCTCAAGAAAGTATCACCAACATGCAAAAACTCTGATCCGTGTAGCTGGGTTGATTGAAGGTTACAATCCTAACTGTTGGAAATATTCAGGTTCGAGATTTGATAATGTAAAAAAAAAAATTTCTTTTATCTATCTCTCTATTTACAAAGTAAGATTATAATACCAATAATTTACCCAGTTTTGATATGTGTCCATTTGAAATGATTTTACATCTCATCTTCGACAGTTTACATACGTATAGTATGGAGTCATTGAATAATTAACGCTAAATTTTTATTCTTTTAGCAGTTTAGATAGTTTTTGTGATTACTAAATTAAATCTGGGAAAAATATATTATAACTTCAAGTTTTAAATTCAAAGAAAACATAAGGAGAACACCAAATATGAAAGCGAAAAATCATATTTGAAAGCAACAAAACATAATTAAACGACACCATTATAACTTAGTTCGTAACCAGCTCAGCTCATCCATGATTCTTTTCTTCAGTAGTCATAGTATGGAATCCTATTAAAAAAATATAGAAATAAGTGAGCATAAATATAATGTCTATTGAACAATCGAATTATATTACCTCATTCTGAAAGACTGGATCTCTGGAACATCATCAGGCTCAAATAAAATTCTCGAAAATCCATCAATTGTTCTCACGTGCTTGAATCCACCTGATCATGATCCAAAAAGTAAACGTCAGCATAAATGAATACCAAAATCAACAAATACATGTTTGATAGAATTAGAACTGAAAGTTACCAACACCCCAATCAATTTCCCAAAATTGTAACACACATAGGGCAACAGGGGCATTGGTTGAGTTCCAGTAATCATCTAAGAACAGAGCAACTTCTGCATATGCTATACAGTTAATGTGTTCATACCTGTCAGTTAGAGTAAAGTAACACCATTTTAGTTCATACGAAAAAACAGTGAAGATAAGTCTAGAAACAAAGGATAAAGGAAACGGACTCCATATTGACTAAAGAGAAGTGCAGACTATGCTTCTCTATCTCAGCTCCTTCAATATCTCCTACCGCTACCATTTCTCCATACAGATCTGGCCGATGAGATAATAAATGGTTCACGTTAAAACGGACAGCTTGCGTAAGTAATCCAAAGTAACAGTAAGCATGGTAATTTTAAATAGAATAAAATATAAAGTCACAGAAACTTAGAGAGAAAGAAATAGAGAGACAACGATATCGTTGAAACACGGCCATCTCCTTATTTATATAAGTTTCAATTTATTACGACATAAATTCGAAAGATACGCAAAATATACTTATGATCATACTAATTGGCAATTTGCAAGTTTAGATATATTCAAATGTATTACTTTTAGGACTATTTTAGGTTAATATTAAACTTGAAAATAAAGGATTCCGTTTTTGATATAATGATTGAGAAGGTATAATTATTCACGGCAATTAGCATTAATTGTAGAAATCTTTGAAATTTGTATAATTGCAATCAAGTATTTCCAAATTTACTATAAAAAATGACCAAAATAAATACCTTAATTTTCGTTTGAGATCACCATATTTCCAAAAATAACACTAATTTCTATCCTAAATTATAATCGCATAAATTTTTTTTATTTTAAAAAATATTTCAAACATCATAAACTTCCAAATATTGATTATGAATTAATGAAATGAACCCATATTTTACATATATTTTATATAGAAATTTTGATTTTCAATTCCCGGAATTTATTTCAATATTTTTGACTAGCAACAAATTTAATTTATAGGATTTTCATTGGTTGAAATAATTTTGAAATTAAATAATTTTGTTTGTATTAGTAAATACAAATGATCATAAAAAAAACATAATTGAGAAAAAAAAATATCAAATGGAGATAGGAGATAGGAAGTAGGAGATTCTTGGTATGTGAATATTCCAAATGATATATAAAAATGAGTCATAATAGCGATCAAGATACTATATCAAACTATATAAAGACGGCAAAGAAGGAGCAGATATACTATATCAAACTATGGGTCCGATTGGTAATGGCTGTAGCTTTAAAATTTTTGCTGTAGAAAAAAATCTGTAGATTTTTTGCTGTGGCTTTAAATTTTATTGCTGTAGAATTTTATGAAAGCACTAAAAATTTGCTTTGGATATTTGGCTCTGCAGAGCACTTGTACAGCTGTAGGTTATTTCTAGAGCTGTTGCTTCAAAAAAAAATTTAAAGTTTGATTGCTCTGAATTTGGTGCTTTAGAAATAAATAAGGCTGTGGACAGCACCTACAGCAACTACCAAGCACCTAAATATGTTATATTTAATGTATACAGCTTTGACGAAATGACATTCTTGTTTTAAGAAATCAAGATACAAATATGGAATGTCTGTCCAATGGCAGTAATAGTAAATTTCTAGGGTGACTGTGGCTGTTTTTAAAAGGAGTCTGAAAAGCTCTATCTGTCTGACATAATGGTACTCCTGTAAATATATTACCATCTGAAGGTTTCTTATTTTTTGTGCTTCCTTTTTAATACTAAGGGGATTCCTTTTTAATACTAAGGTGATTTTAAACAAGACTAGCCTCTCCATGGATCTTGATGTCGATGGGTTCGGAACAATCCTCAGTCTCTTGGTTTATACTCTTTTCCTACATAGTCTTGATAGAAATCTTCATCGCAACACCTAAAGAGTGAAAAGGGCATCGAAATCTGAGAATTTTAGTGGCATGGTCTTTCCGAGGCAGCCTTCAAGCGTTGTCTTAATATTATTGTAAATAATCAGCGTGTAATAATTTGCGGGGAAGAACATGTAAAAGTCTTGGCTGACGCCCTCTAAGATTCCAAGGCGGTCGAAAGAAAAAAAGAAAAAGACTCCAAGGCGGAGAAAATTGGCAAAGTGGTCAATTGAGGTTTAATATCGACTTGATTTCTCTCGCACGTACCACTCTTAAGTTTTAGGGTCAATTTTATACGTATACTATAAACAAGTTTGTGGGTCAAAAAGTTAAAATAGTGGGTCAAATACATAAAGTTTATGGGTCAAAAAATTAAAAGTGTCATCAATTATTTATCTCTCCACTAAGTATATACAAAACACAAATAAAAACTTGGGCCGATCCACTTCTACAATTAAAAACTAAACACGACCCACTCCTATAAGACACCCCTCCAAAGCGGCATGACTCATTCTTTGTCTGGACTCGGTCCAAATTTGAGTTTAAGAAAACAGTACAAGAGTTTGGTAAAAAAGAACCCTAAAACTGTGAAAATGACCTTAAATTCTAACTAAAAAGCTGTACTTTTTTTGAGATCCCGTGCAAATGGATCTTTTGACATGCCAAAAGCCGGGTACATACCAAATATTTAACATAGGTGCTGAAAAAGTATAAGGACACTTATTTCCAGAAAAAGAAAATTATTGTTTGATAAAATTTGTTTTCTTTTCCATTGATCTAACTTGTATAATTCATTTGACCAGTTTAAATCTTCATGTAACTCTTCACACTCGTACTACAGTATACAAAAACTACAATCACTTATTATATATAGAACTTTTCTTGGTCAATTTAATAATTTTTTATCTGTAAGATAAAACATCACGTCCTTTTTCATTTAAATATATGCATTTGAAAATTTTGCTTGAAAGACCAACTTGACCACAAGAACACTGTTCCATAATAAACAAGATAAGGAAAAGAAAACAAACAATCCGTGGAATAAAAACGTTTTTTCCGATAATCTATATAAGTCAACCAAAGCTTTACATAAAAAAAAACATAACAACATTAAACATGGCAAGCTCTCGATCAATTTCGATCATCTTCTTCATCTACACAATAATCTTATCTAGCAGCTCAATCAACTGCAAAGGAAATAATAATAATTTGGTAACAAACCAAACTGCTTTGTTCGTGTTCGGAGATTCTCTGTTCGATGCCGGAAACAACAACTACATTGATACTACCTTCCGATCTAATTTCTGGCCTTACGGTCAAACCACTTTCAAGTTCCCCACCGGAAGAATCTCTGACGGACGTTTGATTCCTGACTTCATCGGTAACATACTTTTTTTGACTCGATCAGAAACTTGTCTTGAATGCAGTTTACAAAAAAAAAAAAACTTGTGTTCTTTTGAATTGTAGTTTTAAACACTTTCTTTTGAAATGGTCTCTGACGTGATAGCTGAGAACGCATGGTTACCGTTGATCCCACCAAATCTACAACCAAGCAACAGTAACAATCAATTTACCTATGGAGTTAGTTTTGCTTCCGCCGGTGCCGGATCTTTGGTCGAAACCTTTCCCGGAACGGTACATAGCATCAACTATTACAACTCCATCAATGTTTTAATATTTCCATGCGAATAATTAATGAAAAGGTTAAATATGTCAACATGTTTTTAGAAAACAATGAACTTATGAAATTCCGTCCTATTCCATATTTATAACAACTTTTTTTTACTGATATTTTATAATAACTTTTCTTTTTTTAAAGAATCAATTATTGAGATTATGAATATACAAAGATATTAGAAACATGCTGCTTTTATCAAAACAATGGGAAATCAAGATTATATAACGAATAACAATGGCCTAGTTACTTGGTTTGAAGCACGAGCTTTCAAAACGGAGCAATGTGTAGTTTAACAAGAAAATTATATTCTGTTAAGCCTCATATATAAACTAGTAATTGATATAAAACTGTTTTGATTAAATAAATTATACTTTCAGTCTTAAAGATAGATATACAAACTATCAATTATAAAATCAAATATAAATTATGAATATACAAACTAGATATTTGTGATAAAGAGTTAGATAAAATTTTAAAGCGATAATTACTTTTAAACAGAAAATTTATTGAAACTGAGAAATAATAGAATTGAGATATATACATGTATAAATTAAACATTAGTACTATTACTTAAGTAACTTAACTGGTGTCCGATGATATAGTTATTTGACTAATTTAACTGTCTCGTTTTCCCTTGTTTGCCTTCTTAACCGTTCAAGGTGATAAATTTGGGAACACAACTAAATAGCTTCATGAACGTTGAAAGGATGCTGAGATCTGAACTAGGAAACGCAGAGGTCAAGAAGATTTTTTCAAGAGCTGTTTATTTGTTTCATATCGGTGGCAACGACTTATTTTATCCATTTAGTGCAAACTCGTCACTCTTTCAATCAAATTCTATAGAAAAATTCGTTGACTTTGTTATTGGTAACACAACATCCGTGATCAAGGTAAAATTAAAACCTAATCTTACTCAAGTATATGAACATTTGGACTAAAATTGATATATATATATATATATGTGTGTGTGTGTGTGTGTTATGTTTCTCAGCAAGTGTATAAAATGGGAGGAAGGAAGTTCGGGTTCTTGAATGTAGGAGCATACGACTGTGCACCAGGCGCATCGATCTTGGACAGAACAAACATAGGATCATGTTTCAAACCAGTCACCGAGCTCGTCGATTTACACAACAAAAAGTTTGCGGATGCTCTAAGTCGGCTTCAACGTGAACTATCCGGTTTCAGATACGCCCTTCATGACTATCACACTTCTTTATTAGAAAGAATCAACAATCCTTCGATATACGGTATTAACTAAAAGTAAATCTATATAAGACATTGACCTTTAGTAGCTTTTGAAAGTTTTGTGCATTGTTTGTTTTGTTTTGTTTTTGAAGGTTTTAAGGAAGGGAAGAAGGGATGTTGTGGAAGCGGACCGTTAAGGGGAATCAATACTTGTGGGAACCGTATGGGACAAAGTTTCGAGTTATGCGAAAACGTTACCGATTATTTGTTTTTCGATTCCACTCATTTGACGGAGAAGGCTCATCGACAAATCGCAGAGCTGATCTGGAACGGACCGCCTAATGTCACTGGACCTTATAATCTCAAAGCTTTATTTGAATTTAATTAGAATCGCCAATGTATCACGGAAAATAAAGTCGAGATCATCAATATATAGCTTATCCAATCTTGTTGGTCATATATATACTTCGTGTTCACAATAATAATAATATCGATGAATGTTTTGTAATAATATCACAAGATGTTGTCTTTCACATGTCTGCTGATAAAGCGATCCTCTCAGTCATCATTTGATCATGTGATTTCTAAACTTTACAGTTTACTTTAGCTAATAATACACTACAAGAAAACGTTTCCATAAGACCGAAGATATTTCGTCGTAAATTTACATGGTGTTTACAACGCAGTTACGAGGAGACCAACTTTCGTTGTAAACGCCATGTAAATTTACGACGAAATATTTTCGTCGTAAAATCCATGTAAGTTTACGACGAAAGTACTTGGAATGAGAAATACGTCGTAATCATTACATCGACATTACAACGAAACATGTTACCGTTATATTTAGGTGAAAACGTGTATTCAATGCGCTTTAACTTACCTAATTTCGTCGTAAAGTCGTTGTAAATATTATGTTAAAACCATGTAAAATCCATGTAAAACATTCATTGTAAAATCGTTGTTATATTTCAACTACCCAACTCGAAAATTTCTCTATATATATGTCATTTCCCACAACTCTCTTCCTCACAACACACAAACAAAAAAAAAATCCGAAAAAAAAACAGAAAAAAAAAATTTCAAAAAAAAAATCTAAGAAAAAAATGGCCGGTGGCGGTAGTATTTACGAGTTATGAAGTTGGATGTATTTGCACAAAGATTCCGACGGGAGGGTGATGAACGCATTTCTGAGCGGGCTAGAGACATTCATGCACCAGGCGGGCTGTACACGTATCACGCATGAAAGCGGTAAGATGTTCTGCCCCTGTCGGAAATGCAAGAATTCAAAATTTGCACGTAGTGAAACTGTATGGAAGCATTTAGTAAACAAAGGATTTACACCACATTACTACATTTGGTATCAACATGGAGAGGGTTATGGAGGAAATGAAGCTAGTAGTAGTAATAATAATTTTGAGGATGCTCATCATAGTGAAGAACCGAATCATTTGCATAATGAATATAATTCTCATCAAGATCAGGAGCAGATGATAGATCATGATAGGGTTCAAGATATGATTAGTGATGCATTTTTAGAAACAACTACAACAATAGCTGATAGAACTGGAAATGTAGAAGAACATAATTTGGATGCAAAAAGGTTTTATGAAATGCTAGATGCTGCAAATCAACCAATCTACACTGGTTGTAGAGAAGGTCTCTCTAAATTGTCTCTAGCAGCTAGGATGATGAATATTAAAACGGATCATAATTTACCTGAGAATTGCATGGATGCATGGGCAGAGTTGTTTAAAGAGTATTTGCCAGAAGACAACGTGTCTGCTGAATCTTATTATGAGATTCAGAAATTGGTTTATAGTCTTGGGTTACCTTCGGAGATGATTGGTGTTTGCATCGACAACTTCATGATCTACTGGAAAGAAGATGACAAGTTAGAAGAGTGTCGATTTTGCAAAAAACCACGATTCAAACCGCAAGCCCGTGGGAGGAAATAGGGTACCGTACCAAAGGATGTGGTACCTACCAATTACAGACAGATTGAAAAGATTATATCAATCTGAGAGGACTGCTGCGTCGATGAGGTGGCATGCAGAACATGTCTAGAGAGATGGTGAGGTTGCACATCCATCAGACGCAAGAGCGTGGAAACATTTCAACAAGGTACACGCAGATTTTGCTACAAATATTCGGAATGTCTATCTTGGGTTATGCACCGATGGATTTAGTCCATTTGGAATGTCTGGTAGACAATATTCTTTGTGGCCAGTCATTCTTACGCCGTACAATTTACCGCCGGATATGTGCATGGAACAAGAATTTCTATTTTTGACCATATTAATCCCTGGGCCGAAGCATCCAAAACGGTCTCTTGATGTTTTTCTTCAACCGTTGATAGAAGAGCTAAAGCAATTGTGGTCAGAAGGGGTGAGGACGTACGATTGTTCCTTGAAAAACAATTTTACGATGCAGTTCTGCTGTGGACGATAAGTGATTTCCCTGCTTATGGGATGTTGTCTGGCTGGACAGCACATGGAAGATTATCTTGTCCATATTGTCTTGGATCGACGGATGCTTTTCAACTGAAGAATGGTAGGAAGAGTTGTTGGTTAGATTGTCATCGTCGCTTTCTTCCACTTGCCCATCCGTACATAAGAAATCCCCTATATATTAATTGAGAAGCATTTGAAAAATTAAAACTTTAATTTTGTATTAATTAAAAAAAACCCCAAATCCTAGGTGGCACTCTAAATGCCTTCTAAATTCTATTTCAAAGAATTCTAGAGCATCTAATATAAAGTATAGTTTAATCTAATGGTGTCACATTATTCCATAATTATATAACACTAGAGAACATTATAATAACCTAAAATATAGGAAGTGTGTATTCTTTCCTTAAATAAAAGCTACGGAATTACCTAATATGATTTACATATATATGACAATTAATGATTATGAATAATAAAGATTTGATAACAATTTTTGCATCCTTTTTCATTTTTGTTTAAATTTATATTATTAAAAAATTAAACAATCACATTAACCATATAATAAAAAAAATAGATTTTTTTCTTATATGTTATATTTTGAATTTTTTAAAATGACTTTAAATTACAAAAATGAGGAAACCTTATATGTTATATTTTTTTTACAACGACATTAAAATACAAAAATGAGGACACCTTATATGTTATATTTTTCTTATATGTTAGAATTTTCTTATATGTTATATTTTGATTTTTTTTTAAACGACTTTAAATTACAAAAATGTAAGTTTTCCTTAAGTGTACGACTAAAAACATTAAAATGACATGTATCAATTCGATGGTTGATTTGAAAGCTTTCAAAACCATATGGAAGATAAAAGTCAAAATAATTTAACTGTGGAAACAATACTGTTCACTTTTTTTCAAGAATGTGTTCGATAGAAATAATAAGGTTTTTTATGTCATAATTTGTTTAATGTCCACTAGAGTAATTTGTTTAATGTCCACTAGAGAACATTATATTAACCTAAAATATAAGAAATGTGTATTCTTTCCTTAAATAAAAGCTACAGAATTACCTAATATGATTTACATATATATGACAATTAATGATTATGAATAATAAAGATTTGATAACAATTTTTGCATCCTTCTTCATTTTTGTTTAATTTTATATTATTAAAAAAATAAACAATCACATTAACCATATAATAAAAAAATTAGATTTTTTCTTATATGTTATATTTTGAATTTTTTAAAATGACTTTAAATTACAAAAATGAGGAAACCTTATATGTTATATATTTTTAAACGACTTTAAAATAGAAAAATGAGGACACCTTATATGTTAGATTTTTTCTTATATGTTATATTTTAAATTTTTTAAAACGACTTTAAATTACAAAAATGTAAGTTTTCCTTAAGTATACGACTAAAAACATTAAAATGACATGTATCAATTCGATGGTTGATTTGAAATGTTTCAAAACCATATGTAAGATAAAAGTCAAAATAATTCAACTGTGAAAACAATACTGTTTACTTTTTCAAGAATGTGTTCGAGGAAAAAAATAAGGTTTTTATGTCATAATTTGTTTAATGTCCACTAGAGAACATTATATTAACCTAAAATATAAGAAGTGTGTATTCTTTCCCTAAATAAAAGCTACAAAATTACCTAATATGATTTACATATATATGACAATTAATGATTATGAATAATAAAGATTTGATAAAAAAATTTGCATCCTTCTTCATTTTGTTTAATTTTATATTATTAAAAAAATAAACAATCACATTAACCATATAATAAAAAAATTAGATTTTTTCTTATATGCTATATTTTGAATTTTTTAAAATAGCTTTAAATTACAAAAATGAGGAAACCATATATGTTATTTTTTTAAACAACTTTAAAATACAAAAATTAGGACACCTTATATGTTATATTTCTCTTATATGTTAGATTTTTTCTTATATGTTATATTTTGAATTTTTTAAAATGATTTTAAACTACAAAAATGTAAGTTTTCTTTAAGTATACGACTAAAAATATTAAAATGACATGTATCAATTTGATGGTTGATTTGAAAGCTTTCAAAACCATATGGAAGATAAAAGTCAAAATAATTCAACGGTGAAAACAATACTGTTCACTTTTTTCAAGAATGTGTTTGATGGAAAAAATAAGGTTTTATGTCATAATTTGTTTAATGTCCAATCCGATCAACCTATGATGTATTAATTATAGTTTTGTTCCATTATTTTTAATAAAAATTGATCCGATCCATCGGAAAGAAATTATATAATAACAACAAAAAATATTATATATATAAATAAAATGATCAAATATATAAAAGAAACTATCGATAATATATACAAATAAACTCACCCTGCGCAAGGCGCAAGTCTTATCCTAGTAAAACATTGTTTCGGCACAAAAAAATTGTCAGAGACGGTCCTCCTCCATATCTCACCGGCCAGCAGATCGAAGCAGACATTGATTATTGCAGAGCTCATGAAACAATTAAGGTTGGAGGTAATTGGCATGTTCCTGGAAATATGCCTGATGGGTATGATGTCTCTCACAATTGGCATAATAAGAGTATATTTTGGGAGCTACCCTATTGGAATGATCTTCTCTTACGCCACAATCTGGATGTCATGCATATTGAGAAGAACTTTTTTGAGAACATCATGAATACATTACTTAACGTCCCTGGGAAGACAAAAGATAACAAAAAGTCAAGGATTGACTTACCTGATATTTTCTCAAGAAGTGAGTTACATATCAAGAGCAATGGAAACGTTCCTGTTCCCATCTTCCGGTTGTCATCAGAAGGCAAAACAACCTTGTTTGACTGGGTTGCATCAGAAGTTAAGTTTCCTCATGGTTATGTTTCAAATCTATCAAGATGTGTTGAACGAGGTCAAAAGTTCTCCGGAATGAAGAGTCATGATTGTCATGTGTTTATGCAACGACTACTTCCATTTGCTTTTGCCGAGCTCCTTCCAGAAAATGTCCATGAAGCACTTGCATGTAATTATAATTTTATAATATATATACATATGTTATGAAATGTTATTAATTTGATTACTTTTGCAATATACAGCAATCAGAGCATTTTTCAGAGATCTGAGCACACATACGTTCAAGGAAGAAGTCATCGAACAACTTCATCAGAACATTCCGATCATATTGTGCAACCTGGAGAAGATATTTCCTCCTTCATTTTTTGACGTCATGGAGCATCTAGTTGTCCACCTACCGTATGAAGCATTGCTTCGTGGACCTGTTCACAACGGATGGATGTATCCATATGAGCGACAGATGAAACATTTGAAGGGGAAAGCAAGAAATATTGCAAAGGTGGAAGGTTCAATAGTTGCGGGGAGTTTGACAGCCGAAACATCTAACTTCACATCATAATACTTTGCTCCAACTGTTCGTACGAGAAAAAGAGTTCCTAGAAGATATGATGATGGTGGAGTACCGACATCATATCCAATTGATAGTGTTCCTGACATTTTCTGCGAAATTGGACGGTTTGGTGGTAAAACGAAAGAAGTATGGTGGTCATGTGAAGAGGATAAACATAGTGCCCACACTTATATTCTGCTCAACTGCGAGGATGCAGTGACCCGTTACTTTGAAAGGTAAATATTTTTGTGAATGTTAATTATATGAATTGAAGTTAATTATGTATGACTTGATTATTTGTTTAATTTGCAGCATGTTTGTATCTCAAGTTGAAGAAGCAATACCAGGAATATCTGCTACTGATGTGGACACACGTAAAGATAAGCATTTTGTCAAGTGGTTAAAATCACAGGTACGTAATATATCTCATACATTGATTAATTAAGTAAGTGTTTTGATACTTCAATATTAATTAAGAATATCTGCTTTTTGCTGGTTGATTATGACGATCCTTATTATCCCGTATGGTTTCACGAATTGGTTCAAGGTCCAGTTGCAAAGGTCACCACATCACCTATGTATTTCACACGAGGATTTACCTTTCACACATACGAGTATGGGAGACATCGGGAAACGAGTAACTACGGAATATGTGTGAAAGGTGAAACAGACTTTTACGGGATCTTGCAGGATATTATTGAAGTGGAATTTCCGGGGTTATTGAAGCTAAAATGCGTTCTCTTCAAATGTGAATGGGTCGATCCTGTTGTGAACCGAGGGATTCGACATAACAAATTTGGTGTTGTGGATGTCAATTTTGGGAGAAGATACAACAAATTTGAGCCTTTCATTTTAGCTTCAAAAGCCGAGCAAGTTAGCTTCATTCCTTATCCTCGGCTTCGAACTTCCGGGATAAACTGTTTGGCTGCTATCAAAATTACACCTCGTGGACGCATTGTCGCTGGAGAAGAATCGCCCTTGCAAGAAGAAGACGCTATCAATGAAGTTGAGGTACCAGAACAACCAACTGACGAAATCCTTTTGATCGACCCGCAAAACTTTCAATATGAAGATATTCTCGAAGATGCGACAGATGAAGCACGTGAAGACGAGTTCGAGAGAAGCGACGATGATGATTGTAATGATAGTGATGAGAATGAAAACGATTTAGAATGATGTAATATTGATGAGAACGAAAACGATTTAGAGTGATGTAATATATGTAACAAATGTTGTATTTCTCTATTGTAACGTATGTTTAAAGAAATATTTTTTTTACCATCTTAATCTATGTGTAACAAATGTTGTTTTATATAATATGTATTTCTTTAGTTTTTAAAAAATTATTTGGAGTTTTAGGGTTTTAGAGTTTAAGTTGGAGAAAGAGCAAGAAGTAGTAGAGAAGAAGATATGATGTTAGATGATACGTGATTTTCGGGTTTAGGGATTTCATTCTCGGTGTTTAGGGTTAAGCGTTGTAAAGTCATCGTAAATCGTTAAATCTGTTCCACGTAATTTCGTCGTAAATGGAAAAACGCGGGCCTGGTAACTTCGTCGTAAACTGACGTTTCGACGTAATTTCGTCGTAAACCGAAAAACGCGGGCCTGGTAACTTCGTCGTAAATGGAAAAACGCGGGTCTGGTAACTTCGTCGTAATATTACGTCGCGTTTACGATGAACCATTTTCTATATATTGAGACGCCGAGAACGAGGTTGCCTCGTTCATTCCTCCCATACTCTTCTGCTCTCCCTCTAAGGTACACTCCCTTTCCTCTTCTATTTTTTTTAAAGTTAGTTTAGGTGATTAATTAGTTAGGTAATTAGTTTAGGTGATTATTTAGGTAATTAGTTTAGGTGATTAGTTAGATGATGGATTACTATAGTTTAGGTGATTAGTTAGGTAACGGAATAATTTTTTAATTATGTCGTCGTAATTGATTAAATTTATTTTAATTTTTTTTAGATGCGAAACCAACAGCACCTACTTATGCCCAGTTGTTTGGCGATGGTTCCGGTACATCTTCTTCTGGTCCATCGTCTTCTGATGCAGTTCCAGACTCTCAAACTTCTCAAAGAGGTTTTTCGAGTCCTCCTCTTCCACCGCATATGCCTCCACCTCCTCCTCCAGCGGCTGCACCTCAGCCTGTCCCAGAAGGTGCAGTTCATCCGGATTTGCGTGTGCCTTCATATGCTTCATTCGCAAGATATACGGTGGAGGATTTGCTTGCCCAGCCTGGACGGGAGGGTTTGAATGTTCTAGACCCCGATAGACCCCGAGGAACTTATTGGTAAGTTATTAATTTTTATTACATTAAAATTTAAATTATTTTTATTTTCTAACGGTTAAATTGTTTTTTTTCAGGTTTGGGGCTAACAACCGTGTTAGCCGGAGCGTTTCGGCGACGATTAAGGGTTATTACGACGGGGCATATCTGAACTGGAGCAAGACACCAAATCACGTTAAGATCACGTGGTTTAAATATTTTGCGGTAAGATTTTTAAAATTAATTAAATTTTCACTTTTAAATATATAAATATATATATATATATATATATTTAATATTTATTATTAATTGTAATTTTTTCAAAATATTTGTGTTTCAGCAAAAGTGGCATTGGTGTTTGGGAATCACCGAGAGGGTGAAGGCGGAATTCATTGCAAAGGCAAAGATCCGCCACTGCAGCACAGTCTTCGATTGGAAGGACAAGTGGGAGATCTACGGGTATGAGGGAAAGCCCACTGAGCTCACGACGGATGTGTGGGATGGCCTCATCGGCTATTGGGAGCACCCTCTTCGATCAAAAAGGCCAATTCGTGCTCGGCTTCTCGAAGGACAAAGGATAAAGATGGTCATTTGCCCATGCTTCGCAGAACCGGACAAAAATCTCATGCATGAGTCCGTCTAGAAGCCGCAAGTTTTGTTTTAAGTATATATTTTAAAATATTCAATTAATATAATTTTTAATATTTAATTTAATTTTTTTTTTGTAGTTCGAGAAGACTGGAGTCTTACCATCTCTGTCTGACCTATTCAAGATGACTCACGCCACATCCGACGGAGTTTTTGTGGATCCTACATCTGAGAAACTCTTCCAAGCAGTGGCTGGTCGGATTGAAGAACAGGAGACGCAACTAACCCAGGAGTCTCCCGATGGATTACCAGTCACATTGTCCACCGAAGAGGCCGACAGAATCTTCGAAGAGGTACAACTTAAAATTTTTGTTTACATTATTTTTAATATTTTAACATAATTAACTATATTAATATATGTTTTGATTTTATAGGTGGCTCCTAAAAAGAAGGGACGGATAGTCGGTATAGGCTCTGTTAAGGAAGTTGCAAGGACAACTTCGTCATACACTTCGAGACGGGATGAAGAGACTGCTCAGATGAAAGCTCGAATGGATAGCCAGCATGTTCGTTTAGACTCTCTTGAGGATTTGCTAGACGTGATGGCCGTGGGAAACCCGGTTATGCAGAGAATGTTGAGTGAGAGACGAGCCACTCTTGGGTTGCAAGTACGAGATCCCCAAGAGTCCGATCCAACCCGTCAACAGCCGAGCAACCCCACCGACTACTTCGAGAATATGTAGTTTTTTTATATTTCTATTTGTATTATGAATTTAAATATTATTGTATGACTTTTAAATGCTTTTTTAAAAATATGGTTTTCATTTTCATATTTCGTTTTAAAATTTAAATTATTTTAAATTCTGAATATTAAATAAATTCAAAATAAATTCAATATATATATTAATAATAAGAATCGATGTAAACTTCATGTAAATTTTTACGAGTGATTAACGTCGAAAGATTTACGAGGGTTTTACATCGAAAGGTTTACGTGTCCTTTACAACAAAAATATTTACGTCTGCTTTACATCGAAAGAGTTACGTGGAGTTTACCACGAAAAGTTACGTCTCGTTTACGACGAAACCTTGCCCTGCGCTTTACGATGAATTATTTTCGTCGTAAACATAACAAGTCGTTTACGAAGAAATCTCCGTTATGACGGACGTTTTACAACAAAACGTATTTCGAGGTTAATTCGTCGTAAAACCCCGTTTACGATGAAATTACAACGAATATTTCCCTCGTAAAAAATATGTTTTCTTGTAGTGATACTTGATTAAAATCTAATTTTTATAATATTTGTATGTTTGTTTGAAAATGAGAGAGTGAGTTTATGTGTTTCTAGGACGTGTATAAAGTTGGAGGAAGGAAGTTTGAATTCTTGAATATAGGATCGTATGATTGTGAACCAGCCTCATTGATCATAGACCGAACAAATATAGGATCTAGTTTTAAGGCAATCACTGATCTGATCGATCTACACAACAAGAAGATTCTTAATGTGTTAGAGGGTCTAGAGAGTGACCTATTTGGATTCAAATACGTCCTTCACGATTAGCACACTTCTCTATCCGAAAGAATCGAAATATGGTAAGTCAACTCATATGGTAACTACATGTAACTGTTTATGTAAGAAACCTCTGATTTGTATATATTTTTGGTTCAAAGTGTTTAAAGAGGGAGTGAAGGCATGTAGTGGGACTGGACCATTGAGGGGAATAAATACTTGTGGAGGCAGAGTTTTGGGACGATCACAAGGTTATGAATTATACGAGAGCGTTACGGAATATTTGTTTTCGATTCATTTCATTTGAAAGAGAAGGCTCATCGACAGATTGCAGAGCTTATTTGGAGTGGATGGTCTAATGTTACTGGACCTTATAATTTCAAAGCATTGTTTGAGTTGAAGTAGAATTTGTCCATGCATAGGTAAGTATGAAAAATAAGAGAGGAGATCATTATCTTGTCAAGTCTTACTTGTAATCTTTTTTTTTGTTGTGTTGCAAATAATAAAAACTAATGAATGTTACTTATAATATGAACAATAAAGAAATTTACATAACTACAGAGCCTTCGGTCAAATTAAATAGGAGTCAAGACTTAAACGCTAAACAAGACTAGTATATATGAAAAATAATTGGAAAAACATTTTGAAATCGATTAGGAAACTAAATTAACATAATGTGAAAACAAAACAAATGTGATACCTCTAACAATCAAAACATGACAGGATACGATGTTCGGTTAGTTTCAAATTAAGCATATCATACAAAAATTTACAAAATATTTTAAATCGAATATTTTTAAAGTAAAAAAAATTGGAAATCAAAACTTTTAAGGGAAAAAACTTGGAAAAACATCCAGGGAGATCGATTAGGAAGCTAAATGAACATATTATGAATACAAAACAAACATTATATATCTAACGATCAAAAACATGTAGGATATCATAGTTTTTCACATTATGCATTTCTGCTTCCGTAATCAATCATACAAAATACCTTTTTTAAAAATAATCAAAAACTTTTAAAGAAAAAAAAACTTGAAATAAACATTTTGAGATCTATTAGGAAGCTAAATGAACAGAATATGATGACAAAATATACGTGATATCTCTAACGATAAAAAATTGACAGGATATCATGTTTGATTTTACATTATGGGTTTAAGCTTCCGGATTCAAACACACCAAAACTTAAGATTTTTTTAAAATGAAAGAAGAAAAAATAGATATAGAAATTTGAAAAATGTTAGAATTTTTCAGGAGAAAAAGATAAAAAATTATACATATGCCGTAAAAAACACCAAAACGGGTATGCTTACTTAGTTATACCTCACGGAATGCGACTGTGTATTTGTCGGAGAAGATGTGACTTGGTCAGGTCCAAGGGAAGAGCCTTACAGATGCTCCCCTTCGACTCCAGCCAGAGCGGCGTGCAAAATCATGAATGTTGCTTCTCCGGTGGCTATAAATATAGTTCTCTCTCAACACATTTAGTTTCTCTCTCCAAGTTGATTTCACAAAGAATATATGCAAATGATACCTACGGTCAATTGATTGTATTTAACTCTTACCTTGATAAATTTTGGACAAGATGTTTGAAGTCAGGTGGAGCTTGATATTGTTCCTATACAACCAAATAAAAGGAACACAGGTACAGTCAATGACGTCACAAAATCTATTTAACAGCATATTAATTCACAGAGGATCATCAGATTGGAATGTAGCACGATAGGACTTAGCTGCTCAACAATTTGACAACACATAATGTCTACTGAATACCTCAATGTAAGTACCAATTGATGTTTTGTTAGAGCAACCATGCTCTTTCCTAGTGGACATTGCTTCCATTATAAGGCTATCGAGACTGCAACATTTTTTAAAAAGTTACAAACTGTCTATAACAATATATTCAAACTATATAATGTAAAAGTTTCAACACTTAAACCCTCATCATAATGTCACAATTAAAAGATGACACTATGGCAGTAAAGACGATTTAAACAAAGTTTACAAAAGGCGTGAACAGATAGAGGCCCACATCATTATCACATAAACGTAATCTAACACATTATAGTTTCACAGAAAAAAAAGTGATGGCAAACCCCTTCACTTTGAGATGTATCCAACAATACATGTTGAGAGAGAACTAGTGTGTGTTGTGTGTTTAGCTGCGTTCATCCGAACCTAAATCAGACGGATTACCTTCAAAAGCCTGAGTGATATCTTGTGGGAGATAATGAGATACAAGTCGGAGGAAGAAGAGCGTTTTTTTTGTTTGTTTGTTGAGAATTGTGTAAAACGGTAACTTTATTCGAGGATTTTAAAAAGAGTCGTTGTTGAATATAGCTAATCTAATGGGTATTTTCTGTTCTCATGATATTGGGCTCTGGGTCCAAGATAGATTGGGCATCACACCTTTCGATTGCACATATTAAAAAAAACACGACACGGTTCAACAACAGTGAAACCACAAGTTTCATGTTAGCACATAATAACGACACATAACTTTCTCTAGTTTATAATGTTAAAAAAAATAATGATTTGTTTACTAATACTTAAAATCAAACCAAATCTAATTCAATTACATCAATGAACCAAACCGAAAAACTGAACCAAACCAGTAAATAATAACATTTTTATGACATGAGAAATATTTGCTGAGTAGGCAACACTGAAACCACATCCGTTGCGCAAAAAAGACTTTTATTCTTGTTAAAAAGGGTTTAAAGAAGGGAAAAAAGCATGTTGTGGGACTGTGGAGTTTCGGGACTATCACAAGGTTATGGGTTATGTGAGAACGATACCGAATACTTATTTTTCGACTCATTTCATTTGACGGAGAAGGCTCATCGACAGATTGCAGAGCTTATTTGGAGTGGACCGTCTAATGTTACTGCACGTTGTAATCTCAAAACATTGTTCGAGTTGAAGTAGAATATGTACATGCATCCGTCTTCATGTTGTAGTCAGCTAATCTGTGACTTTTTTCGAACTCCTTGCCTTGAAATATCAGCTTCTGCTCCTTCACTGGCGGGCCTCTTTTTGTAGATGCAAAGATCAGATGGACGTTCTGATACAGACGCAAGTACAACAGCAAATGGAGCAGAGTCTGCAACAGAGAAGTGTACGTGCGGATGAACAAGTCAAGATGAAGATTGCGACTTGAAGAATGAATTGCAGACCAAGGCGAAGTTAATGTGAAGACATCTTGGGGAGCAAGCTTGAAGAGATTCTCCTTGGAGAAGGGAGATCTCACGATGGGAAGTTCTTAAAGACTTTGTAGATGTTTTTAGGGAACTTACCTTATTTGGGTAGATAGTGAATATTGGGTAGATAGGCGTGGATAGCCGACTTGGCTGTATTGTATATATAGTCATACTCGACCTGTGGATTATGGTAGTCGAGAGAATTGTATTCTTAGCATAAGAGTGGAGTTCACTAAGCTCGTAAGCGAGTGAATAACACTAAGGGCTAAGGGGTAGAGGTTCTAGAGATCTTGTATTCGATCTTAGGACGTGTGAGGGTAGGGGGACAAGTCAAGAAGGGTCTTCATCTTGTTCGGGTTCTGTTTAAAGAGAGACTTGTAAATTCACTTTAAAAAAATACTAGTAATAACACATATCTTTGTAGAGATATTCTCTGGTGTACTCTGTGCTTTACTTTGTGGGTTAGTTCTTGCATTTACAAGTGGTATTAGAGCGGTCACCCGTTCGATTATATAACAGGTGAGATCCTGCGGAAGAAATAGAGAACTATCATGAGCTGGTGTTAAGCACAAGGGTGATGTTGGATGGATCCAACTATGGACTTTGGAAGTCACATATGAGATCTATCATTCGAAGGATTGATGCCATGGCGTGGAAGTCTGTGACAACTGGATGGTGAGATCCAAAGGTCAAGGACGAGAATGGTGTTGAATCCAACAAAGAAGAAGAACATTGGACCGAGACGGAACTCAAGATGGCGAAGTTCAACTCCAGAGCACTTTCAGCTATACATGCTAGTGTTACGAAGAAGCATTTTGAGCTGATTCAGGGATGTGAGACAGCCAAGGAAGCATGAGAAATACTGCAAACTCACTTAGAAGGAACTTCAAAAGTGAAGAGCTCACGATTGGATTATCCAGCATCCAAGTTTGAGAATCTCAAAATGGGAGAACATGAGTTAGTTGAAGAATTCAGCTCACAACTCAGTGGCATAGCTCAGGAATCCTTGATACTGGGAAAGAAGTACAAGGATAAGAAGCTGGTCAAGAAGTTCCTAAGGTGTCTACCATCTAAGTATACCGCGTACAAGGCAGCTATGTCAGTCTCTCTAAACACAGATGAGATAAGCTTTAATGAAGTGGTGGGGATGCTGAGAGCACATGAAATGGAGATTGACGGAGGAAAGAAAGGAAAGGGAGTCGCTCTGGTATCACAAGAATCAGATGACAAAGAAGATGACGATGATCCAGTAAGTATGCTAGTCAGGCGTTTTGACAAAGTCCTTCGTAGAGCCGAATCAGGTCAGAGAAGAGGAAGTACATCACGATATGCTGCAGAAGGTGAGAAACGAACATCTGAGTCAGAAAAGAACGATCAGAAAGCGGAGGTTCAGTGTCATGAGTGTAAGGGGGTATGGACACTACAAGACTGAATGTCCAACTGTCCGAAGGAGAGAAATCAAGTGCTACAAGTGCAAAGGAATTTGACACACTCAGCTGGAATGTGTCAATGATCAGAAGAGGAAACGTGAGAAATCGATGATCGGAATTGATGAGATAGACTCAGAAGAAGACAATGATGAAGAGGAGCTGGCTAACTTCGTAGCATTCATTGGCATCACAGAGTTCGTGGAAGGAGAAACTGAAACTAACGATGATCAGTCAAGCGCAAACGGTGATGATGGAATTGACTATCAAGAACTGTGTCAGACAGTAGTTCAGATTGGCAAGGAGAATCTATGTCTCAAAAAGGAGAAAAGCTGGTTGGAAGACACGGTGATAAATCTCAGAAAAGAACTCGATGATGGAAGAAAAAATGAGGAAAATACCTCAGATCTGAAGAAGGAGAATGAACGGCTTGTTGTCCAAATTGAAGTACTAGAGAAACAAGTGAAAAATGAGAAGGCCCGATCGTCTGACTTAAATGCCAAGCTGGAACATCATTACAAGACTGTCAGGATGCTCACTGGGTCAAAGGAACTTGATTAAATCTTGAGTTTGGGGAGACAGGATCAGACTCCTCGAGGTCTAGGATACATTGGGTATGGAAAGAGTGATACATGACCCATCGAATTTGTCCCAAGCTCCAACTCCGAGGGAAGAATAACAAGTGAAGGTACTACCTCAAAGACTGTTGCTGAGAAAGTTAAGAATCTCCAGAAGGTGCTACGACCAGAGATTCAGCATGAGAGAGGATGTTAGTACCGTGGAAAACCAGGTCACATCAAGAAGAAATGCTATCACTATCGGGAGAAAGTAAATCAGTTGCTGAGACAAGGAAAGTACTGGTGGAATAGCTCTCGAAATCAAGCCTGGATCAGGAAATCTGATTTAGGACATACGACAGTGAAACCTACTCAACGACCTATCCACAGAGGTCTGAGATGTAGCATGGCACTTGTATCAGAAGCAGTGGCATTGGTGTCCAAAGATGAAAAACCATGGTATTTCGACAGTGGATGTTCTCGCCATATGACAGGGGCACGCGAGAATCTCAGAGATATAAAGCCATTGAAAGGAGGAAGAGTCACATTTGGAGATGGAAGCCAAGGAGCGATAAAAGGCAAAGGGAAGATAGTTGAATCCAGAGCGCCTCTGAAGGATGTGTTCTTAGTCAAGGGACTAAAAGCAAACCTAATCATCATCAGTCAACTATGTGATGAAGGGTTGATGGTCCAATTCACATGCTACATGGAGTACGATATGCTAACAACTGCTATGTATGGCAGAAGGTACAGCAGTGCTTTGTTGCACATGATGAAACAAATCTGTGGTATCAAAGACTTGGTCACATGAATATGAGGCATATGACTAACATCATCAAGAAATATGCAGTCAGAGGCATTCCTCAGCAGGAGGAAACATAGAAGACAATATGCAGATCGTGCAATCAAGGAAAGTAGGTCAAATTTCAACAGAAGATGATTCAAGATATTCAGTCAAAGGATATGCTTGAAATGATACACATGGATCTCATGGGTCCTATGCAGACAGAAAGCATAGGAGGGAAGATGTATGTTCTAGTTCTGGTTGATGATTATTCAAAGTTCACATGGGTCAGATTCATTCGTGAAAAGTCTGATACACTGGAAAGCTTCAAGATCTGGGTTCTTCAAGTTACAAATGGGAAGAGAAGACTGAAGCAGATTCGCAATGATCATGGGGGAGAATTCCAGAATGAAGCCATGAGTAACTTCTGTGGACAACACATAATAGTTCAGCAATTTGCTGCACCCAGAACTCCTCAACAAAATGGAGTGGTAGAAAGGAAGAATCACACCCTTCAGGAGATGGCGAGAGCTATGATGCATGGTAACAATGTGCAGCAGAGGTTCTGGGCTGAGGCTATTAGCACCGCATGCTACATCATAAACCGTGTATATGTCAAGAGAGGAACTTTCAAGACTCCGTATGAACTGTGGAAAGGTAAAACACAGTTTTTGGGTGCAAGTGTTACATTCTGAGCGACAAAGAGCATCTTGGCAAGTTTGATGCAAGAAGCGATGAAGCCATGTTCTTGGGGTACTTTCAAGTTTTTGGGTTCAAGTGTTACATTCTGAACGACAAAGAGCATCTTGGCAAGTTTGATGGAAGAAGCGATGAAGCCATGTTCTTGGGGTACTCAACGAACAGCCCAACATTCAGAGTCTACAACTTGAGGTCCCTGATGATCATGGAGTCAGTAAATGTCGTGTTCAATGATGTCACAACAGTTCAATGGGAAAACGATGAGGAACAGAAGACGGATACACCATTGGATGCATCAAAGGATCCATCATCGGATGCATCAAAGGATCCATCAACTGAATCAAAGAATGACACATCGCCACCTTCAGAGTTAACTCAGGAGATGAGTACTCCAAATGTGCACAGAAATCACTCATCAAGTGATGTTATTAGCAAGGTGAATGAAGGAAGAAGAACAAGAGGTGTGAAGATCAACTTCAGAGAAATGGTGCAGTCTGCGTGTTTTGTCTCAAATATTGAGCCGAAAGACCACACCAAAGCACTCTCGGATGAGTTCTGGATCCAAGCCATGCAGGAGGAACTAGAACAGTTCATCAGAAATGATGTATGGGAGTTGGTGAAGAAGCCAGCTGATGGTCACATAGTTGGAACTAAGTGGATCTTCAAGAAGAAGATTGATGAGAATGGAATTGTGGTCAGAAACAAAGCAAGATTGGTGGCCCAGGGGTATTCGCAAATCGAGGGAGTTGATTTTGAAGAAACATTTTCTCCAGTGGCTAGATTGGAATCTATCAGACTGTTCATTGGTATGGCGTGTATCATGAACTTCATAGTGTACCAAATGGATGTTAAGAGTGCATTTCTGAATGGGATACTGTCTGAGGAAGTGTATGTTCATCAGCCTAAGGGTTTTGAAAATGCAACTAATCCTGAGTATGTGTACAAACTCAACAAAGCCCTATACAGGCTGAAGCAAGCACCTCGAGAATGGTATGAAAGGCTGACAAACTTTCTGGTTGACAAAGGCTACATCAGAGGAAGTGTTGACAAAACACTGTTTGTGCTGAAGAATGAAACATGGATGCTGGTGGTTCAGATCTATGTTGACGACATCATCTTTGGAGGAACATCTAAACGACTTGTAGATGCTTTCACTCGAGACATGACTAAAGAGTTTGAAATGAGCATGGTGGGGGAGTTGAAATATTTCCTTGGGTTGCAAATTCAGCAGACAGAGGAAGGTGTTTTCATCTCGCAAAGTACCTATGCAAAGGCACTACTGAAAAGGTTTCAACTGGATCACTGGAAGGAGGCAAAAACTCCGATGAGCTCTACTAACAAAAGTTGCAAAGATGATGAGGGTGAACCAGTGGACACGAAGCTGTACAGAGGAACGATTGGGAGCTTACTTTACCTTACGGCTAGTCGACCAGATCTAAGTCTGAGTGTGGGGATATGTGCTAGGTATCAAGCAAAAGCGAAGAAGTCTCACCTGGAGGCAACTAAGAGAATCATTCGATATGTTAAAGGCACGGTTAACCTTGAGATCTACTACTCAAAGGGATCGAATGGAAATCTTGCTGGATACTGTGATGCAGACTGGGGAAGTGTAGACGACCGGAAGAGTACCAATAGGGGATGTTTCTTTCTCAGAAACAACTTGGTTGCATGGCTGAGCAAGAAGCAGAACTCTGTATCATTGTCTACATCAGAGGCATAATACATTGCTATGGGGAGTTGCTGCACGCAGCTGATGTGGATGAAGCAAATGGCTGCTGACTATGGCATGAATACTGGATCATTCATGGTCTACTGTGACAACAAGAGTGCAATCGACATATCAAAGAACCCGGTGCAACACTCAAGGACCAAGCACATTGACATTTGACATCACTTCATCAGAGAACTAGTCGATGAACAACAGGTAGTGATTGAACACGTTGTCACATAATTGCAACTAGCTGACCTTTTCACTAAACCTCTAGATCTTAACCGTTTTGTTAATCTTCAAAACTCCATTGGGGTTTGTGAGATGTAACAAGTTTGTGTAAGTGTAGAGGGGATGACGGAAGGGCTGATGCAGAGGCACCCAAAGCTCAGATTTTGTCTTACATCAGAAGCGAGTAGTGGAAAAGAGCTGCCAGATATGCCATCATGATCTCAAAAGGTACATGTTTCGCATCGAGAGAGCAATCAAATAACAAGGGGAAGAACATGTTCTGTGTTTCCCATCATCAAAAAAGGAGCACAAGAGAACTCTTAGAAAAGAAAAGAGAAAAAGAAAAGAAAAGAAAAAGAAGAAAAGAAGTAACAACCCCCAGCTCTCTCATGACGAATAAAGGCTGAAAACTGAGTCAGGACATGATAAAGGCATATTTGTGTGAAAGCTAGACATGAAATAAGCCTGATGATCAGATGATGATCTAGTAGAGAAGAAGGGTGCATCTGTAGCAGAAGCTATGTCAGCCTCTGGATCACTCGACGAACAGTTGTCAATGGGAAAAGATAAAACAAAAATCCTTCTGTACTTAAAGAATTGATAATTAATCTGTGTGACACGTGTTCTCTCATTGCTTGCATGTTTGACGTACTAAATGTTCTTTTGTCTAAGTGGTTGTGTCAGCGAAAGCCATTGAGTAATGCTACGAGTCTATGTCATCAAGTGTCACAGTGGAACAGTGAAGATTCGGCTCAATCAAGTCTTGCTTGGATAATACGTGCCGACATCAGAGAAAAGGAAAGAGAGATCGTGTGAGATTAAATGGAAGATTTCAATTTTTGAAATTTGAAAAACTTCCATTTTAGAGAGAGTGTGAGATATGGCGAATATCTAGGAGATCATGGGGTAATGGACCGAAAAGGAAATAATTATCCCTTGATAAACCCTAGACGCCAACTTATCTCTCTCTCAATTCTCTTTGCTCTCAAAGCTCAAAAGTCCCAAAAGAAAGAAAACTCTCTCTCTCTCTCTCTCTCTCTCCCAAGAAACCATGTCGATGAACAGAAACACTTCCGCCGCCGGTGAAGCCTCGAGCCCACCGCCGTTGAGTCTCGTGGATTACTCCGATGATGAGGAGCAAACGACTCCGAAGGGAAGTCAGACATCCCAATCCAGATCGGATGTATTCGGCACTGCGGCTGAGAATCTCAACACTGAATCAGACGCTGAATCAGATCCAGCAGAGCCTAACACCGAGGATGAACAGATGGAAGAGAAATCGGACCATGCAGAGCAAATCCTCGAATCAACTCAGGTCAAGACGACTGATGGTAACGAAACTGAAGAAAAAGATGATTCAGAGAAAACTGAGTCAGAAGAAGTTGAAGAAGTTGCAGTTGAGGATGTGGAGTTGCTGATCATCATCAAAAAGAATGCCAAAAACAAGAAAAGGAAGGCCACAACATCGATACAAAAGAATAATCCAGTGAGGAAGACAGTAAGAAAGTCTACCCCATCAGTCGCGGAGACTCAAACACCTGCACCACTAACTATAGCAGAAGGATCCTCAACGAGGACAACAAGGAGATCAGCGAATGCAGAACTTGTGGCTGAGCATAGGTATGAAAGTTTCTCCTCTAGAGAAATCATACCAGAGAGATCTGTTGATTTGGAAGCTGAAGACACCTGGGGATTTCATGATATCATCAAGAAAGGTCATCTTGAGAGAACTGTCACGGGTCTCGTTGGGTATATTCCAGAAATTGTGAAGGAGTTCTACGCTGCATTGCCTGGAGAAATCACCAGAGCATCCAAGGACAGGGTGGAAGTGACCATCCGAGGCTACGGGTTTGAATTCTCTCCAACCAAGATCAATGAGTACTTGAACCTTATGCCACTATCAGAAGAAGAAGTGAAAGCTGATGAGAAGGCTGATGCACTCACGATCGATGAGTTGGCAGACTTCTTGACAGAAGGCACATTGAGTCTCAGGAATCTCACAACGCGCTATCTGTCTCCGTGCAAGGCTGCACTTGTGATCCTCTCAGCATACAACTGGGTACCATCCTCTGACAAGAATGCTATGTCAGCTGATCGTGCTCGACTCATCTACAAGATGTTTCAGGAATAAGAGTTGATGTTGGAGAGATGTTCTACTCACAGATTCTGAACCTAGCGGTACTTCAGAAGGAGGGAAATAAGAAAGACACACGCTGGCTAATTCTTCCTCGCACCATCTTTGGTGTGCTTCAGACTCAGTTCGAGCTGCAGAGAAAGCCAAGGGAGAAACTTTCTGCTGTAATTCCATACATGAAGGATTCTCGTCTGGGGGAGATTTATCTCAAGAATCAAAAGGAAGCATGAGAAGCTGCAAAGAAGGCTCATAGGCAGGCCAAGAAGAAAGGAAAATATGCATCAACATCAACAGCAATACCCTCATCTGGACCACCTCCAAACACTCCTCGTCCCGAAAGGACTGATCCATCTGGATATGTGCCACCAAGACAGTCTCCGCGGTCTGCTGGAAAGTTCCAGATCCTTCATCTTGGAACTATTGCAGCTCCAGGACAACCGATCGATGCTGACGAGGCAAAGCTGGCTCTGGATACGGTTTATGCAGCAATCCAACAGCTTGCAACTGCAATGCAAACCCTGACGAACGTCGTTGGACAGATTGCAAGCATGCTGTACCCAATTAAGTCTTCTATCTGGTTCTTTATTTGTTCTGATCTTTATGAGTTTTAACCATGTATGCTCTCAAGCAGGGGGAGAAGAAGAGGCAGACGATCCGCAGCAGCTGGATGACCAGGAGAACTGGATTATGGGGGAGAAAATTTTTAGTTTTCTTGGGTTTTTAATTATGGGGGGGGGGGGGGGGGGGGGTTAGAGATAAAACAATGTTTCTGGTTTTTGGTTTTGGCTTTATGTTTAGCTCTAACTCTTGAACTCACGTGTTTTGAACTTCCATTTCGTGTTTAATGCACGTATTATTCAGGATATATGTGTTCGAATGTGTGTGGTTGTTTGAGCGGATCTGTGCAGGTACTTGAGAGGCATCCAAAGCTAAAATGGGGAGATTGTAGATGCAAAGATCATATGGACGTCTGATACATACGTAAGTACATCAGCGAATGGAGCAGAGTCTGCAACAGAGAAGTCTACGTGCGGATGAACACGTCAAGATGAAGATTGCGACTTGAAGAATGGATTGCGGACCAAGGCGAAGTTAATGTGAAGACATCTTGGGAAGCAAGCTTGAAGAGATTCACCTTGGAGAAGGGAGATCTCACGATGGGAAGTTCTTAAAAACTTTGGAGAGGTTTTTAGGGAACTGACCTTATTTGGGTAGATAGTGAATATTGGGTAGATAGGCGCGGATAGCCGACTTGGCTGTATTGTATATATAATCATACTCGACCTGTGGATTAGGGTAGTCGAGAGAATTGTATTCTTAGCATAAGAGTGGAGTTCACTAAGCTCGTAAGCGAGTGAATAACACTAAGAGCTAAGGGGTAAAGGTTCTATAGATCTTGTATTCGATCTTCGGGTTCTGTTTAAAGAGAGACTTGTAAGTTCACTTTAAAAGAATACTAGTAATAACACACATATTTGTAGAGATATTCTCTGATGTACTATGTGCTTTACTTTGTGGGTTAGTTCTTGCATTTACACATTTTTCCACCCTGACCCTTACCCGATTCAAGACAAAGAATCACTTCACATATCGCCTCTCCATGGATCTTGATGTCAATGGGTCCGAAGCTATCCTCAACCTCTAGGTTTATGCTCTTTCCCTTCTGAGTCTTGATAGAAATCTTCATCGCAACACTGTTGGGATTTCTTATGTGGTGTTAGCTTTTATTATTAAAACTCTCTTTCTTTGATCTTTCTCTTTGGTTATGATTATTGTTCCGAAGACAATAACCTTAAGCTTAGTTCTCTATTTATAAAGTTGTAATCTTAAATAATAATAGTTAATTTCTATTTCATAATTTTTTTGTCAAGTTCTATTTCCTAATTTTCTGATTTCCATTTTTCTTATTTGCCTTTTCTTCATAATTTCTTTTTAGTTTAGTTTTCTCCTTTTTTCCCTTATTTATTTGATATTCCTTTTTCTTCTATAGAAAACAGATTTTCCATTTTGATTTTTTTTGCCGTTGTGAAATAAACGACTCTCTGTTTTTTAGAATTATATAAATTAAAGCCCTTTACTGTTTTTAAAGTTAAAACTCTTAAGTTTTGTTTTCTCTGAAAGCCAGGGGTGTGCTAAATATGGATTTTTGTTCCAACTCTTACTGTATAAAGTTGATAGTAGAATTGAATCAATAATGGATAGTTTAGGTTATTATTCGGATTTAGGTATAATTATATATATATATATGTACCATTTTAAAGAAATTTTTGTTTTGTTTTCGATTTGATTATGTATATAATTCAACTATTTAATTTAGTTTGACATGTATCCAATAGAATTGTCAGTATTTCGTGTTTGATTAGTACTTTGTTGCACAATAGAATTATCCGAAAGTTTTCTTGGTATAAGTTCATATATATATATATATATAATTTTTTTTTTATAGCAAAAGGTCATTTTATTTCTAAAGCAAGAAGTGCTCTGGATAACCGGAACAGAATAGAACAATCAAGGAAACATATTTTTTAAAAATAATATAAAATTATAAATCAATCTGAAAATGGAAATTTAGGATTCGATTACAAACAGACTCAAACAAAATACCCTGAATCTAAAGGTTTCTAACTAGCTTCGCTCGATCCATCGCTCCCGACGCGTTCCACTAGTGTATTACCAATATTTTAAGGAATCGGCGGCTGTCATGTTTTTAGGAATCTATGTGTTTGATATACCATGGATTTTACCCATTTTCATCTATGGTATGGTATGTAAGTCTTTTACTATCTATATATTATATATTATATCCTATTAGATATGTTTTCAGGTTCAGCAGTATCTTGGAGTAAAGTGATGATTATGGAGCATTTAGGAGCTTAAAAGAGATTTCATCCGAGCTGACCATTAGAGGTCGACACGAAGAAGAAGCAATCATTCGATGCACATCCATTGCCGTCGATCGATACAGAAGAGAAGCCTCGACGATTGAAAATTATGATCGATCGATGTACATCATGTACTATCGATCGATGTCGAGACGCGAGATGCGCGACTTGGTTCCAGCCGACTTTAAACCCAAAGCTTCACCAAATTACAAGATTACCACTGACGAGTTTTTAACCTAATAGGTATATAGTTTCCTAAGTGTTAGGAGGCAAAGATTTTTTTGGGAGCGACCATTGTATTCTTACTTTCAGCGAGAGAGAGAGAGAGAGAGAGAGTTTTAGGAGAGAAAATCATAGAGAGATTTGTGATTGGAACTCCATTGATTCATCTATTCTATTCTGTGCAGTTTTTATCTATATTTTGTGTCATGAATTGCTTAGCTATGTCTGAGTAGTTTACTTGTTAGATTCAAGGTTCAAATAGGTTAGAGGGATTTGTCCCAACTATAGATTTGCTGACTTGTGATATTCATTGATTGATTGTTCTTAATGCTTGTTTTAACCTTGCTAACTAGAAAATGAACCTAGGAATTTCCATGTGTCAAGCATCCTTGATCATCCTATCCTGAATCTAATCTGTCATGCTAGGACTGCTAGAGAGAGCTAACCGCTGATCTAGGAGACTAGTGAGCATTATCAACCCGCGCCTAGGGGCTTAGCTAAAAGCTATCGATCGATATTATCTTCTGACAATCGATCCATATTGCGAAAGGTGTATCGATCGATATCCATATAGGATCATCGATCGACACTGTCTTGTGATCAAAAGAAGACAGTTGAGATCCACGATCTAGTTAGTTAACCAGTGAAACATTGCCATCGCTGATCATTGTGATTAAGGAGTTGAGCTCTAATATATCATGCATGCAACTGTTAGGCATCTATAGGATTATAATCTCTAACACCTGAATAGAAACCCTGCATCTAATATCTTCCAATAAAGTTACATCCCCAATCATCTTGTTAGTCGAGCAATAGACTTGCTCAATTAGGATTGCTATTTACTTTTAAACCATAAAACAACAAACACCTAGAATTAATAACCTGACTAGATTTAATAGGTTCTCTAACTCCTTGTGGATTCGATCCCTAAGTACTGCAACTGAACCTCTTATTTGAGAGAGTAATTCACTCCTTAGGGTAATTTGAGTTGTATCAGTGTTATACAATATGCTACCAAATGGGTCTTATCAAATGGCCGTTTTTTTAAAGGGAGTGATACGCTGAAAGCATCTAAGTAGTAAGCCCACCCCAAGATTAGTGCTCTCCTATTCCGACTTCCTTTCACGCTCATGTCACGTCGAGGTACTGCAGAAATCAACCATTATCGGGACTAGGGGAAGGTGAGATATTCACCTCGTTGCCTCGGATGCCGGACTTCCCATGCCGCTTCCGGAGTAACTGGCCGCCGATGAACTCATAAGGCTTGTAATCGTCTCCATCAAATAGCAACAAGACGATAGAGGAGGGAGAGATACGGGTATATAACCTGAGCAATGCGAGCACTTGAATATACATTCACCACCATCGCTGAAGCAAGAACACGGACCTGAGTTCGCCATCACACTCTGAATAATGGTACTGTTTTTTCCTTGTAATAGTTTGTAAGTGTCATTAGGGCACCATCATTGGTATTTTGATTATTTTCAAAAGAACCGTTTCACACGATAATATATTAATATAACTTATTCACTCTGTTTCTAAATAATCCATATTCTAGCACTTTTTACTTGTTTCTAAAAGATCAATGTTTTAGATTTTCTATGTATTTTTAATAGTGAATTGTAAACTTCAAGAAATATTAATTATCAATTTTGGATTTATTAAATTACTATTGGTTTAAATTTATGGGAAATTTTTATAATTTTAAACTTAATGCATTGATGGTTAAATATTAAAATTTTATTAATATTTGTGAAAATTTAAAACATGCATTATTTAAAAAACAGAGAGAGAGTAATATTTATAATTAATTTCTGAAAATAAAACTGAACCAATATAATAAGACAAGTTTTTTTTTTTACGACCAATATAGTAAGACAAGTTACAAGCAGTATCTCAAACTTTTTTGAATCTTTCGTATGAAAGACTTCTCTTTTATATATATTTTTCATACTTAAAAAAACTTTCATACTTATTTTATCTATTTTATTAATTTAAATTCCTATTTTAAAACTATTTATATTGATATGTTTATTGTTAATTTTTCCATTTGATTTTATTGATCTTCTAAATTCTTTCACCGATGGAAATCCACATAATTCAATAGTTTGACTAAAACAATCTGCATTTTGAGGTTTAAGAAAAAAAACAATCGGCATTTTGAATCATAGAAAACATAATTAATGAAAAATATTTACATAAGATCTTCGACATATTGCAATGATTACTGCTAGACGTGGATTTTATAGGAGATAACTTAAATTAATACAATCTTTTTTTTTGAATAAATGTTAAATTTTATTTATCCAAATTTTTTGTACATTATATGTAACTTTGAGACAGAAAAGCAAAATATTTGACTAATCTTCTATCTTAAAATCATTCTCTTGATCCAAACCATACGGACAGCCCTGCATTCATTTTATGATCTCCTTGTCTTTTGATAGTAGATAATCTGTTTCTGACATTTTTGTCAATGGTTTTGATCAGAAGTGTATTCGGTAGTTCCTTTTCACCATGCCTGCGTCTATTTTTTTCCCTCCATATCGCATGAGCAGATGCTTTAAAAGCGTATCTCAGCAAGAACATCTTTATATTGTCCAGACTATTCTCCAATAACAGAGCTACAATCTCCTCCCAATCTTATGTGTATCTATATCGAAGCAGACCTTTCACCAAACTCTGCCAAATCCAACTCGAATATGAACATGAGTAGAACAAATGATTTCTTGTCTCCTCATGTTGCTGGCATAAAAAACATATGGGTTAATAGATGGGTTCCATTTCTGGATTCTGTCACATGTTGATAACCTATTTCTCATTGCTGTCCAAATGTGGAAAGAATATTTTGGTGTAGCGGTTTTGAACCACACTCCTTTACTCCATTCCATGAGTCGCATATTCTTTCCTTATCTCTAGCCATGTGTTCCTTGATGAGAAAGATGACTTATAATTCCCAGCATTACTCTTCCATAGAGCTATGTCTTCCGCTTGGTGATTCTCATTTTTTGGCTTCTCTACTTCATCTTCCACTTCATTTAGAATTGCATGACGGTGACATCTTCTTCTATGATTCTGCATTGCTTCTGCCATAGTTGAGGTAGCTGATATGCCCAAATCAATAAATCCTCTTGCTCCCAGCAACTTCCATAAACATCCCATAGAACTCCATTTATCATACCAGAAAGAGGTAGCTTCTCCATTCTTGACCTCAACCCTATGAAAACCCCTTGCAACTGCCCTTACTTTAGGAATTTTCCTCCACATCCAGGAATCAATTGTTGTATTTTCTCTAATAGCCCAGAATGAACCTTTGCGTATCAAATATATTTGAATCCATTTCACCCATAGCGAGTTCTTGCCTGAGAGAATCCTCCATACTAGCTTGAGACATGCTACATCGTTTACTTCAGTTAGAGGTCTTATTCCTAAACCTCCTTCAGTTTTCTTCTTGCAAACCTCCATCCATCTGATTTTCGAGTTCTTTGTGTTCATCTCAAGGCCAGACCAAAGGAATGCATCACACATTTTTTCAATTTCTCCGAGACATTTCTTAGGAATTCTGAAAGCTGTAAGCCAGAAATTTGTCAAACTCATTATCACCGATTGGATTAGTTGAAGTCAACCTGCGTAAGATAAAAACCTCCAATTACAGTTACACATTTTTATCCTGACTTTTTCCATCAATGATGTATAATCAGCTACTGTCATCTTCCGTGTAAGTAGTGGCAAGCCTAGATACCTGACCGGAAGCTATCCTGCTACGAAGGGAAAATTCATCAGGATAGCATTTTGATTCTCATGCGTAATATCAGCCATATACAGTGTAGATTTCTCTAAACTGATCTTCAACCCTGATAGCTTGGCAAATTCTTCAAATACTAGAAATATACCTTCAACTGATATCTTCTGTCCATCTGAGAAAACCATTATGTCATCCGCGAAACACAAATGCGCCAGATGAACATTTTTACACTTTGGGTGATAACCAATTAGTCTCTCAAATGCTGCTTTATCCAGTAGTTTGGATAACACATTCATGCATATCACAAAAAGAGATGGTGATAGTGCACAACCTTGCCTCAGTTCTCTATTGCTATTGAAATAACCCGCCAGTTCTCCATTTACTTGAATGGAGAAAGATGCTGTAGAGATGCACAGACTGATCCAATGGATGTATGTTGCCGTAAACCCAAGTGCTTCCAGAGTTGCAAGGAGGAAAGGCCATTGAACTGAATCGAAAGCCTTGGAGATATCAATCTTCATAGAAAACCTAGCCAATATCTCTGTTTTGTGATAGTCTTTCACCAATTCAATGGCTAGTAGTAGGTTCTCTATCAACAGCCTGTCTTTGACGAAAGCAAACTGATTGTTGGATATGAACTGTGGCAAGCAGTTTGGATATCACCTTGTATAGAACGTTGCAACATGAAATCGGTCTATAGTATTTCATCTCCTTAGCAGTTTCCTTCTTAGGTATAAGTGCCAGTATAGTGGAGTTGATACCTTTTGGGAGGAAACCTTTGATGAAGAATGACTGTACTGCTACAACTACATCTTCACCAATGATTGGCCAAGCTGACTTGAAGAACTCTACAGTATAGCCATATGGACCAGAGGATTTGTTTGATGGCATTTTAAATGCAACTGCTTTAACTTCCTCTGCTGTGACTTCACTGATCAACTTTGCTTGATCTTCTTCACTACATCTAAATTGTAGAAGGCTTTGTAGTCTCTCCACATTAGGATATTCAAGGTCTGGTGGTCTGAAAGTTAATAAATCTGTGAAGAACCTTTCTGCTTCCGTTTTAATGTCTTCCTTCGTAATAGCAATACTACCATCCGGGCAATGTACCTCTGTAATTGCATTTCAAACTTCTCTTATTTTTGCTTCATTGTGAAAGAATCTATTTTTTTCTATCGCCCACCTCCATCCAGTGCATTTATGATTTTTGTTTGTAAAACTCCTCCTCCAAATCAGCTACCCTTTGCCATCTTTCCAATGCTTCACTTTCTGCTCTGATGGCTTCTGAAGCTGGCCTTCCAACGTTTCTTTATGTTTCTCACATAAAACCAAATAAGCTTTTTTTGTCCTCTTTGGTAATTTTCCCAGCTTCTCTTTGCTCAAAGCCCTTAAAGCCGGCTTCAGACCTTTCAATTTTTTCCCCAACCGAAACATTGCTGATGTAGAGTGAAATAGTTTCTCTGTTTCCTTCAAGTATCCCTCCACTGTAGCGTGAAATTCTTCCATAGTTGCTATAATATTTGTAAACTTGAAAGGTCTCCGCTTCTTTTGTACCACTTCATCCAAATGAATTCTACATCTGAGGTGATCCGAGCAGCCTCCAGATTCAAAAACACTATATGCATTTGTCAACCCATGCATAGCAACATCATTTATCAGCACCCTATCAAGTTTTTTGCAGATTAGCCCTTCCTATCTTTTATTACACCAAGTGAAAGGAGGCCCATGTGAACTCATATCTGTGAGAGAACAATATCTTGTAATGTCTTGAAATTCCCTTATGCCCACTGTATAGTACTCTTAATATGAACTCAACTTTCTCTTTTCATTCTGAGAATTCTGTTCCGGTTAGGACTAAAATAGACGAGACTTTATATGACAATCTGATATCTTGCATATTTACATATTTTTAATAATCAATTCTTGTATATTTTGATCATGTATAATAGATTTAGGCATCTTTAGGATCCATTTTGCATTCATAAGTCTTTATCAGGTGTTGGTGTGTCCTATGGAGTTCTTGGAGGTGTTTTGAGACATTTCTGGTGCAAAAGGGTGAAAGATGAACATGGATGAAAGTCTTAAAGATATCTTCTGTTGCTAATAGTTTGGGAGGACATAGTAAATTGAGTTAGCTTTCTAATGGAAGTGGTTTCAAGTCATTTTAAGCTGTATTGGAGGAGTTATGATCGATTTACTAGAGGCATATCAACCCTGGTCGAACCCGGGTAGAACACCGCGGGTTCCCTTACCCGCGCGGGCGAAGAAGGCTGGACGACGGAAGCTGACGCGGGTAGACCAGCGCAGGTTGAATGACCCGCGCAGATGACCCAGGACGATCCAGCGCAGGTTGGACGACCCGCGCGGACGACCCAGGATGACCCAGCGCGGGTAGACCAGCGCGGGTTCGGCGACCCGTCCTCGACCCGGGTCACATTTTCAGCTGGTCGAATTTTAGTGTTTTTAAAGGGCTTTTTAGACTTTTTAGTGGAAACCATTAGGTTTACCAAAGACATATAAATACTTTGTAGATCCCAAAGTTGGGAATTATCTTCTTTTCTCTCTAAGAACACATAAACCTCTTTAAAGAAAATTTGGATCTTGAATCATTTTCCATCTATATTCTTTGTGTTTGTGTGATTATCTTGCTCTATAATCATGTTTAACCTTGAATCATCCATGGTTTTGGGGTTATTCATGTCTATTAGTGAGTAGACTAATCTTGGATTCATGGGTTAGGGTGATTAAGGGTGATTAGAGAAGATCTAGGGTGTTTAGTGTTAGATTTATTTGTTTCCTTGTTTGTTGAGGGTTCTCAATGCTATTTTAGTCTTGATCATACAAAAATAGATCTCTAGGCATTTCCTACCCACATGGTGTATGATGAAATGCCTGAACCAACTCTTCAATGCTTTTAGCTTGCTTTACCTAAGAGATTAGTTGCTAAAGGAGTTAAGATTGCTATTAGACTTGTTCTCCATGTTTTCTTTAGTAACATTCAACCTAAGAGATTAGATTCTTGAGTTGCTTTACCAAAAGAACATTCATCTAGAGATAGAACTTGTTTAGCTTAGTGTCTACGCATAAGGAAAGTGTTTGATTGATAGTTTGCCACCCTTAGATTGGATCTACATCACCCAAGATCAAATGCCTAGCTCCATGAGTCCTCTTGCTTCATATTGAGAAAGAAAGTTCATTACTTTATTGCATTAGCTTATTAGTTCTTAGTTCATACAATCTTTAAAACCATATTGCACTTAGCTTAAGCATAAACTTGCATTCCCTTTGCTTTAGAATCACCTAGGATTGGTTCGACAATCTTTTATACTAGAACATTTGATTAGGAGCCTTGAAAACTTCTAACATCAAATTGGCACCGTTGCCAAGTTCTAGGTTGATTGTGACATTGGGATTTAGTCACTTGCTTGAGACTAAGTCATTTTTCTTTTATTTTGTTACTGGCTCTCTTTCTTCCGCTCCCTTTGCATTTCAGGTGTATGAACTTGAGGAGCAGAGGTTCATCAAGCCTAGTTCCAAGAGTTGAAGACATAGTTGCACTTGAAAGGGAGATAGCAAGAAAAAGAAGAGAAGAAGAGCAACAAGCTCACTTTCAAAGATTGGGGTTTGAAATGGAGCACAATCAGAATCAGCCTCATGATGGAGTGGCCCAAGGAGCTGCAAACCTTAGGCCACAACATCTACAGCGCCGAGCTAGAGCCATTGGAGCTTATGATCAACCTCACATTCGTGGTCATAGGTTGGGAATCAGAGCACCAGATGTGGAGAACAACAACTTTGAGATCAAGTCAGGGCTGCTCAACACCATAGAGAACAACAAGTATCATGGCCTTGCTGCTGAAGATCCATTTGATCACTTGGACAAAGTTTGATAAGTATTGTGGCTTGTCCAAGACCAATGGTGTTTCTGAAGATGCCTTCAAGTTCAAGCTGTTCCCCTTTTCTTTGGGAGACAAAACACACCAATGGGAGAAGACTCTTCCAAGTGACTCTATCACAACTTGGAATGAGTGCAAGAGGACATTCCTAGAGAAGTTTTTCTCTATCTCAAGGACGGCCAAGATCAAGAATGAGATCTCTAGCTTTCAGCAGAAGAACCTAGAGGGCTTTAGTGAAGCCTGGAAGAGGTTCAAGGGCTATTGGTCTCAATGTCCACATCATGGCTTCACCAAGGAGAGTTTGCTCAGTACCTTCTACAGAGGTGCTCTTCCAGAGTTCAGGAGCAGATTAGACACATCCAACAATGGTTTCTTCTTGGGTAGAACTGAAGAGGATGCATAAGAGCTGGTGGAGAACATGGCTAAGAGTGACTCAGTCTACAGTGAGGAGTATGATAGAAGCAACAGAGGTGATGATCAGCAAACCAGGAAAGAGCTGAAGTCTCTCCAAGCCAAGTTGGATCTACTTCTTGCAGAAAAGGCTAAGCAGGAGAAGATGAATTTTGTTGGTGACCAGAAACAAGAGGCACCTCCAGTGATCAATGAGGTTGATGGTTTACAAGGCCAAGAGGAGCTGTGCGTCATCAATGCTAATGGCACATGGTACAAGAAAGAACCCAACTTTCAGTACCAAAACAACTACCAGCAAAGGCCACTCTACAACAACCAACAAAGAGGTTACCAAGCCAAGCAGAATTATCCTCAAGGTTTCACCAACCAAGGCAACCAGTCTCCTCAGACTCATGGAAGCTCTTCCCAAGCTCAAGCTCCAGATTCAGGTGTGGACTCCATGCTCAAGAAACTCTTGGAATTTCAGACCAGAAATGAGAAGACAATGGTTTTTGAGTTCAAGAACATCCACACAAAGATTGATGAGAACTACTCTGACCTTAAGAACAAGTTCTTACAACTTGCCTCTCACTTCAAGGATTTCGAGAGTCAAGTTGCTTCTATGCCTGCATCCTCCAAGCAGCCAATGGGGTCTCTACCAGGGAAACCAGAAAAGAACTTCAAGGAGTCTTGCAATGTTGTCTTCTCCACTACTTCTTCAGAGATTGAGCTGAGTGATCATAAGAAAGAGGAAGATGAGATTGAAAGACTGGTATTTGGAACTGAGTTTGGGGAAGTTAAGAGATTTGTTGTGGCCACAGCTGAAGCACAGATTGTGAAGTACGCTGCCAGGAAGGTTGAAGCAACGAATCTGCAAAGAGCTGAGCACAAGGCTGAGAAACAAGTTGAGAAGAGAGCTGACAACAAGCTGAAAGAGGTTAAGCTAGAGGAAGCAACTGAGGTTGAGATATCACCCTATGATAAGCTCCCTTTCCCCCAAAGAGTTCTCACCAAAGCTCAGAAGAAGGTGCTCTCAAAGTTCAGGAAAGATCTTAGTGATGTTGGGGTCAGGCTTCCAGAAATCTCGGGTATGCGTGAAGCTCATGTCCAGATGATGCTCATCAACGACATTCTAGACCACCAAGCGGAAGTGGCCGAGCTTTTGGACATCTCCATTCTGAAGATTGATCCACCAATCCTTCCAAAGTCCCTCCCTAAGCTTGAGTCTCAAGGGATGTTCACCTTGCCTTGCTACCTTGGTAAGCTCACTTTTGATGATGCTCTTGTTGATTCTGGTGCAAGTGTGAATGTGATCTCAATGGAGATGATGAAGAGTCTAGGGATTGAGCGCATGGAGCCAAACACATCTTCCCTACAGTTTGGAGATTCCTCTTCTACAACTCCTATTGGTCTCATCAAGGACTTCCCTTTGAAGATTGGAGCATGCACCATTCCTATAGACCTCACTGTTCTGAAGATGGCAACTGAGAAGAGAGTCCCATTGATCCTTGGCACTCCATTCCTCACAACAGTGGGAGCTTGCATAGACTTTGCCAACAAGAAGGTCACACTCCTAAATGTGAACAAAGCTGTCTCCTATCCACTACAATCCCCAAAGATGAATGCTGAGTATTGTGGAACAATCACTTGTGGAGCATCCTCCATTGAAAAGACAAGGCTGAAGGGGTTAGTATTGAGAAAGAAGGTCTTGCTGGAGAGTCCTTTAAAGAGCTGTGTGCTGAGCACTTGGAAAGTGCTAAAAAGGAGGTGAGTAGCGCCACAAAGGCTGCTCATGATAAGAAGAAGATTGTGAAAGAACCTCATCCTCCACCTCTTGATAAGACTCCTCACACTCTCACTCTCCACCCAATGAAGCTTAAGGATGGGCCATTGAGTACAAAATCAAGTGCAAGGGAAGGTCTAAGCCATTCTCAAGTGCAAGGGCCATCATCACTCCTCAGCTCCAAAATGATCCAATCAAGCTTCAAGAGCTTCTCTCCCACGTCCTCACCATCACTCTTGAAGGTGGGAAGAACCCTCCCTCTCACTAGCCAAAGGAAGGAAAGTCAAGCTAGAGACTTAAAACAAGCTCACTTGGGAGGAAGTCCCATGGCTATCCCTGTACATATCAGTGTGGGAACCGAAATTCGCACTGTCGATTTACGTTTAAATTAGGTAACTAGGAAAACCCTAATTTTCCAGAGGTCCCGGATCTCTGCGAGAGCCAACGGCAAGTGACCAAATATATGCGGAAATCATGAAATGATAACAAACGAGTTTAGAGAAAACAATAGATCTTATTTAGAGTCCGCGAGAGAGCGTTGCGATCATTACAAGAGATCATAAAAGCTTTGGCCGCAAAGGCTGTCAGCGAGTTACCTAATTCTCGCGGCCTAAAATCACAAACCTAGTTGACTCGCAGCTCGATAACAAAAGACGAAGAAAATACATAAAAGGTTTTTGATTGATTTCGGACTGAACCTTATGAAAGGCTGCCTACGTATCCCTTTCGAGGATCAAGCCGAACGTAGTTCAAGAGTGAACCAAGAGATCGAACTGCTTGTGCACGTTCGTCTGGTAATCAGGTGCCAGTCATGGAAACAGAGCATGTCGAGAATAATGCCTCAGAGTTTCTAAGTGCCGAGAGTTCTGAGTCTAAAAAGTTGTCCCTCATGCCTCTCGCATAGGACTCCTTATATACTCGCTCCTAGGTCGGTTTACGCTTTTCCCCTTCTGCTCTTAAGCTATCATATCCTAAAAATGGAGATATTCCATTTTTCTCGATCTTCGTAATTATCTTCAAAATTTCGTATTTATCTGCGGAAACTTGACATTTATCTTTCCTTGCGAACCAAGCGTAAACCGTCCCACGGTTTACGGGCGGCTGGTTAAGAAATCGTAAGGTGGGCTTCGAGTCATGCCTTAGGTCCCTTTGGGCCGTCTTTCGACTTGAAGCGTTTATTACGACTTCCTTCGAAAAAAACAAACTTTCTGCGGTTTTTATCGTAAAGTTTGATTGATGACTTAGAATGGCGGAAAACATGAAATGAGTTCGCTACGGTCTTCGGGAGACAACATCGAAGGATAGACGAAAATGCATAGATTCGTGTCGTATCAACATTTTGGAAGAGCTCGGTCGCTACATAGCGACCGAGCGGAACGCACGCTCGTTCGCTAAGTAGCGACCGAGCGGGACGGACGCTCGGTTGTACGTAGCGACCGAGTTTGGCTCGAGCTCGGCCGCTATGTAGCGACCGAGCGAGACGGACGCTCGGTCGCTACGTAGCGACCGAGCTTGGCTTGAGCGCTACGTAGCGACCGAGTGGGACGGACGCCCGGTCGCTACGTAGCGACCGAGCTTGGCTCGAGCTCGGTCACTACGTAGGGACCGAGCTTGGCTTGAGCGCTACGTAGCGACCGAGCGGAACGGACGCTCGGTCGCTAAGTAGCGACTGATCTTGGCTCGAGCTCGGTCACTACGTAGCGACCGAGCGGGACAGACGCTTGGTCGCTACATAGCAACCGAGCTTGGCTCGAGTAGCGACCGAGCGGGACGTGTGCTCGGTCGCTACGTAGCGACCAAGCTTGGCTCGTGTTCGGTCGCTACATAGCGACCGAGCGGGACGTGTGTTCGGTCGCTACGTGGCGATTGAGCTTGGCTCGAGCTCGGTCGCTACGTAGCGACCTTTTTCGAGGTTTTGTCCTATATCTTGTGTTTCTTCCGCAGGGCTCTTCGTAAGAATAAATCTTTTCCGAAGATTTATTTTTCGTAAAAACGTTCATGCCGATTTTTACGGACTTTCAGACATTGATTCCGTCGTGACCGATTTTGACCCCAACAGTTAGCCCCCCAGCTTGTTAGAACCATGAGCTTCTAGCGTGAGGTTCTAGCGAGTGGCTTGGCAAGTTAGGCAAGTTAGGTGAGTTAGGCGGAATTTATGGTTGAAAAGGTCTGTGGTAAGTGGTCTTCTCGCTCTTCTATAAGTAGAACGCGATAAGATTGGGACTGCGCCTTATGACAGCTACCTACGTACCCTTGTTGAAGGGATCAAGCCTTTTGTAGTTCGTCTTGGAGTTAAGGTTTGTATGACTAGTTTTCCAGCGAGACCTTTACGGTCTGGTTTTTATGTAGAGGTTATCAGGCGTGTTGCTGCCGATGGCATTTTATATGGGTGTAGAAGGAAGACTACGAGTTGTCATCTCGTAATCTAACTCTGTGTGAACTGCTATATCCGTGATCTGTTTCGAGAGTTTTCTGCAGTGTGTAAACTTGCGGGATTTCTGAAGACGCTCGAATATTGGCAATGAGACAAATTTTGGGATCTCGCATCAAGGTTTTTGATACTATGCCTAGAGATGTTAGAGACCAGTGCGCTGGGTTTAGGGCAAGACCTAGGTTTACTCCTGGTTTTAGAGGGTGCGATGACTAATTCGACTTACGTATCCCATTTCAGTTTCATCCTGATTCCATATCGATTTAAAGTCCGCGATAGGTTCTCGGCTTATACGACTTGTATGGTTGGAACCGAGCATCTCTCCAAGGACAATTTTTAAGCCTCCTGAAAGTGCTGACCAAAAATTTTGGGTTTCTTTTATAGCGCTATTATCCTTGTGTCGGATGTACGAGAGTCAACTCTACGAGATGGCTAAGTCTGTTTAGGACGTTAAGAGTTTGTTGTGATCAGAAACAAACTTAATGGTTAAAATTACCGTTTCGAGTCTTCGCGAAGGATATGTTTTGAGAAGATATTAGTGCGAATGACTGTCTGGTCTTCCAAGAAAGTGTTTTTATCGAGGAAGAAAATTTCGTCGAAGAACGAATCTTTAGGCGTCTGCGACGTCTCGCGATGCTGAAGATTTGTTATTCTTTCGTATGCCGCGTTTCGTGCTTGAAATGTTCGCGGGCTTGAAGATGTTTCGCGATGTTGCAAGGGATTAGTCTTTGCCTTGCATTTGGGAAAAATTCTGGTTTGACTACGGATGTTCGCAGCCAGAATTGTTGTTCTTGTTTGGATTTGATTTGCGATCGAGGAGTTAGGACCAAGGGGTCGCGTAAATTTGTCCCCGGAAAGAGGCATCCTCCTTTACCGTGCTTTGTGTGGTGTTGGCCTTCCGAGATTTCTTTCGTGTCTATTTGAGGATGTTCCGTATAGCTATAGGAGCTCTGTTACGAGTTTTCCTTACATGCCGCATTTTACGAGTAAAACACAGCGGGCTTAAAGTGAATCGTAGTATATGGAACTTGGTCAATTTTTGACAAGTGGAACCTTTCCGTTAACTGTTTGGTTGTTAGGACTGAGTTTTGTTATGACGAATTTACCGTATGATTCCCGTTTTTGGGTGGTACGATAATTGTTTGTGTAATCGTTACTTCGCGTTTCAAGACAAATTCCGGATTAGCGTTTAGCCTTCAAGTTATTGGAGCGGTGGTCGCTCAATTGTTTTGGCTTTGCATGAAGGGTGTGCTCAGCTTTATAGCCAAGGACGTTGTTGCCAAAGGATTAGACCATGACACTTTCATGCTGTCAATAAGGTCAAGTCGGTTAGAATCGTCCTTAAAGGAAATGCTGTAACCTAGTTCGGCTTCGAAGGAAAGGCGTAATTAGGCGAGTGACTAATGGCGTTTATCGAGATTAATAGGCCGAGTATGCCCATGGTGGTAGAAAACTTTTTTCCACTTTAGGGTTAATTTATACGATGAAAGTTTCGTATAATGTTTCCTTTATTCGTATGGAATTTGTTTCCTTTGTTTCCGAGGGAGATAAAGCCTAAGAAGCTCGATACAGAGCCCGTGCGGAGTCAGTTGCGGGGTGATTTCCTGCTCGGACGTGACCAAGTGGAATGAGAGCGGATGCCAGTGAGTCGCGGGGCTAAAGAATGAGACCTTTCAGATCGTGGTGCGAGGAAGTAAAGTTTATATTGGTCGTCCAATGTCGGATCATACAGCTTGGTTTTTTGCTATAAGGAAAGTACTTTTTCGTAAAACCTGTTATGTTTACTTTCGAAAGTTACTTCGTATGATATGATCTGATTATACGAAGGATTTTTTGCGTAAGTAACGGACGACCGGTTTTTACGAATTTATTAAATTGACGCGACATATGGAGATGTCAAAATAACGATGTTTCCGCAGATTTTTGAGAAACGTTTTCGCTTTTGTTTTAATTTTTCGGTGAAAGTTTCTCTGAGTCACTCAAGGAGTTTTACCAAAGGTTATTTCACCGAGATTTAGTCGCAAAACGTTTTTGTAGGTTTCTTGAATGAATCAGTTAAACAGCGATAGGCTTAGTCGACGAGCGGGGAGGACGTGTTCTCTTTGTCGTATTTTCTGTTACTTTTGTTCTTGATTTTGGTTTGTCGCAAATGTTTTTGATGTTTTTCCGTGAGTCGGTTGGTTCAACGGAAAATGAGAGTGATGCTTTGATGCTTGAAGATTTCTCGTATAATGATTCTTATACGAAACTCGATTTATCAAATCGGAAAAGATATTTATGACTTCAGCAAATCATCGACTTTCATTCTGAAGTTTGGCAGAGGTTTTCTAAACGAAGGATTGCGATGATAGATGCTGTATAGTCTTTGAGAATTTTTCCAACATGGTTTGGATCAGTTCCTAGCGTTTAGGCGAATCTCAGATTGTCATTTGCTTTTAGGATGATCTTGACGAGACATTGCATTGTATGAATATTTTTCCGCATCTCAGATTGTCGTTTGCTTTGTCAAAAGCGTTTTCTTGATCTTGACGAGACATCGCATTGTTTGAATATGTTTTTGAAGTATGGGAGTATACGAGTATAGTATACGCACCTACTCCGTCCCTTTTTTCTCGAGGAATAGAAAGATCGACAGTCCGAGTCGGTTTGAAGACGACGCTTGGACTGTGATTTGGTTGTTTCCAGGTTGAAGACTTGGAATATGTCGGTTCCGAGAGAATTGCCAGAAACGAATCGGTTTTAAGACGACGTTCATGTCTCTAGTTTTTTCTCTCCTTAGGAAGCGAGCTTGATATGCGTGGTGATCGTTTCTCGATTTTCGGAGAGTTTAGATCGGTTTGCAAGATCTGGACGAACAGTTATAGGACAATATATCGAGACAGGAAAAATCACCGAAGACTTAGTTCGCTAGACTATCCACCTAGGTTTTACGTTTCCTAAAGTTCTATGGCAGTCTCAAAGGCGTTTTTATTTCTTAGTAATTTCCTACGAAAACTCCAAGTAACGATTTCAAAAATTTCAAGTCGCAAATACCTTAGTTCTCTCGAAGATGCAGTTTTGTTTCTTCTCAGTTTTGCTTGCTCATTTCCCCTTCCTCTTCTTGTGTATGTTCGCCTTTTTCGATATTGGTGTTTATCCTTTGAAACTTGATATTTATCTTCCAAACTTAACTGATACGAAGTCAATAAAAAGGTTCAACGTAATCGTATAGTTGAGGCGGCTAAGGTATTAAGTTAACCGTTGCCGTATTATACGATTAATCTGAATCCACGCGAGAAAACTAGTCTTTGCGGGTTTTTTTTTTATCGTAAAGTTTCAATGGTAACTCCAATCGAGACGAAACAAGAGACGTTTCGATTGAGATTTGAAGGAGAACACAAAGATGGAGGTAAGGGCGAGTAGGAGTAAGCGAAGGAGTTTAGACGAGTCTTACTTATTTTCGTCGTAAAATCTCAACGGAAACTCCGATTGAGACGAAACGAAAAGCGTTTGGATCGGGATTCAAAAGAGAACACGAAGGAGGAGCTTTTTGAGGCTTTGACAGGTCGCTATGTAGCGATCTGGAGATCTAACAGGTCGCTATGTAGCGAGTAGAAGTAAGCCAAGAAGAGTCCTACTTGTTTTCGAATTAAAATCTCAACGGAAACTCCGATTGAGACGAAACGAAAAGCGTTTCAATGAGGATTCAAAAGAGAACTCAAAGGAGGACTTATCTGAGGCCTGACATGTCGCTATGTAGCGAGTGGAGGTCTGACAGGTCGCTACGTAGCGAGTGGAAGCAAGCCAAGAAGAGTCCTACTTGTTTTCATCGTAAAATCTCAACGGAAACTCCGATTGAGACGAAATGAAATGCGTTACGATGAGGATTCAAAAGAGAACGCAAAGGAGGACCCTTTTTAGGCCTGACAGGTCGCTACGTAGCGAGTGGTGAGTTGGATTGAGCTCGGTCGCTACGTAGCGACCGAGCCGTGTGCGTGCTCGGTCGCTACGTAGCGACCGAGCTGTGTGCGTGCTCGGTCGCTACGTAGCAACCGAGCTGTGTGCGTGCTCAGTCGTTACGTAACGACCGAGCTGTGTGTGTGCTCGGTCGCTACCTAGCGACCGAGCTGTGTGCGTGCTCTGTAGCTACGTAGCGACCGAGCTGTGTTCGTGCTCGGTCGCTACGTAGCGACCGAGTGGTGTGCGTGCTCGGTCAATACGTAGCGACCGAGTTTGGATGGAGCTCGGTCATTACGTCGCGACCGAGCTGTGTGCGTGCTCGGTCGCTACGTAGCGATCGAGCTTGGCTTGAGTTTGGTTGCTACGTAGCAACCGAGCCGTGTGCTTGCTCGGTCGCTACGTAGCAACCGAGCTGTGTAATCGATTTGTTGCGCTTCCTTTTTCTGCGATTAACCTAGGGGTTTTCTGCGGTTTTTGGGAGAACAAGTTTTACCCTTCCGAAATATTTTCGAAAAACGTGTGTTGGTAAAACCCTTACGCATTGAGATTTCTTTTGTTCGGTAATGAGCTAAACTTACGGGGTTTGATAAGATTTATCGTTTCCCTTTATGTTTAAAAAGAGAAATCGCGAGCTCGTTTCATTGCATTTCCTGTGGCGAAAAGTCGCAGCAAGGTTTTCGATTTTCTCAAGAACTGTGGCGTTTGCATAGGCGTTGGCCATAGGCGCAGTGGCGGCTGGAGTTTTCTTACCAGCGTTGTTGCGAACTGCGATTTTCTCTTTCGTATTTCTAGACATTGTTTTGATCAAGCGTTTTGCGGCTATGAGTTAGAGTAATCCGTACCCCCCCCTCCTTCTAGCGCCAAACTGTGGGAACCGAAATTCGCACTGTCGATTTACGTTTAAATTAGGTAACTAGGAAAACCCTAATTTTCCAGAGGTCCCGGATCTCTGCGAGAGCCAACGGCAAGTGACCAAATATATGCGGAAATCATGAAATGATAACAAACGAGTTTAGAGAAAACAGTAGATCTTATTTAGAGTCCGCGAGAGAGCGTTGCGATCATTACAAGAGATCATAAAAGCTTTGGCCGCAAAGGCTGTCAGCGAGTTACCTAATTCTCGCGGCCTAAAATCACAAACCTAGTTGACTCGCAGCACGATAACAAAAGACGAAGAAAATACATAAAAGGTTTTTGATTGATTTCGGACTGAACCTTATGAAAGGCTGCCTACGTACCCCTTTCGAGGATCAAGCTGAACGTAGTTCAAGAGTGAACCAAGAGATCGAACTGCTTATGCACGTTCGTCTTGTAATCGGGTGCCAGTCATGGAAACAGAGCATGTCGAGAATAATACCTCAGAGTTTCTAAGTGCCGAGAGTTCTGAGTCTAAAAAGTTGTCCCTCATGCCTCTCGCCTAGGACCCCTTATATACTCGCTCCTAGGTGGGTTTACGCTTTTCCACTTATGCCCTTAAGCCGTCATAGCCTAAAAATGGAGATATTCTATTTTTCCCAATCTTCGTAATTATCTTCAAAATTTAGTATTTATCTGCGGAAACTTGACATTTATCTTTCCTTGCGAATCAAGCATAAACCGTCCCACGGTTTACGGGCTGCTGGTTAAGAAATCGTAAGGTGGGCTTCGAGTCATGAATTAGGTCCCTTTGGGCCGTCTTTCGACTTGAAGCGTTTATTACGACATCTTTCGATAAAAACGAAATTTCCGCGGTTTTTATCATAAAGTTTGATTGATGACTTCGAATGGTGGAAAACATGAAATGGGTTCGCTACGGTCTTCGGGAGACAGCATCGAAGGGTAGACGAGAATGCATAGATTCGTGTTGTATCGACGTTTCGGAAGAGCTCGGTCGCTACGTAGCGACCGAGCGGAACGCACGCTAGTTCGCTACGTAGCGACCGAGCGGGACGGACGCTCAGTCGCTACGTAACGACCGAGCTTGGCTTGAGCGCTACGTAGCGACCGAGCGAGACGGATGCTCGGTCGCTACGTAGCGACCGAGCTTGGCTTGAGCGCTACGTAGCGACCGAGCGGGATGGATGCTCGGTCGACGCTCGGTCGCTACGTAGCGACCGAGCGAGACGGACGCTCGGTCGATACGTAGCGACCGAGCTTGGCTCGAGCTCGGTCGCTACGGAGCGACCGAGCGAGATGGACGCTCGGTCGCTACGTAGCGACCGAGCGAGATGGACGCTCGGTCGCTACGTAGCGACCGAGCTTGGCTTGAGCACTACATAGCGACCGAACGGGACGGACACTCGGTCGCTACATAGTGACCGAGCTTGGCTCGAGTAGCGACCGAGCGGGACGGACGCTCGGTCGCTACGTAGTGACCGAGCTTGGCTCGAGTAGCGGCCGAGCTTGGCTCGAGCTTGGTCGCTACGTAGCGACCGGGCGGGACGGACGCTCGTTCGCTACGTAGCGACCAGGCGGGACGGACGCTCGGTTGTTACGTAGCGACCGAGCTTGGCTCGAGCTCGGTCGCTACGTAGCGACCGTGCGACCTTTTTTGGGCTTTTCTCCGATATCTCGTGTTTCTTCCGCAGGGCTCTTCGTGAGAATAAATCTTTTCCGAAGATTTATTTTTCGTAAAAACGTTCATGCCGATTTTTACGGACTTTCAGATATTGATTCCGTCATGACCAATTTTGACCCCAACAATCAGTGGCATCTTCGTTTTTAAGACCCTTGGGCTGAGGAGGAAAGCGGCCAGACATTTCTCCCTAGACACCACTGCCTTTTCCAACACTCCATCAGAGGTACTCCTTCACCTTAATTTTGTACATACCAGTTTATCTTTTTATATTGCTTTCCTTTGGGCATCTCTCCCTTACTCACACAGAGACTGTGTGATTTTAGTGTGGGAGGAGGTACCAAGTATTTGATCATGTTTGCTTTGATGATTTTGAGTCTCATGCATTGCATTGTATTTATACTTATATGGATAGAAAAAACAAAAAAAAATTGAAATTTTTGAATCATGTATTTGCATCACTTGCATTCTTAAGATTGAGTCTAGAGCATATATGATGCATTCACTTGCATATGGAGCAGCTGATTGATATTGCCTTGTATAGAACACTTGTTTGCACTGAATTTGACACCCTAGTTAAACATATCAAGTAGCTTAGGCATCATTTGAAAGGCTTGCATGCTTCGAGCCTTGAAAACTCTTCTTGAAACATGTTGTTTGCTTGATGATTGGCATTGTTCTTGAAACCAACTCCAAATGAACTAGGGCTTAATGAACTTAATAGCTCTTGCATATGGGCATTTGCATACTTGATCATGGGTCTCATACACATTTGGGTTATCTTTCCCCATTGTACCACTCTTTGTTAACCCAAATGGCACTTCCTTACCCTTGAACCCTAGTCATTCTTTGAAGCCAACATTGATTTGCATGAGTGAGACATCTTTTGATAGTTTGTCATGTGCAAAATCTTGAGAGTATTGGGAGCGACATGAATTTGTTCTCATATCTTGCTAGCATAGGGTCATTATTTGAGCTAGCTTCTAGGATGGTGAATGGGGTCTTTGTTCCTTAAATGTTTATATCTTGGGTTTGGGAAGTGACAAAGTTGAGATTGATGAAAAAAAGATTGTCATGAGAAAGAAAAGCCATAGGGACCTAAAATAGAAAGATAAGAAAGCTCTTGATTGTATTGTTTGAGACCTTCCCCCTCTATAAAAAAAAAAAAAAAAAAAAAAAAAAAGATTCAATAAGATAGTGGGGAAGGGATAATAAAAAGTGTTAGAGCTAGAAATATGAAAAGTAAATAAGAGGTCCTTAGTGGTTGAGTCTTAAGAAAAGAATGTTGTTCATTGGGTGAGTGATGTGAGTGTTTTTCATTTTGGTTTATGGGATGAATGAAAAGGGTGTAGAATTTGTAATCACTTAGGAATGGGGTAGAATGATGAGGATGGATCCATGTATGCATGAATTGCTCCTAGTCTTAGACAAATTTTGCATAATGATCAAGCTCCTTGATTCTTGAGTTTTTGCCACCTTAAAATGATTGCATTGAACCCTCCTCTTCATCTATATTAGACCATTTGATCACCTAGCCAAATGATTGATATCATGCGCCCATCTGTGAGAGTTCACCTTGTGTGTGTGTGTATGAATCAATGTGAGGGTTGGTGGAGAGAGCATGTTGGTTGAAAAGCATTGCATCTTGTGTAGAGACATAAGAGTATTTATAGGCCTAGAGAAGCTAGAGTATAATAAGAGAGTGTGTTCATGATATTTGCTATGTTTCTTTAGGATGTCAAGTTGAGTGCATTGAGTGTTTCTTTTGGCTATGAGCTCCCACCTTCAAACCTCTTCTCCTATGAGTTCTTGAAAGTTCACTTGAGGACAAGTAAAGAACAAGTTTGGGGGAGTTGATATCTTGCATATTTACATGTTTTTAATAATCCATTCTTGTATATTTTGATCATGTAGAATAGATTTAGGCATCTTTAGGATCTATTTTGCATTCTTAAGTCTTTATCAGGTGTTGGTGTGTCCTATCGAGTTTTTGGAGCTGTTTTGAGACATTTCTGGTGCAAAAGGGTGAAAGATGAACATGGATGAAAGTCTTAACGATATCTTCTGTTGCTAATATTTTGGGAGGACATAGTAAATTGAGTTAGCTATCTAATGGAATTTGTTTCAAGTCATTTGAAGCTGTATTGGAGGAGTTATGATCGATTTACTAGAGGCATATCAACCATGGTCGAACCCGGGTAGACCACCGCGGGTTCCCTTACCCGCGTGGGCGAAGAAGGCTGGACGACGGAAGCTGACGCAGGTAGACCAGCGCGGGTTGGACGACCCTGCGCGGACGACCCATGACGACCCAGCGCGGGTAGACCAGCGCGGGTTGGGCGACCCGACCTCTACCCGGGTCACATTTTCAGCTGGTCGAATTTTAGTGTTTTTAAAAGGATTTTTAGACTTTTTAATAGAAACCATTAGGTTTGCCAAAGACATATAAATACTTTGTAGATCACAAAATTGGGAATTATCTTCTTTTCTCTCTAAGAACACATAAACCTCTTTAAAGAAAATTTGGATCTTGAATCAATTTCCATCTATATTCTTTGTGTTTGTGTGATTATCTTGCTCTCTAATCATGTTTAACCTTGAATCATCCATTGTTTTGGGGTTATTCATGTCTATTAGTGAGTAGACTAATCTTGGATTCATGGGTTAGGGGTATTAAGGGTGATTAGAGAAGATCTAGGGTGTTTAGTGTTAGATTTATTTGTTTCCTTTCTTGTTGAGGGTTCTCAATGCTATTTTAGTCTTGATCATACTAAAATAGATCTCTAGGCATTTCCTGCCCACAAGGTGTATGATGAAATGCCTGAACAAACTCTTCAATGCTTTAAGCTTGCTTTACCTAAGAGATTAGTTGCTAAAGGAGTTAAGATTGCTATTAGACTTGTTCTCCATGTTTGCTTTAGTAACATTAAACCTAAGAGATTAGATGCTTGAGTTGCTTTACCAAAAGAACATTCATCTAGAGATAGAGCTTGTTTAGCTTAGTGTCTAGGCATAAGGAAAGTGTTTGATTGATAGCTTGCCACCCTTAGATTGGATCTACATCACCCAAGATCAAATGCCTAGCTCCATGAGTCCTCTTGCTTCATATTGAGAAAAAAAAATCATTACTTTATTGCATTAGCTTATTAGTTCTTAGTTCATACAATCTTTAAAACCAGATTGCACTTAACTTAAGCATGAACTTGCATTCCCTTTGCTTTAGAATCACTTAGGATTGGTTCGACAATCTTTTATACTACAACATTTGATTAGGAGCCTTGAAAACTCCTAACATCACAATCTTTCAAAAATTTATAGCTTTGAGATACACAAGTTTAAATTAGGCTTTTAAACATAATCAACACATATATTTATTGAATACTTATGCCAAGAAATTATGGTGCTCCTGTGGGTAGCACCATATTTTCATCAATAATCATAGTATTCGAAAACATTTATGAGTGATGTATCGAATTACTCAGATTAGGTTATCTGTGGATATACTTAATCCTCACAATACAAACACTCTATAAGTTATTTGATCATATTTTGTGTATATAGTCTACCTGTGGATAACTACTTATTACTCAAAATATCAAATACTTATTTGAACAATAATTTTCATTTCGAAAATCATTTTAGAATAAAGTCACTGTGGTGATATCTTTATCCTAATTTTGTTCTTTATATAAAAATATTGTTTTATAAAATTATGCATAAATTACTTAATTTAATTTCTATACGATTTATGTATAGAAAAATTTATGCATTGATTAATTCTCATTTCAGAGATCGAAATAGAATACATACATATAATATATGATTCAAGATTTCCGAAAACTCTCATCGGTTTTATACCGACAAACTTAAACATTATTTTAGATCTAATTTTCATTACTTTAGAATTGATTTACTTTAATTCTCTAAAACATAATCTATTACACTTTCTGGATTAGCTAGATGTTTATAACCATTAGCTCTGATACCACATGTAAAACATGATTTTACATGAACCCTAAGATCTTTAACATCTAGACTAATCACATAATAGAATTATAAGAAAGTTTTTCGGAATACCTCGATTCATGACTGCAGAAATTTTCTTGAACGGTTATGATCATGGAAGATCATTTCATGAACTTTAAGTTGGAGTTAACCCTTCTCTCCCCAAGATGATCTCTTGATCTTTTAGTTGGAGTTAGATCTTCTCTCCCCTTGCCTACAACTTTTCTTTATGTGTTTCTCTTTAGATTTTCTTGATGTGTCTTTGTGATGGTCCAAAGAGCACTATATATAAATGGGGAGAGGGATCAAAAACTTTCTCACCAAGTCTTGATGACTTTCTTGGCAAGTTTCTTCTTTAATCTCAATCATCCATCATGGTTGAGTAATGACGAGTGTTTAGTGTTCTAGAAACATTCATTTATACAATGAACTTGTTCTCCTTTGATGCATTGAACTTACTTCATATGCTTTCCTATAATGACACATGTTTCATGAGTCAGAGAAACCTTCTAAAATCAATTACTTAATCATCAACATTAGAAACTAAACTCCTTTAGTTACCATTTTATTGGTTACCAAGTATCATTAGGATTTAACCATCTCAATATAATTAAGTTTATCTTAAGACCACATAATGGTATAGAAACATTCTCTTCCTGATGAGAATATTTCTAACAGTGCGCACTTGTTGTATCAGAAATATTAACCTCGCGCGACACGCTGTTTAATTAGTAGTTTTGTGTTTTATTCCGTAGTTTCTGAGCTTTTTTAAAGGTTTAACTAATTTTATAGTCCAAAAGTTGCCTTTCGGTGTTTGAAAGATAAATTTGTTATATAACAAATGATTAGTAAATTCACGTATGAAACGGGTTAATTAATAGTTTCTCTATGTCAAATTGAATTGTTTAAATAATTATTAGATAGGTGCGTCCAAGTAACATCCTTTACAAATGTTTGTCTTCTTCTGCTCACGTGGGTAGGCGTATGGGATCATTATCTAAAATGAATATCTTGATTTGAGTACCTTTTCGATCTTGATTTGATCTCGATAGCGGACATCCTGATTTTAGTTCTAATGCCCCCCCTATGCTCTGTTTCTTGTGTTTTGTACTAAATAATTGGTTTTAATGGAATGGTTGTTCAGAAAAAGTTCCGATCCAAAAAATGGGTTCAGAATAGAGTACTAGTGATAAATTATTTAATTAAAATAAATTTAAAACTTGTTTTGGTCAGATGCGAACCATGTGATCAGTCACCAAAAATCCAAACTAATGATCAAATAGTACTTGGTTACTCAGTTCACTTCTACCAATGCATTGCTTAGTTTTTTTTTTTTAACTCAACGACGACTTTTCATTCACCATATTTGGATTTACATGATTTACATCACATTGTGATTCAACCACATTTACAAAGTGAGTTGTCTAATATCACCTAGCATCACATACTTAGATCCTACGCTACCCGACATAACACTCAGTTGTAATTCCACCCGAGAGACAACAAACTCATCCTACGACTTAAGAAGAGCTGTCTTTTAAGACTCCTAAATTCGACTTCGAAATACAAGAATAGTAACTAAGCATAAGTCCTTAGGAATCAAACCGGTTATAACTCAAACACACACTAATGGTCACCTAATTAATACGCGTTCAGTACATGAACCACAGTAGCAACACCCTCTGGCGCATTCCAATATGATTCCCAATTCTTTAGCCGTCACCTTCCTGATCCTAAGCCATAAAACCGAACACCAAGTTCGGACTGAAGTTCGGACTGAAGTTCGGTCCTTAACTACGCAAACACTAAATTGCGACTAGAGTAGGTGTGTGGTTCATACAACCGGACTCGCCGGTCCTGGGAAGTATGAACCTGCCGCGCTTCACCACCGATGACCTCACCTCTGGTTGACAACTCCATCGGTGAGAGTCCTCACCGCGCATCGCCTCCGGGAGCCAAAGGTCGAGCCTCTCTTCGCCGCCAAATCGCACCACAGCTCCAACTGTCTCACCGCCGCAAGGGAAGCTAGATCGTTGTTGAGGAGACGTCTACTCCGGTCCATGCGCCGTAGTTGTGAAGATTCCGGCGTAGATCTCAAAAAAGAAAAACAGATCTGGCTAAAATCTTCAGACCTAAAAACCGACTCATACCCTCTCCATCCCACCGTATGCATGCTTAGTTTAGGGGCGACTCTAAATATTTTTTAGCTAGCATTTTTTATTTAACCTTAAAACAAAAATTTATAAATTACTGGGTGCACATGCATTCATGTACACCACTGCACTGTTCCCACTTTGGTATCACCCTTGGTTGTATTTAGGCCTAGTTGTATGCTGTGCTATTTTGGGGCATGATGCCAAAAATTTAATATATGTTATAAATCAATTGATGGATGTCCATAACCGGCCTGGTCTATAACCGGCCAATACACTTAGAGAGAGAGACGGCCCAACCCTAGAGAGAGAGGCGGCGGCCACGAGACTTAGAGAGAGAGAGACGGCTACATGGTTTAGGAGAAAAGGAAACCCTTGTACGATTAGGATTTCCCTTTTCCTTTATGTTTATGATTTGTAATCTTTCCTATTCTTGTATTTCCATTTATCTCTCTTGTAACCCATATATAAAGGGAACACTTATTCATTAATAATACACAGAAACTTACAGTTCTAAATCCTAAGTTTCACAACACGTTATCAGCACGATAGTCTCTAAACACCCCGAGCCTAAGAAACCAAAATCGCAAACCCTAAAACCCTAAACCTAGCCGGTGCGTTCCCTGTTCCGTCTCAACTCAGCACTCCGACGATCTCAGCTCAGACGACCCCATCCGTTCTCAGCTTGCATCCCGGACAGCTACAGCTCGCGTTCCCCGATCAGCCAGCTCGCGATACGATAGGAAGCAGCCTGCTCGCTTTCCCGATCAGACGCGTCCCATTCCAGCTCACGCCTCATCACGCGACCGTTCCAGCTTGTTCCAGCTCGCATTCCAGCTCGCGTTCCAGCTCGTTCCAGCTCGCGTCCGATCGTCCAGCTCGAGGTTCTCTTGGTGGTCCGGTTCTACAATCTTCAAAACCTAAAGGTAATTCGAATTCTGAAAACATGAAATCGAATTTGGCTGTTTTGTAAAGATTGAAACCCTAAAAACCTAATCTCTAAAAGATGAAAGCCATAGGACAATAAATCAATCCCCTATGAGTAAATCGAAGCTCTATAAGTTCGATCTAAACCTTAAAATCGAGATTTGATCCATTGATCAATTAAAATCAGAATCTTGAAGGTTTTGAATCTCAAAATTAAACTCCTTTGATCTAAGATCAAATCAAATTCCCAAAACCCTAATCTGAAAAAAAAATCGATTTGTATTGTTTGGAATTTGAACATTGATTGATCACCTAGAACTATTGATTAGGATTGTTTAAACTTGAATCTGAATTTGTCTTGTTTAAACTGAAACCCTAAATAACATAGTCTAGATTATTTTGAAATCAAATTTGGATTGTGGCAGTGTGGCCTTGATACATTCTACGTCAATTGTTCTAGATCATAACCCGTGGCCGTGTGGCCTTGCTGCATTCATATCTAAACCTGACCACAACTGATTGATTGAAATTGAACTTAGAATCTCATGTTAGGAATGGTATTGAATCAAACCAAATAGCAATGTGGCTTGTTCTATTGCTTGGCCGAGAGGTTTCTTGTTTTGTTTTCATCTCGTATAAACTGATAGAATCCATGTTAGGATTGCAATTACATAACAAACTAAATGCATAAGAGTGAACCGAATGCATCCATAGCCATGTGGCTTAACTTGGCCGTGCGGCTTACTCATTGGCCGTAAGGCATAGATCTTGGCCGTGAGGCATTGTTTGATTGTTTGAACCTAAAACCCTAATCGTTTAAACTTAAAAACTATTACTAAAGATCTAAAATATTAATCTATGATTTCAGATGTCGAAAATCAACAGCCTTGATTTCGTTGCCCTTAATCTATCTGGAGACAATTACCTTCAGTGGGCGCTTGATGCTAAGACCATCTTGAAATCCAAGGGTCTATGCTAAGATCATCTTGAAATCCAAGGGTCTAAGTGAATGTATCACCGAGAACAGTAATCCTAATGAGAAGGATCGTTACAGAGCCATCATGATCATTCGTCATCATCTAGTTGAGAGTCTCAAGGATCAATATCTAACCTTTGAGAATCCACTAGATCTTTGGAACGAATTGAAATCGAGATACGATCGCCAGAGAACGGTGATCTTACCTAAGGCTCGGTCTGATTGGAGAGATATAAGAATCCAAGACTATAAGTCTATGGACGAGTACAACTCGGCCATGTTTAAGATCGTTTCAAAATTGAAACTGTGTGGTGAAAGTATTACAGATGAGGATATGCTTGAGAAAACATTTTCCACTTTCCACACAAGCAATGTGCTGTTACAACAACAGTACCGTGAGAAAGGTTTTAAGACCTATGCTGATTTTATTTCTTGTCTCTTGCTTGCTGAGCAGAATAATGAATTATTAATTAGAAACAGTGAGATGAGACCTGTTGGCTCAGCAGCACCACCTGAAGCACACACCACTGAGGACAATAAAGAGTCCCACCATGTCCAAAGAAACGGCTATCATGGCCATGGTCGAGGAAGTAGAAACAGACTTGGTCGTGGCCGAAGTTCCTTCGGTCTTGGCCGAAGTTCCTTTGGTCGCGGACGAGGGAATCAGAATGGACGAGATCATGGACGTGATCGTGGCTCATTTGGAAGAGGCCATGGTCGCGGCCATGGATCTTCGTTCAAACCTCAACACTCGACCAACTCAAGTAAATCAGTGTGCCATAGATGTGGTATGGGCAATCATTGGGCTAAGACTTGTAGGACTCCCAAGCATCTAGTTGATCTCTATCAAGAGAGTTTGAAAGGGAAGAATCCTGAAGCCCACATGATCTATCAAGACAATGAAAAAGACTTCGATCATGAGAAGGACGATCTTATGGATTATGAAACTTCAGATTGTCTTAAAGACTGAAGTATGATTTCGACATTTGTAATCTAAAAAATTCTATGTTTTGGTGTTTCTATGTTGTCATTTCTTTGAACTTGAAAACTTAATAAGAAATGAAATGATTTTATATGAAGTCTCTAAGTAGCATCCTTTCGAATCTTGTTTTAGAAATGAACGAGAACAAGAATGTACTCGTTGTGGATAGTGGATCAAGCCACACGATCTTAAAAGATAAGAGATACTTCATAAACCTAACTCTAAAAAACGCCACCATCTCCACCATTGCGGGTATTGCTAGTCTCATAGAGGGGCACAGCCAGGCAAATATCATGTTGCCTATGGGTACACATATTGAGATATCAGATGCCTTGTACTCACCCAAATCTAAGAGAAGTCTATTAAGCCTTAAAGAAATTCGATTGAATGGCTATCATATTGAAACCAAGGGCGAAAGACACAAAGAGTTCCTCCAGATCATTGATCTCGCCCAAGGTCATAAGAAAGTCTTAAAATCCATACCCGCACTATCTACTGGTCTTGACCATACTAAAGTCAGTATGATCGAGGCTAATGCCACTTTTAATAAAGAGGCAATCAACAATTTCACTCTATGGCACGACCGGCTTGGCCATCCCGGTTCGACCATGATGCGTAAACTGATCATGAACTCAAACACTCATTCCCTTAAAGAAAAATGAATTATCCCTAAGCACCTATCGTGTGTTGCTTGTTCCCAAGGGAAACTCATTTCTAGGCCATCACCAGTTAAAGTCACTAAAGAGACTATAAACTCTCTTGAAAGAATTCAAGGAGACATCTGTGGACCAATTCACCCACTTTGTGGGACATTTCGATATTTCATGGTCCTCATTGATGTGTCCACTAGATGGTCACATGTTTGTCTCCTGTCGACCAGAAACTTGGCATTTTCCAGGTTGTTTGCTCAGATAATTCGATTACGAGCCCATTTTCCAGATTTTCCTTTAAAGACTATACGTCTAGACAATGCTGGTGAGTTTACTTCCCAAGCGTTTAATGATTACTGTATGTCCATGGGGGTAAGTGTGGAACACTCCGTGGCACATGTACATACACATAACGGCTTGGCCGAATCATTTATAAAACGCATACAGCTCATAGCTCGACCATTACTCATGAGGTCGAGACTTCCGGTCTCAGCGTGGGGACATACCGTCCTTCACGCGGCCAAGCTCATATGCATCAGCCCATCAAGTGAACATAAGTATTCCCCATTACAATTACTTACGGGTCATGAGCCAGACGTATCCCATCTTAGGACATTCGGCTGTGCCGTTTATGTTCCGATAGCTCCACCACAGAGAACAAAGATGGGACCTCAAAGGAAGATGGGGATATATGTTGGATTTGATTCCCCCACGATTTTAAAGTATCTTGAGCCAACTACGGGTGATTTGTTTAAGGTCAGATACGCGGATTGTCATTTCAATGAATCCGAACTTCCAACATTAGGGGGAGATAGCAGTAAAATGGTAAAAGAAGTATCATGGAATCAAACATCCATATCTTGGCAAGATCCTCAAACTCAAGAATGTGATCTAGAAGTTCAAAAGATCATTCATTTACAAAAGCTAGCTAATCAATTGTCAGATTCCTTTGCTGACCCGAAAAGAGTGACAAAGTCATATATACCAGCTGGTAATGCACCAATAAGAATTGATGTTCAAGAGGGACACAATCAAGTTGTTACAGAGTCTAGACAACGTGTTAAACGTGGTAGACCAACAGGTTCCAAAGATAAGAACCCTCGGAAAACAAAGAAAGGTGCAGAAAATGAAACTGAGGTTGTTCAGACACCAGACAAGGCCGAGGCCGATCCAGCCCGTGATGTGGCTGCGTCCGACCCTACGGCTTTAGACATGGCCGGTACTGATGCCACTGATGTGGCCGGCCCTGATGTGCCAAACAATGATTCTTGGGACGCCAAGATTCATGATACTGATGGTGCAGATAATAATGAGATCTTAATAAACTATGTCTTGTCTGGAAAACAGTGGAACAGAAAAATATGTCGACATGGATGATTTATTTGCTTATGAAGTAGCACTTGAACTTATGGATAACGAGGATTATGAATCCACGTCTATATATGAATGCATGCAACGACCAGATTGGCTTAAATGGAAAGAAGCCATAAACGTGGAGTTAGAATCACTGAGAAAAAGAGGTGTGTTTGGTCCAATAATCCGAACACCTCATGATATTAAACCAGTGGGATACAAATGGGTCTTTGTGAGAAAGAGAAATGAGAAAGGCGAATTTGTGAGATACAAAGCATGACTTGTTGCACAAGGGTTCTCACAAAGACCTGGAATAGACTATGAGGAGACATACTCCTCTGTGGTGGATGCTACGACCTTCAGATTTTTAATCAGTCTGGCCGTGAGAGAGGGTCTGAATTTACGGTTAATGGATGTTTTAACCGCATAACTATATGGTAGACTGGATAATGAAATCTATATGAAAGTCCCAGAAAGTATCGAATTGAAAAACAAAGAGAGTTCTCGAGAACATCATTGTATTAAGCTGAATAAATCTCTTTATGGACTGAAACAATCCGGACGAATGTGGTACAATAGACTCAGTGAGTACCTAGTGAAAGAGGGATATAGAAATGACCCTATCAGTCCATGTATTTTCATTAAGAAATTCGAAAATCAAGGGTTCGTGATCATAGAAGTATATGTTGATGATCTGAACATCCTTGGAACCCCTGGAGAGATTTCCCAAACGGTTGAATACCTTAAGAAAGAATTCGAGATGAAAGATCTCGGGAAAACAAATTTTTTTTTGGGATTACAACTTGAGTACTGAAATGATAGTATCCTTGTGCATCAAATGGCATATACAGAAAAGGTACTCAAGAGGTTTAATATGGCCGATTGCCATCCTCTGACCAGTCCCATGGTCGTGAGATCACTGGGTCTGGACACTGATCCATTTCGTCCCAAAATGGACGATGAAGATGTCCTAGGTCCCGAAATGCCATATCTCAGTGCCATAGGAGCTTTAATGTACTTGGCAACTCACATACGGCCTGATATAGCCTTTGCCGTGAATCTACTGTCTAGGTTCAGCTCCTGTCCGACCCTAAGGAACTGGAACGGGATCAAACACGTTCTTCGTTACCTGCAAGGAACGAAAGACTTGGGTATGTTTTATACTAACCATAACAAAGATGGTTTAGTTGGCTTTGCTGATGCTTGTTATTTATCAGATCCACATCAAGCTCGATCACAGACAGGATATGTCTTTACACATGGAGGTACAGCCATATCATGGCGTTCCATGAAACAAACCATCGCGGCCACTTCAGCTAATCACTCGGAAATCTTGGCCATACATGAGGCCAGCCGCGAGTGTGTTTGGTTAAGGTCGATGACCCAACACGTCCGAGCTGATTGCGGGATGGCCGAGAGCAAAGAGCCAACCGTGATGTATGAAGACAATGCTGCGTGCATTGCTCAGCTCAAGGACGGTTACATAAAAGGTGATAGGACGAAGCACATATTGACTAAGTTCTTCTTTGCTCACGAGCTTCAGAAAGCCGGTGAGGTCCAGGTTGTCCAAGTACGATCCAGTGACAATTCAGCAGACCTATTCACCAAAGCGCTTCTTACCTGCACGTTCAGGAAACTCACGCATCAGATTGGGATGCGTAGGCTGAAAGACCTCCACTGAGGTTCACATCAGGGGGAGTAGTACGTGTTGTACTCTTTTTCCTTCATCATGGTTTTGATCCACTGGGTTTTCCTGATAAGGTTTTAATGAGGCTACAGTAAGCGTATTACAATCCCTGTATGGTTATGTCATCCAAGGTGGAGTGTTATAAATCAATTGATGGATGTCTATAACCGGCCCGGTCCATAACCGGCCCATACACTTAGAGAGAGATACAGCCCAACCCTAGAGAGAGAGGCGGCGGCCGCGAGACTTAGAGAGAGAGAGAGATGGCTATATAGTTTAGGAGAAAAGGAAACTCAATTTCTTTTTCCTTGTATGATTAGGATTTCCCATTTTCCTTTATGTTTATGATTTGTAATCTTTCCTATTCTCGTATTTCCATTTATCTCTCTTCTAACTCTTATATAAAAGAAACACTTATCTTATTATATAAAGTTTGGTTCTTCAAAGTTGCTAAATAACAAGATCGCGACATGTGTCAATTAATTTATTAAGATTGTGACATGTATCAAAAATATGTTACAATTCTCTTTTATTATGATTTAAAAAGATTTAGGAAAAAAAATTATTATTACATTATTTTGGACACTAGAAAAGGAAAATTATTACAAAAATATAGTTTATTATTCTTTTTAGGAGTTAAGAAAAGGAAAATTACTATTAGATAGCCTTTTACAATTATATTTTTATGGCTCTTTTTATAATATTTTAAAAATATTTGATAGAAAATTTAATTTTTGAAAATTCTTATTATATAAAGTTTGGTTCTTCAAATTTGCTAAATAACATGATCGCGACATGTGTCAGTTAATTTATTAAGATTTTGACATATCAAAAATATGTTACAATTCTCTTTTATTAGGATTTAAAAAGATTTAGGAAAAAAAATATTATTACATTATTTTGGACACTAGAAAAGGAAAATTATTACAAAAATATAGTTTATTATTCTTTAGGAGTTAAGAAAAGGAAAATTACTATTAGATAGCCTTTTACAATTATATTTGTATGGCTCTTTTTATAATATTTTAAAAATATTTGATAGTAAATTTAATTTTTGAAAATTCTTATTATATAAAGTTTGGTTCTTCAAAGTTTCTAAATAACATGATCGCGACATGTGTCAGTTAATTTATTAAGATTGTGACATGTGTCAAAAATATGTTACAATTCTCTTTTATTAGGATTTAAAAAGATTTAGGAAAAAAATTATTGTTACATTATTTTGGACACTAGAAAAGGAAAATTATTACAAAAATATAGTTTATTATTCTTTTTATGAGTTAAGAAAAGGAAAATTACTATTAGATAGCCTTTTACAATTATATTTGTATGGCTCTTTTTATAATATTTTAAAAATATTTGATGGTAAATTTAATTTTTGAAAATTCTATAAACAAAGAATAATTGTAAAAAGCTATTTGAAAGTATTTTTTTCTTTTTAAAATATTTTGTATATTTTTCATCTTTAAAGATACTAAAGAAAGATATTATAAGAGAAAATATATTTTTTTTTAAAGTTTAAATAAAAAACGAATTATAAAATCGTACAAGTACAAGAAATTATTTAATAAAAATCAAATAGAAAAACTAACTATAAAATAAGTGATATGTATAAAAAAAATTGTAAGAAGTTATTTGATAGTATAGAAAATTTGATGATCAACATGAAACAAAAAATTATTTAATTAAAAATGAAGTGTAAAAATAGTATTGATATGAACCGTAAAAATCATAATTTAAAATTATTTAATAGTAACTAAAAATAATTATTTGATAGGAATAAGATTTTTCTGAAATTTTAAACAGAAGATAATTGTAAAAGTTTATATGATAATACTTTTCTTTTTCTATAATCCTAAACAAAAATATAAAAAATTATTTGATAGTTTTTATTTTTTTAATTGTAAATCCTAACAAAAGTAAACATACCTACTTGATAGTATTTAAAAAAAAAATATTTGATGACAAGTATGATGGTAAAGCTATTAAATTATCAAAAATCAAAACTTAGGATGTTGTCGTGATTGGTATTTATGTGTCTGGTTATACGAAAATCAAACACATGTTTGATATGTAGTAGTTTATAATTCATTTTAATTAAAATTTTATTATGAAAATATATCATTAATAAATAATGAATCAAAAAAATTATTTAATATTAGATAAGCTTAATAAAACATTAAATTAGTACATAAGAAAGTGTATAATGTTGTCATTTCTTCTTGGCCTTATTTAACTTCTAAATTTCCTTTTATTTCATTATAATTATTATTTTGGGTTGAATCTGGCTTAAATTTTTACTTTTGGATGTTTTTTTTAACTCTAACAAATATTAACTGAAACTTATGTGTGAAAACGAGTTCTTAACTATAAAATAAATTTAACATAACATATGCAAAAACAATTTTTAAAAAATAATAAAATGATTTTTTAATATTTTTTATTAAATTAAAATATCAAATAAAGCCTGTTGCAACGCACGGGCCCAAATCTAGTTCATTAATAATACACAGAAACTTACAGTTCTAAATCCTAAGTTTCACAACAATATAGCTTTAAATTTTTTATTACTCATCATCTTTTGTGATTTTTGTTTATTTTATTTTTTATTTTATACAGAAAATAGCACAAGCACAATATATAGATATAAATAGTTTTGTTATGCTCTTAAATAGCTTATTAAAAATATAAGAAAAAAAAGTTGAGTTAATATTATTTTTGAAATTATATGTTAAAATTCATTTGTAATGTATTTACTCAAATGTTGGAATGTGTTTTTATGGTCATAAAAACAAAAATAATGTTGAGCTATATTTCAAAAATACTTAGATCATAAAGTTAATGTAACGGTTGTATAAATGGCAAATTTAAATTATTGACACAAACTTATTTATTAACTATGATTAATGTGAGTTAGTTATGCCAAGACGTTTAGAGGGTTTAGACAGAGTTTATAATTAACCATATTAAAATTGTATCATAGATAAAGTCTAAAATGTTAAAAACAAATTTGTTATATAAAAATATATTTGACCTATAATTGAATTACATGAAAAGAAAGTTGAAATCATGAGGGAAAGTTGATCGAACCTGTGCAGACTAATTTTTAAAATTAAATTTTAGCCACTAAACTAATAAGAATTTTAGTGAGTAACTTATATAGTGATACCAAAGTCTACGACAAACAACATGTTCCTTTTCTATACATCATTGATGATAAATACATTTATCATAAGGTCGTAAAAAAAAAATACATTTATCACAAAATTATTTATAATAAATTATCATAAAATTATTTAAATAAACTTAACATTGTTTTTTTTAATTAATCTTCAACTAATCTACGATTCTTGTTAATTCTCAAGATATGGACCGACTGCCTGCCTGATTCATCTGCAAAGAAAACATAAACTGTAATTTGATGTATTTAAACTGTAATTTGGTGTATTAGATTAAATTAGAAGAAAACTAATAAAGATAAAAACATTGTGATCAAAAACATAAACTGTAATTTGGTGTATTAGATTAAATTTCATTTTTAATTTTATAAAATATATATAATGATATAATTTTAATAATTTAACTTAAGAAAATTTATTTTATAAATGAAAATGTTCTATTATTTTAAAATTTTATATAAATTATAATATATACTGTAAAATTCATGAATTCATACTATTTTGTGTGTATTTGTTTAAGTTTATTTTTACAGTTTAAAAAAACAAATTGATACTGAGTTATTTAATAATATTTGTATCTTAATACATTTATTATGCCTATAAAGATGCATAAATATTATAACATTTATTTTTAAATTATAAATAAATATGATTTATAGTAGTAATTTAAACTGTATTTATGAAACTATATAATACATTGTTTAAATTTTGGTAGTATATATAATTTAATTTAATTTTTATATTTAATTTTGTTGTCTGATTAGAATTTTATGTTTAATAGATTATATAAGTCCAGACATAAATGTTAATCTATTAATCAACTATTTTGAAATATACCTTTTTGAATTTTATTTTAGATCTTGTGGATTTCTAGAAGTTATATGATATAATTTAAGGGGGTTTCTCTAAAATGAGCTGAAAACTGAAGTCAAACACATAAGTATTTTTTTCTTTCAACTATATTTTGCTATTATTTCCAGTACAATCATTAACTTTTCTAAATATTTAAAAAATGCAATTATTTTTATTATGATTTCAAAAATTGCTAAAACCCATAAATACTCCAAACATTTCTACTTGTTAACGAGCTTACACTAGAAAAATCATTATCTACTTCATTTTTAAAACTACAGACTGCTATGTTAGTTTTACAATTGACCAAATTTATATTTTGCGTTGCATGCTTCACTAGAAGTCGCACTTACCTTTGAAAAAACAATTAGGTAATCTTACGAAGAAATCTACTTATAGGAGGTTAGTTTTGCTTCGATCAAAAAATAAAATAAAAATAATAATAAAAAAGGAGGTTAGTTTTGCATTTAACTAGATCATTTGCTTTTTAAAGTAGAATTCAACCGAGATGTGCATCCAGTAGACTTAGGTCCATTTTGAACTATAAAGATGTGTTAGTTTTTTGTTAAGTAATTAAAATGAAAATTTCTGGTGATTTATACTTCGCTACAAAAAGAAATGTAGACTTCAACAGAAATCTAATGTTTAATTAATCAAGATTTTTATCAAACATAAAACTAAAATATTTGATTTGCGTATAGACTTCAGATGGAGTTTACACTGTTTCATGTTGCAGAATTCTTAAAAAAAAATATGATCCCAGAAAGTCAAACTTTCAATTGCAAAACTAGCCTCTTATATTTTTTAAAAAAATAAGTTGACTGCAGATGAAATATGCTCTGACAAATTAAATTCTAGGTAAATTTTGATCAATTGCAGAAAAGATATTTTTAAGACTTCGGGTGATATGTAAAATTTCAATCTTTTTAAATACAACAAAATAATCTACAAATTATGGGATTGCAAAAAATAACCTAAATAAAAAGACTTTCATGGCGGTCTACCAGAGTAGACTGAAAAAGGAAATCTATTTTGTGCAAATGGGGTAGACTTAACTTAAAATCTGCTTTGCAAATTTGATTAGATTGCAATTGGGTTTTATTCATCATTTTTTTTATTGATTTTATTGTTTATAAAGTGTGTATTAATGAATTGTAAATTCATTGAATGAATTTCAAAAAGTAATTTGTTCTAATTATGGAACTATCAAATATATTATTTGATTAGGTTGTAAATTAATAAGTGTAGACTTCATTAAATTTCTTTTATGTAATTTTATCAAACATGAAACTATTTGTTAGCTAATTTTGTTTAGCGTGTTTTCTTTCTTTTTTTTTGCAAAAATGGTTCAGCTACATGTTGTGTATGGAGAAGGGGTGGTGGAAGACTTGTTTGGGATTTTGTTTGTATTATACTCTTGAGACTTCTTGGAAAGTCTTTGCGATTCAATTTACTAAAAATTCATTTTTAATATATTTATAATAATTTTGCTTATGAGTGAGTTTGACAATTTATGTACTACAATCACGTGGATTCAGATTTTTGGTTAGTTAGAGTATGTTCTGATAAATTTGATAGCTAACAAAAATTAATAATATTAATCAAACACAAGTAAAAAGAATACTATGTTTAAGGATTATGCATCAAAATAGTAATTTACAAACAAATATTTTATGATGATAATTATTACAAAGAAAATTTTCTATTTTTCTAAAGTTTGTTTGATTATTCATGAACTTGATGGCTCAAATTCCGCATGTCAACAAGATTTACAAAAGAAGATAAAATAATGTTAATAAATGGTTAAAATTATATAAGAAAACATGCTATAAAAAGTTTAAAACACATTTGAGTAGACTTCTTTATTTTTTAAGTAGATTTCATTATAAGTCTACCATATTCACTAATTTTGCATTTCAAAAATATGTACATTTAGAAAACGTAAAAGAGTACTTCAAATTTGAAAAAATTCAAAACATAAATTTTAAGCTAAAATATTATCTAAGAAAAAACACACAGTTTGAATCTATAACTTCATTGGAGTATAAACACAAAACACACATTTAAAATCAATATATATATATATATATATATATATATATATATGAATCTTACATTTTTAGAAAGGGGAAACGAAACCATAAACTAGAATATATACCGTCAAAATAAAATAAAATAAAAATTTTAAGTATATTAGAATTAACTTTTAATAAACTTCATCAGAAGTCTGCTGTATAGAATAATGTTCAGATATGAAAATATGTACATTGATAAAATGTGAAAATAGCCCTGAATCTGAAAAAAAAACTTCAGAAAATAAAAGTTTAAACTAATATAGTACGAAAACAAAAACATTGAGTTTGATTCTATACCTTTATTTGAGTATAAACACAAAGTACACAATTAAAATATGTAGATCTAAATCTAACATTCTTGGAAGTTGAAGACGAAAACAATGGAAAATAATATCTGTAAAATAAAATAAAATTATGAAAAATACATAAAGAAAAAACGATTAAAATTATATTTTAGTAGATTTCTAATAAAGCACTCTTAAAACTATTGGTCTACTAGTCTTAAATTTTAAGTAGATTTCACTAGAACGGATAATATCATGATCTGAAAAATATTTACATTTTAAAATGTGAAAATAAATTTAAAATCTAAAACAAACTTCAAATATAGAATTTATAAGATAAAATAGTGGAAAATAAAACACATAGGGTTTGAATCTATAATTTATTTGAATATAAACACAAAATTACACATTTATCAATAGATCTAAATCTTACATTTTTAAGAGAGAGAGAGATGAAAACAATGAATGAGAATAAGAAAACACAAGATAGGATTGAAGATATTTGACAAAATTTTAGGAAATTAGACCAATGTTCATCTTCAAATTCAAATAGATTAGATAGAAGTGAAAGAGTTTTAAAGAGAAATGAGATAGTTTTAGAAACTTGTGTAGTCATTTAAGAGAACGGGTGTGTAAATTAAATTGCATCTTGATGCATCATCTAGCATAAAAAACGAACATTAACTTATTTCCCCTTTTGATTCCCTATGTGAACTTGCATATGCCAGCTCAGGTCGTTGTAACGGACGCCGTACATGGCCTGTCCATGGTTTGTTCTCATGAGTACCCTTCGAAATGGAGAGTATAAGACCTGGACTTAGGATCGGCTTTAGCTTCTCTTGGGCTTCGAATCAATTCTGCTCGACCCGATCTTTTGTTTTCCAGCCCAAATCCGGAAATGTGAAACACATGTGACATGAACCGCAATCATACTCATTGTGCATCCTAATACCGCAACAAGATAAATTGGTAACGGAGAAACCGTATCAATCACAACAAGTATAATCAAATACTAGTTCCAAATAACGATATTAACTACTACTAGTGTAAAATGGAGGTTTGTATCCTTATCTATAATCATTTTACTATTTTGTATAGCAGTCTATTCGGGATCTGAAGATACAATGGATATCGTTTTGATGATATTTCGAGGTGCGGATTGGATATTAACGTCACGATACACAGTGATTAAATCTCAAGTCTCCGACGCTGCCATGTTTCTTGCTCTGACGCATTCGAGCTTCTCTGTCATTCTATCTTATATGTTTCTCAACATCTAGCTTGTATGCTTTGTTGTTAGAGTTTCGTTTTTTTTTTTGGCAGCAAACGACTATTCTATTACTCTAGCTTGAGCTGGTCTGGGAAGCCAGACCGGAATAGAACAACCAATAAAACATAAAGGTCTATAAAAAGAACGTGCATTCCTAGCTAACGAATCTGCAATCTCATTCTGCGTCCTTGGAAAGTAGCTGATCTTGAAGTCCGAAAAATACAACCGAAGAGTTTGAATGATTTCCAGCTCAGTTGAGAAGTTGGGCCAAGCTTGTGGCTGTTCTATCATTGCAATCAGATCCTTGCAGTCCATCCCAAACTTCTGACAGGTCGAGTGTTGTATCATACTCTCCATTGCCCATTGTAGCGCTTCCAGTTCCGAGTGTAAAGGTGTCTCCCGCCTCCTTAAGTTCCTTGACCCCATGAGTTGAATTTTCCCCATGGCATTCTTCCAAACCCATTCCATTAGACTAAAATGAGCTGTGGAGGTCCATGAACCATCCACCATACAAATATTATCCAAGCTTAAGGCTTGTGTTTCTTCAGCAGTCTGTACATGTGGCGGAACCGGTACAATGTCTCTTACATTGTACCAAGCTTGGCCCTCACTCTCTGCATACCTGACTAGTTCCAATGTGTCTCTGTCTATGCCTCTAAACAACTTATCGTTCCTAACTTTCTAGATGTACCAAATTATCCAAGGATAGGGATCTCTATCATCTTCTGGCTCCAGAATACTACTCTTTCTCCAAAAAAGATAGTACATGTTAGCATAAATACTTGGTACATGGAAGATTTGAGAGCTCGACGGTGTTGATGATAGTTCCCAAGCTTGTAAGGCCGGTGGGCACTCAAAGATAGCATGAGTAACAGTCTCTTCTGGCGCTCCACATCTTGGGCAATAATTATCACAACGCATATTACGGCGTATCAGATTCTTTGTTACTGCTACCTGTCCTGAGATTAGTTGCCATATAAGATGACAGATCTGTGGCACATTCACCTTCCAAGCAAAGGCTTGAAGTTTTGTAATGCTGGGTTGTAGAACTTATATATCCTCCTCATCTCTCATCAAGTTTGTAGCAGCCCAATATCCTGACTTAACAGTATATTGTCCGTTCTTTGTGTAACTCCAGCAAAATATATCACGTCGATGGGTAGGGCTTATGGCCAAACTCAGAATCATCGAAATATCCTCTTAAGCTACATATTGTTCCAGTATCGAACATCCCACTCCTTTGAAACAGGATTGATAAGACTGCTTACGGTCATCTTTGGGTTTACTGCTGGGGCCCGGGGGCGAGCCGTTCTAGCTGGCGTTGAAGGGATCCAAAGATCCTCCCACACATTAATTTCATACCCCGAATGCACTTTGCTTCTGATGCCCAGAAGTAATAGCTTCTCCGCGGCAATAATACTTGTCCATACATATGATGGGGTATCTTCTGTGCCAATTCGCAACGGCGAACTCAGACGGTAATATTTTCCTCGAAGAACTCTCGCTACTAGTGAATTCGGAAATTTAACAAGATGCCAAAGCTGTTTAGCTAGAAGAGCTAGATTAAATTCATGGATCATACGAAAACCAATTCCTCCCTCCTCTCGAGGTGCACACATTTTTTCCCATTTTGCCCAATGGATTCCTCTTTTTAGAGGATTCGAGCTCCACCAGAATTGTGCAATGGCAGTTGCTAGGTTCTCACATATCTCCAAATGAAGCAGAAAGCTGGACATGACATAGGTTCGAAGAGCTAACAATATAGATTTAATTAAAACCTCATTTCCTCCCTTCGATAACCATCTACCAGTCCAGCCATTCACTCTGTGTAAGAGCTTCTCCTTTAAGAAAATAAATAATTTACACTTTGATCCACTGATGTACTATGGGATTCCTAAGTAGGAGCCCATACCGCCTTCATTTTGTATACCAAGAGTATCCTTAATCTGCTGTTTATTATTCGCTGGAATCTTTTTACCAAAGAGTAATGAGGATTTGTCAAAATTAATGCGTTGACCTGATGCTTTCTCATATTTCCTGACTACTTTCATAACTTCTTCACATTCACGGGGCTCTGCCTTACAGAAGAAAAGGATATCATCAGCAAAGAGAAGGTGTGATACTGAAGGGCTAGCGCATGCGACTCGCATCCCCGTTATCTTCCCTTGATTCTCTGCTTGATTAAGAAGGCTAACGAGCGCTTCCGTGCATAGAATAAATATGAAAGGAGACAAAGGATCTCCTTGCCGTAAACCTCTCACAAGGACAATGTAGCCCCATAGTTCTCCATTCATGAGGACTTTATACTTGACCGAGGTGATGCATCGCATAAACCAGTCAATCCATATTTCTGAAAAACTCATTTTTCTCATGACTGCCTCAATGAATGACCACTCCATTCTATCGTATGCTTTACTCATATCAGTTTTTATGGCCATTCGTTTAACCCGTCCTCCCGGTTTAGTTCTCAAAGCGTGAAACATCTCCTGAGCTATCATGATATTATCCGTAATATGTCTACCATCAACGAAGGCTGACTGGTCTCTGATATCCGCTGTTGAAGAACCTTCTTCAATCTTTGGTATAAGACCTTAGATATTATCTTATAGCTGACATTGCATAGACTGATAGTTCTAAACTTTGTCATCTCATTTGGCTTTGTTGTCTTAGGGATTAAACAAATGTTCGTGTCATTCAGGCTCTGTGCCATTGTTCCCTCAAAAAAAAACTGATTAACCATACGAGTTAAATCATCTTTGACAATATCCCAAAACTTTTGATAGAAGAGAGCTGTCATTCCATCCGGTCCTGGAGCTTTTTCTGGGTGCATAGCAAACAGTGCTAATTTGACCTCCCATTCAGTTACTAGAGCTGCCAGATCATCATTTATTGCCCTAGTAATCGTAGGTGAGATCTCCTGTAACGCATCAACTATATCCTCTGGGTTGAAAGACTTAAATATATGTCGGAAGTAACTAGTAGCAATGGCTACTAATCCTTCCTCATCCTCCACCACATTTCCATTTTCATCTAAGAGTTGTGTTATCCTATTCCTTGCTCTTCTCTTGTTCACCAACGCATGGAAATATTTTGAGTTCCTATCACCTTCCCTTAACCAGAGAACCCTACTTTTCTGTCTCCAAAACATCTCCTCTGCCTTAAGAGCAGTAGATAATTCCTTCAAAGCATCTGCTATTTCCTCAGAGGTAGCATCATCATTTGAATATAGGTCCTCCACCTTCTCTTTAATCTCTTCAACTAACATCTCCGAATTCACATTGTTTTGTCTCCTCCATTGACTTAAAGCTTTTCTACAACTAGCAATGTGTTCCATTATATTCGCCTCAGGAGGCAAATCCTCCGATTTCCATCCTTCCAGGATGACTTGCCTTAGTTCCTCGTTATCCAGCCAGCGTTTGTCAAATTTAAATTTTTTTTTCCTCCTCACTGGCTTTGTTAGAATGTCTGCTAGGACCGGACGATGATCCGAGCCCCAAATCCTGAGATACCTGACAGCTGAATGGGGAAACTTTTCATGCCAATCCTCATTCCCCACTGCTCTATCCAATCGACATTTAACAGTTGTCCCTCCCGATCTTTTTCCAACCCACGAAAGCATATTCCCTGTAAATGGAAATTCCAGCATGCCACAATCACTCAGCATCTGTTTGAAAGGCAAGAAAGAGCTATCAGACCATCTTCCGCCTCCCTCCTTTTCACTATGATCAGTTATTTCATTAAAATCACCTATCATGAACCAATGTCCATTTCGTGTTGTTGAGAAATGTGTAAGACGTTCCCAAACCTGATCCCTACGTTCTAAAACAGGGTCTCCATAAACAAATGTCATAAAGACTTTTATTCCATCAATGACTGCCTCAATGTCAATCATTCTGTTATTCGAAAATAAAATATTAACTTGAAATTCATCCATAAATAAAAGAGCTAAACCTCCACTAAGACCAAGTGGCTCAACGGTAAATAAGTGATCAAATCCTAAGTCAGCATGAATGTTTTTCAACAGCAGCCTCCTGTTTTTCGTCTCAGAAAGAAACACAAGTCCTGGGCGATGGTTCTGACACATCTCTGTAAGGCGTCAAACTGTGAGGTCGTTCCCAATCCCTCGACAGTTCCAACTGAGTGTCCTCATTGATAAAGGTTGAATGGGTTTTTGGAACCCATCGAAACCTCATTTTTGGACGAGCTAACTCTTTGCTTCTTTGAACTGTGGTGATGACTTCTTGACTTCCCTTTTTCACCAGCAGTTTGAGTTTATTGAGACGAGGATGATCTCTTGTGTGGAGATCCCCGAAGAAGAATCTCAAATTTCTTATTTTAAATGCCCAAAGGAACATTCTGTTTGAGGCCATGCTTACTGCTCCTCGGAAATTTAGCATCATGTTTTTGTGGCTTGTGTAAAACAGGTTGCACGTCATTATCCTCCATCTCCGCCAGTTCCATGCCTAGTAAATCATCATTCTGCACTTCGCAATCCACCATCCCACCATCTTGCTGATCCTCAATATCCATACCATTCAGCGCATCAATAATCTGATCATCTCCAGCTACATTTGTAAGCTCTTGATCACCCAAAGTAGTAAAAGATAGTGACCGAGGAGCCCCTTTAGAACGTTTAGTAGCATTCTCTTCCATTTCAAGATCAATCCGAGATGGAGTGACAATAGTACTGGCCAGTCTTCTAGTGCTATGAGCCTCTCTTGTACTCTTTCGCTCTGAGCTCTTGGTCTCATGGAGTAGTGGGTCATTAGTTCTTGAAGCCGATGCATGTCCATAAGAAACAGCATCTCTAGCGACAGAAGATGTCTCCACACGATCCTGGTCCCTGGTCTTTGGTGCTCCACTCGAACATGGTCCTTGGTGCTCCACCCTTTGCTTCTCCCTCCAAATTGTTCCCTGGTGACGATCATAAGGGCCCTTACCATTTCGGACTCCACCATAACGAGAACTCATATTCATTCCTTCGTCGAATGATCCTATCAGCATGGCCTTTGTGATTCTTGCGAGACGACAGAGCTTCGAATTCGGGCTTCCTTTTACTATGGCCATATCTCGAACTGTTGTAGTTACGATCGGTACGATCTTTGTAGGAAATCGAGGCTTGAGTAGGCCTAGCATTTATCCTATATTCCTTCTTCACAAGCTGATACTGCGATCCCTCAGCTGGTAACTGTACCCGCGCGAAGACGTCAGGACGGTCCAGCTGGGGAAGTGTCTTGTCCTTTATACCCAGTGAAGAGTAATACTCCTTCTCGTGAGTAAGCATACCACAAGTGGAGCAATGCTTAAACAGCATATCATACTTGATTTCGATCGTAACCTCATCTCCTTCCGGTGATTCAGCATTTCTTGAGAACTTCAGAGGTCGCCGAGTATCTATGTCGATGAGCATCCTGCCCTCCGCAAGCTCTAATGTGTCGACATTGACATGATCTAACCGAGAACCTATTTCTCGCATATTGTTTTCAGTCCATAGGTGCAGAGGGACACCAATCAGTCGAGTCCAAAAAGGAATCATCCAAGGGTAGTCATCATGGACAATAGGTTCCCATCGGACCAAGACAAACATGCAGAAGTTAAAGTGAAAAGGACCCTATCGAAGAACAGAGTTGAGATCATCTTCTGAGGAGAAGTTGAGAAGAAATTTCCCATTGCCCAGATCATTAGCAACAATGCGATCATCCATACCCCATTGTGATGGCATTTTCTGAAGAAGCTTTTCAACATTTTGTTTCTTTGGGTTGAGAATCTTGCCAATCAGTGACAACCGGAACTCTTTGATATTGTGAGCATTATCCTGATCCGAAAGCTTGATCGGTTCATCATCATCTTCATAGAGAATTCCCTTGCCCTTAATATCCGCCAGATGATTGGACTTGTTCCGGTAAGATGACCCCATACGAAGATACGAGGTTCTGATATCTCTGGTACAGAGATATAAAGAGAACAGAGCTGGACGCTGCAACTTACGATCGAAGCAAGCAATTCAAACTACCACAGTTCAAATCAAACAAATCCAGACCAACAAAGGTTGATGTTTGGATGGCTGTTGAGACAACGAAAACGACACAGTACTGGTGTGATGGATCGTAGGAAGGCGATCTATTGAAATGATGTCGTCGTATCAAACTCTGATCTTCAATTGATCCAAACGTCAAGAGACGTCGTGACAAAGTATCTGTCAACCAGATCGTGTCGACAATGATGGTACACAATTAAACAACCCAAAGTGTGTGGGCGTAGAACAAAGGAAACATGTAGTGTTTGGAGTTGCTTGAGAAAGACGCCACCGGTGGTATTGTAAGGAACGAAAAGAGACGCCACAAGGAGTGTCGTAGAGTTTCCCTTGTGATGATGATGCCGCCGCCGTGAGAACCGTATGAAGAAATCGCCCTCAGAGATGATCAGATCTGAAAGTCGCCTTCTCCATCGCCAGAAGCCCTAGTCGCTACTCTCTTATAAATTTGTTAATTTATTATTTAACCGCGGCTGCATTTTGTAGTTAACAAGTCATAAGTATCCCACAAACGCATCAATTTCTAACCGCAGTACCAGTCGTACAAATCTTTTAAAACCGCTAGAAACCGCAACCACCCGCATCCGCAAACTCCCGCAACAGCAACCGTAACCGCTACGCTTGAACCATCAGACTCTTACTAGGTCGCGATTAATACAACATCTGCAATATTCACATTATATTAATTAAATTAGTAATTAGATTACAATCTATTATAAATTAATATAGTATTATTATTTTAATTTTAAAAATAAGATTATGTCAGTAAAATCTATCAATTAGGAACAGTGTTCTTAAACCCGGACCAAACCGGCAGTCGGACCGGGTTGAACCATGAACCAAAAATAATTCGGGTTGGGTTAATGATAAAACCCAACTAAAATCAAACCAGTTAAAAACCCCTATCGAACCGTCAAAAACCCAGGAACCGGCGACCTAATGAACCGGTCAAACCTGGTTCGTATATAAGCCAAAATTTTGTTAATGAAACAATTAACTTTTCTTCTTTTTTAAGTAAAAATAAGATTTATTAAAGATTAATAAAGTATCGTCTCTCGTCTTTTTCTTTTGTCGTCTCTACAACTCATAAATTACAAGATTCACAAAGTTTAATATTCACGTCAACATATTGTTTGTGGCTACTTCTCACTTTGTTTAAATTTTATTTTATGATCACTTGTTTTGAAGACTTTAAATAATTGAAACATTTACGTTTGTGAAATTTGTATTTCAAAATATATTTTTTACCTAATGTGTATATAATTTTTTTTTAAAGGTGATGAAAATTTTGAGTGATGAGATCTACGAAAAAAGATTAAATGTGATTTTCATATTGATTTTAGATTTTAATTGTTATTTTTCAGTTTTTCTACGCATTATGGATATTTAAACATTTTCTTTAATTTGATCTTTTTTTTTTGAAGAATATGCATATTATTTATAAAATATCATTAAATTTAATTTAATCTAAGTAGACCTGATCGAACCCGGTTCAAACCCGGTCGAACAACAATGACCATGACCCAAAACATTTCCGGTTTGCTAGCCGGTCCGGTTTTAAAAACACTGATTAGAAACAAAAAATGTTTGAAACTTTTTATAGATAAAAAACTGTTTTTACTCACATTTAAGAAAATCAAATCAAATTGTTTGAAAAACAGCCCTAAAATGATTCATGAACCAACACACGACATATTACTAAACATTCAGAAGAAAATCTGATCCATAAATGTAGTTCCCGTATCTTACCCCTACATATACTTTTTGAACTTTCGCTCTCACTCGATTGATGTTTAACTTAGACATTAGAAGACGTTTTAGAGAAACCCATATTTTCTCCGAGCTATCTTCACACCTTTTTTCACTTGAAACACGGACGCATGTCAGAGCAACACAGTGGAAGCGATCTTATTGGGGTCTTTAGACGAAGCATTTTCTTATTTTGCCAAGTAGACGGATGTTTATTATCTGTTTATCAACTATTACTGAAAGAACATATGATATCTCTAGTACAGAAGAACTGTCTGTAAGACAAAAAGAGTTGGTGCTGATAGAAAGAAGGTGATGTTTTATTGCGTAAGACGAAGGAGCTATTTGTCACACACTGTAAGCCAGTGACATGTTGATACAACGGGTCTGATTGGTTACTGTTGTAGCTTTATATTTTACTGTGGAATGTAAGCTGTAGGATTTTGTGCTGTAGTTTTAGATTTTTTTGTTGTAGAATCTAAGCTGTAGGTTTTGAATTGTAGATTAAGATTTTTTAATATATAATTTAAATTATAGATTTTTTTAATATTATTATCAAAATTCGATTATGATTTTTTTGAAACAGTTGTTATATGCAGCTGACTAAATATTAAGTTGTGATTCAAAATTAAAACTAAATTAATATAAATTATTATTGTATAATTATTATTGTATAACTATAAAAGGTTATTGTGTAAATATATATTCCATATATGATATTTAATCACTAAATGTAAAATTTATATTTATATTTATATGTTATACATAATATTTACATAATAATTATAATATTCTAGTAGTTTATATCTATATTGTAAATATACATTATATAATTAGTAGAGAGAAAGAAAGATATTTGTCAAAAGAAAGAGAAAAAAATTTCAAAGCACTTAAACTAGTGCTCTAGGAAAATGGCCGTGCAAAGTCGTATATTGTAGAGTGAGTTCATTATGGCTGTAGGTTTCCAAAAATAAATAACAGCTTGCTTACTTTAGTTTTGGTGCTGTGGAAAAAAATGAGGCTGTGCACAGCATCCACGGCTCTCTCCAATCAACATAAGCTAATGTTCTGTTGTACCAAAAGTAGAATTATTGACAAATACGAGAAAATGATGTGGCAATAAAGAATATTTCAAAATGTTCCTTCGTATGTTGCTTACGATTGGTGTAGCTTGGAAAAGAAACAGGGGCGAATCTATAATGTTTAATGGGTAGATGCACAACTCATTAAAAAACATATAAATGAATGACATATAGCTGAGATCGAACATTAGATTCCATGGGTGCACAAGAAGATTTTTTCCATTTTAGCTATAGTTGAAACTTAATCGTTTACATACAATTTTTTTTTATCGATAAAATTATGGATGCACTCGACCCCATAAGCCTTGTTCTGCCTTCGCCCCTGAGAAGAAGTTTATTTCATCATATCAAAGAGTGTGATGGTATGAGAAAAGGAAGTTAGAAATATTGAAGATATTTTCTATTGGTGGGGTTCCTGTGTTTAAGACAACTAAGGCGGTAAGGTTTAGGGTGTCATGCCCTTGGTTGGAAAAAATACATCAACTCCGACTGCTTTTTCTGAAAACAAATTATCGAAGACGGCTTGTTGTAGGCAGGAAAGTACTCTTGAACATTAAACCCCGGTTTTCAGTATTTTCTCTGAAACTGAAGTTGTGTTTGGCGCTTAGAAATTTCGAACTCTTGAAAATCCCGGTTAAAATTCAGTGCTTTAATTTCTGAGAGAATATCGATAAACATGTCTGTCAATAACATCCTAGCTAGTACAAAGAACAAGCCACAACTTCTTAATATTCTTACTTCATCTCTTCTCAATTAATTTTCAATTACTCGCTCATTTCTAAAGCCACAGACAACGAAGAAGGTAACAATGGCTTGGCTACATGAATGAGTATAATCTCATCTTCATCGTAACACGAGAATAACTCCTCTCATTACTCTTCAGTCACTATAATCTCACTATTTATAATATGTATAATTTTCTTTCAATTTTTATGTGACAACCCGTCCTCACTCGGAACCTTGCTCATAGCCCTGCGGGGCACCGACCCTAACCCCTCACATGTAAGTGCTCACTGACTCCTCCATGTAGGTTATTGATGTGTTTGGCGTTACTCAAACCAAAATCTCTCCCTTTAGCAACACTCCTACGCGATGAGTTGTCACCAATTGATTTGCATAAACAACCTAATTATGAAGTCAATGAGGGTTCATAAGCAAAGGGTTGGGATCGATGCCCTGCAGGGTCAGCATGGGGCCCACGGAGCTTGTAATTCCCACGGGGTGGGTTGTTACATTTTATTTCCACTGCATCATGCTCTGTTGTAGTACTTAGATGCTTATGGAAATTTTGTTCTGTTTCTTAAAGAATTGATTGCTGATTACTCAAAAACAGAGCATAACGATTTAAGAACTATCTTAGAACAGATCATGATCGATTCAAGAACTGTCTCAAAAACAGAGCATGAAAGACTTAATAATTGTCTTAGAAGCATAGAAAACAACCTTACCCAAATCTGGGTACAGATTCAGCAGGAACCCAAATCCAATGTGTTGATGATATTTATATTGACAACTTTTCTCATAAATTACTTCAGAAATCTCCGACGATTTCAAATAATCCATTTTGTGATCATGAATTTCATTGGAACCTCGGAAATTACCAATAAATTTTCGTCAAAAGTTTGAACCATCATACCGAGAACATGGTATGTCAGTAACATTCCAAGAACTTAGCCACGACTATGATTTTCCGAGACCCAAACTCCGATGATTTGACGTTTCTTGAATATTTACCCGAATAGTTGATTCCAACAACCCTATGAGAATTGTTGCCATCGAGAGTTAGGTGTTTTTCTTGTAAGATAGAAATATAAAAATATTCACACGTCTAAGATTTTATTTTGAGATGCACGGTGAATGTCTGTGACATCGTCCCATCAGACAAAAAGATGAGATATGGTGCTGGTAGTTCTAAGGAGACTTCATTGTCGGAAAAGACATTGATGCACTAATGCTACTGGTGGTAGTCAAGCATGATGTGCTTGTTACCGTTTCCATAATCCATGTAGAAAATAACGGTAGATCAAACTAAGTGTACTTAATACCATTTGCAATTGTAATTGTTTTCTTTGTCGAGTGGATTTGTTTCTAGATTAGGTTCCAGAAATGTAGGGACAACCGAATCTCGTGAAAAAAACTATGTGTCTTCTTCACTTTACGCATTTACATACCATTACGTTATTCTCATCGATCAAACATAAATATAGCCCGAATCCGAACTAACAGTAACATCAGAAGATAATTATCCCCGATCAATGCTAAGACCACACTAGCACAAAATGATCCAACAACATCGTTTTGAACAGTATCATGTTTGTACAATACTTCTTTGTAAATATTTTTGCTCCGGTTTGTGTAACCAACAAAGACAAATTATAAATTATTTACGAGGTTGTAAAAACAAATAATGAGACTGCTTTTTACTTTTAATGGCTTATTATAGATGTCGTTAGACTTCTAGTTTGATTTTTAATAGTGACGCCCTTAGGGACACATTCCCTTAGGAAAGAAGTAGAAAGTTATAGAATTCTCTCTGGCTCGAGCAACAAGAGGAGTCTTTACCCGCTGGTTTTTAGAAAGTTCCTGAAGTTGACTTGCCCATATTAGAAAGATTCCCTGATACAAAACCCCCCACTTTCAAAAACCCCCATCTCCTTTTGGTAATATCCCCGGGGCTGTGGCCTTAACGGTCATTACCCAGCGGTCTCTTCCTCGCTCCCTCGCCGGAACTCCGGTACGCAACCGTCGAAGATCACCAATGGAGCTCTATTTCCCAACGAAAGAGGGTCGGATAGCAATGGATAACATCTGGTTCATTGGAAGACAAAGTTCTCTCTCTACCTAGAGAAACAAGCCTTCGGAGTCGACTGAAACTCCTCCGAGCGTAGAACAGCAACCGTCGAGCAGTATACATCCGAAGATAACTACGAGGCTTCTGATACCGATCTACTTTCCATTGGCCCTCGAGAACTAGATACTTGTCCGGAGTTTAAGGTATGGCAAAACGTCTCACAGCTGAGGAGAAAGGTAAAGGGATAGCAACTAAACAATTTGAACCTCGCCGCATCAGAATCCGAGCACCAGACTTCGACCCATCTTCTCTGATTCTGGATAACACCCTTACGCTAATTGGCCGGCTCACAAACCCCAGTGAACAGAACATGGTTTCAGTTCTTTCCTATCTGCCTAAGAGATGGAATCTCCTAGGAAGGGTTATAGGATCTGAGCTAGGAGATGAGTGCTTCCAATTCTGTTTTGACGAAGAATCAGAACTAAAAAAGGTCATCAACGAACGACCTTATCAGTTTGGTCGTTTGATGATTATACTACAACGTTGGGAACCAATAATTTCGCCCACCTTCCCATCGCAAATACCCTTTTGGATTAATATCAAAGGGGTTCCTCTACACTTCTGGCACAAGAAGGTCCTCCGTAACATTGGAATCGAACTGGGTCTGCTTGAAGCATACCAACTCACGAAAACCTCGGCCAGGATCAGGTTGCTACTGGATGGGCTAAAGCCCATCGTCAAGGAGACTATCCTCGAGTTTGACTCAGGAGAGGAAACCAATCTGGTTCTAGATTATGAGAATCTTGGAAACCATTGCTCCTACTGCAATCGTCTCACTCACCTCAGATCGAAATGTCCAGAGCGAGAACAGAGTATGGCCTTGAGTCATAAGGTACCTAGCCCTCCATCAGCTTACGATAGGGCTGGAACCACTAAGACCTACACCGCTAAGCATGCCGTTAATGAACACAGAGCTGGCGCCCCCAATGACTACAAAGCTCCCAATGACCACTTCCACCAGCGAGTTGACAGACATGGGAACCCGTTTGGACAACGAGTGGCTGCTGTTTCCAAAACCGTTGGCGTGAGAAACAAAATCACCCCAGTCCCTAACCGTCCTGGGGATCTTGGAGAATCTGAGAGACAACACAGAGCCTACCCCAGTAGACATTACTACGGAAACTCTCCCCCTTACTCTTCTAGAAGAGTAGACAGACAGACCCAGCGGTCTGACTCCCGAAAAGAACACTCTACAAGAGGCACACCCGAAATCCAGGGTACGGCTATATGGAGAGAAAAGCAACCAACAGAGGAACGCCTTGAAGAGGATTCTCAAAATCTAGTTAGGAGTGCTAGACCTCCTGTGGGGAGGAATCTGGAGACACATGACTTCCCCCCATTGCCTCTGATCCCAACAACGGAGGAAGTCATGGAGGAACTACAGCTAGTTACTCGATTGTACACAAGTTGTGATGACCCCGTAGAGAGCGCCGCCCGTAAACAGAGAGTTCTTGTCAGTGACGCTCAGGGCCTCATGGAGGAGACAGCACAAGGAATCTTTATCGCAGCCCAGAAAGCACAAGCAGCTCAAACTCAACTTCAGGAAGAGATATTGGCTCAGGCCCCGATCATTCTACTCCCGGCTAAACCCACCAATAGGATAGGATCAAGTACTCAACAACCTACTACGGGCATCACTGGTAAGAAGAGGGGACGTCCAGCCAGGACAAGGGATCTACGAATAAGCCCAAAAACGTTTACTGGTGCTTCCTCTTGCAGACGGATCATGTCAAGCATCCACTCATCTTCGGGAGGTGCTGCTGGCACGCCGCATGGTTCTAAAACGTCTCGTGGTGCAGGAACATCGCGCAGAAGGAATCTTGTTCGAACAGCAGGACAGAACTCAGCGCAACTCCCCCCTCTCCCACCCACATCAGATGCCACGACATCAGGAGACAATCCGGTGGATTTTCACCGGCGAAGTCCTCCTCTTCCTTAGCTGTACTCAGCTGGAACTGTTGTGGGTTGGGGAACCCTATAACAGTCCAGCAGATTAGGGAGATCGACAAAAAACACTCTCCCGACATTATGTTCCTCATGGAAACAAAGAATGCTGATAGTGTTGTTCTTGATAAACTAAAAAACCTTCGGTTTGATTCGCATTTTATTGTTTCCGCGTCTGATTCTGGAAGCGGTGGTCTTATTCTACTGTGGAGAAAAGATCTTAACGTTCAAATTCTAAACTCCAGCAAAAATCTCATCGACACGATTATCTCCCATAAGGGAATAACGTTTCACGCCTCCTTCATTTATGGTGAATCGGATGTCACTAATAGAAGCGCTACTTGGAACCTGCTGTCACAAACGTTCTCTGGACGTTCCTCACCTTGGTTCGTCACGGGAGACCTCAATGAGATACTAGAAAATGGCGAGAAATCAGGAGGGGCTCTACGTGCAGAAGGTTCATTTGGGTTGTTTAGAAACTTCCTAGCCCATAATGATTTATTTGATCTAAAACATTCGGGCAACTTCCTCTCTTAGAGAGGTAAAAGGGAAACACACTTAGTCTATTGTAGACTGGACAGAGCCCTAGTCAACAGCAACTGGTCCGAGCTCTACCACAACGGACGCTGCCACTACATGGAATTCCGAGGATCAGATCATCGACCTCGCATTTCCTTTTTTGACTCCAAAAGGAAGAAGAATAGAGCTCTGTTCCGCTTTGATAGAAGGTTTCGGGACAATCCGGAAGTGAAACAACTGATAGCTGAGGCCTGGCAAGCGCAACCGGAAGCTTCAGTGTGTCATCGCCTCTCTCTCTGTCGAAGGGCTATAGCAACCTGGAGTAGAGAACAAGCAATGAACAGCAAGCTCAATATCGACCGAATCTATCGGGAAATAAATGACTCAATGTCCAACCCGGTTGGCTGCAACCTCACGATTTCGTCTATAAACGGGGAGTTACTAGATGCATATCGAGCAGAAGAAGAATTCTAGCGGCAAAGAAGTCGTCTAATGTGGCTAGTAGCGGGGGACAAGAACTCTGGTTACTTTCACGCAGTAGCTAAAGGAAGAGGAGCCCGGAATAAAATCTCGGTCCTAGAGGATGCAGCAGGTACGGTCCTTTACGAGGAGGAACTTATAGCGCAGGAAATAGTCAGGTACTTTCAACAGATCTTCTCCTCTGATGCGACGGGTATAGACGAGGCTGAGATTGATGCAACAATAGCCCAAGCCATCAAACCATGTATATCGAGAGAGATTAATGACAAATTGCTGGAGACTCCGACGACCACTGAGATCAAGAAAGCTTTGTTTGCTATCCATCCGGACAAAGCACCAGGTCCCGATGGATTCTCGGCCTGCTTCTTCCAAGCCAATTGGGAGACTGTCGCAGTTGTTATATCTAGGGACATCACAGAATTCTTTGCCTCAGGCCAACTTCGTCCGAGCATCAACGAGACACATATCCGCCTGATACCAAAGACTACAACATCTAAGCGGGTTGCTGAATATCGTCCTATTGCACTCTGCAACGTCACCTACAAGATCATCTCTTAGTTGATCTCTCTGCGCTTAAAACCGGTTCTCCAGAGCCTCATATCCGAAAATCAATCTGCTTTTGTCTCGGGGAGATTAATTACGGATAATGTTCTCATTACGCATGAGCTTCTGCACTTTCTGAAGCAATCGGGAGCTGTTAAAAATTGTGCCATGGCCGTCAAAACGGACATGAGCAAAGCGTACGATCGGCTCGAGTGGTCATTTATCCGCAAAGTGTTGCTACGGATGGGTTTCTCTGATACTTGGACAGAGCTCATTATCCAGTGTTGTAGCACGGTGTCCTACTCCTTTTTGCTCGACGACTCGGCTCATGGCAAAATTATCCCGACTAGAGGAATTAGACAAGGGGATCCGCTCTCCCTGTATCTATTCATTCTCTGTAGCGAAGTCTTGTCCGGCCTATGCAGCCAGGCTCAGCACAGCGGCCATCTCAAGGGAATCAGCGCAGGTCGACGAGGGCCAAAGATAAATCATCTACTGTTCGCTGACGACACCATGTTCTTTCTCAAGACATACCAGGATAGCTGCACGGCTCTGATTAATATTCTCCACAGCTATGAACAAGCCTCGGGACAGAAGATAAATGTCACCAAATCTTCCATCACCTTTGCGACAAAAACGTCTCAGGAGACACGACATTGTGTCAAATCTTTCCTTGGGATTGTCAAAGAAGGCGGAACAGGCAAGTATCTTGGCCTTCCCGAACTTTTTGGCCGGAGGAAGAAAGACTTATTCACATCTATCGTCGATCGAATTCGAGTTAAAGCCAATAGTTACTCCTCACGGCTACTCTCCCCGGCGGGGAAGCTTATCATGATTAAGGCAGTCTTATTGACCATCCCTACACACGCTAGCTCTTGCTTCCTACTCCCGCTAAGTCTATGCAAAAGGATCCAATCCGCATTTACAAGATTCTGGTGGGACGCGGCTGATCAAAAGAAGATATGCTGGATAGCATGGAGTAAAATAATGCTGCCAAAACTCATGGGAGGGTTGGGGGTAAGAGACATACAGTTGTTCAACGTCGCCCTTTTAGCCAAACAAGCCTGGCGAATCGTCACAGCCCCCAACTGTCTACTCTCACGCGTGCTCCTGGGAAGATATTGCCAGAACAGCAGCTTTGTAGATGTGTTACCAACGTCAAATGCGTCTCACGACTAGAGAAGTGTACTTAAGGGGCGAGATTTACTAATCACCCAACTGGGAAAAGATGTAGGAGACGGAAACTCAACCCGAGTCTGGAAAGATCGTTGGATTTTGAGTAACAATACGGGCACACCAGTAGGTCCACCGAAGGAAATGGATCGCGACCTCATGGTCTCGGACCTGTTGACTAGAGGGACTAATGAATGGAATGTTGCAAAGATTAAAGACCTCTTCCCCTCCTTAGCTTCATGCATTACAAGCATCATCCCAAGTTTACTGGGAGCTCCTGATGAATTTATTTGGATACCTAACAAAGATGGTAAATATACCACAAAATCAGGGTACACTAGTGCAGTAAAGTATAACTCTCTACTTGAAAACGGAGGATCCCCACTACCAGTTCTCGAGTGGAGTAAGAAGGTTTGGGCCTCTCAGTGTCTCCCGAAAATCAAATTATTCATGTGGAAACTGATGCAGGGGGCTCTGCCGCTTGGTGCGAACTTGGAGAAACGAGGATGCGGCTCAACTGTTACCTGCCCAAGGTGTGGAGAGCGAGAAACAGCAAGTGTGGACTGACGCTCCCCTCCAGTACAGTTTTGACCCTGATCAATTCTCGTCCTTAAGCGAGGCGTTACTGTCGGGAATGAGAACCATTTGCCTACCACCAACGGGTGTTTCACAACCCATCTTCCCTTGGATATGCTGGTGCCTTTGGACATCAAGAAACAAGTTGATTTTTGAGAACAAGGTCCTCTCAGCGTCTGAGGTCTTGTCCCTCTCGATCACAAGTGCAAGAGAATGGTGGCTGGCGCAACCCACAGCAATGAAGGCACCCCGTCAACCCAACCTGATAATTCCAACTTTAAATGCAGAAGTCAACTGTGTCTCTGTGTTTACAGATGCAGCATGGAGAGCTTCTGATGGCGCTACTGGATGTGGGTGGATCTTTAAAGACTCAACCCGCCAGAGTACTCAGCATGGGTCTAAATGCTTCGACAACACCGCGTCTGCCCTTACTGGCGAAGCCTTAGCGATTTGTCTGGTCCTTTCACACGCCCTTTCACTGGGATACACCAGAGTCTGTGTTTTTTCAGACTGTCAAGTGCTCGTGAGAGCAATCTGTTCGAAGTCATCACCGGTCGAACTCTACGGATTAGTCTGCGACATCGAACTTCTATCCTCCTTGTTTGATTATTGCACTTTGTCTTTTATTTCTCGTTCCCTAAACTTGGAGGCTGATCTACTTGCTAAATCAGCCCTTTATAATGCTGCACTCACCACATGATTTATTTCATGGTTTGATTTAATATAAGTTGTTTGTGTTCAAAAAAAAAATAGTGACGCCCTTAACAAAACCACGAACATTTTATTTATTACAGAAAGCACAGGATAACATTTTATTTAGAGAAAATTATTAAGCTCCGAACTAGACGAGCTACATAGATTCACTGGCACTGACGACATTGTCGTGGACTAACGATGAATTCTTCTCCACTGGTTCTTTCCAAACCTCAGTCATATTTGTATTAACAGGATAGGTAATAAGTTCACGAATGTTCATGGGTTGGATAACGTTTGGGTCGGCTCCAAAGAGAAGATGAGCGAATGATTCTTGTGCCTTCTCTGAGTTGTGACGTCCATCGAAGTAAAGGTAAGACCTTTGATACTCGCACAGCTTCGAGTGCACGTTGGGTAAACCGCAACCATATGCGTTGTGAGTCCCAGTACCGCAACACGATACATCGGTACGGGAGAAACCTAGTCAATCACAACAAGTATGATCAAACACTAGTTCTAAATAACGATATTAACTATTACTAGTGTATGTATATATTATAATACTTACGGAAATTCATGTTCCTTTGTGTCCTGCGAAGAATGACATTGTAGAAATCGAAGACGGTGAATTGGAAACCCGGTTTGGCTGTCGCTAAGTCATTCATCATCGGTCCGATTTTAGCGTTGTGCAGTTTAGCCAAATCGTTGAGTTTCTCGTAACAGTCGTTACCAGTGTTAAAATCTTGTCTCACGATAGGTAAGCAACCTAGAGGCGGTAACGTATATACAACGAACTTACTAGCTCTGAATGAATACAACATCTGCAATATTCACATAAATTATTTACAGTAACGAATATTATGGATACTATTAAGTATTAACTAATTTTCCCATTCATTTTTAAGTGTAAAAGGACTTAATTACCTCGATATGGTATTTTAGTCTGCTATTGACTGAAGTGACAAAAGCTTCTTGAGCAGAGCCATCGGCAGTAGGATTGCTTTTGGTGAAGTTTAAGTAATCTTCCATACCCATGAATATCATAAACAATGATTTCAGAATGTAATCATCGTTCCAGTTTGATCTCATCTGAGCGAATTTCCTCACTTGTTGATTCAGATTCAACTACAAAAAAAATAAATAAATTAAACGATGCGTTACAAAAGGTACTAGAATTTTGATTATAATTATTTAACCAATAATTTATGACAATTATGACTGATAATAATTATAATAGTAATACACTGTACCTATATATATATATATATATAAAACTAACGAAGCTTACAGAGTCTTTGGGAGTCCCAAGTATAGTAGCGGAGTCTACGGCAAAGCTAGCTCCTCGTGAGACATCGGCGCCGGGTTTAAGCGCCGGCGGTAAATCGTGTGAAATCCCCATGAATTTTGCTGTCATTTTATTCACCCCTCATTAATGTTATGTAGCCCTGGGACGGATCCGGATATCCGGGAAATTTAGGGTATCCGGATCCGGATCCGGATCCGTCGGATCCGTGGATTTAATATTCGGATCCGGATTCGTGGTTTCCGGATATCTGGGTTTCGGATATCCGTCTCGATATTCTATTATCCGCGGATATCCGGATCCGGATCCGGATCCGTCAAAATAAATAAAAATAATTTTTTTAACAAAAAATACAATTTTTTTTTAATATAATACATAAATTAAATATTTATAAATATATTTATATATGTTTATAATATTGTGAAAACTAAAATATAATATTATAAGATTAATTCATGTATAAATATTAATATATCAAATATAAATATTAATAAAATATAAAAATTTAATGTATTTTAAAAATACGGATCCGGATCCGGATATCCGGACCTAAAAATTAAGATATCCGGATCCGGATTCGGTTTGCACGGATCCAAGATTTTACTATCCGGATTCGGATCCGGGCACCCCGGATATCCTATTTTCGGAGCGGATCTCGGATCGAATCCGGATCTCGGATAATAAGTCCGAGGCCTAATGTTATGTACTTTAATTACAAATCTATTTTTACACATATTTATACGATGATGTGCAAAACATGAACTACTCTATGTCTCTGATCTTTTCGCATTAGAACTCTATTTTAAATTATTTATTGATTTAATATATAAGCTCACAAATACGCCATATAATTTATGGCTTTTTTTTTCTTTATTAAAATAAATACGCCATAAATTATATGTTTTCCCAGTTTTTTTTTTCGATCAGAAAAAAATAGTTGTTTCTAGGATTAAAGGTGAAAACAGAAAAAACAAAAACAATAATATTTAAGTAAAAAAACAATAAAATTATGTTGTTCAAAAAAAAGAAAAACAATAAACTTACCAATAAAGTCCGGCACGATTTTTCCATCCGACAACTTGCCGTTGGGGTCATCTCGGGATTTACCGTAAGGCCAGAAGTTTTGAGGAAGTGTACCATTTGTAACGAACTTTCTATTTCCGGCGTCAAAGTTGGAATCTCCGAATGTGAACAATGCCACCGCCGGAATATTTTGTCCGGCGACGATGATAGGGTTGTGGAACAGTGTGTATACAAGAAGTACCCCTAAAACACTCGCTAAACTGAAGGTGGTTGCCATTGTTGTGGAACAGAGGCTGGTAAGATATGTTTGATAAGTTCCCGTGTCCACTACTAGATTTATATATATATTTGAAGCAAAAATAGGTATAAATAATACAGTTTTAAATGACAAGTTTTGTTGAATGTAACATGTCTAAAACATGTGAAATTGCAGAAAAGAAATAATGCTTGTAATATATATGCTGACAAAAAATATAATTATATATAAAAAACAAAGTGACAGCGGTGTGAATGTGAAGTGTTCACTATTCAGTCTCACGTTTTTGATATGTGTTATTGGTTGAAACTAATTCCACGCGTACCTAACTTTTTTTTTGTTTTTTTGTTTTTTTGTTTGTGACTTGTACTTAACTATTCATAAATTTAACGGACCCAAAATTTAACCATCTCTTAAATTCTAGTAATTATATATATGTTTTTAGTTAATCTTTGAAAATTTAATAACTCATTACATTTTCATTTTTGCGATTATGTTATATTTCAAAATAATTTCCTTTTTAACTCGTAGTTGACAAAGCATAATAGAGTTAAAAGGGGTTGACAAACCAGAGTGTTAAAAGTAATTACGTAAATCATTTTAAATTGTTAAATGTTTTTGATATTAAATTAAACCATTTTAAATAAAATATAGTTGGACAAAAGAATAGTATGTTTTAAAAATATTTATTTTTTATTAATCTTATAAAATAGTAATATAGTGATATGTTTTGCATAGACCAATCTTGTAATATTTGATCCAAAAAAAGACCAATCTTGTAATGATATTGTTTAAAAGGTATTGTTCAAATATCACTTAACCTATATAAAAATCATCAAAAGACTGACACATATAAATTCACACATATAATATATCAAGATCTAAGATTATCAGAGGTATTTTGGGTCTAAACTGTAAACACATATAAATTCACACTGTAATTCAGCTATTAACTCTTTCGGTAATAATAAATGATCGGATTACAAGAGAAATGTAACTTATAGGGTAAATCATCGACCATCCTCTTTCTAAATATACGATATATAGAATTTTAATCTTCAGACGATGCTCTTCACTCATATTCAACATAATTTCCGAACACATCACTCTTGGTGGAGCATGATTACTTAGGCATTACAAAACATTTATCCGAAGCTGCTAGTTCTAATGGTAAAACCTTCTTCCCCAAGAGTAGAGGTGCAAAGTTCTGAGTCTCAGCAGTTGCAGAGAGGGGGATCTTATTAAACAACCAATTCTTGTCCCAATAAGAGCTATAAAGATCCATACAGAAAATTGTGCCTCATCCTTCCAAAATATGGAAACTATCTTATGCTCACCCACTATTTCACTAGCCTTTGACACTCGTGGCTAATGTAGAAGCCACTAAAACAGACATTTGCAGTCGTAAACGAACGGCTGGGAAGACAAGAGAGTTCTGGACAATTTTTCAGGGAGAAAGAGTGTCGCTATAGGCGGCCCAACCTTGTAAAGTAACTAAGAAGGTTTAATTTTCTGATGGATGAGAGTTCAATCTGCGATACCATAGCCTTATGTCCTAACCAAATGTTACCACTCCACCCTAAGTGAGAGTAGCTCGTCTTTGTTAGAATATATGATTAGATATGATTAGATATGTATCACAAAGATATTTACATATCTAATCATATCTAATCATATATTCTAACAGTAAAGACCATCGCCGAAGAAGAATAACGTCTGTGCTAAGGAAACGGTGGGGAAGTGAAGAAGAAGAAATGAGAAGAAGGAGAGAGAAGAGGTGAGATTTGGGATTCGCCATTGAGAGAAACCAAACCGATGTCTTGTTGTTTGGTCTGAGTTTTCTATCGACGGTGCTTAGTTAGTTAGTTAGTTAAAGACTTAAAGTTGTGGTTAGAGCCACGTGACCAACGATTGCATTTGTTTAAAACAGAAAAGTTACATTGAAGACTTTTTTCTTGGTTAGTTTTTTTTATTTTTACCAACAACTATCTTATTACTCCAAATTTGAGATGGTCTGGATAATTAGACCGGAATAGAATAATCAATGTAACAAAGCTCTCTTTGAAATGTCGCAATCTTAGTTAAAGAATTCGTAATTCCATTATGTGCCCTTGGGATATGAGATATCTCAAACCGTAGAAAACATATCTGCAGCGTTTTTATCGTTTTCAATTCTGTTACAAAAGTAGGCCAAGCTTGAGGTTCATTTATCATTGTGATCAGATCCTTACAGTCTGTCCCAACGCGCTGACATAACGACTGTTGTAGCATGCTCTCCATTGCCCAGCGCATCGCTTCTATTTCCGAATGTAAAGTAGCCTCTCATCTCCTTAAGTTTCGTGTTCCCATGAGCTGAATCTTTCCAAGATTATCCTTACAACACTGCCACAACCACTGAACTGTTCTGTTGAGGTCCATTTACCATCCACGATACATATATTATCCAGGCTTATGATCTGAGATCTTCACTATTATGCTATTGTGGAGCGGGAGTGACCGTCTCATTTGCATTAAACCATGTTTGACATTCACTTTCTGTATATCTGACTAGCTCCAAAGGATCTCTGTCAATCCCCCTAAAACGTTTGTCATTCCGAACGTTGAAGGTATACCATATTATCCAAAGTTAAGGATCCATGTCCAGTTCTGTTCAACATTGTTATTCTTTCTCCAGAAGAAAGAGTCCATATTGGCATAAATGCTAGGTAAATGAAAGATGTTGGGGTGGAATTATTGTTGGGGTCAAAATCGGTCACGACGGAATCAATGTCGGAAATCTCCCGAGAAATATCTTCTTCGAAAAAAGAAAGATAAAATTCAAAAGAATAGAGAAGCGAGAAAAACTAAGTCAAGTTTCGTAACAAATCCGAAAAAGATTCATGCAATAAATCTTCGAGAAAGGGTGCTCAAAGCCTCAGACAACGGATCCCGGGAAGCAAAACACCCATCGTCCAACTCGCCAAATGGGCGAGTTGGACCAACCACGCCGTCCAACTCGCCAAATGAGCGAGTTGGACCGACCACGCCGTTCAACTTGACAAATGAGCGAGTTGTACCGACCATGCCGTCCAACTCGTCAAATGAGCGAGTTGGGCCGACCACGCCGTCCAACTCGTCAAATGAGCGAGTTGGGCCGACCACGCCGTCCAACTCGTCAAATGAGCGAGTTGGACCGACCACAACATCCAACTCGCCCGTTTTGCGTAAGCTGCCTTCATCCCATACTCGTAGCTCCCTTTTCTCTGATCGGATCGAACTGACTCTTGTTTCGTCCCGATCGGAGTCACCATCGGAACTTTACAGCTTGGAAACCACAAAGAACTCGTTCTCTCGAAGAAAATTTGGATTGATGTATAAAACGGCAACAATTAAACTAAACACCTTTAACTGCTTACGCTATACGAAGAATTTTGATTTTCTTCGGAATTGACGTCGTTTTGAAAACGCTATTTCTATAAAATCATAAAAATGCTTAAGTCGAAAAACGGTCTGAAAGGATCCATAACCCGGCAAAAATCCCACTCATGATTTTATGCGAAATCGAGCCCAATCGTTATGACGGTTTATCCTTTTCTTATGCAGGAGAAGATAAATGTCAAGTTCAGAAGATAAATGTGAAGTTTCCAAAGATAAACATGAATATCGAAGGAAAATGAAATATTTTCGCGAAATGATAAACTCGACCGAGGGCAGAAAGGAAAAGTGCAAACCGCCTCTTGGAGAGTATATAAGGATGTCGAGGTTGAAGATGCTAAAGACAATTGTTTTTACTCTTAGAACTCTCACTATTCTCGACATGTTCTATTTCTATGACTGGCACTCGATTACTAGACGAACTCGCCCAGGTAGTTCGATCTCATCTTTTGTAATGATCGCAACACTCTTACGCGGATTTGAAATAAGATCAACTTTTTCTAAACTTATTTATTGTCTTTACATATTTTCCGCATTTATTTGGTCACTTGCCGTTGGCTCTCGCAGAGAATCCAGGACCTCTGGGAAAGTTAGGGTTTCTTGACTTTCTTAATTTAAACGGAAATCGAGAGTGCGGATTTTGTTTCCCACAGTTTGGCGCAAGAAGTAGGGGGTACGGATTAATCTAACTCATAGCCGCAAAACGCTTAATCAAAACGATGTCTGGAAATACGAAAGACAAAATCGCAGTTCGCAACAACGCTGGTAAAACAACTCCAGCAGCGACTGCTTCTAGTGCCAACGCTTACGCAAACGCCGTAGCGCTAAAAAAAATCGAAAACCTAGTCGCGATTTCTCTATCTAAACAGAAAGGGCAACGATAAAATCTACCAAACCCCGCAAAACTTGTCTCATTAGCGAGTTGGAGAAATCTCAGCGCATAAGAATTTGAGCAAAAGACGTTTTCCGAGAACTTTTCGGAAAAATAAAATTTTGTTCTCCTCAAGACCTTGGAAAAACCTTAGGTTACCCTCGGGAAAAGGAAGCACAGCAAATCGGGTTCGTAACTCACCGCTGAACGTTTTCAAAAATAAATTCCGTAAAAGCCTTCTGAGAAATCGCTTTGACTTCCCGAAGTCGTGGAGAAAATCTAGGTTACTCGCAGAAATAGAAGAACAGAAAATCGAGTTGCCAACTCCCCACTGTTGTATTTCTTTCGAATAATTTTCGAAGAAACGAAGTTGATCCCTACTGAATCACTCGAAACCTAAAACGGCTGACGAAGACTAAACTAAGCAAAACTGGAGATCGTATTCCTCACTGCTAAACGTCTTCTGAAACCTAAGGTTTCGTAAAAACTCAAGCTTTGATTCTATAGTAACATATTCAGCGAATTCTTGATACTTGGCTACCAAGCTTATTTCGAAAATAGTACTCAATACTCCCTCAGATCGATCTTAGGGAAATGAGGAAGTTTGACCCCAATAATAACTCGTCACAGCCAATGTTTCTGATACTTGAACTCAGAACTAAAGTTTCGGAAGAGCCGCAAAACATGACTTTTTCAAAAAGGAGTCTTCTACAGCCGAACTCAAAAACATGTTTACGAAACGACTTTCGCAAAACTAAACTCATGATATTTTGCGGAATAACTTTCATAAAAGCTCGACAACATTTTTTGAAAACAAGTTTTGTAAAATTAAACTCGACAATGTTTTATGGACCGTTGAATATGTTGAATATGTTGTAAAACACCTTAGCCGCCTCAACTATACGAGTAATTTGAACCTTTTTATAAAAATTGACGTTGTATCAATGGAGAAGATAAAAGTCAAGTTCGGAAGATAATTGTCAAGTTTGAAAGGATAAACACCAATATCCAAAGGGGCGCACAGACACGAGAAGAGTAAGGGGAAGTGAGCAAGCAAAATGGAGAAGAGGTAAACCAAAATCTTCGAGAGAACTAAGACTGCCATTGAACTTTAGGGAACTTAAAACCTATGTGGATAGTCTAGCGAACTCAGTCTTAGGCAATTTTTCCTGTCTCGATATATCGTTCCATAACTGATCAGCCAGATCTTGCAAACCGATCTAAACTCTCTGAAAATCGCGAAACGATCGCCACACATATTCAGCTTGCTTCCTAAAGAAAGAAAGAACTAAAGACACGAACGTCGTCTTAAAACCGATTCGTTTCTAGCGATTTTCTTAAAACCGGCATATTCCAAGTCGTCAACCAAATCACAGTCCCAGCGTCGTCTTTAAATCGACCCAGATTGTCGATCATTCCAATCCCCGGAAGAAGAAACTTACACAACCATTCAAAATATCGGTTCAACCGTTTTCTTTCGTAAAAAAAGGGGGAGTACGTACGTATACTATACTCGTATACTCTCATACTCCCATGGCATCGAGAAAACGCTTTTGACAAAGCAAAGCAAACTCTCGCAGCAAAAGGCAGAAAAACACTTAGGCAATGCGATGCCTCGTTTAAATCGTCCCAAAAAGGCAAACGACAATCTAAGATTCGTCTAAACGCTAGCAACGTATCCAGACGATCACGAACATAATCTCGAGGACTATACACCATTTCTTGTCTCAATCATGCGTATAGAAAACATATACTAATATCAAATTGAAATTCGATGATTAGCCAAAGTCTTGAAGACCTTTTCAACTTAATAAACAAGTTTCTTATAAAAGTAAAAAATTATATGAGAAATCTTCAAGCATCAAAGCATTGCTCTCAATTTCCGTTGAACTAAGCGAGTCACGGAAAAGCATCAAGAGACATTTGCGAAGAAAGTAAAATCGAGAACTCAGAACTGGAGGCGTTAATTTGAGCAATGAAAATCATGCTTCAACATACAAATTGCCAGCATTTTGAGACAGATTGCAAAGACATTGTATCAATGATTCAAGATCCGAAAGGATGGCTGAGTTTCTCGACGGAGCTAGGGGAGATAACAGTCTTTAGGAGACGTTTCTAAACTTCAAGATTCTCCAAATACCAAGAGAGTGGAATAGGACAGCTGATGGTCTACCTAGGATAGCTCATTTTTTCATCGTAATATAAATTTTGTTGGTTGTTATATTCCGGCATAGATTTTCCAGACCACCTCGGAATTGAGATATAGAACAGTCTTTGATGCCAAAAAAAAGTAACTGATTTTTGGTGCGAATAAGTAATTCATACCACGAGTTGTAGTTCTGTAGTATCACTATTGTAGTCCAATTTAACCTTCTCTATGAAAGCAGGAACTGTTTTAAACATTTGTGTTTCGCATAATATACTTCATATATGGTTTAGCTGAATGTGTTCACCTCGATCCGCGACTTCTGGAAACTATTAAATCATAATTTGCCAATAATCAAAGTATTGTTTCTAGAGAGATTACCTATGATAACACACATTTTTTGTGTAATGACTAGAATAACATACAAAAACCAAGAAAGAAAAAAAACATAATATAAAGTCCAAAATACTCCATCGATGAATTAAATTTAAATTAAAAATACACTAGGAAACATCTTATATATTAAAACAGAAGTCACAACCTTGATTCATGTATGATTTTTTAAAAAAATGGACCTATTCCATAAAAATCATGTTACATTTAATATCTAATCTTATCATTTAAATTTTGGGCCTACCATAAATTTTTATTGGGCTATCAATAATTGGATTTAAACAATAGATGATTCATTGGATTTATAGATAGTATAAATTAAATAGATATAATTTAAAGTTGTAATACTATATCTGTATATGCTAAATATTTAAATATTTGTCCATGTTAACTTTAAAATTATAAAGATTTTTTTTAAATAACAAAAATCATATTATCTAACAATGATTAATTTTTACTACCTTAAACCAATGAAAACAAATTTTAAACTATATAGTTTATTTTAAAAATTAAACAAAAACTAAATGTTTAATTATTTACTCGATAATATAAATCTATGAAGCGAAAAGTTTAATTTTTTAAAAACTTCCTAAATTTGTGAAATGTTACAATATCTTTGAATATGATAATAAAATAATATTTTACTAATCTTTATATATATAGTTACGATTTTAATAATAAAATGATAATCTGAATATATATATATATATATATATATATATATATAGAAGAAGAAGATACAAATACATGTGAAAATGTGAAACAATCTATTCAATGAAAAAAATATATGTTATGTTTTAAAAATTGATAGACACATATATATTATAATATATACCAATTTAGAATTGAAAACAAAATATTTATATAATAATAAATGAAAACAAAATATTTATCTAATAATAAATGAAAACAAAAAACCGCGCGGTTGCACGGATCGAGATCCTCACAGTGAAGGCAATTCTGACACAAATGAGGTAATGTGGTCTGGCTTCCTGATTCTATCATTTATGTAGCTATAGCCTGTTGTTACTGGTGACATTTATGTCCAAAATTTTGTTTGTATCTAAGAGGACAATTTGGCTTTGATGATGGAGCTTCTTGGAATGATGCCACGCAAGGTAATAGAATCATTAGCAGGCTGCTGGTACCTGCTGGTGAATTACTTTACCATTCTAGGCCTTCTAATCTCCAATTCTTTCTCTGTTGGATGTATTGCAGATAAATTTAGGAGGCCGCTACTCCAGGGATTTATTCAACATGCATGGTGATCTTCGACACATCAGAAAGAAGAAAGACCAAAAACCCGAAACGTAGCTCTAGAGAGAAAGAAGAGCGAGAAAGATGAGCAAGAAGCTGTGGTTGTTAAAATAAGAAACCAGAAGCTCCTCTCTCCGGTTTGATATCTGAGTTATGTTCCGTGATTGAGCGACTGAAAATATGATATAGTGAGAGCTTTGAGCCAACAGAACCTCTTTTACGTCAAATCTATAGACTGATATATTGTTTGTGTACTTATAAGAAACATAAGCTTTTTAATATTACAGACCAAGATTGAAAACATTGACAGAACATAGAGAACAAAAACAAAGTTCAAGGCATATAGTTATAAACAGCAGAACTTTTCTTTTTGTTTTGATTGGTTACATCTTCCCGTTGAACTCAGGAACCATCGGGAACTTTTCATGCAACTGAACCTTCTGACTTAACATATAAGCAAGTAGTTGTGGTCGGTTACACAATAATAACAACAATTTTTGTTTTTGATAAGTATGTGAACTTTATTCTCATGAATGAAAAATTCTTGATGCTTGCACCGAATGCAATTAAAAAGTATTTAAATCTGTCACTAGACTCTACTACATAGCGAGTGAATGTCCCAAACTAAGGTATTTGAATAACCACTGGCCACAAACAACTATAACTTGCTCCATCGGATTTTTTTGGGATTAACCTAAAATTGCCACTTGACAAAAATATAAAATCACGGTTTGGAGAAGAAGTTTCACGGGTAAACTAGGTTTTAGTAACTAGTTGTGGTTATTGTTCGAATTTTTGGTCCCTTTAGTAACCCGGATTTTGTTAATTCTAATTAGTTAACCGATTTTGACGCAAATAAGTTTGCTACAACATATAACTCCTGGAAAGTTTGCCATAACTTACAGTAAAGTCTGCTATCGGATAAAAGTTAGTTTTGTAATTAATAAGTCTACAATGAAACATACTTATTCAGAAAGTTTGTTGTTTATGAACGAAGAAAATATAAGTCTGCGATCTCATGAATAGGAAAATCTGCCAAATTATAAAAAGTGTACGAAATGTTATTATGAAAGTCTACCACATATTATAAACCTGTCATCATAAGAAAAAAACCTACCATAAAAGTCTGTCAATTAAAAATAAACCTGTTAACGTAATTAAATCTACTATTACGTGTGGTAAACTTATTGCGGAAAGTCTGTAACGATTTTAAGTTTGCCATAATAGGTATGCGTAAAGAAACAAATCTGTTAGATACTAATAAATCTGTCGTCAAGTATCGCAGATTTTTAATAGCAGACTTATTTATATATTTAGAAAATAATTTTATTTTTTTGTGATGTGGTAAAAAAAAATTAATGGCATTTGTGTAAACAGTTTTTTTGTTAACAAGGAAAATAAGGACATTTTGGGCATCAACAATAATCTAGTAATTAAAAAAAATCCCCTATATATTAAAGGATAATCACTTTCAAAACTTACCTTAAAAGTTTACTAGCAAGGAATGTGACATGGTGACGTGGTTTCATGAGAAGCTTTTATTTAGTAAAACGCTTAGGTGTCACGCAGAAAACGTTTCTCACCAAAACTGTGAATTTAATGCGTTCACACTAACATTTCTTTAAAAGAACTTCATACCATCTATACTTTTCTTGACGAACACTTTTACGTGATAAACCTTCAGCTTCAAGTTCGATTAGTTGATTTATCAGTCCTCTCAATATAATCATAGCTTCAATAAAGATTCCTTATTCCTCTATATATTTCTGTTAAAAACGGTAACCCATCTGATCTATCGCCATTAAGTCGACAGATCCGTAGAGACGACAAAGCGATGAAACTTTAGTACGATGCCAAATGTTAATGAAAGAACCCTTTTCTCCATACCTACTTTCATGCATTTAACAGAGTACTCACGTTCTTGAGAACCGCCTCTCATTACTGAAAGAGGACGTTGAAAATCTATTTCTAGATAAATCTGTCGTACTCGGTTTTGTTACTGCTCGATGAGGTGATCTCTGTTTCGAGGAGACTGAATCACTATAAATCGTCTCGGCTTAGTGTACTAGTCTTCCCGAGCAAGCAATATAAGCATGTAAGTGTCACCACCTTCGCCGTCATGAGAGCTGTGCATTAGACGACCTTGAAGATGAGACTTCCAGGAACGAACCACCGGCAAGTCTCACGTGATGGTCGCATCTGGAACAACCTTTAATTTAGAGGGTCAAAAATTTCTTTTATTATGCAACTATGTTTTCTGAATTTAAAGGATCTACACTTCTTTTATTTCACTCAATTATTGTTTTGATTATAATATGTTATTGATCCACCTTTTCTGATTTTATTTGTTAAATCCCTAAGTTCATAACTACTACAACGTGATAGGCGAAATATAAAAAAAATATTTTTCAAAGCTTCTTCTCAAAATTGCAAACACCATATATTAAATTTTAATATTAGTAAACTCATTATAAAAAGTCTATGGCTTCGCCCCTCATAACAATCATACCTTTAGTTCTATCTAACTATCGCTTAAAGTATACCTCATGTTATACATAATCATAATATATACTTTCAACATTAATATAGACATCTTATCCCGCGCAAAGCGCGGATTACTATCTAGTTATATGTTATTCTAGTAATAATAACATCATTTGATATTATTTTAGTAATCTTCCCTTCTATCTACCGATAATTAATATTTGGAAATAACTACTTAAATTTTAGTTTGAAACTATATGTTTTTCCTTTTTTGAAAGATACAAAATATAAAATAACTAATTTTTATTGGTTGGTGAACCTAGGTTCATCCTATGGGGTAAACCCAAGAATAACTCAACACAGTATAGCTTCCTCTTTCTTCTTGCAACAGACGTTTTTTTTCTAACCAACTATAAAGCTTCCTTTTTCACCTAACCAACTAAAGCTTATTTCAGTTAACAGAAAAAACTTAAGCTTATTTTTCATAATATGTTTACACTTTAACTAACACGTACTCACATGATAGACCTTATCTTATCTTTTTTCTTTTGGTCGCAATTGTTGCCACTACCTTCAAAAAGAACCGAAGGACGATAATTTCGGATCAAAATAGTATGATTGATTCTGTATAACTTGAAATGGATAGGTATATTGTAACGACCTAATTCCACGTGCCCAGCAAAGCCCAATCAATTTGCACGAAATCCTAGGTAAGTTTCTATTTAAACAGAGCTACCTATTAGTTTATTCAGAAAAATTCTAAGACGTCGAACTTCTGTAGATTTTGAGCCGTCAGAAAGAAATATTGGTGAACTGTCTCAGCCACCGTCTACTGAGATCAGATCCGTCACGTCGTCGCCGTCTCACGCCCTAGGTAATCCGCAAACCGCCTTTTCCGATTGGTTAAGTGTTGGCCGTTTAGTAAATCGTCGATATCTCTCTAACCATTGGGTTTCTTGCGATTTCAAGGCCACCAGTGTGTTCGTGACGTCGAGACGAGTCCGGGGCAGGAGTGTCATCCGGAGAACCGCCGCAACACGCCCACACGCGCAGGAGGAAGATTCGCGCGTGAATCTCACGCGCCACCGTCTCCGCCGGATGTTCGCCGGAGCCACCGCAGTCAGCCACCGTCCGTTCGCCGCCAGGAAGCCGCCGCCGCATCACCGCCGCGCCTCCGCCGCCGTCGGTGATTTGCCGGTAAGCCACCACCGTTTTTGGCCGCCGCCGGCGACCGGTCTCCGGCGACTCGCCGTAACTCGGTGACTCGGCCGAGTCAACTCAGCGAGTCAAGCCGTTGACCAGTCAAGCCGGTTTGGTTTGGTTTGTTCAATTGATTTTCGGTCTGATTGGTTATTGGGAATTGATTTCCAGTTTGGATTAAACTGATTTGAAATTGATTTGAATCTGGTCCAATTGAAATCGAACTCGGTTAAGGAAAACCAGGTGGTTCAATTCGATTTCAATTTGGTCAAGGGTTGACCGGCTTGGGTCAGAGTTGACCGGGTTGACCTTCGACCAGCGGGTTGACTTTTTGACCAGATCACCGGTTATCCGTTTTGGACCGTTCGAAGGGCGTTCTGACTCGATTTTTCGCCCTGATTTCAGCTTTGGAGTTTGTTTGAGCAGCTGGAGTTCATAGCTATCACTTTTCCACATTGCTAAGGTGAGGGTCTATTCCGTAAATCCCGTACCAGTGTAGAATTCTCTCTATCGTAGTTTAGATTTCGAATCATGGTCCGTCTGTTTGAATTGAGTCTTGATTGTTAGTTAGTTCATTCATTGTAAACTGGAACTAGGGGTCTAGATGATTCAACATTTGATTGGATTGTGTGATGTTAAGAGATGTGATATATATATATATGTATACATAGTTATTAGTAGGGACTATGTGCGCGGGCGGGGGCTTAGAGATGTATGGGCTAGCGACGCTACTTTGATTGTGCGGGCAGGGGTTCAGAGACATCTGGACTTGCGATGCTACTGGTGCGGGTGTGCAGTGCAAAGGTGTTTGTACCATGGACGCTACTTGAGAGGGCGGAGGTACAGAGACAGACTGTATTAGCGACGCTACGTATTATATATCCATATGAAGAGATGCGGGGTGTATGGACTAGCTATATGCTATCATCGCATTGTGTGTGTTTGTGTATGTGATGTTTTAGGCGTCTTGTTTGTTCATGTTAGAGCTAAACTTCCATAGTGGGAGTTCTATTTACTCAAGTCAGTGGTTTGCGTGTTTAGCATCCCATACCTCACGGAGTAACTCCCATGTTACTCACCCCTCCTATTCCTTCCCCTTTCAGATGAGACTGGCGAGTAGGAGTGATTGCTATCGAGCTGGTGCTTTGGGAATTTTATTTCTTTCTTTTTCATACTTGCGGATTTTATGCTTTTATCGATATTTTTGGGATTTATTATGTTATTTGGAGTTATGGCTATTTATTAGATTTACGACTTTGGAGTTGACTTTTGAGAAGTAATAAATGGAAATTTCAGACGTTTTATTTATTTAAGTTATTTCGAAAAATACGGGTGTTACAACTCATTTGAAATGGATAGGTATATCTTCATCAACATGCATTATATGGTTTTGAACTCAAGTAATAGTGTACTGATAACAGTAACATATTAGGTTACACATTATCATAAATTAAGTTTCTCTTGTTAAAAATAATTTGTTTAATTATTAAGGGTCTGAAAAAATGAAATTTGGTGAGTAAACAAATATAATATTACTCAGTTATTTTGGGTTTTTGTTGGCTGCTACTTAAAAAGAATTTGATTTTGACAGAAAATAAAAGGAAAAGATCTTAAAACCTTATCAATGTTCAATTTAATGCTAGTTTTTAATATAAAAAATAAGTTTATTTGTTTCTTTTTTGGTTCGAGTTCTATTAGGTGGGGTATTAGATTTAGAACTTTGAGAGAATTAGAAGGAATTATAGTTTCCATTAAGTTCTACTGTTATTTAATTATTGATTTAATCAATTCTTTTAAATTCTTGTGTTATTGGATTAAGCATTTGTAATCATTCTTTTATTTACTTTAAATTATGTTGCTATTCAATATTTGATAGATTTTGTAGTAATGTTATTTGATAAGAATTTAATGGAATATGTCCTATAGAAATGAAAAGAGCTAATTATTTGCCTCTAAGGAGAGATTTGTTATGCTCATGGGAATCTGCATTTCACGAACTCATGTCCTATCATTTTTCACTCTGCATTTCATGAACTCACGTAAAAACAAAAGAATTGAAATAACATAATTTTTTCAATGGTATTTTTTTGAAAAAGGACTAATCTTTTTTTCTGATATTTTCATAAAATCCCTAGAAAATAACATTTATTATAAAGTACTAGTTACAAAACTTCAAACTGGTGTTGACAATATATTCTAATCAAATAATCTAATATAAAATCCCAACAAAATAGTACTTACCATTTTTTTTTAAAATGTTCCTTTATTAGATCTATCTCTCATATAAATCCTACTCAACCATATAGCATCTAATCCCTATAAAATAGTTCTTATATTTTTCTGAAGAAACAAAACATAGATCAGTTGTCCAAGTAGTACTAATTATTATTTTTCTTTCAGTTTTAAGATTAAATAATTTTAATTAACTTTTTAAATATACAAAGATTCAAAAATTTCATAGAATTTAGAGGAATTCACATCCTATAAAATTTATGTATCTAATCTATTAAAATAGAGTTATGTTTTTTATCTACCATAAACAAGTTTAAGTAAGACCATTTATTTAATAGCCTAACAAATATAAAATTGATAGTATCTATATAAATTAATCTATTCTACACTAAATCTTCCATAACAACCAACCTTTTATAATCATCTAACCATCCCACGATTACTTCAAAAAATACAGCAGTGTTCATAATATGTTTAAACTATATTTTTAATAAACACTACATACTTGCCAACCATTTATACATTTTACATTCATATACAAGTTTCTCATCAACAAAACTAATAAGACTACAATTTAATATCTGTAGGCAAGTTCTTCATCAACAATTTTACCCAAAAATCATCATTTTCTTAAGAGTCAAATGTATAAGACTCTTGACTTGCATAAAACACATGTTTATTCTTAGTATTACCTCTTCTTTATCTCAACTGATCACTTTTCCAAAATTATTTTTTCTTGGCTCAGTTGCTGTCTCAGTGCTTATTCACTATGACATATTACTTATAATTTCAAATTTATATTAGTTTGTGTCTATATGTTTGAATTTATCTAACCATCTATATTGAACATATTATAACATTGACTCATGACTACAGAGAACCATTATACCACTTTTCTCCCAGTTTCATTTTCTAGCTTTTCACCAGGTGAAAGAGACGGTTTCTTTTGGTTTTTTAACATCGGTTACATGATTTGATATACTCTCGATCAATCCGGTTCTCCTAATAAACAGTGAACCACGGTTAGATACAAATAAAACTCGGAAAACATGATTTGTAAATCTCTTCGAACAATATTTTCCAATAATATTCTCTTAAATATATAAAACCCAACTTCCTCTATTGTAGCAAGATAATATCGGATGTAAAAAAGGCAAGATAATATCGAATTTTAAATCAATCAAGATAATAACAAAAATATTATGCTATATCTTTTAAATCTTAACAAAATAATATACATAAAATATTAAGTTAGATACAAAATCACACAAAATATGATGCATCTTCTTAAACAAGATTATGGAATATCCTAAAACTTTTGAAATACAACCCACAAACGTCTCAAGCCTACACACTATATATACACATAGTTATAACACCATCGTATTATTCAAACCTTTACTCTTCAATGTTTATATTATGCCTCCTAAAGGTACAAACTTAGTGAAAGATATCAGACCCTGGAAAACAGAATGACAATTCATGCCAAAGCAATTCATTCATGGAGGCAACAAACAAAGTTTGGTGAGGAATCCTTAGAAATGATACTCTCCGATAAAACTGTGAATGTCCAAACATAAATTATTATATATTATGTATAATTATAATTTTTATTAAAATTTATGTTTAAAAAAAATAACAATAATATCCACACAGGCGTGCGGATCAAAATCTAATATTCCTTTAAAATCCATCATAAAAATAATTGGATAAATGCATTAAAATCTCATCAAATCTTTTAAAATACTACAAAAGTTCTTACTTATGAATTCTTTCAAATTCAATTACATTCATGGATTCAATACCATCTCTAAAAATTATTACAAAATATTGTAGCATTCCCTTTAATAAACTATGAACCAAGCCTATCTGAATCTACAATTCTGGTTAACCTACCAGTAGATTATCGATCCGGAATCCAACATACATACCGGTTGGGGTTCTTTTCAAAATAACATAATGCCAAGACTGTTAGAATATATGATTACATATCTAATCATATCTAATCATATATTCTAACATTTACCACGCCGGCAACAAACAATTTATCTCTTCGAATCGTGTTGACGCTAGCTTTCCTCCGTATGGATTTACTGTAGGACAGGCTACGGGACGATAGTCCGATGGTCTTATCATTCCCGACTATCTAGGTACTTATTATATATTTTTTAATTACATTTCTGAAATATGAATATAAAAACATGTGTTTGAATATAATATGACTATTAAGGTTTATACTCGTTTGGGATATAATCTGATATTTGTCATATGTTCTGATCAGCTAGTTTCATGGGTATTACACAAATCCCTCCGGTTCTCTCACGGAGCTAACTTTGCCATCGCGGTTGCCACCGTTCTCGGCTCCCCTCCGGAGACGGTCAGCTTTTTTCCTTTATCTTTAACGTCAAATCGTGTTTTTGTTTCGAACCTCTAATAATACGAAAGGTTATTTATTAAGTCGGAATTTCTAAAAGCTGACTCTTAATTTTTGTTCTTTTGCTTGTGTTAAAGTCCTAATACTTTTTGGTAGAGAAGTTTATTTTTGAAATTAGAATTTTAAAAGTTAACTCTAGTTCTGGAAGAGATTATGGGCTTGAAAGCCGGGAATTTCCACAGGAAAAAAATATATTCAAATTCTTGTTCTTACATTGAAATCAAGTTTGTATCCAAATTTGGAATTGAGTTTTTAAAATCTCTATTGCAGTTATATATTTCAGTTGGAAACAATCTGATACTTGTGATGAAGTGTAGAGACTGAATTAATGTGAGCTCTAATAGAAAGAGATGTATATATAAGTATGGTAGCCTTGTGATGAAGTGTAGAGATCTTTATATGATTTTTTGCCTTTTTGTTTGTACAGTTGACTCTGTCACAACAAGTGATCAAGCTCTCTGTAAACAAGAACAAATGGACAATTCAAGCACGTTCTGAAGCTATCTACTTGTTCTACATCGGCTCTGATGATTACTTGAACTATGCCAAGAAAAATCCGAATCCCTCAGCTGATCAGAAAGAAGCTTTTGTGGATCGAGTCATTACTTCAATAGAAGCAGAACTAAAGGTTAAAAAAAAGAAGAATCAAGAAGCAACAAATCTTTAATTATTTTTCGGTTTGTTCAATCATGTACCGACATTTTAGGTGATTTACGGGTCTGGAGGTTGAAAATTCGCGTTACAGAACTTAGCACCATTGGGTTGCTTACCCGCCGTGAAACAAGCAAGGGGAAATGTTCAGGAATGTGTGAGATTGCCTTCAGAAATGGCGGCTTTGCATAACAAGAAGCTGTTGCAGCTCTTGGTTGAACTTTCACGACAGCTCAATGGTTTCCAGTACTCGTTTTACGACTTCTTTAGCTCCATCCAGAACAGAGTTATCAAGTCCAAGACTTACAGTAAGTCATTGCCATCATAATTCAAACCATATTCTGATCTTTAACAGAAAAAAAGAGTTGTGACATTTATCATTTTTGATTAAGCATTTGAGACGGGAATAGCTGCATGTTGTGGGACTGGCTCTGTCAATGGAAGCAGTTGCTCGACTAACAATGTATGCGCTCACCCTGAAGATTATCTCTTCTTCGACGGCTAGCATTTGACGCAAGAAGGGAACCTTCAGACTGGACATTTGATGTGGGGATCAGATCCGGTAGTGATTGGACCTAACAATCTCAGGGAGCTTCTTTTCCTTCCTCTTGAGAGTATGGCTGCCACTCGGCCGAGGCAGATCAAGATTGAGAGTATTTACGATATCAAGAAGATGGAATCGGAGATGGAGACTCAATGGCTTTATCAAGTTGATAAAGCTAGCTCATTTCTGATCTAATATTGTATTGCAATATGTGATTAAAGCCAAAGAGAGTTAATGAAGTTACTGTAATAAAGAATAAGACAAGAAAACTAAGGTATTTTTTTTTGTAATAAAACATTCGGCCTTTGGTCCAAGATAACCCCATGTTGTATCCATCTAGTTCTCCTCTTCAAGCAGTATATTTTTTTTTTTGGTGTAATCTTCAAGCAGTACTAAATTTCAACTTTCGTTTTTCTTCATTTCCTTTAGCTTATTAATCTGAAATATCATGTGGGTTTCTCTGCAATCTCAATCCAACATTATACACCATCGAGAGAGAGGCAGGTTAACTGACGTATATCATTAGCAGTCTAGAATCTCCCATCATATATTCTGACATTTATAATTATTATGTTTTGCTGACAAACTAAAGAGTTAGGTGAAATATTCATTGTCTACATATAGGTCGTTATAGCAACCTGAATATATATGGATCTAGTGAAAAAATGTTAAGACGTTACATTGCGGGGAATTAATTGACTCTAAAAATTTGGAGATAATTTCATTTATTAGATGGTTTGGTTATTCTGTGGTAAAAAAAAAATATGTGGACGTAGACCTTGTGGACAAGCAATGTAAAACAACATCTAGTTATTTGTAGATAATTTCATTTATTAGATGACTACAAGAAAACAAGACCTTAACGATTACAATATTAGTAGCTTATTGGTCGTAATATAGGCTTTACGACTAAAAAGCTTCGAAAAACGATTGGTCGTTAGAAGCTAGTCGTAAATAATTATTCGAGGCACATTGGTCGTAAAGTTACGACTAAAGACTTTAGTCGTAAATCAAACGTAAATGTACGACTAAGTAAATTGGTCGTAAGTTCAACGTAAAAGTATTAGTCGTACATGTGACGCACATTTACGTCTCGCAAATTAGATGTACATAGGTCGTAAACTTACGACCAATTTGCTTCTATGTCGATGTTTATTTGTCGTAATATAACGACTACTTTACGCCGACGTTAGATGTTCATTGTTCGTAAATTAACCCTTTTATTTATTTATTTTAGAATTTTGTATTTGATTACGAATTTAATCTATTAATTAAAATCAAATATTTAAATTTATTTTGATTTTAATTTTTAAAATTTGATAAAATTAAAAGAAAATATCTAAAATTCAGAAACATAATAGTATCCATAATATAAAACATTTATAATACTAATTAACTAAAACCGAAAAAACTAAGTGTCAAGGTTTATTTCGTCTAAGAGGCCGGAGCTATGCTCATGCGCACGTCGCTCTAAATCTGTCTGCTCTGCCGGAGTGGGCTCGGGGACAAAGCTCGGACGTAGAGACTGCCACCTAGAGGGAAGAGCCGGGTTGATGTTTGGGGTTGTCTCTATCATCAAATCGAACATATTTGCCATAAATGCAAATTTGTCCCTGTGGTCAGCTATGACTTCTTTGGCCGCAGTCAAATCCCTAAGGAGAGAAGATTCTTCTTCCATTCTTGCAGCGTGTTCAGCTCTTGCCCTCGGGACATCGTTGATAGACTCGATCCCGATAATACGTCCCTTTTTCTTCGGGGCAACCTTCAATTAATAAATAGATATTTAATTAGTACATATGTAAAAACTAACTTAAAGAATAAAAAATGTAAATAAACATATATATTTAAGAGATCAAATTTTTAACCTGCTAAAAAATTTTGTCTTGTTCGGCGGTGGACAACTGGACCGGTACACCTTCCGGATTTTGTTGCGACAACTGAGTCTGGACCTCCTGGATGCGAGCCTCAACAGTGTTGTAGATCCTCTCTGCTCGAGGATACGAGAAGGTGCCATCAGAATGCTGGTGTGTCGTCTTGTAAATTCGGGCCAGAGATGGTGGTGCTCCTTCTTGGCAGCCTGTATAAAAAAAATTAAATTAAACTCATGCATTAAATAAATAGTCAATTAATATATATTTGATAAAAATTAAGAAAGATCGAAGACTTACAATTTGTAGTGCCCTCCCAGCGTGTGGAATCTGTCCGGAAGTATGAGGTACTGGCAGGTTACCATCATCATCGCGGGTCAACCGAGCCATAGAGCAAGTGAGAGACCTCTGAACTGACTTCGGCAAATTCCAATAAGCCTTCAAGCCCTTCCAAACGTCATTGCTGAGGTATGCTTCTTTTGCGTCGTCTCCCAAAGCGAATTTTGTCTTCCAGACATTCCAGACATTCCAAATAGACTAAAGCCATCTGTGCAGAGCCCAAGATAAACGTTGCGGGGGTTGCTTGCAAAATCAGGGTACACCGAATTCAAGTGTTTCCACGCTTTTGCACCAGAGGGATGATTGATCTCGCCTTCCTTCTGAGTATGTTCTGCATGCCATCTCATCGCTGCTGCCGTCTTTTCAGATTGATATAATCTCTTCAGTCTATCCTTGATAGGTAAGTACCACATCCGCTGGTACGGCACCCTATACCGCCCACGTCCTTGCGGTTTATATCGTGGCTTCTTGCAAAATTTACACTCTAACAATTCTGCATTTTCTCCCCAGTATATCATACAGTTGTCTATACACACATCAATCATCTCCGAAGGTAAACCAAGGCTATGAACCAGTTTCTGAATCTCATAATAAGATTCAGCACACTGATTATCTTCAGAAAAATACTCTTTAAACAACTCAGCCCATGCATCCATACAAACTTCAGGTAAGTTATGATCAGTTTTAATATTCATCATTATAGCTGCCAATGATAATTTAGAAAGACCTTCTCTACAACCTTCATAAATTGGCTCATTAGATGCTGCTAGCATCTCATAAAATCTTTTTGCATCCAAATTAGGCCCTTCTACATTTTCTACCTCCTCCATTACTGATCTTGTTTCACGAAATGCATATGTAACCATATCATGCATCCTATCATGATCTACCATATGATCCTCTTGAAGGTTACAACTTTCAGAAGGTAAATGTGGTTCCTCTCTGTTACGAACATTTTCAACCTGATTACTACTACTAGCTTCATTCCTATTATCAGCTTCTCCGTGGTTAAACCAGATATAGTAATGTGGAGTAAATAATCTATTTACTATATGTTTCCAAACCGTTTCACTAGCAGCAAACTTGGTATTGTTGCATTTACGACAGGGACAAAACATTTTACCCGTTTCTAGTGTGAGAGACGCCTGCCCGGCCTGGTACATGAACATCTCTGCTCCGTTGAGAAATTCTTCTGTTATTCTTCCGCTTGAATCTTTATGAGCATACATCCAACTCCGAAGCTTATAGATATTTCTAGACCTTTTTTTTTTACTCTTTCTCATTTTTTTTTGTGCAACTTAAGAATGAGGGAGAAGATCATATTTGTAGTGAAATTTCGATTTTGGTAGGTTTACAACGAATTTACGTTTGATAATAACGTAGCCACCAATGTGCAACCGCATTCCTCGTAAATTGATCGTTAATCAGATGGTACAACGTCGATGTTTCTTAGTCGTATATTTACGACTACTTTACGACTAGATGAAAGTATAGTCGTAAACGAGAAGTTAATTTACGACCAATTTACGACGAGAACTATTAGTAGCAAAATTACGTCCAAGTTACGACGAACATTCAGGTAATCGTAATTAGTCATAAAGTCGAAGGTAATTTACGACTACACATTTGTAGTCGTAAATCGTAGTCGTTACTCCCACGTTTTCTTGTAGTGGATGCTTTCACTATGTGGGTTGCACATCAAATGGCTTCCAACCATAGTTAGGCTAGCCTCTTGGGGTCTGGATATTTCAACCTCTGCTATTCCCATGACAAGGACAGATCATTTCTTCCTCCTGTCCTTGGAGTGAACAAATTTGATCTCTGGTTTTGCACAGGCTCGGGTGCGGGGTGCCACCGTCACTCCTTTCATTTTTGGACAGATCTTATAGCTTGGCTTTCCATCAAAGTTCCTGTCTCGCTTATCACCCTCAAACGTTTGGCAAGCAAAAATTTACAACATCTGATCTGAGCGAAACAAAAGAATTCATGATCACAAGTCATCCCCTACGTCCCAGATTTTCAAAACCATCAATAGGTCATAACAAGAAAGGATGCGTGATGTAATTCTCGGCCGGCGACACAACAAGAAATTCCATGACACAATGCGTTTGTGAGTAACAGAGCGATAGAGTATTTCTCTTTTCTTGGCTTTCCCCCTTTTTTTTTTGCAAGGTTAAATCCAATCTAGTAGTAAACTTTCAAAACAAGCTTCATTAATATGAATTTCAATTGAAATATAATTTTTTTAATTAAATAATTCATTCACGTACGAGGCCAAACCAAGATCGGAATATATCAATCAGTGAAAAACAAATCATGCAAAATAGACCCACCCACGTGAGCAGAATAAGACATGCATGTAAGAACAACCAGTGGCGGAGCCGGACAATGATTTAAGAGGTGTCACAATAGGCAATTTTTTTAAAAAATAATAATTAAACAGGGCGTAAGATAAGGATCGACACTGGTTTAGGGGTCTCAGACCATGATTAACCCTGGGTTCTTAGAGTGGGGTTCTTAGCGAAAATTAAAAAACTGTTTCTTAACTTTTAATTAAAAAAACTAAAAACCAGTTCTTAAAGTCCTTATTTAAGAATCGGTTCTTAACTTTTTTAGTTAAAAATTAAGAAACAAACTTCCGCTAAGAACTCCTTCCTAAGAACTCCGGATTAATCATGCTCTCGGTAGACAACTTTCATCAAAATAACCATGGAATTTTCACTATCCTTAAGCATCTTCTTAAACTTTTCTAGATTTATGGGTGTCACGTGACATCCATCCTCTCTGAATGAATTCGCCTCTGAGAACAACCTTAGAGCATTGGGTAGATCTTCAATGAATATCTTAACAAGTTAGTATAAAAAAAGAAAAATATAAGAGAGAGGCTGGAAAGTATCTCAAATATAGAAGTGTCATAGTTCTATGAATTATTTCAACTAGGCTCATTTTTCTATGAATTTTAGTAGTATGTAAATTCTAATTTAGATCATCATGATCACAAGTAAATTGAATAACCTCATTTTTTTGTCAACAATAACCTCATAAATCTATAAAATAAATATAATAATAATATAGATAAAATTTAAAATATTAAAATAAATTTTTAGAACATAATTCAAAAATAAATATTAAAAATAATTTCAAATATGAAATGAAAATATCTAATTTGAGATAAATGATTTTGTGGAAAAAACAATGACTTCGCTATATGTTTTGATATAAGAAGATTTAAATGACTTTAGAATAAGATTATGTTTTCCTAAGAAAATCTTAAATAATTTTTTTAAAAATAATAATTGATATATCACTTATCTTATATAGATAAAATGAAAACAATACGCCTCACCCACGTGAGCAGAATAAGACATGCATGTAAGAACAATCAGTGGCGGAGCCGAACAATGATTTAAGAGGTGTCAATTGGCAATTTAAAAAAAAAAAATAAACATGGTGTAAGGTAAGGATCGACACTGGTTTAGGTGTGTCAGTAGACAACTTTCATCAAAATAGCCATTGAATTCTCACTATTCTTAAGCATCTTCTTAAACTTTTCTAGATTTATAGGTGTCATGTAACATACATCCTCTGTGAATGAATTCGCCTCTGAGAACAACATGAAAGCATTGGATATATATTCAATGAATATCTTAGCAAATTAGTGTAAAAAATCTTATTATATAAAGTAGAGTTCATTCTTCTCTTCCGGTGATGCCACGTCATTAATAGGGTAAAGGAGAGAGTGACTCCTGCCCTTTTTTAAGCTTTCGATGGTTTCAGATGGGCTCGAATGCAAGAGAGATTTTTACTTGGGCTTGATACGCTAGAAGGCTGGCCCGTTAGGTATCGTCTTCGTGACTGATGGTTGCGTCTATGACGGTTCCTCTGGAGTCGTTTCGATCTGGATTCATCTCCTAACATACGTTACCAGTTTCATTGAATGAGTCTTATCCCTCTTCCAAGCTCCACCTATAAAACAGTCAAGCCCTATCGCTTGAGAATCATTCTCAGGATTCCAAAAGTTTCCATAAAATGTATTCTCTCTAATTCGAGAGTTTCTTTGAGATTTTAAGTTTTCGGTGTTGTTGTTCGGAATTTTTATGTTGATGGATCTTACCGGAGCATTCAGATCTTGATCCGGCGGGGTTGGGCTGTTCCCAGAAGCAACATGGCTTGAATCGCTTCATCTCGGCGGTGGCGACGATGAGTTTCTGCAACTAACAACTCAGCAACTAACAAAGCTAACTCCCAAGAATGCCGGTGGTTTCAAGCCATCGATTAAGCTTCCGCCTGCACTAGCTGTGGATATATCAGTGATTCGTCGTCATCATTTTCTCAAGAAGCGGCCGACGGTGTAGATGTTGGTGAGTGCTATGCGAGGATTTTGGATGGGTTTTGTTTCTGGTTTTTATTGGATGGCTTTTGTTAGATACGCATAGCGTGCATAATCTTGGTAATTCATAGTTCTTCTTATGTTTCCTATATCACAGTGACTGGTGAGTGTCTGTGGAAGGATTTCACCATTTTTAAAGGCTTCAGAGAAAGTTTCTGTTGCTTCACATTAAACTAACTTTCTCAAAAACAATTAATTTCGAATAAGCTTTGTGTAGGAGTTCACCTCTGTTTCCAAACAGGTGTGTTTCTGCTTTCTATCTATCTGTCCCTATTTCAACGTGTCGCCAGTGGATGATCAGTCTCAAAGATAATAGAATTGTTATATACCCGCACGAGAGGTATGCTGAAACCAGAGGCTGTAAGAAAGATCGAGAAGTGGTCCAAGAGGCCGAGAAGCACAAGTCTGAGGATGAGGAGCACAAAAGAAGGTCGAAGCCAAGAATGCTCTTGAGAACTATGCGTACAACATGAGAAACACCATCCGTGATGATAAGATAGGTGAGAAGCTTCCTGCTGCAGACCAGAAGAAGATTGAGGATTCGGTTTAGGAAGCAACCCAAAGGCTTTGTGGTAACCAGTTGGCTGAAGCAGACGAGTTTGAAGACAAGATGAAAGAGCTGGAGAGTGTGTGCAACCCGATCATAGCAAAGATGTATCAAGGAGCTGGTGGTGAAGCAGGTGGTCCTGCTGATGATGAAGCTCCTCCTGCTGCTGGATGTGCTGGTCCCAAGTTTGAAGAAGTCGACTAAGCTGGTTCTTTTGGAATTGTTTTCCCTTAATGTCTGGAACGTCTCAATACTAATGTTGTTTAGTATAGTGTTTTGCTTTTTTTTTTTTATAGTTACGTACTCTTATCATATGTGGAATTTGTTGCGAATTGAGTTGGGAGTTTCGAAGTTCAATCGCAGAAATTTTTGTTTAATTGGTTTCTCTGTTTCTGTGGTTCCAATGGCTTAATCTCTTTGTGTGTCATCTCCTTTCTTTCTCTTCAATCTTTTGAAGTCGAGCTTCAGATTGTATCACATTTCATATATGGAGCCTCCAAATATTTTTTTTTCCTTGAACTTTTAAGCCACAAAATAGTTGGTTTATTATGCAGATGGATTTCTCCGATGTCTTGACTATAGTGTTTGTTATAACTTACAAACAGGCGCCGAACCAAATAGTTCTATCAACTTCTATCACTGTATCAAAAGATATGCTTTTACGGTGGAGTTAAAAAAATATTACAAGCTCACATTTACATAAAAACTAAGCTATCCCATAATTTCTCACCGAACAGAAGTAACGATCACTATTTTGATCTATATGGATTATGGACATATTCACTATCACGATTTTTAATGGAGACATTCATTATCACGATTTTTAGTTTATTTTGAGATGGTTATTTTTATTAACCAAAAGTGAAGATGCATCACCAAAAGTGAAGGATATATAATGAATCTGTAAAAAAGTGAAGGCCAAGGTTTAGGAAGCAAGTAGTGAGAAAGAAAGAGAAGTGTACGTAGCTTAGTGGGTGCCAGACTGATAAAACTTTAGAGTGCACACCAAGGAACAAGCCTATGAAGCATTCAGCGAAGTACATATCATACTTTCTGAGACAAAAGGTAAGAACATCACAAACAAAGAACTGGTTTTAGGTGTGAGAAAGCTTCTTGAGTATGATGAATGTTATGCTCAGCAACTTGGGCTGTATTGAACCGATAGTAATGCAGATGCTCATACGCTAAAATGAATTCAGATTTTAGTTACTTTAAAGTATTCCGGAGTTTGTGGTTGAATCAGTTTGTTCACTTTGTTTTCATTTGAAATAAATAAACCGAACCAGTTTAACACGAAACAATTTGTTTTGGTTCGTACTCAATTATATGTTCGCTTCAATTTGAAATGTATTTTCTTAACAAATTAGATGGTACAATCAATGAAGTTCTTGCTTTAGCCGATAATGTTTGGAAATAAAAAAATTTAACCGATAACGTGGAAATTCTTTATATCGACTCAAAATAATGAAAAATAAATAATATATATAGTAAATATCTATAAATTAATACTCGGCAAATGAATAAACACAAAATTAATAAATTTTACTGGTCTTGAATTAGACAAATGTAAAATCTAACTTAATTCAATAAAATAATAATAATAAAATTTAGAATTTTTATATAAATATATGGTATTTTAAAAATAAAAATAATCATCTTTAATTTTTTTTTATTTCAATATTTTGAAGTTTTCATTGAATTACTGATAAAAGACAATTATATTCTATCATCAAATTCAACGCACATTCTATATATCAAATAATTTAATTAAATAGATAAAATTATCGTAAACAATTTTTTCCTTCCTTTAAATAAAAAATAATTAAAATAGCCTTTACAAATTAATCATTTTAAAAATCAATATATTATCACAGTTTCAATAGATATATAACCAATGTAAGAACATTATACTACAAAATGAAATTAAAAAAATGTAATCACTAATTATACCTTGAAAACTAAAAAATAATATTTGTTTGAATAAGTCTTAATTATTTTGGATAATACATTTTATTTGATAGTTTATAAGAAATAGATATGTAAATCTGTAAATAGTAATGTGGTAAGTTATCAAGTTGAATAAAAATGATGGTTAAAGTTTACTTTTTGCATAATTTAAAACAATGTATTTCACATAAAATGTGTAAAATGTATTCAGAAATAAATTTATATTAGAGAAAAAATATTATGTGTTGAATCTCAACTTTAATTCTGAATACTTTTATTATATTTATTATTATAATAGAGGCAAACCCAGCATTGAATAATGTAAAATAATAACATGATTAAAAATGAAAATTTTCTTATTAGTTAGATAAACCTATAATTTTAAATAATAATAACAAAAAAAAATGATGAATATATATTAAAATCACTTTCAATTGAGAATAAACTAAATATTTTCTTAGTTCTTCATTTTTTTGTTATGTTTTGCTTCACTCTAACTTCCTCCAATAAATTATTTGATATGAAGTGGTGATACCACTCAAATTACCCTAAGAAGTGAATTACTCTTTCTAAGAGGTTCAATTGTAGTACTTAGGGATCGAATCCACAAGGAGCTAGAAAACCTATTAAATCTAGTAATTTATTAATTCTAAGTGTTTGTTGTTTTATGGTTTAAATGTAAATAGCAATCCTAACTGAGCAAGTGTATTGCTCGACTAACAAGATGATTTGGGGGTGTAACTTATTGGAAAGGTATTAGATGCAGGGTTTTTATTCAGGTGTTGGAGATTATAATCCTATAGATGCGTATCAGTTGCATACATGATATATTAGAGCTCAACCCCTTAAATACAGTGATCAGCGATGACAATGTTTCACTGGTTAACTAACTAGATATTGGATCTCAACTGTTGTTTGTTGACCACAAGAAAGTGTCGATCGATGGTCCTATAGGGATATCGATCGATACACCTTTCACAAATATCGATCGATTGTCAGAAGACAATATCGATCGATGCTTCTAGTTAAGCCTTAGGCGTAAGTTGATAATGCTCACTAGCTTTCTAGTTCAGCGGTAGCCTTTTTCCAGTTGTCTAGTATGACAGATTAGGTTCAGGACTGGATGGTCAAGGATGCTTGACTCATGCAGATTCCTAGGTTCAATATTCTAGTTAGCTAATCTAGAACAAGCATTAAGAACAATCAATCAATGAATACCACAACTTAGCAATCTATAGTTGGGGCTAATCCCTCTAACCTATTTGAACCCTGAATCTAACAGGTAAACTACTCAGACATAGCTAAGCAATTCATGGCACAAAATATAAATAAAAACTGCATAGAATAGAATAGATGAATCAATGGAGTTCCAATCACAAATCTCTCTATGATCTTCTCTGCTAAAACTCTCTGCTGAAAATAAGAATATAAAGGTGGCCAAAAGCTCCCTTGCCTCCTAACACTTAGGCAAGTATATAACTATTAGGTTAAAAACTCATCAGGGGTAATCTTGTAATTTGGTGAAGTCTTGGGTTTAAAGTCGGCTGGAACCAAGTCGTGCTTCCGCGTCTCGACATCGATCGATCATAATCTTCAATCGTCGTGGCTTCCCTTCTGTATCGATCGACGACACTGAATGTGCATCGATCGATTGTGTCTTCTTCGTATCGACCTCTATTGGTCAGCTCGGATGAATACTCATTTAAGCTCCTAAATGCTCCATAATCATCACTTTACTCCAAGATACTTTTGAACCTGAAAACATACCTAATAGGATAGAATATATAGTATATAGATAGTAAAATACTTATACACCATGGGTATAAATGGGTCAAATCCATGGTATATCAACTCCCCCAGACTTACCCTTTTGCTTGTCCTCAAGCAAAACAAACAGACAGTCTCTCTGAAAGAGGTTTGAAAACAGCAGGGACTTATAGATATAAAACATAGAAATCATCACCTCTACAATTTCGCAAACCACATCTAAAAAGTCTGAATCACAAAAGCACATTATGCAATATCCTAACTTAGCAACCAAATTCAACTAGTTTACAACTCAGCAAATCCTGGCTGACATTTCCCTCTACTAACCTCATTTCTTAGCATAAATATAAAAGTGCATGCTTTACCTTGGGAGTATTGATCACAGGATGCAAGGATTTCAGACAAGTATCTGGAACTGCAGGTAAAAGTTAGTTCCTAATTTCTCTCTCTCTAATTTCCATTTTGAGTCAAAGTCTGCTTCCATTGCAAGATCAGTGACCAAGATTGGACAGACTTCCATGAATCATGACTTAATGGTGGTTGCTACCAAGTCCTGTTCACTTCTTTTTGACCTATATCCAAGAATTCTTTGTGAAGCGAGCCTTGAAGATTGCCGCCTCCAAGTCCCGTTCGAATTCTTTATTTGGAATCTTTATGAAGCAAGCCTTAATGGTTGTAGCCACCAAGTCCTGTTCAGATTCCTCCTAACTAAATCCTAAGTCCTATATAAATAATAATTTTCGGATTGTTTTTTTTTTAAATAAAAACTAACTACTCTAGGGTCGAAATAGAGAGAGAAAATTGTGATAAATAAATCTACATAAGGCTTTACCTTCCAGACTTGTCTGAAAAATCCGATCCCACGTATACCAAGCCCCAAGACAAACGATTATGTCAGGTTTAGTGTTGGAGGTCAGCTTTGGTTCCTTCAAACAAACAAGGCAAGTGTGTATAGTTGACAGGTTGATCCACTTTAGCATCTTAGTACTATCTGCAATCATTAAATCTAGAATGGTGCTAAAGAGTGGTTAGATATTCAAGTAATAATCATAGTCTCTTTCACATAGCTAAGCATAATTTATCAAAAATCTTTTTATAAGAATCAGATTAAATCATATCAGTAAACCTCCCCCCGGACTTAAATTACACAGTCTCAGTGTAACACAGTCGGAGTTACGGTGGAAATAAATCATAAGTACAAATGTAACAAATTAGGAAGATAAACCTGACCGGAGTGGGAATCGATCGATGTGCATAGGTATGCATGGATCGTCGTGTGTGATCGTCTGTCGATCGATGTCGACGTCTCGTCCACGGTCGATATGTTGGTAATCATCCTGCTTAGGTCTTGCAATAAATCTGAAAGAATAAAAACGAAAGTAAATACTAATAACTAGGAAAACCAATTAAAATTACCTAATAGTGGGTTGCCTCCCACTCAGCGCTTTGTTATAGTCATGTAGCTTGACTTTGGAGGTATGTGGCTAGTTGGTGGAAAAACAGCTACTTGTTGGGAATAAAGCATCCACTTCATCTCTGCACATTCTGGACCAAGCTGCAATGAAACTTCTTGTGGCCTCATCATTTCTGGTCCATCTCTCATCCATCTTTTATACTGCATTTGAGATGTTCTGTAGCCTTTCTAGGATGTCTTCAATGCTGAACTGATACCAGCTTATCTTGCTGTAGGCGTATTCTGATAGCTCGTTCAGTTACTCCTGCGTTGACTCCATGTGGGTTGGTATCAGCTGCGCGTCGTATGGTATTGACGTGGTATCGATCGATGCGACTAAGTGTCTATCGATCGTTTCTGGTGCTCTATTGTCGATCGATTTGGAGTGTCCTCCGTCGATCGATGCTGATATCTGGTGTTGAGATGCGAGTTGCCTCTGAATGGCTTGGACTTCCTTCTGTATCCATTCTTCTTGGCTATCTAGTCCACTGAGTTTGACGTCGAATGGAAAGTAGATGTCATCACATCGCTTCTCAAGTCGGTCCTCCAAGGTGTCTATAGCTATGTAAAGCTTTGATGTGATCTGATCAACTTCTGCTGGTGTGTAGGGAAGATGTTCTGTAGGTTTCTTGCCGTCGAGCGATGTCCCTCGGAACCTATCGATCGATGTTGAACCTTCTTCCTGAAAATCGTGTTGATCATTAAGCTTACCAATGTCCTTCTGGACATTAATCATCTGTGTAGACAAGGTGTCCAAGTATCGCATGATAGGTGAGGTGAAACGGTCGTGCATATCCTCATAAGATTTTAACATATCCTCCATTGCTGCGAACCTTGTGTCGATCGATGTGATGTTGCAGATATCGATCGATGTGGCTGGCTGTGGATCATTCATGCTAATGGTATCCAAATCTTGCTGTAGCAGATCAATTATAGTGCTCAACCAGTCCACGTTGTTGTTGAGAGGGTTGTAAACGTCGTTAATCCTCGTGTTGATGTATGCGATCTCCAATTCATCCTTCTTCTCTGCCAAACTTTTCGGTTTTGCAGGAATCTGGGATGTCTGTGGCTTGACGTCGATCGATGTTGCTTTTTTGGCGTTGATCGATGGTGATGTCGTAGTTTCCTTCTCAAGGTTGTGCTGCATACTCTCAATCTATGTCCTCATCTCTGCCATACATCTGAAAGCTGATTGTAACCTCTGTCCAAAGGCTGATAAGTGTCATCTACCAATGTCTTGAATTCATCTCCTAGCTTTTCCTGAGCTCCACAAATACCAGTCACCATCTCATTTATCTCATCCTTGGTGTAGATCTCTGGTGCCAGTTTTGTAGGTGTGAAGTAAGTGGCATGTGCTGGAAGACATATGTGACTCTTTCCAAATAGGGATGCTCTCTCCAGAATTTTTCTGATGTTGTCCTTGGTAACAGGGATCTTCTCACCAGCTACGCTTCTTGCATGTCCAGACTCATCTCTGTAGACACCATATTCGTCCTTATGTTCCCATCTAAACTTTCTGGCGCCATAGCTGTCATAAGCGCGACGTCCACATTCGTAACGTCTATCGATCGATGGTGAAGGTGCCTTATCGATCGACGTTGGTGTTACCCTGTCGAGCGATGTAGAAGCAACCTTGTCGATCGATGCTTGGCCAACAAGTCTGTACGATTGGTGTGAACCAATTCCTATTGTGTTTGCTCTTGGATTTCCGTCTGGAACAGCTGGATTGTTGTCTGGAATGTTGCGTTGCTGCATAAACAAGTTATCTGCTCCATTGACCAACTGAATGATATCTGCTATGTCCTCTCTGGATACTTGTAGAATTCGTCCATCCATAGCTCTTGCATGGCCATCTTGGTCCCTGAAAATACCAAATTCATCACGCAATAGAAAGTGGTAATCAATACTCATATTCTTCTTAGTAGATAAAGAAAGTTTAGGTTTAGAATGAGAATCGATCGATGTTGCTACTGGGGTATCGATCGATGGTAGACGTTTGTTTGCGGAATTAGGGGTTTTGGATCGAATGCTCTTCCTGGATGTTCCTTCTGATTGGTTTGTGGGAGCATTCATCTTTTCTGCTTCTGTTTCGTGAGAAGTAATCTGGGGTGCAAAACTCCTTATATAGGTATTGGTAAACCTATTTGGAATAGGAATATTCCCTTTTTCCTCTTTTAAGGCAGCAGCCTTAATATCGATCGATGTACCAGGTGTGGTATCGATCGATGCAGAAGATTGTTTTGCGGGATGAGGGTGGGTATCGACCGATGCTGAGTAGACGTTGTCGATCAATGGTGAAGGCGTATTGTTGAAGGAATGGGTTGAATATCTTTCATCCTGCATAGCAATCTATGTAGCTCTTTCCTTCCAGTAATCCTCATCATACTCCTCAGTAGGATCCTCATTGGATGAAAGAATCACAGTCTCCACTCCAAAACTTTCATGGACTCCACTATCTGCCCAACTGCCTATGGAATAGTCATCTCGTCCGCTCTTGTTGGCTTGTTGAAAGGCAAAGTCTGAATAGTACTGATCTGGTAATGTGGAGTTGTCTACCAGTTGCATCCCGTCGAGCGATGTGGAAGAGCATTCCTCGGTCATCGTTGACTCATTGGAATCGATCGATGTGACTGTGTGAGTGTCGATCGATTCCGAGTACTCGGTTTCGTACTCTGCTCCACAGTGGCATGCTGCAATGTAGCCAAGATCATTTCCAAGCTCCACGACATTGACCTGTTGTCTCACAACTCGAACTAGGTCATAGTGGACGTCTGGATCTATCAGTTTCAGACACAGTCTGTTGGTGTTCATGTCACATACAGCTCCTACTGTAGCTAGGAAAGCTCTTCTAAGCAGAAGTGAAGAGTTCCAGTTAAGCTTGATGTCCAGGACATGAAAATCTACTGGGACAAGGGCATTACCAATCTGTACCTCAAGGTCTCTTATGATGCCTCCTGAGCTCCTTTCTGAAAGATCCACGAAGGTGAAAGATTCTGATGAGGGCTCTATTTTCTGACCCAGCTGGTCTGCCATAACCTTAGGAAGTACACTGACTGATGCTCCTGTGTCACAAAGTGCATGGGGAAATTCAATACCTTTTACCATATATGGTATTGCAAACTTCCCATGATCACTCTTCTTCTTCAATGTGATTCTTAGTTTCATCATTTCCCTGATGTAATGAAACATTCTCTTAATGTCTTCCTCAGTCTCCTTAGTCTCTCTGAAGAACATCCACAGCCGGTGTGTGTAATAAACTTCATCAAATTGTTTCTCCACTGGGATTCTGAGGACTCTCTTAGTGAAACCATCCATCTCCTTCTCATTAGCTTCCCTCTTAAGGTGTTTAGGAATCTTCTCCTTCCTTTTCCTTAACACTCTTCCCTCAGTTGCCTCATCAACTTGCATAGGCTCTGGTGTAGTGTCTGAAGGGTTGGGTGTAGGTTTTGTTGGGTTTACTAAAGGTTTAGGTGGTGGTCTGAGTGTGTTGATTTGGTTACTATCAATAGATGGTAATAGCACTCGGTAGGTGAGAGGTGCCCGGCGATCGACGGGAGGTGAGGGGGGTCGATCGATGTCGGTCTCTCTTTGTCGATCGATGTCTGGCTCATGCGGTCGATCGATTTTGACATAGAAAGGGGAGGGTGGGTGAGGATGTTTTTCTACGAATTCCTCGTGAGTAATGATTCGAACTGCACTACACTCTTCAATCGATTCAGCAGATGATGTCGATCGATTTCCATAGTAATCTGTCGATCGATCTTCATCCTGGTATGTTGATCGATGTGCATCCATTGACATCGGTCGACACCAATGTGATCCGGCGAAGCTCATGGAGCTTTCAACTTCGAAATTTCCTTCTCCAAGCTTCTCATGCTTCATCACTTGCCAGAAATCATCATCTAGGATGGCATTCACGTGGTGTTTTGCCTTCTCATTAGCTTCCCTCTTAAGGTGTTTAGGAATCTTCTCCTTCCTTTTCCTTAACACTCTTCCCTCAGTTGCCTCATCAACTTGCATAGGCTCTGGTGTAGTGTCTGAAGGGTTGGGTGTAGGTTCTGGTGGGTTTACTAAAGTTTTAGGTGGTGGTCTGAGTGCGTTGATTCGGTTACTATCAATAGATGGTAATAGCACTCGGTAGGTGAGAGGTTCCCGGCGATCGATGGGAGGTGAGGGGGTCGATCGATGTCGGTCTCTCTTTGTCGATCGATGTCTAGCTCATGCGGTCGATCGATTTTTGACGTAGAAAGGGGAGGGTGGGTGAGAATGTTTTTCTGTGAATTCCTCGGGAGTAATGATTTGAACTGCACTATACTCCGCAATCGATTAAGCAGATGACGTCGATCGATTTCTAGAGTAATCCGTCGATCGATCTTCGTCCTGGTCTGTTGATCTATGTGCATCCATTGACATCGGTCGACACCAATGTGATCCGCCGAAGCTCATGGAGCTTTCAACTTCGAAATCTCCTTCTCCAAGCTTCTCATGCTTCATCACTTGCCAGAAATCATCATCTAGGATGACAATCACGTGGTGTTTTGCTTTCTCAACTCCTACCTCTCTAGCCAAGGCTTCTTGCCTTTTTACAGTGTCTGCAGTCTGAACCACTTGCATTTCAAGCTTCCTTACTTGAGTCCCTAAGGTCTCAATCCTTGTGTTCTGGCTGTTGTAGGCTGAATCTATCTTCCCAATGAAATCCACAATGAGTTGTTGCTGTCCTTCTAGAACTCTGTCAAGCATTGCTTCGATCTTGCTTTCCTGAGTCTGAGGTGGTGGATTCTGGTAGTATGAGTTTCCATAGCCTCTGCTGTTGTTGCTGAAAGGTTTCTGGAACTGTGAACTCTGGTTACTCCTCTGACCATTGCCATAGAAGTTTTTGTTTCCACCCTCGTTTCCAGACCTCTGAAATCCAGTACGTCCAATGTAGTTTACATCTTCTTCTCCTTCCATGTCGACAATTACTTCTCCTTCAGCTGAGCAGACCTACTTCCTAAGAAGCTCATGAACCACATCTAACTTTGTTCTAACTTCGTCCATCTGCTCCTATCCTAGGGATGTTACAGACTTCTTCCTCTCAAAGTCAGTGTTCTTGGTGCTGATGTTGTTTGCTAGATTTTCTACCAGTCTCATAGCTTCCACCGGATTCCTGGTGTTGAAGTTTCCCTCGCTAGCTATATCAAGAGCCATCTGATACCTCAAGGCGATACCTCTGAAGAAAGTGCTCAGCAGTTGCACTTCATTGAATCCGTGGTGTGGACAGTCTCGCTGGAAGAACTTGAATCTGATCCACACATCTTTAAAAGACTCTCCAGTCTCCTGCGCGAATGTAGCAATTTTTCTCCTCAAGTCTTCAGCGCGTACCTCGTCAAAGAAGTTTCGCAAGAAAGCATTCTTGATGTCGGCCCAGGACGTTAGAGATCCTGTGGGTAGCTGCTTAAGCCAGTGCATCGCTTCTCCAGTCAGAGTATACTTTAAGAGCTTGCACAATAGGTAGTCCTCAGGGACTCCATCCATACGAATATCAGCGATAAGATCCTCGAACCTCTCCAGATGGTCTATAGGATGCTCGTGCAGTAAACCAGAGTAGGGTATCTGCGACACGAGTGTGTAGTACTGAGGCTTCAGCTCAAAATTTTCCTCCTGAATCTCTGGAAGTCGAATAGCTAATTTGTTGGCGTAGTACTCGTCTGGACGATTGTAGTCAGCCAGTGCCTTTGGTGGAGCAGCCTCTTCTACAGGTTGAGCAGCTCCTGTAGCATCAGCATCAGGGATTACAGTCCCCTGAGCGTCTAGTTTCTGACCTGTTGCATTACGCAGATGACCATCCTGGTCATACAGGTTTCCATTCTCATCCTGTCTGAGAATAACAATCGCAACCATGCTTCGCGACTGAGGATCGATCGATGTACGCGGTGTAGAATCGGTCGATGTCAAACGATGTATATCGGTCGACGATGAAGGTCAGGTGTCGCTCGATGGGTGGGTACGAGAGTCAGTCGACGTGAAAGCTTCTGCGTCGATCGATGTGGAACGTTGATCTTTGCGGATCGTGTGTTCCAAGTGAGCAGGATCTTCTAAGAATAGCATGTGTTTTTTCCTTGTTGCTTCTGGTACTGCTGGACATGCACCTGAAAAGACAAGAAAAAAATTTGTGTCAGAATGGGGGTAAATAAAAAGAAAAGAATTAATAACACTAAATCTAATGGAGATCAAAGCTCTCCGGCAATGGCGCCAAATTTGATACCACTCAAATTACCCTAAGAAGTGAATTACTCTCTCAAATAAGAGGTTCAATTGTAGTACTTAGGGATCGAATCCACAAGGAGCTAGGGAACCTATTAAATCTAGTAATTTATTAATTCTAAGTGTTTGTTGTTTTATGGTTTAAATATAAATAGCAATCCTAATTGAGCAAGTCTATTGCTCGACTAACAAGATGATTTGGGGGTGTAACTTATTGGAAAGGTATTAGATGCAGGGTTTCTATTCAGGTGTTGGAGATTATAATCCTATAGATGCCTATCAGTTGCATGCAGGATATATTAGAGCTCAACCCCTTAAACACAGTGATCAGCGATGGCAATGTTTCACTCGTTAACTAACTAGATCTTGGATCTCAACTGTCGTTTATTAACCATAAGAAAGTGTCGATCGATGGTCCTATAGGGATATCGATCGATACACCTTTCACAAATATCGATCGATTATCAGAAGACAATATCGATCGATGCTTTTAGTTAAGCCTTAGGCGTAAGTTGATAATGCTCACTAGCTTTCTAGTTCAGCGGTAGCCTTTTTCCAGTTGTCTAGTATGACAGATTAGGTTCAGGACTGGATGGTCAAGGATGCTTGACTCATGCAGATTCCTAGGTTCAATATTCTAGTTAGCTAATCTAAAACAAGCATTAAGAACAATCAATCAATGAATATCACAACTTAGCAATCTATAGTGGGGGGTAATCCTTCTAACCTATTTGAACCCTGAATCTAACAAGTAAACTACTCAGACATAGCTAAGCAATTCATGACACAAAATATAAATAAAAACTGCATAGAATAGAATAGATGAATCAATGGAGTTCCAATCACAAATCTCTCTATGATCTTCTCTCCTAAAACTCTCTGCTGAAAATAAGAATACAAAGGTGGCCAAAAGCTCCCTTGCCTCCTAACACTTAGGCAAGTATATAACTATTAGGTTAAAAACTCGTCAGGGGTAATCTTGTAATTTGGTGAAGTCTTGGGTTTAAAGTCGGCTGGAACCAAGTCGTGCTTCCGCGTCTCGACATCGATCGATGGTACAGGATGTACATCGATCGATCATAATCTTCAATCGTCGTGGCTCCTCTTCTGTATCGATCGACGACACTGAATGTACATCGATCGATTGTGTCTTCTTCGTATCGACCTCTAATGGTCAGCTCGGATGAATTCTCATTTAAGCTCCTAAATGCTCCATAATCATCACTTTACTCCAAGATACTTCTGAACCTGAAAACATACCTAATAGAATAGAATATATAGTATATAGATAGTAAAATACTTATATACCATGGGTAAAAATGGGTCAAATCCATGGTATATCAAGTGGTATGTAACCAAAATAAAAATTTGCTATAGAAATATACTAGTTCATTAATTTATAAAATACTATTTACAAAACTGTTTTAAAATATCATGAGAAAAATTCATAACAAATAATTTTGTTACTAAATAGAGTTCAACAAAAGGTATAATAAGTTACAAAACATAAACAGTAAAACACTAAAGTTTCATTAATATTTATATCGAGATATAATTATAATCTGCAACAATTATATTCTAAAACATCATTTTTCTGATAAATTAGAAAATATTAACTATTATTTATGATATTAATAAACTGTATATATAGTATTTTAAAGTTGAGTTTTACTTATTTTATCAAATTATATTATATTTTAAATGATTTAGCTTGGAGATAGACTAATTCATTTTCATAAAATAAATCATTTGTGTAAAAGTGTTTTAAAAGGTAAATATTCTTGAAATAAATTTAGTATTATTTATTTAAACTTTATATTTTATATGTAAAATTGAAATATAAATAATAGATATAATGTATTATTACATTTTCTGAATTAGTTTTTGCTAATTTTGTATTCTCTACAGAATAGAGAATATGAAGTTTACTATCATTTTAATTCCAACCAAAAATATTTATTATAAACAACAATATGATCTCAGATTTTTTTTATTTGTTGTTTGTCTATAATATCGTTTTCAATCTATAATAATTTTAAAAGCTTCATAAAATTAATATAAATTTATATAAAATAGTTTTTATCATAACTTTCTGTCCATTGGACGGGCCAACCCTAGTTAAAAATATAAGAGAAAGGCTGGAAAGTATCTCAAATGTAGAAGTGTCATAGTTCTATGAATTATTCCAACTAGGCTCATTTTTCTATAAATTTTAGTAGTATGTAAATTCTAATTTAGATCATCATGATCACGAGTAAGTTGAATAACCATATAAATCTATACAATAAATATAATAATAATATTGATGAATTTAAAATATTAAAATAATTTTTTAGAACATAATAAAAAAAGTAATTATTAAAAATAATTTCAAATATGAAATGAAAATATCTAATTTGAGATAAATGATTTTGTGGAAAAAAAAATCACCTCGCTCTATGTTTTGATATAAGATTATTTAAATGATTTTAGAATAATATTATGTTTTCCTAAAAAAATCTTATATAATTTTTTAAAAAATAATAATTGATATATCACTTATATTCATCTTATATAGATAAAATGAAAATTATATATATATATATATATATATATATAATTTTGACTCTAAAAAATATAAGCTCATGAACTAACTCATGCTCATGAACTAGCTCATGCTCATTAAAACTCACATATAACTTGCAAGCTAAATTAAGCTTGATCATTAAAACTCATTTAATAAATGAACCTAGAAAATAGAATTCTTGCTTAAGAAAAATCGAAATGAGGTGAGTCAAGTCAGCTCATGAGCTCCCAACTCATTTTGACACCCTTATTTGAATAAAATATATTTAGATACTCATGCGAAATGTTTTCTATTGTTGTCAAAAAAAAAAAAAATACTCATGAGAAATCCTCTTCGCAAATGTAAATTTGTAAATGGTTTGATTTAAAATATATATTTAAGTTTAATCAACTAACTCAATTCCATTAAACTACTGATATAAATCAAGTTAGAATCTTAATTTGATAGCTCTTTTCTCGCAATTTCTAAAACAAAGGTTCTTAAAACAAAATATAGTATTTAAATTAAATAAATAATTTTGATTTAAACTAAATCACTAGATTGTTTAGATAAGAACATGTGGAATAAAATCCATTTGGATGATAGCATGTAGAAGTAAAGGTTCTTAAGAGGTTTTCTCAAATAAGAATCGATCATTTATCACTATATGATAATACTCAATTAGTGATTACTAATTATATATATAAATTTTTGGTGTGATGATGGTGTAACAATATTTAAAAAAAAAAAATTCCTTTCTCTCTTGCTTGTACGCAATCTAAACTCTAGCCGCCTCAGCCGGTGGTGGTTGTGTCTCCACTGCACTGCCGCCGGCTACCTATGTCTCTCCTTTTTCCTTCTCCTCTCTCTCTCTCTTTCCCTTTTCTTTCTTTCTCCTGTTCCTTCCGATATACTTACTTCTCTGGGGAGTCAGCTCCGACGTCGTTGTTTGGTGCTAGGCTTTGCTGGAGTGGTGGTAAGGACCTGGTTGGAGCTTGAAGTAGGTGGTTCTTTTGGGTGGTGTTCAGAGATTTGGTGTAGATCTGACCAGATCTGGATGTTGTGGTTGTTTGAGCGGTTTTGCCGCTTTGCTGCTCCGATGTTTTCTACTCGATTTGATGATGAACGTTCCTCGTTTTCGGTTTGGGAGGTTGGGCTCTCTGTCGTCTTCTCTTCATATCTGCCTATTATGGAAAGCTTAATCGTCATTATACACAATGATTTACAATATATAGAGAGTACATGTGAGGGTTTATACAAACAGTAATTACACTTAAGTCCCTTAATATATTGTATCTTTATACCCTCCCTCAAGATGGAGGCAGTTCCTTGACACCAATCTTGCTTCGTAGTTCAGTGAATAGCGGATGAGGCAATGGCTTTGTAAGCGAGTCAGCTAACTGGTCTATAGTTAACTGGTCTATAGTGTGGACATGTTGAACACGCAAGACCCCAACCTGAAAATTACCACTAAAAAAGTGATAATCAAGAGCAACATGTTTCATCCTAGAATGAAATATCGGGTTTGCGCAGAGGTATGTCGCTCCGACGTTATCACAATAAATGACCGGTGATGTGGGAAGTCTGATACCGATTTCAGAAAGAAGTGAGCAGATCCACCTTAGTTCTGAAGCAGTGTTGGCCACAGCTCGATATTCAGCTTCCGTAGTTGATCTCGCAATGCTTGGGTGTTTCTGCGACGACCATGATATAGGAATGCCACCTATGTAGATTAAATAGGCATTTGTGGAAATGTAGTCGTCAACATTGCCTGCCCAATCGGCATCTGAGAAAGCATGAACCGTGAGTGGTGTATTGGCGCTCAGGAAAATACCATGAGAGGTCGTGCCGGCCAGATATCTCAAGACCCGTTTCACTGCCTGCCAATGAAGATCAGTCGGTCGATGCATGAATTGGGAGAGCCTATTGACTGCGAACGCGATGTCTGGCCTTGTGAGAGACAGGTACTGAAGACTCCCGAGAACCATACGATACTCTTTAGGGTCTTGGAGAGGTGTACCCGAAAGTAGAGATAGATTTGGCATGGGTTGCATCGGAGTGTTGACAGGTTTTGCCTCAGACATGTTGAGCTTGTGAAGAAGATCAGTAATGTACTTCTTCTGCATCAGATGGAGACCTTGTGGAGATTGGATAGCCTCTATTCCCAAAAAATAACTCAAATCACCAAGGTCTTTGAGTGAGAATCGAGAGCTGAGGGAGGCAAGTACAGCCTGGACAGACACAGAGTCTCCTGCAAGAATTATGTCATCTACATAGACAAGGATATAAATGCAGCTATTTCCTCTGTTGTAGATGAAAAGGGACGTATCAGCTAGAGAGTTAGTGAAGCCCGATTCCAGAAGAAACTTGCGGAGCTCAGTATACCAAGCGTGAGGCGCCTGTTTGAGGCCATATAGCGCCTTGTTCAAGCGACAAACATGATGAGGTCTGTCATGTCCCCGATCCTGGATAGGATCGTCCGGACGGACTGTGGTGCGAGGAAACGCACCAGTCAGGTCATATGACCTAAAGACAAGTATATCATGGCCTGAAGGTAAGGTTAAGGGCATCAGGAAGCTAAGGCATAGCTAATCCAAGAAGGAGACAAGCTCAAAGGAGCTGGACAAGATCCAGGTGAAGCTCGATGAAGTGAGTGATCAGAATGGATCATGGGAAAACTAAGTCTAGGTCTGGAAATTGACCAAGGGACTTAGAAGGATTAATGAAGATAAAGGAAGCAAGCTGGACACAGTGTATAACAGCTGGGCGATGCAGTAAGCAAGCTCGACCAGCTAGGTGAAGTGTAGTGCAGCTCGGTGTAGCTCACTGAAGTATAGGTCAGCTCCCTGAGCTGGATGGTCTAGCTCAATCAGCTGGATCATCTGGGATCAGCTCAACTCAGCTGGATTGAGTGTTCAGGTGTTGGGCAGTTGGGCCGGGTCTGGACAGTGGCCGGGCCATGTGGGTGACCCGTGTGTGCCGATGGGCTAGTGGGCTCTTGGGATTGAGCCAGGGGCATGGGCAGCCCGTGTGGGATAGTTTTGGACATGTCCAGGAGTGGTTTGGCAGTTCCAGGGCGTGTGGTAACTGCCATAGGCGAAAGGGTGCAATCTGTACCATTGATTAAATCAATGGCCAGAAATGATACCGAAGGGATGCAATGGTTAAGAAGTAACCACCCCTTCTCCTATATAAGGAAGGCAAGTCCGTGCCTTTGCAGGCACGCCAGAGCTTCCTTCTACACCCTGAAACACAAAGAATCCAGAGAAAAATACAGAGAATTGGTCGGATTTCCAATCCAAGACCCATGGTGGTGTGAAGGCCATAAAGAGACAGTTTTGGGGCAGATCAAGGGGGAAGTTGAGAACGACCCTCTGAACGGTTTTGATCATTGTTAACAACACCCAAAGCCTTATCTGGAGCCTGTGAACACACGCAAATAGTGAGGAAAGGAGGGAGTTGGCCGGAATCCATTCCCAAGGGCCAATGCAGCCTTAAAGGGAGATTGGTGTGGAAAGCAGTTTCATGGGAAACAAAGAGGGAAGTGATGCACGACCTTTGGATTGTGATTGATCATGGATGATCATGTCTAAGGATTCCTCTGTGTCTTGGGAACACACGCAATTGGTTAGGAGAGAAGGGGGAAGGCTTGACTCCACTCTCAAAGGCATGAACAGCCTTGAAGATGGATGCAGTATAGAAACTGGTTTCATGGAAGTTCCATGGAAGGAGTGATGGGCACGAATCATGGTTAGATCTTATCAATACTGGGAGTATGTGATAAGGGTTTGATGAAGGCGTGCTAGGAGGAGCATGGACGCCCCTGATGAGGTAACAGGTGGGGACTGCAGACCATTGGACATAGTCTGGTACACTATGGGCAGATCTGGTCCTGCAGTTACACCTTACTCTGTTTTATGATTATTAATCATATTATCCCTTCTTCTTATGATTGAGATTGATGATTAGACATAGTAGCACTGAACCATGGCTTGGCCGGTTCAGAAGAACCCTCCATGGCCTTGGTTTGGCAGCTAAGTCCGGATCTCCTACTTCCTGATGGATTTATGGCGATCTGACTTTGGAATCCTCTTAGTGGTGAATTATCATGAATTATCATGGTATTTGGAGATTTTTATCTGATTGATTTCGAGATGGTCAAGGTGGCTGGTGGGGCTGTTCTAGGTCGAGATCCATAGGATCGAGATCGGTTCTTGGAATTCTGAATTGACCATTCTCTTAGTTAAGATTTATCATGAATTATCATGAATCCTAATGAGTTTTTAGGGATTGATTTAGAGATGGTCCCCTGGGCCGGTTTGGCTGATCTTGGCCGAGATCTATGGGCTGGAGGCCGGTTCTGGGAAATCCGATTGGACCATTCTCTTAGTTATGATTTATCATGAATTGTCATGAATTTTAATTGATTTTTGGAGCAGGTTTGCTTGGGGTCGAAATTGCACCTGAGGGCATATTGGGGTCAGATCCTTGTGTTAGGATATCTGATCATATGTTTGTGTGCTGGAACATATTGTCACTTATGATATTGATCATAAGGAATTGCTGGTTATCAACCTTGGTTTTGGTAAGGTATGGGCAATGCATTGGCTGAGAGCCAGGAAGAAGAGTACAGCTAAGTACTTGGTGGCGTGGACCAAAGTACTAAGCTTGGGTGTTATTATTCAAGGCAGGCCGTGTGTGATCTGATCATGGGCAAGGATGGACGACCTGATCCTTTGAGGTTGGATAAAGGTGTCTGATCTGATTGATCAAAGGATGCACCGGTGGTAAGAGAAACACTAATCAGGTTCAGTGGGACATGGTTCCATGACTGATTAGGAAGTATGAAGACTCATCAGTTCTGAGTCATGTGGGGTGGTTGGTTGATTGACTTAGGATCTGATGGGCATTGTTAGTCTTTGTGAGGACTTGATCTGGTTAGTCCATGAGAGGACTTGGTATTATATTCTACAAAGCGTACTGGATGATGCATGGGCTAAGAAGGGCCAGATGCATATCAGTTACTATTGAAGACTTCCCAAAGGTTACTTAGTCTGTGGGGAGGGTTGGCTGAATGACTAAGTACCCAAGGGAAGAGTTTATGCAGGTATAAGGGAGTTGGACGAGTGGACGGGGAGCTGGGCAAAGCTACCTCGCAGCTCGATCAGCTGGAACGGAGCAGCAAACCTCAAGTGAAGTGGTTCAGCTCAACTAGCTGGGTGAGCTAGCTAAGACAGCTAAGTCAGCTGGGACAATGAGCTAACAAGCTCTGGGAATGTGGCAAAGGTATGATCTGTCAATGTTGCATAGATCTAGATAGAATGGCTTAGGGGAACGGAACCTCTGATTGTATGACTTGGTCTAGGTTCAGGATCGACCTTGGAGCTAGCTGGCAGTTGTGTTTACTGACCAGTAGCTGAGGTGATCTGACCAGACAAGTGTTAGATTGGATTTAGTCCAATGGATGATAGATGTTATTCCGCTGTGCATTAGTTGAAATGATCTAAGCTAAGGAATGACTAAGGTAGTCTTGAGCTAAGATCTGAGTTAGCCCTCGCCTATGGGCGATATTTTTAAATAAAGGGCAAAATTTTTAGAGGTTCGGTCAGTGTATAGACCGAGCGACGTAAGGCATCGACTGCGGCCTAGTCGGCCGGGATCAGGTCTTACAAGGTCGGTCACGATCAACGAACCCAGGGGGCTGAGAGATATAAACTTCATCTGTCAAGGTGCCTTGAAGGAATGCATTATTGATATCAATCTGGTGAATGCGCCAGTTCTTTTTCACAGCAACATCAAGAACCATCAAACTGTAGTCGGTTTTATAACTGGACTGAAAGTTTCAGAGTAATCCAGACCGTACTGTTGATGAAATCCTCTCGCCACAAGCCGCGCTTTGTACCTTTCAATAGAACCATCATCACGATATTTCAGTGTAAAAATCCACTGACAAGAAATGATATTTTGCTGTGTTGTTGGTTTTGTTAAGTCCCATGTGTGATGCTTCACCTGCGCATTATACTCCTCACACATAGTATTACGCCAGTTGGGATCTTTGAGAGCCTCTGCCACAGTCGTTGGTATCTTTGGGTGAGATTTCTGTGTTGTGGCGATGAGGCTAAGTTTTGATTTGGGTTTGCATATTTGATTTTTGGCACGGGTACGCATAGGGTGGATATTTTGTGGTTCATTGGGTTGAGTGTTTGGGTTTGTTTCGGAGGTTGTGGATGGTGGCTGTATAGGATCAGGTTGTGGGTTAGTGGTGATCGGGACTGTAGGAACTGTTTGTAAGATTGAGTTTTCAGGTTGAGTAGCAGGAAGAGGTTGTTCTTGCGACTGTAACAAAGTCGGTGGAGGCATAGCTGAAGCTGGAGTTGCAGCAGGAGGAGGCGCTGAAGTTGCAGTCGCAGTTGGTGAAGGAATCTCCTTACACGGGGCCATGGGCGAATGAGCTTTTGTTGGCAACACTGTTAAGACCAGTCCTGCACTCTTATTGACATCCATCTCTGTCTCTGTCACAGTCTCTGTCTCAGATGCATATGGGAAGATATCCTCTACAAACTGCACATGGCGTGACGTATAGATGCATCCTGTCTTGGTTTCCAGACACATATACACACTTTACGTCAAAGAGTATCCGAGAAATACACACTTCGCAGAACGCTCGTCCAGTTTATGTGTGGTGTATGGACGGAGCCAAGGAAAACATAAGCATCCAAATACCCGAAGCTTCTTGTAATTAGAAGTCTGATCGAAGAGCTTTGCATACGGAGATGCACCAGACAAGACCTCAGTCGGCATTCTATTTATCAAATAGACGGCGGTTGCAAAATCATACGGCCAGTATGTCTTCGGTACAGACGATTGACTTAGAAGCGCAAGTCCAGTCTCTACTATGTGCATGTGCTTTCTCTCTGAGATACCATTGTGCTCCGGAGTATGTGGAGGCGTTTTGAGATGTGAGATGCATTTGTCGGAGAGATAGGAGTGCAAAGCAATATACTCTCCCCCATTGTCTGAATATAAGGTCTTAACCCGGCGCTGGAACCGATTCTCGACCAAGGCCACAAACGCCATGAAAACCTCTTTGACTTGTGATTTTCTTTGCAGTGGATACATCCATGTGTATCTGGTAAAGTGATCCACAATAACCAGATAATACTTGGCGTTGTCTTGTGAGAATATCGGACATGTCCAGACATCACTATAGAGATACTCAAGAGCATGATGAGAAGAAATCGTGTTTGACTGAAATGGTAACTTGGTACTTTTATTGATGTAACAATCAGAAAACGAGAACTGTTTTTGAAGAGAATGCGAGACAGGTAATGAAAACTGAGAGACAACATTATGCAGAACTGAAAGAGATGGATGTCCGAGACGTGCATGCCAAGAATAGAGATCGGTCTTAGGAGATGGAGAAGCCGCGAGAACAGTGATGTTGCTTTTGTTAACCGGCCACTCATAAAGCTCATTCTTAGTTCTCCCTTGGAGTAACTTGGCTCCCGTGCTGAGATCCTTCACTTGAAAATGTGCAGGAAAGAATTCCACAGAGACACGATTAGTGTTGCACAATCGATATACAGAGATTAAATTCTTTTTAACATCAGGAACATATAAAACTTCTTTAAGTTGAAGAGGACGAGATGGTGTAGGAAGTAAACCAGAACCAGTATGAGTAATCTGAAGGCATGTTCCGTCAGCAACTTGAACCTCATAGCCTCCTGAGTATTGTTGATGCATTGACAGGTTCGCAAGGTCTGTGGTCAAGTGATGAGTAGCGCCACTGTCGAGGATCCAGTTAGCAGCATTGTACTGCAGAACCTGAGCGATATTAGCTTGTGGCTGCCAAGGTGTGGTTGAGCCACTCGAAGGTATATGTGGACAGCGACGAGCCGAATGACCATACACCCCGCAAAACTGACATTTTCCTTGATAGCCACGACCGGCGCCTTGGTTTTGATTGTTCTGAGGCTGATGAGTTTGTTGTTGCTGCCAGATATGGTTGTTCTTTGGTGGGAATCGATTGTGATTTCGATTGTTGGAGCCGTTGTTGTCCGTGTTGCGAGTGTAAGCTGCATTCGGTGTCATTGGAACAACAGTTGCAGGAGCCTGAGCCTGGAGTTTGAGCTCATAGTTGATCAGTTTCTCATGAATTTCAGTGATCGAGGGAGGAGTATCGCGTGCCTCAATCTGATCAGCAAGGTGTTTGTACTCTTCAGGAAGGCCACTGATGATATAATCAATTTGGTCTTCATGTTCAATAGGCTTGCCAAGCAAGGCAATGCGATCAAAGCGGGTTGTAAACCCTTGAACATACTCATCAATGGTTTTTTGCTCCTTTCTTCCATTGTTCTAGTTGTTGCTTGAGTTGCTTCACATGTGCGCGGCTCGGCTTAGCGTAAGTGGAGGCAAGTGTGCTCCAGATCTGAGCGGAGGTGTTGGTGGTTGAGAGCATGGGTCGAACTGCGATAGACATCGCACCCAAGAGAGGGCTGTATATGAGCCGATCTTGGCGTTTCCAGACCGTGTAGGCTGGATTCGCATTGGTGTCTCCATTGGTGGTGATCGTTGGTGATGGCGCTGTCACTGTGCCATCAAGATAACCCGACAAATCATAACCATCCATAAGTGCGAGAATTTGGCGATTCCACATCAAATAGTTGGTTGTCGTTAACTTGGTTACATTCGATATGTTAACGTTGAGTATGGAGACTGTGTCTGAGATACTGATGGTTTCTGTAGTAGAACTCGACATGGCCGGTACGGAGGTGGAGACAAAGAAGAAGAAGAAAACGAAGGAGAAGAAGGAGGAGGCGGCCAAGGAAAAAAAAATTGTTTTTAGGTTTAGAAGAATCATAGCTCTGATACCATATTATGGAAAGCTTAATCTTCATTATACACAATGATTTACAATATATTGAGAGTACATGTGAGGGTTTATACAAACAGTAATTACACTTAAGTCCCTTAATATATTGAATCCTTATACTGCCATGGTGGTTTTGGTAGGTCTTCTAGACGTTTTGTGGTGCGGTTCTGTCCTCCTCGGTGGTTAGGAGGTTTTGTCGCCATCGATGCTCTTCTCTGGTTATGCTGTGGGATCATGTGGCTAGGTGATGGTTCACTTAAAAATCAGTTTAAAGGTCTCGGGTCTTGTTCCTCTGTTTCTCCAGACGTGGCACTCTGATAGTTCACTGGGTTAGGGCCTCCGTGCATGAGTTTGAGACTACTCCTAGTTCTCGGCTGTAGTGGCGTTTGCGGGTTCCTGGGTTTTGAAGTTGTCAACCAAGTCTTTTGGTCTCGGTGGCAAAACGTTTGGGTTGTAGCGAATGTTGGATCTCTCTCTTTCTTGTGTAGGTTTGGCGGCTGTGGCGATTATGTTTCTAAGAGCATGATTATCCCCAAAAACCAATAAAGTTTCTTAAGTACACTTTAATGATTATTTAACTAATAAATGTTAGCTAAGGATCTTAGTTAAGAATCACCTAATTTTTAACCTACAATGGTAGTTTCTTAATTTGAGTTTCTTAAAAAAAAAAAATTTAACTACATAACAATTTGCTATCTTATATATAAGTTCAAACAACAAGTACAAGCAAAGCCAAGAACTTGCAATAAAAAGAAAAGGGATTGTGCTTTATACCTTCTTCCAGCATAAGTTGAAGAGAGGAGTAAGATACCTAACACACTGCTTAAAAGTGGCTACAATCTTCTTTCCTTTAGCAGTTCTCCTCTCAGTGTTCTCCACAGCATCAAGCTCTTGTTTCCACTCAATCAACAGCTAAATACACACACAACAATGTTACAACATGCTCAGCTTTAATGGAATCCACTAACAGAGACTCAAAGGCTTCTACAATCTTATTCATAAAGAGGAACAACTAACAAATATTACCTTCTAATTTCTTCACAAAGAACATTTTAGTAATTGAAGAAGCTAATACTATGAGCATAAGAAGAACCAGCAGTGGCCTATAGGACAGAGTTTCAGCTTATGGGAGAAACAAAGCAGGAAACGCTAAATTTGTATGTATCTTTTTTCAAGAAGCTCAATCTGTAAAGCAAACCAATTTTTCTACAAATAATGAAAGAGGAGGAGGGGCAACAAGTGCATAAAGAAACAAACAACATATGAGGCAAGATAAAAAAACAGAACACACAGATGAGGTAATACCGTAAGCATGTTTGCTGCGAAAGCCTTCACACCACGCAATAACTCTTGCTTCTCCCTCATTCTTCTGTTCCTCTTCTTGTGAACTTATGATCTCTGCAGCAGATCAATAAAAACACATAAAATCAGATCTCCAACTGTTCAAACTCCCGCACACTAGTTAAAATTGTGTGAATTCAGACAAGTAAAACTCTCTAAAGTCCCAACATTGTGTAGCGAACACCATTTTCGTAAGCCCTGCGCCGTGAAAGCCAAGCATGACGTCGCACGAATTAACCGTTTGCGCGAAACTCGCGACGTCTGCGTTCGCTTCCGCCACCATGACTTTGAATCCGATTTGCTTCGCCGCTCGGGCGATCGCCCCGGCGTTCGTGAACGCTCGCGATCTCCCCCTCGCCAAAATCAGCATCTGTGGTCTCCGCCGCTGATTCCTCCTCATAGTCACGGGCCTCACGGCGGCGTTGCGCAACGAGTTCGAGTCTCTACGGAATTTTCTGAAATCGGACATCGAGTACTCAGAATTCGAAGGATCGATCGTCTGGACAACGGAGAATGCTAGAGAAGAGGAGAGAAGGAGAAAAAAGAAAAAAGAAAAAAGAAAAAAAATTCATAATTCACAGTTGCTGACACGTTTATTAAGAACTCCGTTTACTATCGGTTGCAAAACCCCTCTATTAAGGAAAGGTTATCTAATTTTTTTTCTTTTGATTTAATTAATGCTTAAAAATCCACTTAAGACTCATCGATAAAGATGGTCTAAGCACTTGTCCTGATAAGAGCTTCTTCTTTGACCTACTGGTGGTGGGTATTTTCTGGTGTTGTAGTAGCTTGCGTAACAGAGAGTGACAATCAAATGTTTGGGTTATGGGTTTGAGGAGTGGAATGGGCAGTATCAGACTAAATTTAAATTTGAGGATAAATTTAAATTTGAGGATAGGATTTAAATATTTTTTTTTAAAGTTAAAATTAAAATTTTCAAATTAAAAAAATATTTTTTTTTTGGTCATTGATCCTCTTTAAGAACTATTTTTGTGACAATTGTTTTTAGAAAAAAAACTATTTGAGAGAATTACCCTTATGTATATGCTACTTTATAAGTTATGGTTTAATAATATTCTCACAAATATATATATATATATAAGGCATTAAATGCACAAATGAATTTTTTTTTTTTGACAAATACAACTCTAAAAAAAGTGTGTAATCCAAACAAGCGATGGTTGGTCCTTCGCATTATTCTGGTTTACATGCCATTGCCATGTGACTGAGCTCTGAGAGAGAAAAAAAAAAGGCTGATCTTTTAGCCTAGTTGCAAAGTTGAAAAAAAAAAATTATTAATAGACTGTTTTTCTTCAAGAGTAGTATTGTGAAAACAAAAAAAAAAATAATTAGAGTTCAAACACTTTTGAAATTTGATAATAACAGGAAACAATACCGAAGAATTTTTTTTGTTCAAACAGAAATTTCATTCATAGAAGCTTAAAATGGGTTATACGCCCAAAGGGCTTGTTTTGCAATTGAGCCGGCCCTAACATTTACCGATCTTGGAATAAAACAAAAGAAATAGACTTAAATGAGGACAACATAAGGTAGATATCACAGAGTGCGCCATAGATCTAAAGCTTCATTTCCTTCTTGTTGATTGTATTGATGAGGATTTGAAAGTCTGATAGTACTGAGATGGAGTAGAGTCCGTGAGAGAGGACAGAGGTTATGGCTATAAGAACTGCCATGGTTTCTGCCCTAAGGGGCGAAGAGACGAAAGTCGCAATCGCTGCATGTTGAGATGTTGAGACCAGATTGTAGAACCTAAAATCTACACTAAGTATTTGATAGTGATCGGGAGTTTGATCTAGGGAAGACAAAAGATGTAGGTAACGATATCTTTAGAACACAACGATGTTCACAGTTTCCAGTAGGCAAAAATGGACTTTATTGATGAATAGGATCGAATACAATAAGTTGAACTAGATCGAATTACACAAGTGAGATTAGTAAAGAAAAGGATCTAAGAACAGGAGAAAACAAGGTCGATATATGTGTGTAGCTCTCTCTAGGGTTTTCAATGTCTCCCTCTTCATGTCCCTTCTTCTTCCTTTATAAGTCGACCTCGTGATGTTCGTAACGGTTCCGAGATCTCCGTCTCTTGTTCCGTGATCTCCGATGACCTCGACGACTCTTCTTCGAACTCGACTATTTGCTATGGGCTTCAGCTCACTAAGGTCCATGTCTTTTATCGCGGCCCGTTAAGGTATTACCCAAAATTGGGTCCAACATTTGTCCCCCAGCCTCTTTTGATTGGATCGAAAAGAAAAGAGGCGGTTATCATTTAACTCGGGTCTCGTCGCTTGGTAACCGATATCGCTCAGATTCTATTTAATGATGGCTTTTGAAAAAGCAGTTTGTTGGTGCGTTTTTTTATTATTATTTTAATCGGTAACGGCTATCTTAGCCGCCGCTAGGGTGTAGACTAGGTCATCATTGTTTTTCTTGAAAGCGATGATGGAGCCGTTAAGGTGGCTTATATATACGTAGAGGATCTTCTTTTTTTCCTCAATTTCGTTTCCTCCTTCTCGTCTCTTTCTTTTGCTCTGAAATTCTCTGTTCGTTGAGCTTGAGATGTCTTCGTCGTTCAATTTCCCTCGTCCAACTACTAAAGCCTATGATCTCGAGGACCTTTACACGGCGTACGGGGTCGATCGCACTGTCGTTCTTGACTTGGCCGGTACGCATGAGACTCCTGAAACCGTGCGAGAAGGCTACTACAGAGCCTTTCTTTCTTTCTTTCACTCTTGTGGTCTTATCTTCCCGATCCCTGAGCCAATACTTGAGATTCTGGCGGAGCTTGGGTTATCACTTACTCAGATCCTCCCAAACATTCTTAGGTATCTTATCGCCTTCTTGGTTAGGGCTAGGGAGGAAGGTCTTTCTTTTGGCCTTAGTGAGTTCCGACAGCTCGTTCTGGTGAAGCGGAACCAGCAGAACCCTGGTACCTTCCTCGTGTCTCCGCGCTCAGGTTGCCACGTCATCGAGGACATCCCTTATCGCGATGAGAAGTGGCACGAACAGTTTTTTGTTTTCAAGATGGATCGAGCATCCATGGGTGATTTCGACTTCTCTCGGCTTCCTCGGCGTTGGGCCGAGAATATCAGTTTGTTTTCTTTTATCTATGTGTCGATTTTTCTCTTGGGGTAATTGGTGACTCAACTTTTCATTTTTCTTCGATCGATTCAGCTCCTTCTGGAAGCTCCTCGATGTCAGACAAGATTCGTGGTCTGATCGGGATTCTTCGGAGAGATCGTTCGAACTGGTCAACATTTGACCAAGCTCGGATTCGAGCTGTTTTTGCTATGCCGGAGGGGACCGACAGTGTAATAACCCTCACTAGCCAATAAATTTTTGGTCGAGAAAAATCCCGCTCGACCAGTTTTTAGTTGGTTCGACAAGGATTAATAAAAATAAAAATCAACGAGGTAGATTAATTTCTCGACGGGACTGTCTTGTGGTCGAATGACCTTCACTTGATAGTTTGGTCGAGTCTTAAATATTTTGGTAGAATTTTTGTTAAGCTGGACGAGATTTTTTTAGAACAAGACGAGAGCCAAAGACAAGGAATATTTGGTTGAAAAATTATTTAAAATTATCGACCAACTTCCGAAATAAATTTTAGAACTAAGTTATATCCTTCACCAGCCTGATTGTGCACTTATTCAGTATTAGACTTGCACATGCCTGCTTGCCTAGCTTCTTCAGTAACTGGCACATGACAATCACAAGCTGTCTGCTTGCCTTGTTTCTTAGATTGTCATGTGAGAAGCACATGAAGGGGCTGGATTTTCTTCAGGTTAAGGAAAGGACAGCAGCTTGTGCTGAGAGTGCTGAAGCAGCTGGCCAGCTGTCCCCACTCAGCCTAGCTTTGTCCTGAGTGAAACCCTCAACTGAAGCAAGCTCACCTCATATTTAACCCCTCTCCAGCTGCTTCCCACGTTCAAAACACTGTAGAAAAATCTAGAAAATTTCAGAGAGAAAAACAGTGAGAAAAATAGAGAAAAAGTGAGACAAAAATCAGAGGAAAAATCAGAGAAAAATTATACAAGACCTTGGGCGACTTCCTTCCATCATGTAGCTTAGTTCCTTACTGTATAGAAGATCAGAAGGTGAAAATCCAGAGTAAACCCTAGGCCTTGTTCTGTTTTTGTGAAGAACCGATTTTGATTTATGTTTTATTTTAAATCAGTTCAGTGGGGAGTTCAGTTAAGGGGGAGAACCATCTGAGTTCTTCTGTCAGTCAGTTGTTGTGGTAAGCTTCATCTCCTTGCCTCAGACCAGTCTTGATCAGAACCAGTTCATGTTTAGCTAGGGTGTTGGTCGGATCACTTGTCTAAGTGATTATATAGTTCAGTTTGTTAGTTTCGGTTTGGATTAATTTTCTGTAAACCGCTAGCTAACTGATGAAACTGTCTAGACCTAAGCTGAACTGAACTGATCCTGTACTGAATAAACCTTGTCTGAACCGAGCTGATCTGATTTAGGATGAGTAGAACCAAGCATGGACTGAGCTGATATGAACCTAGATAAACTATTATAGCTTGAACCAAACTGATCTTGTGATCATTCACTTTTGTTTCAGGTCAGAGGTGGAGTAAGGCTTTAGGTATCCAACCAGTTCCAAGACTAATCTCTTAGGTGACTCTAGAAAGATATTGAGATTGATTAAGTTAGTAAAGTCTCTGAAATTTATAAGAATGGTGTTGTGTTTACTTATTGTGAACTTCATATAAAGAGTAACCAAAATTTTAAAGTGAGGTTAATCCTAATCTTAGTACTTGTTCACAAGTAGTAATCTTAACTATGAAATAATCATGGTTTAATTAAGGATTAATCTTGGTTTAATTAAGAATTAATATTGGTTTAATTAAGATTTAATCAGAGATTAATTAAGAAGTAATCATGATTAATTAAGTACTAATCTTGGATTAATGAAGATTAATATGAGATTAATTATGGATTAATCTGAGATTAATTAAGAGTTAATTATGATTAATTAAGGATTAATTATGGATTAATTTTGAAATGATTATGGAAGTAAAATCATGTGAAGTCTTGTTATATTCACTATCCCTAAATTACCCGCATTACCGTGACTTGGTCCTGCGAACGGAACAAGGTTATGAAGATACGATGATGGGGTAGCTCCCTGGAGACCATGTACTGCATGACGATGCAGTGTCGGATTGTTCATACCAGACATTCGACAATGAGGGTGATGCTAACTCACTAGTCTCGGTTAGCCTTAGTGGTTTCTCGGGTCTAGTATATATATATATTGTATTATATGAGTATGGTAACAGGCGGGTGTTGTGGAAGTGATGTTTAAAATAGGAATTCACAATGATGATCGATATTAAAGTATAGTACTAGTACTTGCATGATCATGTATATGCATTTGATAATTGTTTGGTTTATTATTGATTGTGTTGTGATTCTAGATTCACTGAGTAAACTAGTTGCTCATGACTCATTCGTGTGTGAAGGTAACCCTTAGGGGAGAGACACTTTACTCTTTTGGACGGAAGGAGCGGCCAACCAGCGGTAGTATTTTGTTGTCCTTGCAACGTACGTTTTGATGAATATTTACTTAAAACGTTGTTGGGCGATAGGCCGTAGGGTAAACTATAACAGTTTGTAAGATGTTTAAAGTAAATAAATAATGTATAAAAGATGTTTATAAATCACGAATTCTCATATGATATTAGTCCTTGTCCGGGACGAACTAACTATCGAATATTGCTTTATCGAGTTGAAAAGCCTAGAGTAATATCCGATAGGAGTGTCTGTGTTCTTTGGTTGTTGGTCTAAGGTGATCGGATTTATTTCGAGAACCTCGGGTCGACCATCAGGGAACATCGACCGTGTCATTTCTGGTTATCTACGATCGGGGGTGTCACAGACAGGGCTCCTTTGGTTGGGGGTTCTGAGGATGAGGCCGAAAACTCCGAGGAAGTCATAGCGACTCCTTCCGTTCAGACCCAGTCTTCAGATCGATTAACTAGACAGCTTGTGAGGAGGTCGTCGTTCTGCACTTTCGGGTCTGCATCGAGGGGCCGATCTTCTGGAAAATCTCCCTTGATCTCGATTCACGACTCTGACGATGAAGATGTTTTGGGAGAGAGGTGGCCTCCTGTCTCGTTGAGCCCTGGCTTGGAAGACGAGATCGTTGCGGCGACTCGCAAACGACGCCGGTCGTCGGAGGGTGCCTTGCCCGGTTCATCTCGTCCTAGGTTTGTTCCTGAGGGAGATGGTTCTTTGTTTTGCGGCCCAAAGTGACCTAATTTCCCTCGCTGGTCGTATGAGGTCTGCGGGTTGCCGTCACCCATCTCTTGCTTCCTCAGCCGAGAAGGAACCCTACGCCAAGGTTGCGGTGGCGAGCTCTAAGGTACGTCTCTTGCCTTATTTTCCTTAAAAACTTGCTTCGAGGTGTTCGCTCGCTTATTTCGACTTCTTCTCAGGTGATGGAAGCTTTTAACGACTACGTTGTGGTGATGGAAGATCACGTCGTGGCTTCTCAGAATGACGGAGAGATCGAGAGCATCGGTTCCAAGATCAAGAGGCTTTCGAAGGAGCTCGAAGCCACCAAGCGAGAAGGGAAGAAGGATGCCGAAAAGATTGAGGCTTTGACTGAAGATTGCAGGAGAATTCACCTCGAGAACGAGGCTCTTATGACCCAGATGGTTGCTCAAAAGGCTAGAATCACGGCGCTCGAGGTCGAGAGAGATCGGGACATTCGTCGCGCTTCCCGTATTGCTCGTCGTGCTATGGCGACCCGGTACCGGGAAATCATTGAGTCCTTGAAGGATAAATGGACGAGCAAGAATAAGGAAGTATCTGCTGAGATCCAGCTGCAAGAAGTGATCGCCAACATCGATCTTCTGAACGAGCTCAAGGATGGGGGCCTGAGTGTGGACGCAGAGCTTGCTCGTTTAAAGGAGATGGAAGGAGATTGTGAGGATCTCGTCGCTTCAGCCTCCGTGTCGGATTGGTCGATCTCCGAGCTCGATCTTCCTCAAGTCTCAGATGATTCGCCGGATCAAGTCGGGGGATCGTCTGTCCCCGATGATTCCGCTTCTAGTTAAATTTTTTCTTTTCTTTTTTTTTGTTTAATGTTTTTTTGTTTTTCGCGATCTCTGATCGTGGTATCTTGGATATTCTTAACGGATAAGCATAATGTTTCGGAATATCTTTGTTTCTTTAACCTTTGAGATTTTCTTTGTTTGGGTCGTTGAGATACGGCGAGGCCTTGATCCTTATAAAGCTTTGCTTTGTTCTGGGACTTACCATAGTGTGTCGTTTAATTTTGTTTTTTTTCTTGTCAACGGAACATGGCTTCGAGAAGATCAAACCCCTGTGATTCTGATAGGGTGTGAACTTGAACTGGTAGTGCTAATGCGGAACGCTCACATAAGTTCTTCGTGAGGAGACCCGACTTCCGCAGGCTTCAACCCAAGAGGCCAAGGACCTCGAGGGTGAAAAGTCTGTTGCTCGTGTTAAGTCGAGTAGCCCAACAGGTTCCGAGGGGCGTGACCGCCCCCGAAGAAGGTGAAGACGAATGGCTCGGACCATCGTCTCGGTGTCTCAGGTGAAGCGGCTGTTTCTAAACCGTTTCATTGGCAGTTCTCACACTCTAAGGATTTCCCTATTACGGAAGATCCGAACAGTTTTGCTCACTTGGTGAGGCACTTCAAACCTGCTGGATGTCCGCTTCCTTCTTTACAAAATATGACGGAACGCGAGGTTTATGTAAAAATGGCAGTGGTTCATGCTAAGGTCGTTCTTTTTGACACTCGATCCTTGCTGAATCTTTGGTTCGTTTTCTCTGTGCTGATTTGCTACATTCCAGGCTATGGAGGCTAACAACGAGTTCACAGCGACTTTGGAAAAGCGCATGCAAGATGTCTCGGGCTCTGACGAGCTTTACGAGATAAAGAAGGTCGTTCAAGAGCTAAAACTCGGTTTGAAGATGGCTCAAGATCCAGAACGTGAAAATGCCGCTCAACTGGCCGCTGCTGAGAAATTGGGGAATCAGGCTGCTTCGCTCGAAGCTCGTCTGCGAGTTGTGAGTAATGAGAGGAAATCGGCCCTCGAGCAAGTTTCCTTTTTGGAAGCGAAGGTTGAATCTTCTGCTAATAAGTTCTTTGACGACTTCGTCGCACAACTTATGACGCTAAAAAAGGCTCTAGCGGACAACTACTTGGACGTGTTGGTATCTTTGAAGGAAAAGTGGGAGAAGAAGAAGGCTGCAACTGATTATGAAGCTCGTCTTAGGGATGTTATGGTAAATATAGATCTCTTGAAGGAAATCATGAACAACAATCTTTTGGCCTCGGACGAGTTGTTGCGACTTCGAACGAAGGAGGTCGAGCTCGGGTCCGAGCTCGATGTGATGGCGGATTTGGATTTTTCCGTTGGAAAGCTCGATTTGCCTAAAATTTCGAAGGATCTGCCAGAAGATTTCTTTGCTAGGGACTCTTCTGCGGCGAATGGTACGAATGACGTGACGAAGTGCTCGGGTGGTCAATTCGAGAATGGCGAATTCGGCATCGAAGAGTAGCTTTAGGGGTTTTTTGTTTATGTTTTCCCTTTTCGCTTTTGTTGCTTTATTTATTATTTATTAATAAAGAGTGGATCGTGAGTCCCGATTTGTTTTGCCGTTATTTTTGAGCTTATGCGAGGCCAATCTTTTGGGGCCGTGAGTCGATCTGCTGTAGATACTTTTATCGACTGTTTTGGTGTAACAAAATATTTTGTTATCTAACTTTGTCACGCTTGTTGGCGGAGTTGGCCGCAACCGAAGACTTGATCAAGGTCTTGGTTTTAGGTCAACTGTAATGGTTTTGCGATTTGTAGATACAGGGAATCTGATATGCTCGAGCTGCGATATCTAAGAACTGTATTTATTAAGATGTTTGGTTTTGTTTTATTACAGATTTGTGAAAAGAAGACAGTTTAGTATTATCGTGTCGTTGTTCACCGTCTGCGGTGGTATGCTTACTCCGAGCTGTTGTAGTTGGAGGGTGACTGGACTCGTGTCATGAGTTGTCTACGTACCCTCAACGAGGGATCAAGTCATAATGTAGTTCGATTATTTTCCCTGAGACAGGGTCTGTTGGTCGGTGGTTCGTGTATTGGTGGTTTTGGCCGCTCGGCTAGGGGTGTTGCTCGATGTCTTTGAAGCTTGCGAGGTAGCATGTTCTGGAGCTCTTCTGACTTCCTCTGATAGTCTCGACTCCTTTCGGGGATGGAAATTTTAGGCATTGGTGATATGTTGAAGGAACTGCCTTCATGCTATATAGCCAAGGCCTCCCAAGGATTGCGTTGAACGGGGCTGCACAGTCTATCACGATGAATTCTACGATTTTCCTAATTTCTCCGGCGGTTACTGCGAGTTCGATTGACCCGAGGGAATAGGTGGTCTCTCATACGAATCCGATGAGGGGTGTTCGTTCTTGTTTTAGGAGTGCTTTGGTGAATCTCATTCTTTTGAACGCGTCGTAGAAGAGGACATCAGCCGAGCTTCCGGTGTCGAACATTACTCGAGATAGTTCGCAGCCGCTGACGTCGAGTCGTATTACGAGAGCATCGTCATGTGGTTTATCGAGATTTGCGGTCTCGTTTTCGTCGAAGGTGATTTCATAATCGGGACCTGATAGGGGCTCTCTTATTCCTACGCTGTTTTCGGCTCTTCGTTGGTACGCTTTGAAAGAGTTGACAGAATTGCAGAACTTGGAGCCTCCGTAAATGAAGTCGATTCATCTTTTGCCTTTGTAGTGGGCCGGGAGATTCCATCCCTTAGTCAATGGTGGTCGGTAGCGTCTCTGCCCCCCAGACAGATTGCGATTAAGGGTCTGTATTCTGTCTTTTTTCTGAATCTGTAGGGCAATCGATTTTTCTAATAGCTCGCGAATTTTGGTCATTTTGTTCTTTCGTTTGAAGTTGGGGATTTTTCCGCGAGGGGACTCTGTGTTTGGGTTGTACTGAGTGACGCTGGGAGGGGGAGTGGCTTCATCGGTTTTTTCTAATGTGCGGATTGCTATTGTGATCTCGAAACGAATTTTCCCTTCAGTCTGGCTCTTGATTTCGTCGGTTGCGTTGTTGTTTGGCCCCCACGAAATCATGTCGACTCTTTTCTTCGGACTCCCTGCCTCTTTTGTTTGTTGGGACTTTGGCCTTTCGGTTGGATTTTGGAGTCACTGGCTCTTCTTCTTCTTCTCCGGCTTCTTCAGTGGTTTTCTTATTTTCGTTTTGACTATGAAGTGCGGCTCGACATTCTTCGGTCGAGTGGCCCTTGCGATCATGGAAGGCGCAGTATTTGCTGAGGTCGTATGTTGAAGACTTTTGCGGTGAATTATTTATTGCATAGGAATGTTACCCTTTGGTGGTTGGCTCTTTAGGAGTAGCAGGTCTTTTGGTTGCGTTGTTCTTGTTCGCGCAATACTGTTCTTTCAAGGCTGCGACCTCCTCCTCATGGGTGGCGAAATAAGAGGCTCGGCGTAGGGCGTCATCCAACGAGATAGGTGCTCGTACTACCAATTCTTCCCTGAACTTGGATGAGAACCAGACGCCGTTCTTTCATGCCGCGAGGGCAACGACCTCGTTTGGATGTGAGATCTTGGCCTTGATTTCTCGGAATTTGTTTATGTATGCTCTTAATGGCTCGAAAGGCGCTTGTTTGAGATTCCATAGATCTGCTTCGGTAACTCTTGTCTTTATGAAGACTGAGTACTGTTTGAGGAAAGTATATACCAACTGGGTGAAATTGTCGATTGAATTTTCTTCTAGTCCTGCGAACCACTCGAGGGTGGCCCCGGTGAGGTTCTCGGTGAAGAAGCGGCAGTAACCTGCTTCTTTTTCGTCGTCAGTGAGTTGTTCTCTTGATATTACTAAATGGAAGGCTCGTACATGGGCCTTCGGGTCTGTGTTTCCGGTGTATTAGGGGAATTTCAGTTTCCCGACGTGATGCAGCCTTACGCTGGCAATTCTGTTTGTGAATGGAGTCCTTCTCGTTTCCTCGATGACCATGTCGATATCGGGGGAAGAGCTCGTTGCCATATGCACGATCGCATGTATCCTTTTGAGCTCGGCGTCGTTCCTTTCGATATAATTCTGAAACTTCCTAGTTTCGCTCGGGATCCCTAAGTCTTCCCATTGGGGGTCGATATTGACGGGACCGCGAATATCGTGTCTCCGAGCTTGTTTCGTTAGGTTATTGAATCCCGCTTGATGGAAGGTCCTCGTTACGGATGGAGTTTGATTCTCGAAGATAGAATGGTTCGGTGGTGGGATCCGTGTCCTTGGCTCCCCTTGCCTTTCCGTTGATCCGTTCTGGAATTGGATCGGAGTGCTTCGTGGGCGTTGGAGCCCATTGTCGATTTCGTCCAATCCATTTTAGCTTAAGCTTCGGTGGGTCATGCTTTGCGGCGGGGGTCGTTGTGAATTTTCTCCCGTGTAGCGTCCAGATCGAGCGCTTGGGATCTATGGAGTACCGAACAGTCCGGTGCTTTGGGGGTTTGACGTCGCTCTTAACGGATCGAGGGGCGTTTGATTTCTTTCTCGAGTGGTTGCAGCTCGATGCTCTGCGAGTTCCCTTTCAACTTGGTCCAGTCTGTTAGCAATGGTTTGATTGGCGATCCTTAGACTACGAATTTCGTCGATTAGAGTCGTCATCATTCCTCGAAGTTCGGTTAATTATCCTCGAGTTTGGGCTAGAGGAGTCGGCGAAATCGGTCTGGATTGGGATCAGGTCAGGTCATCAGAGGATTGTCTGTCTCCGGAATGGTTCCAGACTCGAGCTCCAGCTCGTTCCGGGATTGACGTCTGGTTGATCGGAGGAGATCGATCTTGACTCGAAGTCCCGATTGGAGGGATTCGTTGCGTCTGGGCTGTTTCGGTCGTGTCATTTGCTCCCGTTAACCCAGTTGGTGTCACTCCGTTTCCCGAGTCGGGTCCGATAGGATCGATGTCGTTGACTCTTGAAGGTGCGGTTCCGGTGGTTTGGTTAGGATCCATAGTCGCGCTTAAGAAACTTAGATCGGTTTCCTAGCAAAGATATTTTTCGTTTATCTTCCCCACAGTTGGCGCCAAAATGTAGAACCTAAAATCTACACTAAGTATTTGATAGTGATCGGAAGTTTGATCTAGGGAAGACAAAAGATGTAGGCAACGATATCTTTAGAACACAACGATGTTAACAGTTTCCAGTAGACAAAAATAGATTTTATTGATGAATAGGATCGAATACAATAAGTTGAACTAGATCGAATTACACAAGTGAGATCGGTACAGAAAAGGATCTAAGAACAGGAGAAAACAAGGTCGATGTATGTGTGTAGCTCTCTCTAGGGTTTTCAACGTCTCCCTCTTCATGTCCCTTCTTCTTCCTTTACAGTAAGTCGACCTCGTGATGTTCGTAACGGTTACGAGATCTCCGTCTCTTGTTCCGCGATCTCCGACGACCTCGACGACTCTTCTTCAAACTCGACTATTTGCTATGGGCTTCAGCTCCTTAAGGCCCATGTCTTTGATCGCGGCCGGTTAAGGTATTACCCAAAATTGGGTCCAACACAGATCATCAATGATCCAACCAAGTTCTGTGTCGCCCATTGAGGAGTTTCACACTGCATCTGTGAAGATCGAGCATAGATCGGGGAATCTGGGGTGTTGTTCAATTCTGATCAAAGGCATCGACGGTTTCAGATTTCAGGGGGGTTGAGCCATCATCCATTATCTGGCGTCGGAGATAGCTTTCTGGAATGTTTCTACAGGGGCAAAGCTCCGTTTTTCAAAGATGAGATGGTTCCTTGAGCGCCAGAGAGACCAACAGATCCATGCTGATAGAGTTCCTACTCCGATTTCCACTGGTGGCAAAGAAGGTATTTTTTGAACCATTTCCCATCCCTCATGGAAGTTATTGAAAGTATGAGGGTTGATACAGCTTGATGTTGGAGATAATGTCCATACCTTTTCTGCATAGGGACACTGCAACAGGAGGTGCGTCACTGATTCTTGTACATTGCATCTTGCATAGAGAGCAGAGATAGGTATGTTTCGATCGAAAATTATTTTCCTACTGGGATTTCCAGATGAAGACTTTGATTTTTTTTCTGATGTTTTTGTTCTAGACTAGAGAGCCAGTCGGGTACAGCAGCTTGGTATGTGGGGAGTGTCTCGGAGCTCTTTTCTGTGATTTCAGGTAACCTGACCGTGTAGAGTATTCTCCAGATGGTTTTTAAGCCAGACTAAAGCATCAGCGACTCTTAGTTTGCTAGGTCTTATCTTTAGGATTTGTTCCCTAAGGAAAGATAAACTAAGCTCGAACTTTTCTATGTCCCATTAAGAAGTACCTGGCAGGAGCAGATCAGAGACTTTGAGTTGTTGTAATGCCTCTGGTGCTGGTCAAAAAGGATTAAGCTGCTCGCAGTGTGAGAGCCACAGATCATCCCAAACATTAATTGACTCTCCTATTCCCACCATCCATCCCAGCTGCTTAGTAAGGAGATCTCTGCCTATTAAAACGCTTCTTCATCCATGCGAGGAAGAAGAAGACGCATGACATTTCAAAAAAGGTTTCGAGTGACAATATTTTTCAGAGTACGCAGCGTGCAAGGAGACAAGTAGGATTCTTTAAAATACGTCAGCTAATCTTCGCCAGTAGCGCATTGTCGAAGGAGGTAACATCTTTAAAATCCAATCCACCTTTTCTAGCCATTTTATCCCAAGATATTCATGATACTTTCTTTTTCCCAGGTTCTATGTCTCACCAGAATCTGGAAAGAGTTGATTGGATACTCTAGGAAATGGATTGTGGGAGTTTGAAGCAGGACGTAGTGTGGGAAGACATTGGTGCCAAGACGCTTTTCATCATAATCATCTTCTTTGTATTAGATAAGAACTTTGTAGACCAGCTAGCTGCTCTCTGCTAAATCATGTCGACAACAAAGGCAAACAAATCTTTCTTTTCACTACCAAAGTATTCAGGGAGCCCCATGTATTTTACCTACTCTGCCTTCTTTTTCTCTTCCAAGGACTGATTTCATCAATGCCCGCGCATCAGGACTTGTTCTTTTGGAAAAGAAAATTGATGATTTCTGCTTGTTAATTACTAATTAGTTGTCCAGAGACTAAAAAGAGTTATACCTCAGAGTTCCTACTTCAATTTACAATAATGACGAAATGTGTATTTTCATAAAACCATAAAAAAATAAACACTGCACTTTTATTTTATTATAAAAAACAGAGGATAACATTTTATTTAGAGTTCAACGGTCACACCGCTTAGCTAGTGACTGATCTAGACACTAACTATTAAGCTCGAAACTACATAGATGCACTCGCATTGGCGTCATATTCGTGGACTAACATTAAATTCCTCCCCACTGGTTCTTCCCAAAACTCAGACATATTTGTATTAACAGGGTAGGTAATAAGTTCACGAATGTTCATGGGTTGGATAACGTTTGGATTGGCTCCAAAGAGAAGATGAGCGAACTGTTCCTGTGCCTTCTCTGAGTTGTGACGTCCATCGAAGAAAAGATAAGATCTTTGATACTCACATAGCTTTGAGCGCACGTTAGGTCTACCGCAACCGAAGGCGTTGTGCGACCCTATACCGCAGCACGATACATTCGTAAAGGAGTAACCTAGTCAGTCACAACAAGTATTATCAAATACTAGTTCCAAATATCTTATATTAACTATTACTCGTGTGTATATTTTGTAACGGTAAATTACATAATACTTACGGAAATTCATGTTTCTTTGTGTCCTGCGAAGAATGACATTGTAGAAATCGAAAACTGTGAACTGGAAACCCGATCTGGCTCTCGCTAGATCGTTCAGCATCGGTCCGAGTCTAGCGTTGTGTTGTTTAGCCAAATCATTCAATTTCTCGTAACAGTCGTTTCCAGTGTTAAACTCCTGTCTCACGATAGGAAAGCAACCCAGTGCTGGTAACGTATATACGGCGAATTTACTAGCTCCCGACGAATACAACATCTGCAATATTCACATTAATTATAGTGTAACAAATATCATTAATATACTACTAACTAATTTTCTCATTACTTTAAAATTGAAAGTACTTACCTCGATATTGTTTCTTAGTCGGCTAATGACTGAAATGACAAAAGCTTGTTGAGCAGAACCATCGGCGGTAGGGTTGTTTTTCGTGAAGTTATAGTAATCTTCCATACCAATGGATATCATAAACAATGATTTCGTGATGTAATCTTCTTTCCAATTTGATATCATCTGATTAAATCTCCTCACTTGGTTATTCAGATTCAACTATAAAAAAAATTAAAACCATGCATTAAAGACATTTTTTTTGGACAAACATTACAGAATTTTGCTTATAATTATTTAACAAAAAATAATAACAATACTAAAAAATAAAAATGATGAGAGTACTAATCAATTATGAATAACAATAATTACTTCCTTTGTTCGCTGCATTATAAATATACATAAATAATTAAGGAAACTTACAGAGTCTCTGGCAGTCCCAAGTATGCTAGCAGAGTCTACAGCAAAGCTAGCTCCTCGTGAGACATTGGCGCCAGGTTCAAACGCCGGCGGTAAATCGTGTGGAATCCCCATGAATTTTGCTGTCATTTTAGTAAATAAATATATGGTTACTTGAAAACGAAACCAAAAATAAATCTAAGTTTTTTTCTTAATGTTTGAGAGTTCTGTCCCTATCTTTATTTCATTTTTTTTTCAAATGGAACATGTTCAACAAATATTTAAGAAAAGCATAATATAAACTAGGATCCTTAGTCCGTTGTATTTCAAGATTTCACACATTTATAAAATGCTCAATATCTTTGAATTGCTTGTTTAATTAAACTCGGTTTAAAATTTTTTACTTAAAACAATTAACTCACCGATAAAGTCAGGGACGATTCTGCCATCCGAAAACTTGCCACTGGGGTCATCTCGGGATTTACCGTAAGGCCAGAAGTTTTGAGGAAATCTTGTACCTGCGAGGAACATTCTGTTTCCGGCGTCGAAGTTGGAATCGCCGAACGTGAACAATGCCACCGCCGGAATATTTTGTCCGGCCACGGTGATCGGGTCGTGGAACAGAGTGAATACTAAAACTACCCCTAGAACATTCGCTAAACTGCAGTTGCATGCCATTTTAGTGAAATAGAGAGTAATAAGAAATGTTTGATAAGTTCCTCGGTGTACTACTATATATTTATATAGTAAAATATTTGAAACAAATATATTTTAAAAAAGTTTGTTACAGTTAATCGAACCTATTTGAATGACAAGTTTTATCGAAAGAGCCCTTTCAAGTGACAGCGTTGTGAACGTGGAAGTGTTCACCATCCAGTCTCACTTTTTTTACAGGTGTTGGAGCATTTTTAACTCGTTCAGTTATCATTCATTCTAAACTTCATTCTAAGCAATAAAAAATTTGGTATTTTTTATACTTTTTGATATAGTATATATTAAGAGCATCTCCAAAAAATACTCTATAACTTCAAATACGAAGTTTTTTGCTCTAAAAAAAAAACTTCAAAACTTCAAATTTGAAGTTCTGAGGAGTGAAACTTTATATTTGAAGTTTCACTTCTCAAAAATATTTTTATTTGTATTTTGGTCCCTACAATTACACATCACATTTATAATTCATAAATATTTTTTTTATTATTTTAATCCTTATAAAAATTATATCTCATAAATATTTTATCACATTTATAATTCATAAATATTTTCTTGTTTATTATTTTAATCCTTATAAAAATTATATCTCATAAATATTTTAAGTTTTGTTTACAAAATTTAAGTTTACACAAAATTAAATAAAACTTTAAAAGAAGATTTAAAATATTTAAAACTAGATTTAGATAATACATGAAGACATAACTATTACAAAAATTTAAATATTACAACAACACTAATAGTCATGTAAGTTTGATTCGGAACCTTCAAAATTTCCAAATATTGTCAAAATAAATTTGTGTAATTGAAGATGGTTGTTGTTGTTGTTGTTGTTGTTGTTGTTGATGATGTCTTTTCGTACAATTCTTTCTTGCTCCTATTGAATATATTCACGAGTATTAATATCATCGATAAAAGCTAGTATTTTAGCAATATTTTATGTTTCTCTTTTACTTTCTTGTTCTGATCTAATGTATTTAAAAGTATTAATATTTCCCGATTTAAACAATTTTTATCTCTAATCTACAAATTAAATATGAAGAGAGCTATTTTTACTTCGAAATGCACTAGTAGATCATATTAGCATTACGAAAATTACTTTGTGGAATAATATGATGTTTTGGTTGAAGTTTAATATTAATTAAGTTATTTTGTTTAAAATTTTATATTTTAATATAAAATTTTATTAATTAATATTTTTGTAATATGTTTATATATGTGCTAGTTATTTACAAAAATTTTATGAATTCAAATTAGTTATGAAAAATATAAAGACTATATTATAAAATACAAATAGTTTTGAAGTTAAGTTTGAAGTTTTGCTTTTGGAGAAGAACACATTTAAACTTCAAATATAGAGTTTTAGAAACTTCAAAATAGAGTTCTTTTTTGGAGATGCTCTAATTCAATCCGAGAATCGATAATTTAGATTCGGTTATAAACATGTTTTGAACAAAATTTTCAAAGTCAGCCTATTACAACACTAGCTTCGTCCGCTCACACACATTCCGCTAATCCGTCTTTCGAAATTCTTTGGAATTGATTACCGTTCTCAGCCATTGACTAAAATTTCGAAAAAATGAGGTTTTCCTCGTTACTTCGGATGTCGGGACTTCTCAAGTCGTCTCTAAATCTCGGAGGATTTCTTCTATGCTCAAATCATGCTGAATCACATCATCGCCTATTTTCAATTGTCCTTATTCTATTCAGGTATGGTCTTATTCATTCTGGAACCATTTTGTACCAACCAAGTTGCTTTGATCTAGTGGTATAGGAGCTCCAGCTGAAGTGTCCGCCCCTGGGTTCGAGCCTTGGCCACTGCGGAATTTACATGTGGGCTGCAGCATCTGAGACCGAAGACCGTTACACGGTGAGCCACATGGTGACGCCCTGGCAGCGTCCATGCTCACTTCGGTCTCTAGTCTAGACCACTTCGGTGGGGCCAGGATACTCGGTTAGCAAAAAAAAAAAAAAAACCATCTTGTACCTCTTCCTGTTTTCGAGAATGGTATTTGAAAATAGAATTTTTTGGTATCTGGTTTAACTTTTGCTATAACAAGTCAGCGTCAAATCTGAAAAAAGTGGGCTGTAATCCGGTGAGACTTGTAATTTTTAATTATTAATGAAAGGTGTTAAAAAAAACACTTTTTTTTTACAGCAAAAGCATTTACAGACTCATGTAGACTCTGTAAACCAAAGTGGTAACTCTGCATCCATGTGTACGATGAACGACGGTTGTATCCGAGCACTGCGTGCCAAGCGATCCGCCATTATATTTTCCGTCTTAGGAACATGAACGATTTCTGAGTTGGTGAAGCTTCTTCTCAAAAGTTTAATGTCCTCCAGGTAACTTCCAAATGCTGGCCATTCCTCTGGTTCTGAAACCATCTTCACTAGTTGAGAACAATCCGTTGCAAACGTGACCCGGGACTGTCTTAAGTTTTTCATACATTCCATTGCCCAAATTAAAACCTCCATCTCCGCATGAAGAGGTGAGAGACTTTCCCTTACATTCCTTGCCCCTAACAAACCCTCAAACCCTGGAAGGGTACTGAGCCAGCCTTGTCCTGAAAAAGAATCTTTATCTTTCCAAGAACCATCCGTGAAACATCATCTTCTTGTGGTCTCTAAGGTCGATCTGATCTGTACTTCAGGTGCCACCCTTGGATTATTGATATTCTGTACCTCAGCCCAAAGTGTTGACTCCAATTCTGCTAATTTGAGCGTCTCTCTCGGATCAATATCTATATTACTGAAAACTTTATTATTCTGACCCTTCCAGATGTACCATAGTATCCATGCAAACTGATGATCCTCCATTTTCGGGTTAACTCTCCAAAATAAGTGATCCATATTAGCGAATAAAGAACCAATAGGAAAAAGGTTTGGATTTGATGGAATCTTAGATAGTGCCCACACTTGCCGTGCCGGAGGACACTCGAAAAAAACATGATGTATTGATTCCTCCGGGTCTCCACACCGTTCACAAACTGTATCTCCTTGTATTCCTCTTGATTTTAAATTCTTTGTCACTGCTATACAACCTGTCAACAACTGCCATAAAAAATGCCGTAACTTTGGAGGGCACTTCACTTTCCAGCAGAATGCCTTGAGTGTATCCACATTGGGACCATAAAATTCTGGTGGTTTCTCCTTGTCCGGATAGATCCTTTCTACTTGATACCCTGATTGTACCGAGTATCTCCCATTCTTAGTGAAATGCCAACCATTTCTATCATCCATCTGATTTCTACTCAGAGAAATACTTTCAATCAATTTTGCATCGTTGGGCTCCACCAAAGTCCTAAGTGCCTGTAGATTCCAAGTGTGGGAATCCTGATGAATAAGGGAATCCAATGTAAGGTCCGGGTAACTGTTATGAAGGTTTTTGTTAGCTGGTCTCGGGCGAGTGGATGAGATCCAAGGATCATTCCATACTGAGATAGATGACCCTGCTCCCATACTGAGTTAAAAAACACTTTTCAAAAAAAAAAATCAACATGTTTGAAGTTATGTGTGTGTGTGTTTCTGTGTCTTTGGTTATTATTTTGAAAATGTAGTGCTTTATTATATTCACATACTTTGCAATTATATTTAGTTTATTTCAAAATAATTTTGCCTTGAGAAATCATAAAAGAGTTAAAAAGAAGAAAAGGTTGACAAATTCTGTTAAATGGTTTCATATTTTAAATTAAATTGGTTTAAGTATAGTATAATTGGATAAAAGAATAAAATAATATGTGGTCAGTTTTAAACACATCTTATATATTAAAACAGAAGTCACAACTTTGATTCATGTGATTTTTTAAAAAATAAACCCAATGGACATATTCTTAAAAAGTCATGTTACATTTAATCTATAATTTTATCATTTAAATTTTGGGCCTACAAGAAATTTTTATTGGGTTATCAATAGTTGGATTTAAACAATAGATGATCCATTGGATTTATAAGTAGTATAAATTAAATAGATATAATTCAATGTTGTAATACTATACCTCCATATTTAAATATTTGTCGGTGTTAACCTTTAAAATTATAAAGATTTTTTTTAAATAACAAAAATTATATTATCTAAAAATGATTAATCTTTACTACCTTAAACCAATGAAAATAAATTTTAAACTATATAGTTTATTTTAAAAATTAAACAAAAATTAAATGTTAATTATTTACTCGATAATATAAATCTATGAAGCGAAAAGTTTAATTTTTTAAAAACTTTCTAAATTTGTGAAATGTTACTATATCTTTGAATATGACAATAAAACAATATTTTACTAATCTTTATATATATAGTTACGATTTTAATAATGAAATAATAATCCGAAAATATATATATAGAAGAAAATACAAATACATGTGAAAGTTTGAAACAATCTATTTAAAGAAAAAAATATATCGTAAACTTATTATGTTTTAAAAATTGATAGACACATATATATTATAATATATACTAATTTAGAATTGAAAACAAAATATTTATATAAAATAAATGAAAACAAAAACCTGTGCGGTTGCGCGGATCGAGATCTAGTATATATTATTTTATAAATAATTTGTTGTAATCGATTTTCTACGGTTCAGCACTGTAATGACATGTGGTTAAAGGTTCCGTCCAAATGTCAACCATACGAAACAATAGCAACATGTGAAAACCGAGACATATAGTAGACATATATCAAGCTGTAAAATGTATAGGGTCTAGGTTCCCCTTCACACTCTAAGAGTATGATTAGAGTATGATTGGTAAGCAAAAGAGTAACTCAGAGTAATAAAAGTAGAGTAATTAAGTGGAAAAGTGACAGAGTAACTGAAAGCTAAAATGAGAGTAGTTGTTTTCTTCTTTAAAAATCAAGAAGGATAAAAGTAACATATTTACTCTAAAGAAATAGTAACCAGCGAGAATTTAATAAAAAATATTAAATCTTATTTCACCTGATCGGTACACGTTTGAGCTAAATTTAGAGTAATTGCTTTTTGGCTGGTGTTATGAAATAACTTATAATTTATAGTATCGAGAAATTTAAATAAGAGTAGAATTTAATACCCGTAGGAAGCAAATAACACTAGTATAAGGGAGAGAGTTTATTATAAGGAAGAAGAAGAAGATGTAATGATTCTTTGATTATAAACTCTTGTTCTTGTTTTTGGTGTACAAAAGAGTGAGATGAGTGATGGTATTTATAGTGAACAACAATACATAAAATAACAAAGATGGTGCTTAATTTGGTAAATGAGTGGGTGATCATAGTGTTTGATGAGTAGATGATCATAGTGCTTGAGTTGGTAAAGGGGTGGATGATCATAGTGTTTGAGTTTGGTAAATAAGTGGATGATCATTTCAATGCTTATCTTATAACACTCCCCCTTGATCATCCATCTTGTATTACGTGGTGCCTCGTTAAAAACCTAGTCATGGAAAACCCAATGGGAAAAACCGTAGTAAAAGTAAAAAGAGTACAACTACGTAAGCTCCCCCTCGAATGAGTAGTCATAGAACCTTTAGAACAATGATAGATTTTCATCTCTCAAATTGTAACATTCTCTTTGGGTGTCTATCTTTTGTATGTTCTTTGTTGCCTCGTTAAAACCTTGTCATGGAAAAACCCAATGGGATAAAAAAAAAACCATGATAAGGAAAAAGAGTACAACCACACTTACTATCATATTTCTTTCTCTGGAAACAATATCTTCAGGATATGCATTCCAATCAACTCTCTTCAGAGAATTAAGCTTAAGAGAATAAACTCTATTCATTTCTATTATGATATCTAGGGCCTTTAGACTTCTTGTCCATAATTCTCTTTTGACTTAGACAATAGTTTATTGGTCTATTTGGATTTCAAACCAAATTTCTTACATATAATCGTATAGAAATTCGTCTCGTACATACGAATTATTCATTTGTAACTATAGAAGTTACTATTATGATTTTCTTTCTTTTCATATGAAATTACATCTTTCAGTAATGAAAAAGATTAATAATTTTCTTAAATAACACTCTTACGTATGGTATTTCAGGACCAAACATATACGAGCGTCTTAAATAAAATACTTTAAGGATCTTTATGATAACATCTCAGTTTTAGATCTCCAGTTTAGAATACATAAAAACAATATAGTATTGTCAAGAGTTTTCTTCCAAAATATAATTTTTCTATAACTCTTCAGGAGTTTTGATTATATTCAAATCATGATTCTATTGATTTATAATCTCTTGATAAATACAAATGGATACATTTGTTAACCTTATAATATTTCATATATCCCATAAAATAGTTTGTTTCAATTCGATCGAATATGCAGAGTTCCCGGGAACATGATTTTGATATCATCAATCCTTCATGGATTATACTTTCAGGGATTAACATTTTTCAAGTGGATTGTTTTATTCAAGTTCTTCCTTTATTACCAGACTATAAGGAACTTGAAACTAGTTGCATCTACCATATGAAATTATGTCTCTTCACAATCAATTTCATATTGATCCTTCTTTGTGTGCAACGGTTCATTTACATCTCACTTGTTTTACACCTTTTAGTGTATGGACTACTGGTCCAAATACTTCTCTATTTCACAAGAAGTTTATATCTTTGTCTATTGCATCTTTCTGATTTGGCCAATCATTTCTTTGTGTACACTTTTCAATAGACTTTCTTTCATGATCCTCTTTCTCATTTATTATATCAACTGCTACTTTGCATGTATAATATCATCGACGTCAATTTTCTTATCGGTTCCATTTTGTTTCATACATGACATAACTTATTGAGATCTCTTCATTTGTCTCAGGTACCTGAATTTTCGTCAGTCATGTTTAATTTCTCTTCTGGAGATCATACAAAACTATATTGCCTCGTTTTGACCATTATCAATATATGCTCCTTTTCATTTACGAGGATTTATCTTGGGAACCAATCTGTCTACCACGCTGCAGGCGTGACTAGCAGTTTGATATTGTTCTTGTAGAACATTTATTCTTATTGGAGCATTTACAGCTGGTATATGTGACTTGATCACTATATTTATATGGGTCGTGTCTGGCAACTGCTTTAGTAAGTTTTGAAATGAATTATCTTTTGGACTTCTATTTCACATTGTGTTTAGCCCGAGGATCAATGATAATTCATTTCAACTTATTTTCTTTTCCAGCTGTTTATTTTCTCCCCCTTATGTTGGAAGTACTAACTCACTTTTAGAATTCATGTATAGCCTTACTTATATTTTTCGGGGATGGCTCTGGATTCTTAAGTGTCAATAGAGATTTATATCCAACATATATTTCCAACCTCATTTGAAAACACATCTTCATTTGAAGCTCTGTGGCGGAGCAACATCCAACATTCTTAGATGAAAATGATTGGTTTCTGATCCTATACCAATGATGGGGAGAACTAGTGAATATTTATTGGCTTGATGCGAACCAGTGTTGCTCAAAATGTTTAGCACTTATCTCAGTGAATGTGCTATAGTCGTTAAAGACTTTAAGAAGTGAATTCACCAATATTATAAAAATGCATAGTGGGTGATCAGTCCACTAACATCTTCGTTATTTATGCCAATATCTTATTTTGGCTGGTGAAAACCATATTACCCTTTTATCTTATGGGTAAGCAACATATGTCAAATCATTCGGAAGAATCTTCGGGTTCTTATATGACTATGCATATGACCTTTAAGTATATATTCGCATTATTAATGAACCAAAATGGTCTAACTGATTCATGCCAAATGTAAACTTCTAGTTTACTATACATTTATCTTCATTATACTAATCTTTGTGTAGTACAATATATAAGAGGCTGTAGATATTTTCTCTAAAATACTTATACTGCTTTGAGAATTATTTCTGATTGAAATGTATATATCATTTCGTTTGCTTATTGTCTCAACATAAGTGTCTCAAAATCTCATGGATTTACTTTGAGAAAAATTCATCAATCTTAGTTTTAGTGTAAACATAATCTTCTGGATGTTTGACTTATCAAAAAAAAGTGAGATTCTTTAACTCTTCCCCTCGAGATGATAATACTACAGGTTTATCAATCTCGAATGTATCTCATTTTCTTAATCAACAACATATCCTACATGGGTTATGTATTTTTCGTAGATCCTTTTAACTTTTGATACTTATAAAAATACAATACCTTAAGAACTTTAAATTGCATTCTTAAGAACTTTAAATTAAATTTTTATGTGCAGTAATACTATGTATACTTCTGGAGCATCATATATATCCTCTTTTTAAGCATTCTATAAGTTTTTACTACCTTGTATTGTACACACAATAAATTTTCTTTCATCTTCAGATGAATTCATAATTTCTTTTCTTTATTACCATGTTTATTTTCTCAACTTTAAGTGAGAGTATGAGTTCTATAAAGAAACTCTTTGGACCTTGACCTCATTTATGCTCACGTCTAAAACCACTATTTATGAGTTTTTTAAATGTCATATTCTCTTCAGGAGAATGAATCATAATCAACTAGACGTGATTTATCAATAGATATTTTTCAATATATATGCATCATAAAAAAATTTCTTGAAGAAATTTTACTTTTAAACTTAACATCCAACATAGTTGGCTTTATTTACAGACTTCAGGTCTTGTAATCTTTAAATGCAAAATACAAAATGAGCTTTAGGTAATCACTTCAGGTGATAATACCTTTTTTATATATATTATCTTCCAAAACTTATGGATCTTTTAGAGTCAAGCTTTAAACTTAAAATCCTCAATATAAATGGTAATAAAATCAAAATATTTCAAATATATATAAATATGTATTAACAAAGGTGTCTTATTATATCAGAAAATAAATAAAACTTTCATAGTAATTATTATATAGACTATATTATTACTCTCATGCTTTTTAACAAAGTTTAACCTATCAATCAATTTAATGAACAAATTTATATCACTGCCAACTTCATGCAAATTGATTTATCTAATCAAGTTTGTTAAACTTGTATATAAAGCATAAAAATACTTATCTTATAAACAGAAGTATATCGGCGATGAAAGTTTCAGCTGTTCACGTTTCTGAATTGGCTGATAACTTGTACATATCTTTCCGAGAGAATACACAATCCTGAAAACTTTAAATTTTGCTCATATAAACATGGCCATTACATTAGTAAATATCAACATATAATCCAAATTCTTTTATGATATTAGACCAAAGACTAATCGACTACAAAACTAACCGATTACAAATAATTTCTTTTATGATGTTAGACCATGAATCATAAAGTATGTTTCCTTAATACCATTAAACCATGAAGCATATTAAAGTATAATAAGCAAAATTTAATTCATCAAATAACTATTATTCTTACATATAGACAAGCGTTGATATATATATATATATATCATCGTCTAAAATGACTATATATATATATATATATTATTTTTTTTTTAGAATTTCTCAATTTTAAAATGAACCATTTATTATGAACTTCATAATTTAAAAACCGTTTACATTAATCATACAAGCAATAACAAGTAAATATAATGTAAACAAACATAAGGCGATGTTAATGCCAAAATATTCATCAGTGGTTCCTCCAACAAAAATAAAATACATAGCCAAAAAAATATAAATCGCACATAAAATTAAAGCTAAGCGACTCATCTTCATTGCGATTGAAAAACCGAAATATGGCGATTTGAAAATTTTGAGAGGAGATGAAATGTTTTGGATGAGTGAATTAAGTGAAGAATGAGTTGTATTTATAGATGAAAATACTGTTCATAGCCGTTTGAAAAAGAGAAAAATTTTGAAAATTTTTCTTTGTGACCGTTGGGGTTAAATCGAGTGCACTAAAAATCAGTCTGAAAATATCGTATTAAACGATCAATCAAATCTATTAAATTTCATAAAATTTTGATAAAAATAAAAATTATGGTGAATAAATATTTTTTGTTGTGATAATAAATTATGCGACGGCTCAGCTGGTCAAAGCAGAATAATAAATAAATTATACGGCGGCTCGGCCGACCAATTAGCAATAAACAAAATATAAGGTGGCTCAGCCGACCAGTTAACAACAAACAGAAAATAAAGGCGGCTCGGCCGTCCAGTTAACAACAAACAGCAAATAAAGGCGGCTCGGCCGTCCAGTTAACAATAAATAGAAAATAAAGGCGGCTCGGCCGTCCAGTTAACAACAAACAGAAAATAAAGGCGGTTCGGCCGTCCAGTTAACAATAAATAGAATATAAGACGACTCGGCCGACCAATAAATTAATTAAAATACTAATAAATAATATAGGCGGTATTCCGGCCATTATAACATAATATAAATAATAGTACATGCGGTATACCGACCATTATAGCAGAGTATATATGATACAATAAATTTTACCGAATTGCAGAACGATCGTGCTGATAACGTGTTATGAAATAACTTATAATTTATAGTATCGAGAAATTTAAATAAGAGTAGAATTTAATACCCGTAGGAAGCAAATAACACTAGTATAAGGGAGAGAGTTTATTATAAGGAAGAAGAAGAAGATGTAATGATTCTTTGATTATAAACTCTTGTTCTTGTTTTTGGTGTACAAAAGAGTGAGATGAGTGATGGTATTTATAGTGAACAACAATACATAAAATAACAAAGATGGTGCTTAATTTGGTAAATGAGTGGGTGATCATAGTGTTTGATGAGTAGATGATCATAGTGCTTGAGTTGGTAAAGGGGTGGATGATCATAGTGCTTGAGTTTGGTAAATAAGTGGATGATCATTTCAATGCTTATCTTATAACAGCTGGAATATTATCGCTATACACGGTATTCAATCAAAGCCTAAGAGTGTGATCGAATAGTATCTATAGAGTAAATAAATTAGAGTAAATGTTTTTTTCAGCTGAGTTACTCTATTTTCTACCAATCAGATAAAATTGTCTTTCAGCTCATTTACTCTAAAATGGTAGAAATATAGAGTAATATTTTTTCTACCCTAGACAAACTAAAAACTTTACTCCTAATTTCGCTCTTTAATTTTTTTCCTTTTCCACGTTTACTGTTCTACTTTATTGTGCTAATAAATACCAATCAAAGTCTAATTTTATTTCTCAACATCATCTAGTATTAGCCAAATATGAGTACAAGATTAAAATCTTAAGAGATTTAAACCCAACATACAACTAGTAAAATCTAGTATCATCTGAAAACAATTAAAAAAATTCTACACTACCTAGATTAAACTCAACACAGAATCATTATTTTCTGTTTTTTAAATACTTACAGTATTCTAACAAAATCTATTGTTTACTAATTTATTTCTTAGATTATACTTTACTAATTACCCCAAGTAAAAAAAATTCTAGATCCATCACCTCTAAACACTACAGACATCTTAGCGATATCACTACTAAAAAAAGTTAGGCATTCATGGCACAATAATATAGCTCGTTTTACTGAACTGTTATCGTGGATGAGTTTGAAATTTCCGAATTCTATAACCGCATTAGATAAATGCTATGAAAAAAAATTAGTAAGCGAGGCTTAAAATCAGGTTTTCTACCGCACATTTAGTAAAAATCACAAATTCTATAACCGCATTAGATAAATGCTACGAAAAAAAATTAGTAAGCGAGACTTAAAATCAGGTTTTCCACCGCACACTTAAACATTAGTAAAAATCACAAATGTTCATTCTCTCATCTCTTGTTTTCCCTCTCTCTTATCTCTCATTTCCCTCTCTCTCTCTCTTAGAACCCTAAGAGAAAATGAGTTTGATTCTACGTCTCCTAAACCTTAATTCGCTTCTCCCTCTAACTTTAACACAATTTCGATCGATCTAAAAATGTAAAAATTAATATTCAAAAAAAGAATCACAAAAAAATCCTCTTAAGCACCACAACCCTCTCTCTCGATTCACAAATAATCAACCAAGAGTCAAGCGTCTCTCTCTCAATCATGATGAATGCTTCGAGCAACATACAGAGATGGCATAATCCCTATCATCATTCGCATCATCTTTCTCAGATCCAGAGTCCGATTCAGATATCATCAACGAACTTGTTCATATCAACCTCCGAATCAGGTTTAATCCATCTCGACGACCATGGAATCTCCAAATTCATCATCTCCTCTCACACTCCACGACCTTACAAAACCGCGACCTCATCTCCGCTTCTTTCCTCGAGTTCTCTCAGTCCCAATCTTCGCTACGTCCGACGCAAACTAACTCTGTCTCCAAGAGCTTTGCCGCTGTTGATGGGGGTGGTCTCATCGTCAACCTATTTGCAGGCTGGCCTAGAAAAGGGAGATAACTGTGTTATGGTCTGTTTGTGTTGGAAAGTGACAACGATTCTCTCGCTCAGTTTCTACCAGGTAAGTGTCATTCTCTATCTGTTCCATCTTCTTTTCGTCTCTCTCGCTAGTCTCTGTCATCTCTCTTTCTTGGTGCATCTAGGATTGGATTTGTATTATGTCTCTAGATGCAATGACTTTTAGGTTTTGAACTTTTATGATTACCATGTAATTACTTGAATGCCCTAGTTCTCTATCCCTTTAGCTAAAGAAAGGACCTTTGGTAGGTTGAGAAAGGTGGGGAAGAGTAGCCACCGTATCTAACACCAACCTCCTGCACCTGCGACAAAGCTAGAGCAACGTCAACTTCCGTCTCTCGCGAAGTTCATCTGCCTAACGACGAAGCCCAGAGACGAGCCGTTTTGATTGGGCCGAGATGAAGCTCTGCGCCTGATGAGTTTCTCTGCCGCTTCTCAGATCCGTCTTCGCCGGTCTCTGTCTTCACCGGAATCACCAAAACCACCTCTCGTCGCCACCACCACCAGTGACCTCTCTCTCTATCTCTCTCTGGCACTCTCTCTTTCTCTGTGTTTTTAATTTGTTTTTTGTTGTTCAATAGAAGGTGATTTTTGTGTTCTTATTTTGTCCTTGTTGTTCAGTAGAACGTATTTTCGTCCTAATACGCCCATGTTCTTGTTTTGCTAGATTAATTCTAATTTCTCTAAGGCTCTCAATCTCTCATAATAAGGCTGGTTCATTGTATTCCAGATCAAACTCTTTTGTGTCCTTATGTTATAATGTTTTGATGACAAATGAAAAGAGCTCATATAATCTAATTGAATATATATGGTTCTAGTGAATAAATGCCAAGACGATTACTGGAAATTAAATGATGCAACAAATTTATAGATAATTTCATACTATCATATAATTATTATTAGAATTACACACTAGGAAATATATTATCCCAAAGACAGCAATTTCCAAACCACAAACACACATAATTCGATTTAATAAGATACCATAATCAGCCACAGGTAGATAAATTGGCTGTTTTCGTAGGTCTCACAAACCTTTAACCACACAAACACACCACGAGAGTGAGAGCATTAGTTACGCGGAATTAACTGCGTAGAAGTAGAGCTCATCGGTTCGGTTGTTGGTCGGACGTTTTCCCCCATGCATAAGGAGACCTTTCTTTCCATACACGGTGGCAGTCGTGTAACCGGGCCAACCGAGTTGACCCGGTTCAGCTCCTCCTCCAAACCTCTCCCACACCAGTGTCTCAGTGTCCAAAGCAAACCCTTCATCAGACAACGTCCCTGGTCCCAAATGTGCCTTTGGGTCCGGCCAGGTCTCTCCTCCAAATATCAGTATATATTTCCCCACAACCGCATGTCCAAACACGCTCCTCGCAGAAGGTTTGTCTCCTTTAGTCTCCACTTCGGTCCATTTTTGAGTAGCCGGGTCATAAAACTGCACTTGGTCGGACTCATAGTCATTTTTTCCATTAGGATCAGGAGAAGTTGCAAACCCGTAAACCACCCAAATCTTTCCTTGCACCACAACGAATCCAGCTCCTCCTCTTCTCTCGAACCTTGGGAACTGCTCACCAGGATCAGGAAGCTGAGACCATTTCCCATCAGCAATGTTATAGGCCTCGATGGTCCTGAACCTAAAGGGTGTCTTGTTGGTCCCTCCTTTGCTCACTCCACCGAATACATACACATGGTTTTCATCCGAAGCCATGGAGTGGTAAGTTCGAGCCTCGGGTCCTCCCTCTTGATCCAGAATGGTCAGTTTTGTCCATTCATTTGTCACCGTATCGTACGAATAAAAGTCATCGAACTTTTTATTCTCGTCGCGGCCTCCGAATAGATAGAGCTTAGTTCCCACGGACACCATGCGGGTGCCCAAGGCCTTGACGTCAGGGGCTACTCCCTTGGACGGAGAGATTGACCAAGTGTGAGTGTTGAAGTCAAAGACGTAAAGGTCTTTGTCGATGGAAATGTTGGGAGTTAACTCGCCACCAAACGAGTAGAGCTTGTCTCCGACCACGGCTATGCCATGTGAGCTTCTCGGTCCTGGTGTCTGTCCTCCTTTCTGCTCGACCTGTTAATCAGTATCAATGACCAAGATAAATCAAAACCATGTTGATGATATGTGACTATTAAAAAGGGATAAGTATGATCAGTCAATTAATTATGTATGAGATGGGTGGAGAACGAGGAAAGGGTATCGGTGTCGACGTAGCTTTACTAAAAGTCTATGTTTATCTCGTGGAAAATTATGTATACGAGAGAAATTAGGCTGACATTATAATATAATCCATGATTAATTAATTAGTTACCTTGATCCACTCGCCTTGCACACTCGGAGCCATAGCTGCACTATTCAGTTTTTGTGTATTTGTTTGCGTCTTTCATCTTCTTTCCCCGCTGTTCTATTTATAGGCTAAAAACCTACGTAAGATATTTCCAATTGTGTGGTGCTTGTGAATCGTTGTGAACTTATGCATGTGTATTTTTGTCAAAAAGAGAAGTGAAAATGTTGGCTATTTGTTCGTTTGAAAAATGCCATAGATAGCACTAAAATATCTTTTGTTCAAAAATTGGTACACAAATTTCATTTTCTAAAATAACACCAAATAAAAATTAAAAATCATTTTATTTACATCTTATATATTAAAATAGAAGTCATGACTTCTTTTATGTGTGATTTTTTAATTTGGACCATCACTTAGAAATCTTATTAAATGTATTTTATTAAGACTAATAATACATAGAATTTTTAAAATACTTTAATCATAATATCTTTTGATATCTTTTCATTTTAATTTAAAATTTTAACAAATCTGTTTTAAAAGATTTTTACAAGATCTTCATTTTCGAAATTATATTTAAATATTTATACTAATTTGGAAATTAGTTTGAAATATTATTATACATTAATATATTCAGTTATCGTTTATAAAATGAAAATAAAATATTCTATAACATTTTATCTATTATATAATCATAATCAATCATATTAAAAGAAAACTATTATATTGAGGTAAATATAGTAAAATTGTATTAAAATTAAAAATTTATAAATTTTATTATCGTAAGTATAAAATATTTATGTTCAAAAATAAAATCTAATACGTTGGTAAAATAGGTTAACCACTACAAGAAAACAGCGGTATTCTAACGGACATTCCGACGGAAAATGAAATCCTCGGAATATCCCGAGGAATTTCCGAGGAAATTCCGAGGAAACACAAAATTGGGTTTCCTCGGAATATACCGACGGAATTCCGAGGAAATATCAATCCGTCGGAATATTCCGAGGAAATTCCGAGGAAAAATGGGTTCCTCGGAAAAAACCGATGAATTCCGAGGAAATATTATAGCCGTTGGAGAGCCGTTGGGGGATTTTACAAAATTCCGAGGAAATTCCGACGAACTAGCCTTTTCCGTCGGAATTTCCTCGGTCTGTCGGCAGGATTTAAACTATAAATACAAGCACTCCTCTTCCTCTTCATTCACTCCATATCTTCATCCTCCCTCTTACTCTATTTACACACGAATTTGATTCATAAAAAATATGTCTTCTTCAAATTATTTTCGTTCTTGGATCGATCAACCTCATTTGGATCCGAACACGAGATTGCTTACGGAAGAATACCAACGAGGTATAACCGAATTCATGGGGTTAGTTCACCGACAACCGGAAGAAAAAACAGGTATGTTAAGATGTCATTGCTCTAATTGTAAAAATAGAAAGGTTATTAAAGAGTGGGATGTTTGGATTCATCTATATTTGAGTGGGTTTACACGAAGTTATAAAATTTGGTATCATCATGGGGAAACTGATTATGAACATGGTAGTACTAGCGAACCTCAGCCAGCGGTTAGATTAGAAGAACCAATTAGAACGGATGTAGATTATGGTGTAGGTACTGAGCAGATGGTAAATGATCATTTTAGAGGGGAAGATTTACCCAATGCAGAAGCTAGGAGATTTTATGATATGTTGGATGCTGGAAAGCAACCATTGTACGAAGGTTGCAGAGATGGTCATTCAGCTTTATCATCTGCTACAAGATTGATGGGCATTAAAACAGATTATAATTTGGCTGAAGACTGTGTGGATGCGATTGCTGATTTTGTAAAAGGTATTCTACCCGAGGATAATGTAGCTCCTGGTTCATACTACGAGGTTCAGAAACTCGTAGCTGGTCTTGGTTTATCGTATCAGGTAATAGATGTATGCAGCGACAACTGCATGATTTATTGGAGGGTGGATGAACAGCGGGTTACATGCAAATTTTGTGGAAAGCCTCGTTATAAAGAAACGAGTGGAAGAGTTCCAGTGCCATATAAAAGGATGTAGTATTTACCTTTGACGGAAAGGTTGCAGAGGTTGTATCTGTCTGAACGCACAGCGCAACAAATGAGATAGCATGCAGAGCACTCAACAGATGGTGAGATCAGACATCCTTCAGATGCAAAAGCGTGGAAGCATTTCCAATCAAAGTATCCCGACTTTGCGTATGAGAGAAGAAATGTCTACCTTGGATTATGTAATGATGGTTTCAGTCCGTTTGGCAAGAGTGGAAGACAGTATTCTCTATGGCCCGTCATTCTTACACCATACAACCTACCCCCAAACTTGTGCTTGCGACGAGAGTTTTTGTTTCTCTCGATTCTCGTTCCCGGACCAGAGCATCCTAAGAGATCACTTGATGTGTTTCTTCAGCCACTAATATATGAGTTGCAACAACTATGGGCTCAAGGTGCTGAAACATACGATGTTTCGTGTAAAGAAAACTTTCAAATGCGGGCAATACTAATGTGGACAATAAGTGATTTTCCAGCATATGGTATGTTGTCTGGATGGACAACGCATGGAAGGCTATCATGTCCATATTGTCAAGATAACACTGATGCTTTCCAACTAAAACACGGAAGGAAAACGTGTTGGTTTGACTGTCACAGGAGATTCCTACCACCTGATCATCCATATCGTAGGAGTAGGAATTTGTTTACGAAGAACAAGAGGGTGTTTGACAGTCCACTTCCGGAAATTTGTGGGAAAGATTTGAAGATACAACTAAGAGATTTTGGTGCAGAAAGGACGCCAGACGTCGGTGGACATGAGCGTTTTCCGGTAGATGCTGTTGGAGAACTACATAACTGGCACAAAAAAAATATTTTCTGGGATCTGCCATACTGGGAGGATCATCTGCTAAGGCATAATTTAGATGTCATGCATATTGAGAAGAACTTTTTTGACAATCTCATGAACACGATCCTTAATGTTCAAGGTAAAACAAAGGATAATTTGAAGTCAAGACTGGATTTAGTCGATATATGTGCTCGTTCAGAACTTCATGTTGATGAGAATGGTAGGGCTTCTTTTCCCATATACCGACTTGATGCAACGGGAAAAGATGCGTTCTTTGATTGGATTTCAAACGATGTGGAATTTCCAGACGGTTACGCATCAAATTTGCGTAACTGTATCGACAGAAAGGAAGGAAAGTTTACTGGCTTGAAAAGCCACGATTGCCATGTAATGATGCAGCGCCTCCTTCCGTTCGCCTTCAAGGAACTATTACCACGAAATGTTCATGAAGCAATTGCAGGGATAAGTGGTTTCTTCTGCGATTTATGCACGAGATCAGTGACTCTTGAAGGTATTGAAAATTTGAAGACTAACATAGCCGTGATTCAGTGCAACCTTGAGAAGATATTTCCTCCCTCATTTTTGATGTTATGGAGCATCTTGTTATTCACCTGGCAAGAGAATTGGAACTTGGTGGTCATGTGCAGTATAGATGGATGTATCTGTATGAGCGGTATATGTTCCATTTGAAGAAGATGGTGAAAAATTTAAGTAGGGTGGAAGGTTATATAGTCGCACAGATGATCAATGAAGAAACTTCAAACTTTGCCGAGTACTACTTTCCAGCAGAAGTTCAGACCAAAAACAGAAGACCTGCTCGGCATGATGATAGAGGCGAACGGGCAACATATCATGTTACGGTTCCAGACATTTTCACAGACGTTGGACGACTTAGCGGAAAACCAAAGGACCGTCGACTTACTGAGCAGGAGCGCAGTCATTTGCAAACATATTTGCTCACCAACTGCGAATACGTTCTACAATATGAGAGGTAAATAAATGAGCTTACAAATTTTTATTTTAACAAGTTGAAATTTAAATCTTAATTAATTACATTATTGTCATCATATACAGGATTTTCATGGCAGAAAAGCGGTTCGAGTATAGATACCCCACAGAGGACGAACTAGAAGAAATGAAGGAGAGAGAATTTACTGGATGGATGTTTACTTATGTGAGTGCTTTAAACAAATAAAAATATATTTTATCACATATTTATACTAATTCACATTTATTGATATAACATATATATATGTGCTATTAATAGGTGTCTGCTGGTTTGGCCAGAGGTGAAACATTTGACGATTGGATACGTGAGATGGTCGTTGGACCAAACTTTGTTGTGAAGTCATATCCGAGATTTTGTACTCGAGGATATGCATTCACAACTCAGAAGAGGAGACGTTCGAGTACGACTTATGATGCTGGCGTTTGTTCTGCATCAGGAGATGATGTATACTACGGACACATACATGAGATTTTGGAAATCAAGTATTTGGGCATGGTTGGATTGCGCTGTACTGTTTTCTATTGTGATTGGCACAACACTCCAGATCGAGGTGTGAGAACAGATGCATTTGGTGTTACATCAGTAAATTCGAAGCGAAAGCTGCAATATCAGGATTCCCCTTCGCCCCACAGCTCCAACCATACATCTCCCTCTGCTGCACCCGCTCCTGCTCCTCTCGCTCCAGCTGCTGCATCCGCTCCTGTTCCTCCGGGTCCTCCGGGAGTGATGCGTGTTGCAGAGTTGGTTCAACAGCCCGGTCGTGACCATCTTCCGTATCTCACTCCGTATCCACATGGACGGGGTCAAACATGGTAATTAAACATTTTTTTTCTTTAAATTTGGATTCATTATTAACCATTTATTCTTTTTATTTGGTTCAACCGATCCGGAAACGGGATCAGCGCATGGATCAACCGTATGATGTACTCGGCCCTCGACAGTGGACATCCGACTTTCACTCACTTCCCTACCGACAAGCAGGTTCTGTGGTTTCGTCAGTTTGCGGTAAGTATTCTAATTTTTTACCTATATTTTTAATCTTTAATATAAATTTTCTACTAATTGTGTTTTTTTTTCAGCAAGAGTTCAACTGGAATTCCGATGAGACGCTCTTTATCTTTCACCACTTCGTCCATAAAGTTATGGACAATTATGGGAAGCAGATCCACGAGTGGAAGAAGAAGTGGGAAATCAATAAGGTTCGATTTAATTTATTAAACAATTTTTTAATTTATTAAACTATTTTTTAATTTATTAAACTATTTTCTTTTTTTTTTTATTAAAAGGTCCCAAAGTCGATGAACGACACGGTCTGGAAGGAGTTGTGTGCGCATTGGGACAAGGAAGAGACGAAAAAAACTTCTTCCACCAACTCCACCAACCGCAGGAGCGACCGTAAAGGGAAGATCATCTACAAGCATAACTTGGGTGCTCAATCTATTGCCACTCTGGGAGATCGCATGGTAAGTTCAACCGCTTTTTCTTCAATTATTTGAGTTTCAGAATTTTAATTTATTGTGCATTTCTTCTAATTTCTAATGTTTCTTTAATTTATGTTTTTTTCAAGGCGAAAGAAAATGATGGCGAGCCGGTTGATGATCTCGCCCTAATGAGGAGGGCATATACCAACAAGAAGACCGTCCAGATTGATGACGGTCTTGTGAGGGACGTGGTCGACTTGGTCCAAACTCAGGTGGTAGACGAAGTGTCTCAGCTTCAAACCGAGGATGACGCTTCGACGGCTTCGACCAACTTGTCCCGGTTTCGAATCAACGAAATCGTTGAATCCGTAAGTTCTTTTTTTTTAAAGTTCAATTCATTTATTTCTTGGTTTAAATTTGTAAATTTGGCTATTTTCTATTCAGTCGGTTCCAAAGAATAAGAGACGTTTGGTCGGTTTGGGTCGTCGCAACCGGTCGGTTCATCCTTCTTCTGCACCACCGCCCTTTGTTGATCCAGAAGTACTTACGGCTCAGTTGAAGGACAAAGATGATCGTATATCTTTGTTGGAGACCCAGATGGCGGCTCAACAGGCGGGCTATGAGGCACAGAGGAGGCTGAACCAGCAAATGATGGAGATGATGCAGAGGATGTACCCGAACGAGGTGTTCCCGGACGTGCCAGACCCGTAGTTTTTTTTTTTTTTCCAAAAACTCGGAATGTTTGATTTTTATTTGTGAAACTTTGAATATTAATTAATATGATTTCAATTTTAATTTTAATTTCATATTTTCGAATTTAAATTTCAGAAATTTTATTTTTAAAAAAAAATTAATATTTTTTACATTCCGAGGAAATTAATTATATTTTTTACTCGATCGATCGATGCGTTTTTGGACATAAATCCATCGATCGATCTGTTTACAAAAAAACGTTCGGAATATACCGAGGGACCGGTTCCTCGGAATATACCGAGGAACTGTTCCCTCGGTATATACCGAGGGACATTTCCCTCGGTATATACCGAGGGACATTTCCCTCGGAATATTCCGAGGAACCGGTTCCTTGGAATATACCGAGGGACATGTTCCTCGGAATATTCCGAGGAATATGTCCGTCGGTATATTCCTATCGATCGATGTATATATGTCCAAAAACGCATCGATCGATGAACGTCCGAGGAAATATCCCGACGAAGTTCTCCCTCGGTATATTCCGAGGACATTTCCGACAAACTAGTGATCCTCGGAATTTCCTCGGAAGTTTGTTACCTCGGAATTCCGTCGGAAAATTCCGAGGGATTTCTGAGGTAAGAAGAAATTCCGAGGAATTATTTCCGACGACTTGTTTCGTCGGTATGTCGTCAGAATAACGATATTCCGACGAAATTCCGACGATTTTTTCCCTCAGAATCCTTGTTGTTTTCTTGTAGTGAACGTTAGCAAACTATATAATATATGTATAAAAATTAACATGTATTTCTTTAAAGCTAATAATATAAAATCTTTGTAACTACTTTAATCATAATATATTTTCATTTTAAATATAATACAATATATATTATATTTTCATTTATATATTATATTTTAAAATTCTAATAAATCTGTGTAAAAATATTTTAACAATAACTTAATGTATTTTAAGTTATCATTTATAAAATGAAAAATAAATAAATTATATCCTACTTTATCTACTTTATAGTCATTATCATGTTAAAATACAATTATTATACTTAAATAAATATGATAAAAGTATATTGAATTGATAAATTTATAAATTTTATTTTCATAAATATAAACTGTTTATTTTAAATATATAATATGATGATAGAACAGCTTAAAATTAGCAAATTATATAATACATGTCTAAAAATTAACACATCTTAGACTTTTGTATATGCAATAATATATTATCTAAAATGAATAAGCATAAAAAATATTGGTAAAAAGAAATTCAGCTTTGAAAAAACGGGTCAGAATTTAGCATAAATTAAATACAAAATAATTTTCAAATATGTTTTTTCATAAATATATTAATTTCCTTAATAACTAAATGCAAATACAATAAGATAAAGATATAATAAGAATTGACAAATACATACAGTTTTAAACAATTGATTAATTATAACATGTAAATTATAAAATTATTGTATTTGAAATAGTTATATAAATTTTTAAGTATACGGTTAATGTTAAAAATATATACACTTATGTTCTAAAACAATAATATATATAAAAAAGTGAAAACAAACATCCGCGCGGTTGCGCGGTCAAAATCTAGTTTGAGTTTAATTTTAGTGAGTAGAGTTTAGTATTCAAAGGATGGAGGTGGCATTACGGTTTAAGAGTTTTTTTTTTTGGTAAAAATTACGGTTTAAGAGTTATAATTAATAATTTAACTTTTTTTGTCAAATAAGGTGTTGAAAATAAATCAGGAAATGCAATCGTGTTTCTTTTATGACCGACCAAGCATTGGAGAGCAGTTGGACAGCATGGATGGTGCTCAAAGATGTCTTTGGTTATTGTACCTATCACCATGAAAACATGACTAGAATAACGTGATTTTTATTGAGTTGTAGAACATATCTTTTAGTTTTTAGAAATAATTATTTTTCCAAAATACTACAAATATGAAAACAAAAACACAATTTCAAGAAGAGTACATAGAAAAATTCTTAGTAAGTCAATAACGTTTGTAGTTTTTTTTTTTTTGATAAAAAATAACGTTTGTAGTTGTAGGAAGACTTCTATAAATTTCAAGTTAAGTTTCTGTGATATCTTCTTAACTTTTTCTAAATGTTGTGAATATTTTGCAAAAGGGAGAATACAAAACTGGTTTCGCTACGAATTTTTTTTCAGTGATTCAAAATTAATAAAAAACATATCTGATTAAATGAAATTAAATATTTACTATTTCAAATCCTAACTTATGCGTCTCCTTTTATATATATGTGAAAATGTATACCAAATAACATTTTTCAAAATAAACCAGTTATAAACATAAAGTATTTTTCTATTTTAGGTGTTTGCACAAAGTAATTATCAATAGACCTAAAATAAATATAGATTAAATATAAACAACCACAAAGAGAAAATGTATTGTTTTTGTTTGGATCTACCTTTGGATAAGAGAATCTTCAACTTAACTTTATTTTTTATATGGAGTTTGGAGTAAGAAATATTTCAACTTTATTTCATTTTCTATTTAATGCTCTTTGTCGAGACATTTTCTATTTAACTATATAAAAACCAAAATAATTCTATAAATATAATAATAATTGTTTTCATTGTTTCATTTTTTATTTTAAAATGGAACAGAATTGTAGTTAAACTCAACTCATATAGTTACTCCAATTTGAAGTAAAAATGAAGTACATTCGAGATGCTATAATTAATAGATGTTTTACGTTTTATATATTGACAGACGTCGATCGACAAAAAAAAAAATATATTGACAGACAATAATGCCGCTCATATGTTAGCACAAAAAGTCACACCCAATCGTCTTTTTATTAATTTTTCTTATTATTCTTTTTTTGTCATGAATTGTTCTTATTATCCTTTCATGGTTAAATTATACTTTGTATATAAACCATTTCATTCGAGTTAATGGAATTCTATGCTTATCATAATATATATATATATATATATATATAAAGACATTTAATTCAGTGGTTCAATATATAAAGACATGTAATTCAGTGGTTCAATGGAATTCTATGCTTATCATATATATATACATTCAATAAATTAAAATAAGAATATAACCGATTAACCAAAAATATAAATGAAAATATTAGCCATTATAATGTTATGGCTAAACTATTGTCTGTAGTTTATATGTTAAACATATAAATGTTCCCAATTTCTTTTTAAATTTTGTATTCTTTTTCTCTCTCACTAAATTTTGTCAAATTTCATGTGCACTGTCTTCTTCTCTATCTTGCCCCTAGACAAATTATATAATTTTACGTGGTCTAGATTATCATGTCTCAACGCTGATCTCCCCAGTCGCCGATTGTTTTGTTCCTATTTTTCGATTCGAGGTGAACCTCAAAACATCAATAATACGCGGGTCTTTAACTTTGAAATTCTCCACCAGTATAATTTGAACATTGAATTCTATACTATTTCAACCTATATACAATCTATTTTGATATTAAAAGAATATCCCCTATATATTTGTGAAACATTACAACTTATTTTTGTAGCCACGTGTCATCACTAGAATGATTCTTAGAATTATTAGAGAAATATGTTGGTTCATCTAATTATACAATAAGCTTTTTATTAAACTAATCATAAATTCATTACTAATGTCATTTATTATTTCTTTAAATAAAGATTACAGAATTGTCTAATGTGACTAAAGTATATATGACAATTAATGATTTTGAATAATAAAGATCTTATAAAAAATAATGTATCTTCTATCAAATTTGTTTAATTTTAAACTATTAAAATAATTTAAAAAAATCACAATAACCATATTATAAAAATTTATATTTTTCTTTATATGTTATATTTTGAATTTTAAAAAACGACTATAAATTACTAAAACTGTTAAAAGTCTCACATTCAAATTTTGCGATCCATGGTTTAAAATTTTTGTTATGACAAAATACAAATGATTACAAAATCATATAAATAAAAGTTTAATTTAATTAATCATTAAATATTTTAATTTCAATTGGATATTCAATTTTTTTTGTATCTGCATCTGCGGTATAATTATAAATTCGACTGATACCCTAAAAATCAGAATATATCATCCATGTTCATCCCTATATATGTAAACTATGATCGGTCCGCCCTACGGACGGAAAGTTATTATAAAAATTATTTTACATGAATTTATATTAACTTATGAAACATTTAAAATTATTATGTATTAAAAATAATATTATAAACAAAAAATAATGGAAATAATTCTGAGATCATATTGTTATTGTTAATAAATATTTTTGATTTGAATTAAAATGAGAACAACTTTCATTATTCTCTATCGTTAAATAATACAATATTAACAAAAATAATTAAGAAAATGTAATAATAGAAATATTCTTATTATTTCTATTTCAATTTGATATAGTAAAAATATAAAGTTTATACAAATAATACTATATTTATTTTAAGAAGCTTCAAATTTTTAAAAACATTAACATAAATTTTTTTTCTAAAGAACCTACAGTCCAGTAAGTAAAGAGCTTTTGTATTGTTTGTATTGTTGTCAGTTTGTCACCATATAAATCCGGCTAATCTGTAATAAAACACACAAATCATTATACAGAAAAGATAATGAAATCAAATTCATGCTCCCTAGAAGTTAACAAAATGTACCTGCCAACCAGCTTCTATGCTGTTAAGATACTTTCTGAATAATTCATTGAGAAGTCATATCTGCGAGAAGGTGAACTCGTACTGCTGCTGTATCTTTGGCTCCCACACTTTTGTAGTTACTTTAGTTCCATAGTATTTATTTTTCCCCTTCCACATAAGATATAGCATTCTACAGTTCCAAAAACCAAAACAAATAACACATCTCAGATTAAGAAACCAGAAAAAAAAACTTTTAACTCTTCTGATGACCACTCTGGTTCATGAGAACATGTTCCTCAGATTTAGGAAACGGGAAACTTTTATACTTTTTCATGCCATATTTTTTGTTTGAACTTTCTGTCAAGACAACATCTTCCTCTGTCATGGTTCCTTCAGCATATTTACCATATCGATGACATAACTGAGGGATATGTATGTCCTTCTATTTTTGACTTCGTAAAGACACTTTGTTGTTGTCAAAGAGTCCCTCATTAGGATACAATTTTTCAATTTTTTTTTGAGATTATACAACCTTCATCGTAAAGACATTTTATTTCAATACTAAGATATGTTTTAAAAACAAAATATCTTTGAATCAATAAAAAGCATGTCAATTTCCCAGAAACTGAGCAACCTCACCTCAAAGGTGGAAGAACAACTCATAATTCAGATCAGCAAGTCGAACAGAGGAGTTAACTATTATAATGAGAAAATATCGAATGCTATTGGATTTGTGAGGATGATTTTCAAGAGACGAAGCTTTACCTTTTTATAGGTGGAGATTCATTGCTAGGAAAAAATGATAAAGCGAGATACAATGAATGAGAAATCATGGAAGCATTTATGAAGGTTGTTACGTAACGCTTCGGAAGACTACAACAGAAGAGGAAAAGACGCAATTAAAGCTTGGCACAGAGGTTTTTCACGTCGATTTGATTCACTCAATTCATCATATCTCCTCCATAGCTGGTTTAGATCGAAGAGGACACGAGCCTTAATATTTGGTCACGCCATCGGGGAAGACAACCTCTCTCCGTTGGGCCAATTAAATGTTTAGAAGCCCATTAACATGTGAACAAACGAAACATAACTCGATTAAATGAAACACATAGTTTTACTTATCTGAACACGTGTCAGCTCCAGAACGCATGACTTTCTGACGTGGCAGGTGCCAGCATAGGAGAGAAGCAAATATATTTATATATAGATAGATGATAGCATTATAACGGTTTGGATAATTCATATGATTAGGAAAATTAAACTTCAACAAATATATAAATATATATCAAATAAACCTTAATCACGAATTAGGAAAAAATGTCTTTGCTGCTTGTTGGAAACTTTTGCTGGTTATATTATTGAAAAGTTGCTTTACCTTAGGGAATGTGGTCGGCACAAATAATTCCCTGTTTAGGTATCATAATCACTCTAGGGAATGTGGACGGCACAAACCTGTCAGACAGTCGCTGTCTTATAAAGACTGAAGAGCAACGTGAATGTCGTTTACGAATAATCCATCGTGCACGTTTTGACACGTACGTCAGCGGTCTCCTTTCAACAGGTCCCCCCTGTTTAGGTATCATAAATTCATAATCATTCATCTTTTATCGTTTTTGCTCCCATCAACTAATAATTGAGTCGATATTGTTTATTTTTGTCAAAGAGAATTCGATATTGTTTAAAAAGAGAGTTTTTAAACAGTATAACTTTATATCAAGATAATTTCTTTCAAAATCGTCAAAAAGTTATGGATACCGTTAGGAATATGATGAATGACTTGAATCACGTTAGTGATTTAACACAACTAAACGAGCAGAAAAAAAAAATATTTTGCGTTCGTAGAAACTGCAGTCTAAAAATTAATAGAGAATTCTAGAGGTAATAGTAGAACATGCTATAATTATACACTGACAGTAGGGAAATTAGTAGAATTGCAAAAGAAAAACAAATGGTGCAAAAACACAAGATATTTTGATAAACTTGTTCATTGCATAAAATGTCGATATAACACACAAATAACGAAATTCTTGGAAGATAATGGTGGCCACGCGTTTCTAGAACACTTAAAGTTGTGCTTATCGTAGAGTTCCTTCTTAGTGGTCCTTGTGAAATCTACTTGCAAACAGACGAGGTAAGTGATTAGAGGCTTATTGAATCAAGAATTTGAAAAAATTAAAGTTTTGAGTAAATCCAAGAAGATCTAAGATTTAAGTAAGTTTTAAGTGTTTTGAAGAAATTGCAGAGTTTTAAAAAAAAAATATTTTCAAATTTAAATATTTATTTAAAATGATATCTTATTTTTAAAATTACTATAATTTATATTTTATTGTTGTATGAAATATATATAATAGATAAAGTTTAAAATTCAATTTTTAATCAAAAAGTTTGATTTTCTTTTCAAAATGTGAAGTAAATTTTTTTTTTTTTTTAAGATTCAAATAGCATCATAGGAGTTAGTATTTCGATTCACTGTTTTTTCACTATAAAATACAATCTAAACCCCACCAAATCCCATTTGATAGATTTTATTGACAACATATGTATTTTCCAATAAACTGAAATTTGAGAGAACTTTTCGATTCCCATGTGAGTTTATAAGGTAATGAATCTGGTTAGTTGAACGTCTAGTTGCAACCATCCGGTGAAAGAAAGATGTATCTAGGTCTCCAACATTCAGCCAGAGCACTCTAGAGTGTTGTTGTAAGAAATTTTCCTCAGCTATAGCCAGGGTAATCCATTTCCTATGAGCTTCCTTTTCAAGTTGAGCCAGCTGCGAACTCAGGTTATGCATCATATTTATCTAACTATCAACCAGCAGATTATGGGCTTCTTTGACTCGAGCTTCCAAGTCTGAGTACTGCTCACGATTTATGTCTCTGATTTCGTTCTTGAAGAGTTTTAACTTCCTTGAAAGTGAATACATTTCAAAACCTTGAACTGATGATTCATGCCAGTTAATAGCAACTCTGGTGAGAAAATCCTGGTGAGCAGAGAAAGTGTGAGATCATGAAGTGCTTTTTTGTCTTGGCTCTTTATCCAAAGATAATGCAGCTAGGATCGTGATCTGAGAAGATGGGTTCTCCAAAGTGGGCATAAGCCATAGGAAATTTGATTTGCCAATGATTATCGATGAGGATTATATCAAGCTTCTCCGCTATAGGTTAGTATTCTTGATTATTCCACCAAGTAAATGCATTGCTATAAATGGCCTATCGAACAAGCCTGCATAATTAACACAGTCCCTAAAATTTGATATACCCCGAGAGATTCTCATAGAACCTGTTGAACTCTCTTGAGGGCTTAAGATCTGGTTAAAGTCTCCCAAAGCAGCTCAAGGCTTTCCACATAACATAGAATCTTGAGTAAAGATCCTCAACTCATCCCATAACAGCCGCCTACGGTATTTACAATTATAACCATAAATAAAGGAAACAAAAACCGGAAAAGCTGATGGTATATACCGATGAGACTTATGGAGTGTGACTCTAGTATCTATAATACTTCCAAAATACGGCTTGGACTGCCGTAGCCATTTTTGCAGATTATTGTGCTTGAGCTTGCTATTGATTCTTCTTACATTCTAGAAAAAGAGTCCATTAACATATCAAGATTTTATATATTTGCTGGGGTGATTCCCCGAGAACCTCCTTTTCATTCCATCGCATCTTTTTTCTACTGCTTTTCGAGACCTTTGTGGAAATCATGGGGAAATTTGAAATATATTGTGAAAGCGTAATTTTATTGATACAAGAAGATGTGTATATATACAGCATGAGAAGTTCCTAATCCATCTAGGTAACGATTACATATTTATCTAATCCCATAAAGATATGAAAACATATTAGCATGTTTATCTCTTTACTCCCCCTCAAGTTGGCAATGAGGTATTGCGAATTCCCAACTTGAACATCAAGTACTGAAATGTTGGTGTAGGAAGAGCTTTTGTAAGAAGATCAGCCGGTTGTTCCTTCGTAGATATGTGCTCCAGCGATAGAAGTTTGGCTTTAACTGCATCCCGAGTTGTATGACAGTCATTCTCAACATGCTTAGTGCGCTCATGGAAGACATGATTTGTATCTATGTGGATAGCCAACTTGCTTTCACAATGCATTTGTATCGGCACATTCTGCGCGAAGCCAAGCATTCCCAGTAGACGCTTGAGCTACTTTAATTCGCAAGTCGTGTCAGCCATGGCCTTATATTCGGCTTCAGCCGAAGATCGAGAGACTGTCCTCTGTTTCTTTGTCTTCCAGAATACAAGGGAATCTCCAAGAAAAAACAACATATGCGCTAAGCGAACGGCAAGTGGCAGGGCATGAAGACCAATCCGCATCACAGTAGGCATTTATCTGCATATTACACTTAGACTGCAACATAATACCTTGATCAGACGTCCCTTTTAGATAGCGAACCACACGTAGAGCTGCTAGCCAATGTTCTTCAAGTGGTTTTTGCATGAACTGAGACAATATACGGATAATGTAGCTTAAGTCTGGCCGGGTGAAGGTAAGATATATAAGACGACCGATCAGCCGCCTATACTTGCTAGGATCAGTCAGTAACGTATGAGAGTTAGTCTTATCAGCCATGACAAGCTTGCGATTCAGTTCAGTAGGCGTGGGAGATGGTTTAGCGCCCAACAAACTACACTCAGTGATGATATCCAACGCATACTTGTGTTGTGAGACAAAGATACCATCTGGACCACGAGCAACTTCTAACCCAAGGAAGTATTTTAGTTTCCCAAGATCTTTCATTTTAAAGCTTGTATGGAGATATAATTTAAACCGTTGAATGATGGAGATGTCATTCCCAGCGATAATAAAGTCGTCAACATAGACTAAGATATGAAGACATATATTCTTCTTGTCGTTGAAATATGTGAAGAGAGAGTAATCTTCCTGACTTTGCACAAACCAGAATGCCAAAAGCGCCTTGCTCAGTTTAGCAAACCAACAACGAGGAGCTTGTTTAAGGCCATATAAAGATTTCCAAAGACGACAAACTTGATTAGAGGCTTATTGAATCAAGAATTTGAAAAAATTAAAGTTTTGAGTAAATCCAAGAAGATCTGAGATTTAAGTAAGTTTTAAGTGTTTTGAAGAAATTGCAGAGTTTTAAAAAAAAACTTTTAAAATTTAAATATTTATTTAAAATGATATCTTATTTTTAAAATTACTATAATTTATATTTTATTGTTTTATGAAATATATATAATAGATAAAGTTTAAAATTCAATTTTTAATCAAAAAGTTTGATTTTCTTTTCAAAATGTGAAGTAAAAATTTTTTTTTTTTTTTAAGATTCAAATAGCATCATAGGAGCTAGTATTTCGATTCATTGTTTTTTCACTATAAAATACTATCTAAACCCCACCAAATCCCATTTGATAGATTTTAATGACAACATATGTATTTTCCAATAAACTGAAATTTGAGAGAACTTTTCGATTCCCATGTGAGTCTATAAGGTAATGAATCTGGTTAGTTGAACGTCTAGTTGCAACCATCCGGTGAAAGAAAGATGTATCTAGGTCTCCAACATTCAGCCAGAGCACTCTAGAGTGTTGTTGTAAGAAATTTTCCTCAGCTATAGCCAGGGTAATCCATTTCCTATGAGCTTCCTTTTCAAGTTGAGCCAGCTGCAACTCAGGTTATGCATCATATTTATCTAACTATCAACCAGAAGATTATGGGCTTCTTTGACTCGAGCTTCCAAGTCTGAGTACTGCTCACGATTTATGTCTCTGATTTCGTTCTGGAGGAGTTTTAACTTCCTTGAAAGTGAATACATTTCAAAACCTTGAACTGATGATTCATGCCAGTTAATAGCAACTCTGGTGAGAAAATCCTGGTGAGCAAGCAGAAAGTGTGAGATCATGAAGTGCTTTTTTGTCTTGGCTCTTTACCCAAAGATAATGCAGCTAGGATCGTGATCTGAGAAGATGGGTTCTCCAAAGTGGGCATAAGCCATAGGAAATTTGATTTGCCAATGATTATCGATGAGGATTATATCAAGCTTCTCCGCTATAGGTTAGTATTCTTGATTATTCCACCAAGTAAATGCATTGCTATAAATGGCCTATCGAACAAGCCTGCATAATTAACACAGTCCCTAAAATTTGATATACCCCGAGAGATTCTCATAGAACCTGTTGAACTCTCTTGAGGGCTTAAGATCTGGTTAAAGTCTCCCAAAGCAGCTCAAGGCTTTCCACATAACATAGAATCTTGAGTAAAGATCCTCAACTCATCCCATAACAGCCGCCTACGGTATTTACAATTATAACCATAAATAAAGGAAACAAAAACCGGAAAAGCTGATGGTATATACCGATGAGACTTATGGAGTGTGACTCTAGTATCTATAATACTTCCAAAATACGGCTTGGACTGCCGTAGCCATTTTTGCAGATTATTGTGCTTGAGCTTGCTATTGATTCTTCTTACATTCTAGAAAAAGAGTCCATTAACATATCAAGATTTTATATATTTGCTGGGGTGATTCCCCGAGAACCTCCTTTTCATTCCATCGCATCTTTTTTCTACTGCTTTTCGAGACCTTTGTGGAAATCATGGGGAAATTTGAAATATATTGTGAAAGCGTAATTTTATTGATACAAGAAGATGTGTATATATACAGCATGAGAAGTTCCTAATCCATCTAGGTAACGATTACATATTTATCTAATCCCATAAAGATATGAAAACATATTAGCATGTTTATCTCTTTACTCCCCCTCAAGTTGGCAATGAGGTATTGCGAATTCCCAACTTGAACATCAAGTACTGAAATGTTGGTGTAGGAAGAGCTTTTGTAAGAAGATCAGCCGGTTGTTCCTTCGTAGATATGTGCTCCAGCGATAGAAGTTTGGCTTTAACTGCATCCCGAGTTGTATGACAGTCATTCTCAACATGCTTAGTGCGCTCATGGAAGACATGATTTGTATCTATGTGGATAGCCAACTTGCTTTCACAATGCATTTGTATCGGCACATTCTGCGCGAAGCCAAGCATTCCCAGTAGACGCTTGAGCTACTTTAATTCGCAAGTCGTGTCAGCCATGGCCTTATATTCGGCTTCAGCCGAAGATCGAGAGACTGTCCTCTGTTTCTTTGTCTTCCAGAATACAAGGGAATCTCCAAGAAAAAACAACATATGCGCTAAGCGAACGGCAAGTGGCAGGGCATGAAGACCAATCCGCATCACAGTAGGCATTTATCTGCATATTACACTTAGACTGCAACATAATACCTTGATCAGACGTCCCTTTTAGATAGCGAACCACACGTAGAGCTGCTAGCCAATGTTCTTCAAGTGGTTTTTGCATGAACTGAGACAATATACGGATAATGTAGCTTAAGTCTGGCCGGGTGAAGGTAAGATATATAAGACGACCGATCAGCCGCCTATACTTGCTAGGATCAGTCAGTAACGTATGAGAGTTAGTCTTATCAGCCATGACAAGCTTGCGATTCAGTTCAGTAGGCGTGGGAGATGGTTTAGCGCCCAACAAACTACACTCAGTGATGATATCCAACGCATACTTGTGTTGTGAGACAAAGATACCATCTGGACCACGAGCAACTTCTAACCCAAGGAAGTATTTTAGTTTCCCAAGATCTTTCATTTTAAAGCTTGTATGGAGATATAATTTAAACCGTTGAATGATGGAGATGTCATTCCCAGCGATAATAAAGTCGTCAACATAGACTAAGATATGAAGACATATATTCTTCTTGTCGTTGAAATATGTGAAGAGAGAGTAATCTTCCTGACTTTGCACAAACCCGAATGCCAAAAGCGCCTTGCTCAGTTTAGCAAACCAACAACGAGGAGCTTGTTTAAGGCCATATAAAGATTTCCAAAGACGACAAACTTGATTAGAGGCTTATTGAATCAAGAATTTGAAAAAATTAAAGTTTTGAGTAAATCCAAGAAGATCTGAGATTTAAGTAAGTTTTAAGTGTTTTGAAGAAATTGCAGAGTTTTAAAAAAAAACTTTTAAAATTTAAATATTTATTTAAAATGATATCTTATTTTTAAAATTACTATAATTTATATTTTATTGTTTTATGAAATATATATAATAGATAAAGTTTAAAATTCAATTTTTAATCAAAAAGTTTGATTTTCTTTTCAAAATGTGAAGTAAAAATTTTTTTTTTTTTTTAAGATTCAAATAGCATCATAGGAGCTAGTATTTCGATTCATTGTTTTTTCACTATAAAATACTATCTAAACCCCACCAAATCCCATTTGATAGATTTTAATGACAACATATGTATTTTCCAATAAACTGAAATTTGAGAGAACTTTTCGATTCCCATGTGAGTCTATAAGGTAATGAATCTGGTTAGTTGAACGTCTAGTTGCAACCATCCGGTGAAAGAAAGATGTATCTAGGTCTCCAACATTCAGCCAGAGCACTCTAGAGTGTTGTTGTAAGAAATTTTCCTCAGCTATAGCCAGGGTAATCCATTTCCTATGAGCTTCCTTTTCAAGTTGAGCCAGCTGCAACTCAGGTTATGCATCATATTTATCTAACTATCAACCAGAAGATTATGGGCTTCTTTGACTCGAGCTTCCAAGTCTGAGTACTGCTCACGATTTATGTCTCTGATTTCGTTCTGGAGGAGTTTTAACTTCCTTGAAAGTGAATACATTTCAAAACCTTGAACTGATGATTCATGCCAGTTAATAGCAACTCTGGTGAGAAAATCCTGGTGAGCAAGCAGAAAGTGTGAGATCATGAAGTGCTTTTTTGTCTTGGCTCTTTACCCAAAGATAATGCAGCTAGGATCGTGATCTGAGAAGATGGGTTCTCCAAAGTGGGCATAAGCCATAGGAAATTTGATTTGCCAATGATTATCGATGAGGATTATATCAAGCTTCTTCGCTATAGGTGAGTATTCTTGATTATTCCACCAGGTAAATGCATTGCTATAAATGGCCTATCGAACAAGCCTGCATAATTAACACAGTCCCTAAAATTTGATATACCCCGAGAGATTCTTCTCATAGAACCTGTTGAACTCTCTTGAGGGCTTAAGATCTGGTTAAAGTCTCCCAAAGCAGCTCAAGGCTTTCCACATAACATAGAATCTTGAGTAAAGATCCTCAACTCATCCCATAACAGCCGCCTACGGTATTTACAATTATAACCATAAATAAAGGAAACAAAAACCTCTGTAGTGGATTGAGTCAACTCAATCTGGAAAGTGATCATCTGGGCAGATTCATCCCAACTCAGCGAACTCATAATTAACAAAAAAAGTTCTAGCCCGGAAAAGCTGATGGTATATACCGATGAGACTTATGGAGTGTGACTCTAGTATCTATAATACTTCCAAAATACGGCTTGGACTGCCGTAGCCATTTTTGCAGATTATTGTGCTTGAGCTTTCTTTTGATTCTTCTTACATTCTAGAAAAAAAGTCCATTAACATATCAAGATTTTATATATTTGCTGGGGTGATTTCCCGAGAACCTCCTTTTCATTCCATCGCTTCTTTTTTCTACTGCTTTTCGAGACCTTTGTGGAAATCATGGGGAAATTTGAAATATATTGTGAAAGCGTAATTTTATTGATACAAGAAGATGTGTATATATACAGCATGAGAAGTTCCTAATCCATCTAGGTAACAATTACATATTTATCTAATCCCATAAAGATATGAAAACATATTAGCATGTTTATCTCTTTACTCCCCCTCAAGTTGGCAATGAGGTATTGCGAATTCCCAACTTGAACATCAAGTACTGAAATGTTGGTGTAGGAAGAGCTTTTGTAAGAAGATCAGCCGGTTGTTCCTTCGTAGATATGTGCTCCAACGATAGAAGTTTGGCTTTAACTGCATCCCGAGTTGTATGACAGTCATTCTCAACATGCTTAGTGCGCTCATGGAAGACATGATTTGTATCTATGTGGATAGCCAACTTGCTTTCACAATGCATTTGTATCGGCACATTCTGCGCGAAGCCAAGCATTCCCAGTAGACGCTTGAGCCACTTTAATTCGCAAGTCGTGTCAGCCATGGCCTTATATTCGGCTTCAGCCGAAGATCGAGAGACTGTCCTCTGTTTCTTTGTCTTCCAGGATACAAGGGAATCTCCAAGAAAAAACAACATATGCGCTAAGCGAACGGCAAGTGGCAGGGCATGAAGACCAATCCGCATCACAGTAGGCATTTATCTGCATATTACACTTAGACTGCAACATAATACCTTGATCAGACGTCCCTTTTAGATAGCGAACCACACGTAGAGCTGCTAGCCAATGTTCTTCAAGTGGTTTTTGCATGAACTGAGACAATATACGGATAATGTAGCTTAAGTCTGGCCGGGTGAAGGTAAGATATATAAGACGACCGATCAGCCGCCTATACTTGCTAGGATCAGTCAGTAACGTATGAGAGTTAGTCTTATCAGCCATGACAAGCTTGCGATTCAGTTCAGTAGGCGTGGGAGATGGTTTAGCGCCCAACAAACTACACTCAGTGATGATATCCAACGCATACTTGTGTTGTGAGACAAAGATACCATCTGGACCACGAGCAACTTCTAACCCAAGGAAGTATTTTAGTTTCCCAAGATCTTTCATTTTAAACCTTGTATGGAGATATAATTTAAACCGTTGAATGATGGAGATGTCATTCCCAGCGATAATAAAGTCGTCAACATAGACTAAGATATGAAGACATATATTCTTCTTGTCGTTGAAATATGTGAAGAGAGAGTAATCTTCCTGACTTTGCACAAACCCGAATGCCAAAAGCGCCTTGCTCAGTTTAGCAAACCAACAACGAGGAGCTTGTTTAAGGCCATATAAAGATTTCCAAAGACGAGAAACTTGATTAGAGGCTTATTGAATCAAGAATTTGAAAAAAATAAAGTTTTGAGTAAATCCAAGAAGATCTGAGATTTAAGTAAGTTTAAGTGTTTTGAAGAAATTGCAGAGTTTTAAAAAAAAGCCTTTAAAAATTTAAATATTTATTTAAAATGATATCTTATTTTTAAAATTACTATAATTTATATTTTATTGTTTTATGAAATATATATAATAGATAAAGTTTAAAATTCAATTTTTAATCAAAAAGTTTGATTTTCTTTTCAAAATGTGAAGTAAATTTTTTTTTTTTTTTAAGATTTAAATAGCATCATAGGAGCTGGTATTTCGATTCACTATTTTTTCACTATAAAATACTATCTAAACCCCACCAAATCCCATTTGATAGATTTTATTGACAACATATGTATTTTCCAATAAACTGAAATTTGAGAGAACTTTTCGATTCCCATGTGAGTCTATAAGGTAATGAATCTGGTTAGTTGAACGTCTAGTTGCAACCATCCGGTGAAAGAAAGATGTATCTAGGTCTCCAACATTCAGCCAGAGCACTCTAGAGTGTTGTTGTAAGAAATTTTCCTCAGCTATACCCAGGGTAATCCATTTCCTATGAGCTTCCTTTTCAAGTTGAGCCAGCTGCAACTCAGGTTATGCATCATATTTATCTAACTATCAACGAGCAGATTATGGGCTTCTTTGACTCGAGCTTCCAAGTCTGAGTACTGCTCACGATGTCTCTGATTTCGTTCTTGAGGAGTTTTAACTTCCTTGAAAGTGAATACATTTCAAAACCTTGAACTGATGATTCATGCCAGTTAATAGCAACTCTGGTGAGAAAATCCTGGTGAGCAAGCAGAAACTGTGAGATCATGAAGTGCTTTTTTGTCTTGGCTCTTTACCCAAAGATAATGCAGCTAGGATCGTGATCTGAGAAGATGGGTTCTCCAAAGTGGGCATAAGCCATAGGAAATTTGATTTGCCAATGATTATCGATGAGGATTATATCAAGCTTCTTCGCTATAGGTGAGTATTCTTGATTATTCCACCAGGTAAATGCATTGCTATAAATGGCCTATCGAACAAGCCTGCATAATTAACACAGTCCCTAAAATTTGATATACCCCGAGAGATTCTCATAGAACCTGTTGAACTCTCTTGAGGGCTTAAGATCTGGTTAAAGTCTCCCAAAGCAGCTCAAGGCTTTCCACATAACATAGAATCTTGAGTAAAGATCCTCAACTCATCCCATAACAGCCGCCTACGGTATTTACAATTATAACCATAAGTAAAGGAAACAAAAACATCTGTAGTGGATTGAGTCAACTCAATCTGGAAAGTGATCATCTGGGCAGATTCATCCCAACTCAGCGAACTCATAATTAACAAAAAAAATTCTAGCCCGGAAAAGCTGATGGTATATACCGATGAGACTTATGAAGTGTGACTCTAGTATCTATAATACTTCCAAAATACGGCTTGGACTGCCGTAGCCATTTTTGCATATTATTGTGCTTGCTATTGATTATTCTTACATTCTAGAAAAAGAGTCCATTAACATATCAAGATTTTATATATTTGTTGGGGTGATTCCCCGAGAACCTCCTTTTCATTCCATCGCTTCTTTTTTCTACTGCTTTTCGAGACCTTTGTGGAAATCATGGGGAAATTTGAAATAAATTGTGAAAGCGTAATTTTATTGATACAATAAGATGTGTATATATACACATCATGAGAAGTTCCTAATCCATCTTGGTAACGATTACATATTTATCTAATCCCATAAATATATGAAAACATATTAGCATGTTTATCTCTTTACTCCCCCTCAAGTTGGCAATGAGGTATTGCGAATTCCCAACTTGAACATCAAGTACTGAAATGTTGGTGTAGGAACAGCTTTTGTAAGAAGATCAGCCGGTTGTTCCTTCGTAGATATGTGCTCCAACGATAGAAGTTTGGCTTTAACTGCATCCCGAGTTGTATGACAGTCATTCTCAACATGCTTAGTGAGCTCATGGAAGACATGATTTGTATCTATGTGGATAGCCAACTTGCTTTCACAGTGCATTTGTATCGGCACATTCTGCGCGAAGCCAAGCATTCCCAGTAGACGCTTGAGCCACTTTAATTCGCAAGTCGTGTCAGCCATGGCCTTATATTCGGCTTCAGCCGAAGATCGAGAGACTGTCCTCTGTTTCTTTGTCTTCCAGGATACAAGGGAATCTCCAAGAAAAAACAACATATGCGCTAAGCGAACGGCGAGTGGCAGGGCATGAAGACCAATCCGCATCACAGTAGGCATTTATCTGCATATTACACTTAGACTGCAACATAATACCTTGATCAGACGTCCCTTTTAGATAGCGAACCACGCGTAGAACTGCTAGCCAATGTTCTTCAAGTGGTTTTTGCATGAACTGAGACAATATACGGATAATGTAGCTTAAGTCTGGCCAGGTGAAGGTAAGATATATAAGACGACCGATCAGCCGCCTATACTTGCTAGGATCAGTCAGTAACGTATGAGAGTTAGTCTTATCAGCCATGACAAGCTTGCGATTCAGTTCAGTAGGCGTGGGAGATGGTTTAGCGCCCAACAAACTACACTCAGTGATGATATCCAACGCATACTTGCGTTGTGAGACAAAGATACCATCTGGACCACGAGCAACTTCTAACCCAAGGAAGTATTTTAGTTTCCCAAGATCTTTCATTTTGAAGCTTGTATGGAGATAGAATTTAAACCGTTGAATGATGGAGATATCATTCCCAGTGATAATAAAGTCGTCAACATAGACTAAGATATGAAGACATATATTCTTCTTGTCGTTGAAATATGTGAAGAGAGAGTAATCTTCCTGATTTTGCACAAACCCGAATGCCAAAAGCGCCTTGCTCAGTTTAGCAAACCAACAACGAGGAGCTTGTTTAAGACCATATAAAGATTTCCAAAGACGACAAACTTGATTAGGCTTGTCAGTCTTGAAGCCAGGTGGTAGTTGCATATATATTTCTTCTTCTAAGTCCCCATGAAGAAAATCATTGTGAACATCCATTTGATGAACCTCCCATCTCTGGGCTGCTGAGACTGCAAGAAAAAAACGAACCGTGTTCATCTTGGCGACGGGAGCAAACGTGTCCTTGTAATCAAAACCTTCATGCTGTCTATTACCAAGAGCAACTAGTCGAGCTTTAGGACATTCGACGGTTCCATCAGCATTGTATTTATTCGAGTATAGCCATTGACAACCGATGACCTTTTTCCCTGGTGGCAGAGTGGTGACGTCCCAAGTGTGTTGGTCCTCCAAGGCAGTAATTTCTGTTTTCATTGCCCCATTGAAACGATGATCTTGGACAGCTTGTGAGTATGTCTTTGGAACCACTTCAGTCGTAACCATAGCAAGGAAGGTCTGATGTTGTTTAGTAAAAACAAAGGTTGTTAGATAATTAGCAATAGGATACAGTGTCTTACCAGCGACCATTATCGAGGAGTCAAGATCAGAGAGATTATGAGCGTGAGTGGGGTTTGTCGCGTGTACTGTATTTACGGCTGGGCAAAAAAAAACGAATCCAAAAAACCGAACCGAACCCGATCCGAAAAAGTAGTACCGAACCCGAACCGAAATTGATTAAATATCCAAACGGGTTCAAAATTTTGGTATCTAAATAACCGAATCCAAATCCGACCCGAACCGAAGTATTTCGGGTACCCGAATGTATCCGAAATAGATTTATATACATAAAAATATTAATTATTTTTAGATTTAATGCATACTAAAACATCCAAAATATATAAGATACTTTCAAATTGTTTAAGATATTTGAAAATATATACAAATAGTCAAAACTAAATGTCTAAAATACTTAAAATATACTCAAAACACCAAAAATACTTGAAATATCTATTGATTATCTATCAAAATATTGAAACCAAACTAATTTATATGTTAAGTTTATGTATTTTAACATATGTTATTCAAATTTATATGTGATATTTTATTTTATTAATAGATTTTGATAAATTTAAAGTATATGATGAATTTTTAAATTTTAAAAATCATTTAAATGGGTTATCCGAACCCGAACCGAACCCGCAAAGATCCGAACCGAACCCGAACCAAAATTTAGAAATACCCGAATGGGGCTAAAATCTTTGACCCGAAAACCCGAATAGATCTTAACCAAACCTGAATGGGTATCCGAATGCCTACCCCAAACTGTATTTGTGACAAAGTTCTTTAGGAGAATGGAAGGTTTCTTAGTAAGATGTCCGCGACCAAGAACCTAAAGCAAACCCGGAGTAGAGGTCGCAGCAGGAGACGTATCAGTTGAAGAAGATGAAAATGTGTTCTTCTCAGGAGGAGACAATGGTACTGATGGCGAAGTCGTATCAGCAGGAGAAGAATACTCAAACTCAGACGGTAAAGCAGAGACTGGCATAGTATTTTCAGCAGTTGGTGTTGATGGCAGATCAACCACCGGTGATGGAGATGACGACTCAGAAGGAATCATTGGTGACGTCGTAGAAGGAGTACTCCCCCTTAATACATACATTGGTTCGAGCCAATCATCACTAGGCATATTGACTTGTAACACTGGATGTGTGACATATGATCCGTCTTTGATGCCAGGAAACATGTCTTCAAAGAAAGTAACGTCTCGGCTAATAAAGAACTCGCTGTGTTCTAGATCATATAACTTCCATCCCTTGGTTCCCAAAGGGTAACCTACAAAGATGCACTCGCGACTTCTGGCTCCAAATTTATCATTGTCCCTTGCGCGTCGATGAGCATAGCAAAGGCACCCAAAAACTCGCAAGAGATCATATGCAGGAGCTTTGCCATGAAGAAGTTCGTACGGTGTTTTTCCTTCCAGTATTGGAGATGGTGTCCGGTTGATGATATGAGCAGCTGTCATGATACTCTCACCCCAAAAATCAATAGGTAGTTGAGCTTGAAATAAGCATGCTCGAGCGATATTAAGGATATGTATGTGTTTTCTCTCAACACGTCCATTATGCTGCGGTGTATCAGCACAAGAAGTCTGAAGCTGGAAGCCATTCTTTGTGAAATAAGATTTCAGTGCCATAAATTCAGTTCCGTTATCCGAACGAACCGTCTTGACACTAGAACCGAACTGTTTTTCAGTCATGACACAAAAATTTTGAAGAAGTGTTGAGACCTCTGACTTTTCCAGCATTAAGTATGTCCATACTGCTCTGGAATAATCATCAACAATGGTTAAGAAGTAGTTTTCACCAGAAGAAGAAGGGGTACGGTATGGTCCCCGGACATAACAATGAATAAGAGAAAACGGTGCTTCAGCTTTATTAAAACTTTCAGTAAAAACCTTCCTTGTTTGTTTAGCACGAAAACAAATATCACACTGACTGAAATCACTAGGATCTATTTTAAAACTATCAAACACCGGTAGAGTAGAAAGCACTTTGTAGGATGGATGTCCAAGACGACGATGCCACAGTATCGTAGAAGAATCCTTCAACGTTGATGCTTCATTAACCCATGCGACTTTGACCCCCGTAAAGTAGTAAACCCCCTCGCGCTTTTCACCTGCTCCAATCAGAGTCCTCGAAAAACGGTCATGTAAAATACACAATGTATCAGTGAATATTGCAATACAACCAGTCTGTTTTAATAGTTTAGAAACCGAAATCAGCGTGCAGTTAAAATCAGGCACAAAAAGAATATCTTGCAAGACATAGTGTTTGCTCAGACGTAGCGCTCCATATTTGGTAGCTTTTGATCTCTGTCCATTCGGGAATGTCACCGAGGATGGTTGTATGTCAGAGATATCATGTAGTAAAGATAGATCACCCGTCATGTGGTCAGAAGCGTCTGTATCAATAATAGCATCAGTAATTTTGCTTTACCCGTCAACCGTTCCGAAGAGAGATTGGTTTGTTGATTCTGGAGAAGAGTGATCAAGGAGGTTATCTGATTATTGCTAATGGAAGCCGTTGCTTGTGAGGCACGACCGCGGCCATGACCTCTTCCACCTGATCGGCCTCCTCTTCCTCCGTGAGAACTTTGTGCTGGTGAAGTGTTGTTGTTGGGTCATTGATATTGTTCTTGGCACCACTCAAGATACCCATGTAGTAGGAAGCACTCAGAAACCTCATGTCCTTTTCGTCCACAGTGTGTACACGAGCAGTTAGGGTCTCGAGAGCGGTAACCTGTAGGTTCCAGATTTGAAGTAGAAGTAACTTGAGTAGTCTCTGTTTTTGTAGAGAATCCAATAGCATCAGAATGTAGTTCTTTTGCTTTGGTTGAGATCAAGTTATGTTCTTCACGAATCACACGAGAGTAGACTATATTGATGTCGGGTAGAGGTTCTTCATCCGTTATACGCGATCGAATGGAGGAGAATCGTGCATCATCCAAACCAAATAAAAATTTATGAACACGAGCATCTTCTCTTTCTTTTTCTATATCACCAGCTGCTTCACACGTACAAGGTCGCGATGTCTTAAGATTCTGAAGCTCTTCATCCCATAACGTTTTCAGTCTACCGTAATATTCAAGGACAGATTGCCCATCCTGCTTGCAGTTGGTGATTGCATCCTAAAGTTGATGTACTCTTGTCCCATTTTTAACAGAGAAGCGGAAGCAGAGAGTTTCCCAAAGTTTATGAGCTTCGGGAACAAACGTAACTATCAAATAGACTTTGGCATTTATTGATGTTCTGATCCATCCAACAATCATCGAGTTTGCAGCCAACCATCGAGAGAGATCCGGTTCAGTGTCAGGTTTTGGTATTATCCCGTCAATGAAACCGGTTTTCTGTTTTGCTTGTAGCGAGTTTCGAAGTTCTGTTGACCATTCCGAATAATTCTCGCTTGTGAGCAAGAAATAAGTAATAAGAGCCTCTGGATTATCTGAAGAGGTTAAGTAGTATGGAGATGAGGTATTAATAGCTGGTATGGTTGCCATAGTAGTAGAAGTAGAAGACGATGATGATGAATCAGTCGCCATGATAGAAGTAGAAGTTTAGAAGTCGTTGTTTGTCAAAAAAAATAGGTCGGAGTTTGTAAGAACTATGCCCTGATACCATGAAATATATTTTGAAAGCGTGATTTTATTGATACAATCTTATGTGTATATATACATCATGAGAAGTTTCTAATCCATCTAGGTAACGATTACGTATTTTTCTAATCCCATAAAGATAGGAAAAACATATTAGCATGTTTATCTATTTAAAATTATTTCTGGGTTGTGTTAATACCCTGAAAGAAAATCTGAAGAAGAACAATTTGAGCTGACACTTTCCGAAGATTCAGAGTCCGAAGATAAAGACAAAGATGTGACAAAAGGAGTCTTCTGGTGGTTACTATAATTTCTTGATCAGATTCTGAAAAGTTCTTCACTCCAGCCATATTTACTTGAACCATTATTCACTTTCATCGTCCATCTATTTTTGTGCGTGTTAATATTTATCAATTATCATAACTACAAGTATCCGAGCCCACTATCAGTATCAGAGGGTATTTGTCTGTTTTATAGCATCTAAATAAACATGTCTTATTAAAATGGGTAAACGACTTATTTCCACACCAGAACTATCATATAGTAACAAATCCACACAAACTTTAGATGTACTCCAATTCCACACAATTTAAGTATGTAAACCTATTTCTCCCCAAACCAAAAGTTCGAAACCCGACTCTCCCTGAATTTCGAAGAACGAACTAATACCAACAGATTCCAGCTTAAAGTAGGTTTACTATTCTGTGTTTTAAAGCTAAACCAATGTCTAACCTAATTAAACCTAACATGACCCGATTACGACTCGATTAGAAATGTAAACCGGATTAACCCAAAATTAAAACCACAAGCCTTAAATCCCCAAATCAAAAAATCTGCGCCTCTCTCTAAAGAATCGACGACGAAGAGTGTAGGAGAACGACGACAGGTAACTTCCAAACTCTCTTATCTCTCTGTTGATTTTGTTATTTTGTTTTTTGCTTTTTTTTTCAGAAATCAAACATGGATGATTCATTGACTGATGTTAACCTGGAATGGAATGAGGTTTCTGAATTCTTAGCTCCAGACTCATTACTCATTGTCTCAGGGTGTGTGAGAAAGAGAAATGGATGAGAAGGTTTTTGATTTTCGATTTTCGATTTAGGATTCTTAGGAAAACTGAAATCGATTTGTTTTTTGTTTTTACCTTTAGTAGGTGTTGGTCGGGTATGTAGTTGGATAGGAGGGTTGGGTGGGGTTTTAAAATCGGTTCGGTTCTCTGTTTACGTGTGGTTTAGGTTCTAAAATTGGAGAGCGGCTGCAGCTTCCTCATGTAGTTCTAGCAACAAGGTGACGACTCTAGAAGAAGAAGAAGCAGCCAAGGCTCAGCTAGTGCTAGTGTTTGTATCTCCAAGAAGAGGCTGATCTGGTGTGTCCGAGCATTTCAACCTAACAACAGGTTAGGTGAAATGGGAGAAATGAAGATCAGGTTGTTAGAAGAGTACAAGGCATAGGGTGAAGTGAAGAGGCCATGATCCAGAATCTTTGTGTCTATCACATTGATACTAAGACACAAAGACTCACTGGCTAATCCCTAGGCCATGGAGACTTTACTCTTTTTCCGTCATCAAGGTTTTGTCCCAAAAGGTTTTCCTTGGTGAGGTTTTTAATGAGGAAGTTCTTCAAGGTTCCAAGCTTGACTTAGGATCAGCTAAAGTCAAGCTTGAGGAGGAGTGTTAACTTGAAGAAAGGAATGGAGAAGCTAAAGGTGTTGAGTTGAGATGGATCTTGTGCAAAGATAGGGCAAGAGCTTTAGAGATTGTCTATCAAGAGTTATGAAGTCTCTAAAGATGTCCAGAAGTGATCTGATGGATGTTCTAAGCAAGGGCAAAGTCTAGGAGAGACTTAGAAGAGTGTTGAGGAGCAAATGTGCGAGTGTGCAAAGATAGGGCGAGACCGTACGGCCATGTACGGACCGGTACGACCCGAGAGATCACAACTCGCCCATTTGAGATATTTTGAGATTGTGCAAAGTCCAGGACAAGATGTGCAAGCTTAGGGTGTGATCAGAACATGTCCAGGAGGCTTTGTGCAATCTTAGGGTGTTGGGAAAAGGCCCTGGTCGTGTGGAATCAAGAAAGCATCAAGAGAAAGATGTCTTGTGGATAAGGTGGTCTTAGAAGAGAAACCAATCAGATAAGGATAAGACAAGCTGTGTGCAAGCTGTCTTTATGTGTTGTAGGGGACCATGTATCAAGACTGATATATGGGAACATACATGGCCAATCAGGAGCCAGCCTTTCCTTGACCAGATTTGAATTAACCAATCAATAGCCAGCTCCCTCTCCACCAATCAAGAGCATTCACGCAGATTGGGACTCAACCAACTCCTCATCGCAGCCATTCATCTTTCTCAGCTAATATTATCCATTAGATTTAGGTTTATGATTGTGTAAACCTATGAAGCTTATAAATAGGCTATTATGGACGAAAATGTAATATCTTAAGAGAGAGAGGGGGATTTCCCCTCCTCTTTTATCAATGAAAGGGTTTTGAAAACCAGAAACACAAATCTATTATGTAATCTCTTATTCTCTCATACTTCTAGTCTCTTAATCGCTGTCACTTATTCTCTTATACACCTATAAACACTCTCATCAAATCTCTGTTCTTAAACCACCATTAAAAGCTCTCATCTTGCTCCATTGGAACTTATACACATTCACCCACACAACCAGAGTAGTGCTCTATAAAAACTCATAGACACAAATATGCTTTGTATCTCCATCTTTCACGTACTTTTGTTTACATCTGCAATGATCATGTACATAAGCATTAGCTTTCTTTTGTCTTGATGGTTCTCAAAATCTGAAACACATAATCTTCTTATAGCTTTAGGTTGTCTTTGTTGTTTGAACAGACTTGCAGGTTGCTCATCTCATGTCTGTGCGTCCATTTCACTGCCAAAACATATTGTTTCAGCGTAGTACCTATTGGAACCAATTTGTATACATTCACTGTGCAACTTAAAAGTGAAAACAATTTGCGCTGTTTGAAGAGCAAGAGATTTATACCTATTGGAACCAATAAGAAGATGAAGATTAAAGCCTCTTATTATCCGGTAACTGTTTATAGAGCGAGAGATTTATAAAGAATTGAACCATTGGCTTCAGAACTCAAGTCTGTGACAAATCTGTCCAATAATTCAAAACTCAAGTCTTCAGCATTGGCTTCAGAACCAAAAAAAAAGTCACATGATACTCTGAAACACAACCATCTAGTTTATTGGAAGTAGTGGATATGACCATTGGAGTCGTTAAGATGAGTAGGTGTCAACGGAAGAAATGTTGGGATTCCATTTGAACCGATCAGACCAATCTCAACCACATCTCTATTAGAATCATTCATCACAAAGTTGGAGCAGATCTCCTCAAAATGGTCTGGGGTAATAGATTTTTATTCTTGATATCTTATCAACCCAGTTCAATTGATCGATTGATTCCAATTTGTTTGTATCCGATCCATCTGCCTCCCATGGCTATGTCTTCCTCTATACATGTATCCCGTCGTCTATTGTTCTTTTTTTTTCTTATTCAGTTCTCTGTATCAAGATTTCTTATATTGTAGACTCGCCAATATATCACTATCCCTATAAATTTTACTCTGCGCAATCCCGTCGTCGTCTAGGTATTCAACTTATTTCTCCGACACCAACCATACATGTTAGGCACAGTCCCCATATTCTAAATCATTTAATCTCGTTATATTTTAGGGATAGTGAAGATGGCAGACTAAATGAATTGTTTTTAAGGGGTGGACAAATGACAAACTTGCCATTAATAAATATTTAGGATTTGGTTACAAAAAAGTGGCATAAAATATAATATCTCACATGATAGTTAGATTAATTCTGTTGTTAAAGAAAAGGTAAGATTAATTAAAGTGTACTTCTCTTTTAATTAAAGAGATGAGTTGAAAATTTATAACGCCTATATATATACTGAATTTACTGATAAAATATTTCTATCCGTGAGTATGTTTATCCATTCATGGTCTATGTATAGATTATAGCACGACTAAGAGCAATTTTATTCCATATACTCTATTAAGAGTTTCTTATTATTATTTTTTTTTAGTTTTTTTCTCTAATTTAAGAAAAAAAAATTGAAAAGCGGACCATTCGCGGACAGCATAAAAAGACACGATAATCGTGCTCTAAATGGTACAAACAAATCCGTTAGATTCAATATATCATTTATTCGACACACACATAAACACATTATTCGAACGATAGGTTGATAGCCATTCCCAAACCACAAACACACATCATACACATAACTTGATTTAGATAAATAAAAGAAAACATGCACGCATAAGCGGATGTTGTTTCATAGGTTTCACAAACCTTTAGTGGATCATATAATAATTAACTTTGAGAGTGAGAGCATGCATGGATCAGGCGGAATTTACTGCGTAGAAGTAGAGATCATTGATTCGCGTATATTCAGGAGTTTTACCTCCATGCATGAAGAGGCCTTTCTTCCCATAGGCTGTGGCAGCCGTGGAAGCCGTCCAACCACGTGTATCCGGTTCATCCCCTCCTTTAAACCTCTCCCACACCGTCTCTGTGTCCAATGCGAAACCCTCTTTGGACAACGTCCCCGGACCGAAATGGCCCTTTGGATCCGGCCAGGTCTCACCTCCAAATATCAATATATGTTTTCCTACCACCGCACTCGCAAACACGCTCCTCGCCGATGGTTTCTCTCCTTTGGTCTCTACTACGGTCCATATTTGAGAGATCAAAATATTGAACTTTGTCAGACTCATAGTCACTTTTCCCATCAGTCGTAAGCGAACTCGCAAACCCATACACCACCCAAATCTTCCCTTGCACAACATGGAACCCGGCTCCTCCTCTTTTCTCGAAGTTGTCTCCAGGATCAGGTAGCTGAGCCCATTTCCCTTCAGAAACGTTATAGGCCTCGACCGTTCTGAACCGATGGGAGTTCGGCGTAACACCATAGCCTTGGCTCGTCCCACCAAATACATACACATGGTTTTCATCCGAAGCCAACGAATGGAAAGTACGAGCCTCGGGTCCTCCCTCTTCGCCGAGAACCGCCAGACGCTTCCACTCGTTCTTCACCGTATCGTACGAGTAAAAGTCGTTGTAACCTTCCGTCTTATTGCGGCCTCCGTAGACATATAGCTTAGTTCCCACGGCCACCATGCGGACGCCGAAGCTGCTTTTAGGGATGTGATGCAGCGCATCCCTTCCTCTCCACATCCTTGCGACCGTTGCCTCTTAGCTGTGGAGGGAATCAGTTTCGTTTATTAGATTCAGTAGTTAGGATTGCATTAGTAGTTGGGCTTTTCTTAGGACGTTATAATTATCTTTACAGTTAGTCGTCTTTATCTCCTAGGTTTTAGGATCTCTTTCATGTATTTATACAAACTTGTAACGTGAGTTGAGATCACGCTTTATTCATTAATCATAAGAACTTCTAGTTCATCTCTTCTCTTGATTTTGGCATTCTCTCGTGAATCAACGATCTCAGAGCTTGTCGTTGTTCGGGTATTCTCTAGACTAAACGAACTTCGTCTTTTATAAACTTGTGATGCGCCAGTTTTGGTATCAGAGCAAGGCTCGTTTTTCCGACCTAAACTTTTTCGGTTCTTTTCGACAATATTGATGGCTCCACGACGCACCAACAATAACGATCTACCGTTGAATGATTGGGAGGAGTTGCGTAGAACTCTTCGTGAGATGCAAGAAGGCATTCAAGAGACAATCCATTCCTCGATGAGGGAATTTTCTGAAACCGTGTTACAGCACCTACAACACGATCATGATAGGAGGCGCTTTCTTGATGAAGATGGTTCGACCGAAGGGGAAGATAATCCTTTCGCAGAAGAAGGACATCGTCAACATCAAAGACGGAACCTGCCAAATCATGCTCGAGAGGACAGGAGTTGGGAGATGGGATTCAAAGTGGAGATTCCCGAGTTTCATTGAGGAGTACGTGGGGAAGAACTGTTGGATTGGTTAGTTGCAGTCCAAGAGTTAGGGGCTATTTGTTTCAGCATTTGTCATCTCCATCTAGATGATTCATTTGTATGACCTATTTAGATGATCCATTCAGATTTTTGTGATTGTTTGTTTGTCCATCCAAATAGCTCATCTAGATGAATCATCTAAATGAATCTTATGTTTGATTCTTTATTTTCATTTCCATCTAAATGAGTTTAGTAAACAAATTACCAAAATACCTTTGTGTTGATTTAATCATATATTTGATATTAATTTTAACTATATTATATTTAATATAATATATTTACATTAGAATTATTTCAAAATTAACGAGTTTTTTTTGCGTTATGGGGGGGAAACAAGATTTTTTTGTTTTAGCAGAAAAACGCACTTTTCGATTTTGGCCAGAAAACGAGATTTTGCGATTTAGGCGGGAAAAAGCGTTTTTGCGGTTTTGGCGGGAAAATGAGATTTTTGGTTTTGGCGGGAAAATGGGTTTTTTTTATTTTGGCCCGAAAACAAGATTTTGCGATTTTGACGGTAAAACGCGTTTTTGCGACTTTGGCAGGAAAATGAGATTTTCGGTTTTGGCGGGAAAACGGGTTTTTTCGATTTTGGGCGGAAAACAAGATTTTGCGATTTTGGCGGGAAAACGCGTTTTTTCGGTTTGGCGGGAAAACGAGATTTTCGGTTTTGGCAGAAAAACGGAATTTTTTAATTTTGGCCGGAAAACGAGATTTTGCGATTTTGACGGAAAAATGCGTTTTTGCAGTTTTGGCGGGAAAACAAATTTTTTTCGATTTTGGCCGGAAAATGAGATTTTACGATTTTGTTGGAAAAACACATTTTGCAGTTTTTGCGGGAAAATGAGATTTTCGGTTTTGGTGGGAAAACACGTTTTTTTTTTGTTTTGGCAGGTAAACAAATAATTTCGGTTTTGGCGAGAAAAGAAAATCTTTTATTTTGACGGAAAAACGATATTTTGCAATTTTGACGTGAAAACGCGTTTTGCGATTTTTGCGGGAAAGCACGTTTTTGGGGTTTTGGCGTGAAAACGCGTATTTGCAATTTTTGCGGGAAAATACGTTATGGCGGGAAAACAGGTTATGGCGAGAAAACACATTTTTGCGATTTTGGCAGGAAAATGTGTTTTTGTTTTAGCAGAAAATGCGTTTTGGGGTTTTGGCGTGAAAACATGTTTTTTGTGATTTTCGTATGAAAACACGTTTTTTTGCAAATTTGGCGTAAAAACACGTTTTTCCAATTTTGGCGGGAAAATGCGTTTTTGTGGTTTTGTCAGTTTTCGTGTTTGACAAAATGATATTATGTTTAGGTTTGTAATTTGTGAATTACATTAAGGGCATAATAGACATTATACCATTTTGAATGAACCATCTCCATTCAAATGATCCAAATTGGTTCAGCTAGATGGACTTTAAAATTAAGCCTAAATTTCTAAAAGTCATTCGGATGATCCATCTGGATGAGTTGCACTTTTAGTGCCTAAACAAACAAAACTCTCATCTTCATCCAGATGGCCAAACAGCCCCTTATTGGAATTTAAAAGGGTTCCGGAAGAGCGGAAGGTTGTGTTGGTTGCAACCAGATTCAGAGGCAAAGCAGCCTCATGGTGGCTTCAACAAAAGGCATCACAATCTCGAGAAGGGAAATCCAGTATCAACTCATGGGCGAAGCTCGAGAAAGTGATGCGTAAGGCGTTCCTGCCGTACAACTTTGACCGCACCATGTTCACCCGACTGCAAATTTGCGCTAGGGGTCGCGTAGTGTGGATGATTATGCTGAGGAGTTCACATTGTTGCTGACTCGGAATGAGATCTTGGACAGCGAAACTTAGTTGGTGTCTCGTTTCATTGGAGGGCTTCGGTCTCAGATTCAGAACGCCATGTCGCAGTTTGATCCAATAAGCATTGCTGAAGCTCATCGGAGAGCTGTTGCCTTTGAGACACAGTTCAAAACTACGTCTCAAAACTGGTCTGCAACAAATCGTACCCGATTGCAACCTAGCGGAGGTGACACTACCGGCCAAGGACAACACAACAAAGACATGGCGGACGCGTCTAAGGTTCAAACAGGTACTCGGCCACCACAACAAACGGAAGAGCTGCGTCGATCAAACCGCCCAAATGCGTTGCGGTGTTATACTTGTGGAAAAACAGGCCATAGGCAAACAGCCTGTCCCAACGCCAATCGACGAGGCCTACTAGCTGACGACGTCAAATGGGATGATGATGGAACAGACGATCAGGAACCTCTCATTGAGCAGATTGTCGATGATCATAACGATGGTGACCAGGGAACACTATTGATGCTGAGGCGTGTGTGTCTTGCACCCATGCGCCACGATGACCAACCTTGGCTTCGTACGAACATTTTCACCTCAACTTGTACGGTGAAGGGAAAGATATGCCGGTTTGTGATTGACTCGGGGAGCTGTCGCAACGTCATTTCTGAGGAGGCTGTAACCAAGCTCGGCTTGAGACGTTCTGATCATCCAGCACCATACAAACTAGTGTGGCTTAAAGAGGGATCAACTATCCAAGTCACGCATCGTGTCCTTGTCTCTCTGTCCATCGGAGCTCACTACAAGGATAAAATTTACTGTGATGTGGTCCCTATGGACGTCAGTCACATTTTATTGGGAAGACCTTGGCAGTATGATAGAGATGTGTCTCATAGTGGCAGAAGCAATGTTTACAGTTTCTTCTTCGAGAACCGCCGGATTCTCTTGCTCCCTAATCAAGTACTGCCGCCAGAGACCCACTAACACAACCATCTGCGGATCCCCAGCTTCTTGAGGGTACTGGCTCCAGCAACACGGTACTCTTTTGTTCTTACGCCACATTTGCGCAGGAGCTGCAGACTGATAAACTCGCATTCACGTTGGTAATCAATACCGATCCTACCACAGCATCAGCAAAGGTGCCAGTTCAGCCTGTGATCGCTCACCTGATAACAGACTTCGAGGACATCTTTCCGGGTGATCTGCCTATGGGGTTACCTCCCCTGCGCGACATACAACATCAGATAGACTTGGTACCGGGAGCAGCATTGCCAAATCGCCCCCACTACCGCATGAGTCCTCAAGAGCATGAGGAACTTCGCAGGCAGGTGGAAACTCTTCTCGCTAAGTGATGTTAAGAGTTTTCAAGCTCCTAAGACAAATATTGTAGTATAGTGATTGTCGAACCAGTTCTGAGGGATATCAAAGCACTGAGAATGCAAGTACTCACTTAATCTAAGTGCAACCAATGATTTAGATGGGTTTTAAGCTATGACTAAAACTAGAAAGCAATAACAGAATGATACTTTCTTGACTAAGGGAAAAGAGAACTCATGGGCATAGGGATTAGACCTTGAGTGATCAAGTATCGAACTAAGGATGGCAAATGATCAATCAAACTATCAACCTTAAGCCTAGACACAATTCTAAGCAAGCTCTATGTCTAGATGAATGCTCATTTGCTAACATATCTCAAACATCAAATGTCTTTGGTTGAATAATATGAAAGCAATCATTACTAACAAGTCTATTAGCTATCTTAGCATCTTTAACAACAAATGTCTTTGGCAAAGTATACTAAAAGCCTAGGAAAGTTGTCTCAGGCATTTCATCAAACACCTTTCGGGTGGGAAATGCCTATTGATCAACTTTTGAGTGGCCAACTCAGAAGATGCATTAAGAATACTCTACTAGCAAGGAACAAGAATGATCTACACTAAAACATCCTAGAACTAACCTAATCACCCTTAATCTCCCTAACCCATGAATTCAAAAGGTGATTACTCACTAATCTCCATGATTCCTCTTAAACCCATATTGGATTTCAGATTAATCATGTAGAGAAATAGATAAGAAATCAACAAGAACACAAGAACATAACAATCAAAATCCAAGAGATGAACTTCTCAAGAGAGTTTTTGTGTATTTCTCAATAGATCCAAAGATAATCTCTTGGTGGTGGCTTCCAGAGTATTAAAACATAGGTTTAGAAAATAAAAACGTGCATAATAAAATGACCAAAAGGCCCTTGAGAAAACATGAATTCGGCCAAACAAATAGACGTGGAGCGACCTCGGCACGTCGCTGCGACAAGTCGCTCCGGCCTTCGGGAGCGACCTCAGTGGGTCGCTCTGAGAGGTCGCTCCAGGCTTCGCTTCGCGTCGTCTCGCCATAGAGACGCGAGCGACCTCGGGGTGTCGCTTTGGGAGGTCGCTCCGAGAGGTGTGTGAGATGCGAGCGACCTTGGTGCGTCGCTCTGGGCAAGTCGCTCTGGGCTTCCAACGGGATGAATATGGCGAGTGACTTCACGGGGTCGCTCCAGCTAGGTCGCTCTGAGATCGGGAGCGACCTTGGTAGGTCGCTCTGAGAGGTCGCTCCAGGGTCATCTAAGATGGTTCGGAGTAACGAGAACGCGAGCGACTTCATGGCGTCGCTTTAGGAAGGTCGCTCTGAGAGGTGGGACACAGCGACTTCGTGATGTCGTTCCGGGAGGTCGCTCCCATGCTCTGCTCGTTTAATGATCACCTATTTCACCTCCTTCGAGCTCCAAATGCATCCAAATGTCCCCAAGAACTCCATGTGGCACTCCTGTACCTAATAGAGACTCATGTATGCAAAATGCAACCTAAACATGTCTAAATCCTAATCTCTATGATGAAAATATTTATGAATGAATGGATAAAACAATGCAAATATGCAAGATATCAATTCCCCCAAACTTGTTCTTTTACTTGTCCACAAGTGAACTTTCTAGAACTCATAGGGAGAGAGGTTTGAAGATGGGAGCTCTTAGCCAAAAGAAACACAACTAGCACTCAATTCAACATCTAATCCAACATGAGCACACTCTCTTATTACACTCTAGCTTCTCTAGGCCTATCTCAACTCTTTTTTGCCCTTACATTCATCATCAAGCATCCACACATTCAAATCAACCAACTCTCACATTCATTAAGCACAAAACATCAGGTGGATTCTTGCAAATGGTCAGTCGGTCCAAGTCATTTGGGTAAGGGAAGACTTTTATTCAAGTGATTCAAAAGGTTCGAAACATAAAATCTTTAAGGTGGTTTACTCTTGAAACAAGTAGCCTTGACAACGCACATAATATATCTAAGAAAGGGATCAACTCATGCATACAATGCTCAATCTCCATTGTTCTACCCTTTTCCTAAACATACAATTACACAATCATTCTCAAATGTCAAACCCAACTCACATCTCTCACCAAAAGATCCTAAGAACATTAACTCCTTCTCTTTGAAATCTACAAGGGATTTTTCACAACCTCAAAATATTACTTAGCTCCTAACAACTTTGCTAGCCCCCTTTTTCTTTCTTTTTCTTTTCTTTTCAGATTTCATTTCTTTTTTTTTTTTTTTTTTTTTTTTTTAAATGGGGGCCAAGACTTTTCATAACTTGAGCTAGAGGTTTTTCTACTTATCTCAGTAAGACAATTCACTTAAACACAAAGAGTTATTTCTTTTCCTTTTTCATTGCTCCCAAATCATAATCACAACTCTCACCCCCCCCCCCCACCTATAGCTAGACAATAGAGTGCCCAATCTAGCAAGAATGAAGATCAAGCATTGTCGTTCCCGATACTCTCAACATTATGCACATGTAAGACTTTCCGAAGAAGGCCTCACTCATCAAACAATGGAAGCTTAAAAGGAGGGAAGGGTTTTGGGAGTGGTCTACCACTAGAGTTTGTCAGAATAAGATTGGCATAAAGGATGTGACAACTCAGGTGTGTATAGCCATGACTCAGTACACAAGGGACCATGAGCAAGAAGCATTAAGTTCGTTTAGTTCAAATAAGGTTGTAGTTGGCTTCAAAGACTGAGTTTCAGCAATCAACAAGTTTCAGGAAGAGTTTTCAAGGCTCGAAACATACAAGTCTTTTTGAGAGGTGCAAAAGCTACTCAGGTGCAACGTAGTGTTCTTTACAAGGCATTTAAAAATCATTGCTCCCAATGCAAGTAAATGCAACCTATATGCTCTAGACTCTCCTAGAAATGCCAATGATGCAAACTAAATGAATTTTTTTTTTATGCAAATATATATGTATTATGCAATGCATGAGACTCAAATAATCAAAGCAAACGTGATCAAATACTTGGTACCTCCCCCAAACTTAAATGACACAGTCTCTGTGTTGTCAAGGAGAGAGAGATACCCAAAAAGAGAAAACTAATATGCAAAAACGAAATGGTATATACAAGGGAAAGTAGTGGGTTACCTTCTATGGAGAATGAGTAGAGGGAGATGCTCCCTCCTCGTCGTCCTCAGGTGGTAACTCTTCAAGGTGCTCATCAGCAAAAGTGCCCATCTCTTCAATGTAGGAGGCTTGCCCGAACACAGTTGGTTTCTTCATTTTCTCCTTGATGTCAAAGTGGAGAACATGCCCTTTACCCAAATGGAGATCAATCGTGCCCGCTTTCACCTTAACAATTGCTCCTGCTGTAGCTAAGAATGGCCTTCCGAGAATCAATGGGTCTTGAGCCTCCTCACCCATCTCAAGCACCACAAAATCTGTAGGTATCTCATATTTTCCAATCTTCACAGGTAGGTCCTCTAAGATGCCCACAGGGTACTTCACTGAACGATCAGCTAACACCAGAGAGAGTTTACACTTCTTGTACTGAGTGAATCCAAGCTTCTTTGCAACAGACAAAGACATCACCCTGACACTAGCTCCCAAATCGCAGAGACATTTCTCAAATACCATAGTTCCAAGAGCACAAGGTAGTGTAAAGCATCCTGGATCCTCTAACTTCTCTGGAACATCAAGCCTTTGGATGATGGCACTGCACTCATGGGTAAGAATCATCATGCTTTCCATTTCCTTCTTCTTTGCAGCAACAACATCTTTCAGGAACTTGTTGTATTGAGGAATCAACATGAAAGCATCGATGATGGGCATTGCAACCTGAGCTTCACTCATTTGCTTGTCAAACAAAGCCTTGTACTTCTCTAGCAGCTGCCTCTTGAATCTACCAGGGAATGGTAGTTTGGGTTCATAGGGAGGAGGAACAAAAGAATTCTCACTTGCTGGAGCAAGAACTTCACCATCCTTCACTGTTTTCTTCTCTTCCCCAACCTTTCCTTTACCCTTGGCTTCCACAATCTTCTCCAAGATTTCATCATTGATTTTCTCATCAACAATCACCACTTCATCATCTAAGTTGATGGCCACCTCCTCACCTAGTTTCCCAGCATCCCTGGTGATGGTTGTAGGAGGTAACTGTTTACCACTCCTAAGGGTGATAGCTTTGGCCTCCTTGGGGTTTTGGTCAGATTTTCCAGGTAGAGATCCTGGCTGGCGAGTCTGGTGAGTGTTCATGGAAGCAAACTGATTCTCTAAATTCTTGACTGTAGAAGCAAGATGTGAGAACTTATTGTTGAGCTCATTGTAGCTCCCATCAATCTTGGAATGAAGGTTTTTCAACTCATGTCCAACATGCTTCTCACTTCTAGTCTGAGACTCCAAGATTTGTTTCAGCAGGGTGTCAGTGCTGCTCTCTTGAGGAGCAGAGGAACCAGATGAGGGGTTTTGATGAGGTTGATAGCTGCCTTGCTGGTTGTTTCGAGGCGGATAACCACTCTGTTGGTTGTTGGGGTAGGATTTCTGTTGGTAGTTGTTGTACTGAAAGTTGGGCTCTTTTTTGTACCAGTTACAATTGTTGTTGATGAAACACAGCTCTTCCTGACCTTCCAAACCCTCAACCTCATGGACAACAGGTGGTGTCTCTAGACTTGGGTTACCAACAAAGTGCAGCTGCTCTTGTGTGGCTTTATCAGCAAGGAGGATGTCTATCTTATCCTGTAGAGCTTTCAACTCCTTCCTCGTCTGCTTATCATCTGTTCGGCTGTTTCTGTCGTGGTCTCCACTGTAGACTGCATCACTCTTTACCATGTTGTCAACTAGCTCCTCTGCATCTTCCTCAGTTCTCCCCAAGAAGAACCCATTGCTAGTTGTATCCAGTCTGGCCCTGTACTTAGGAAGAGCACCACGGTAGAATGTGCTCAGTAAGCTCTCCTTAGTGAAACCATGGTGTGGCATTGAGCTTGGTAGACCTTGAATCTCTCCCAGGCTTCACTGAAGCCTTCCAAGTTCTTCTGTTGGAAACTGGAGATCTCATTTCTCAGCTTAGCAGTTCTTGAGGATGAGAAGAATTTCTCCAAGAATGCTCTCTTGCACTCATCCCAAGTAGTGATAGAGTCGCTGGGTAGAGACTTCTCCCACTGACGTGCCTTATCCCCCAAAGAGAAAGGGAATAACTTCAGCTTTAAGGCATCCTCTGACACATCATTGGTTTTTGACAACCCACAGTAGCTGTCGAACCTGTCCAAGTGATCGAATGGGTCCTCTAAAGCCAAGCCATGATATTTGTTATTCTCGATCACATTGAGGAGTCCGGACTTGACCTCAAAGTTGTTGGCTGCCACAGCCGGTGCTCGGATTCCCAGTCTGTGACCATGAATGTTGGGCCGGTCATAAGTACCAATGGGTCGAGCTGCCCGCGGTTGGTGTTCTGCCCCTTGCGATGGATCTGCCATATCAATATCCAATCTGTGCAAGTGGGCTTGTTGTTCTTCTTCTCTTCTAGCTCTAGCACACTCCCTCTCGAAAGCTCTGATGTCTGCTACTATTGGAACTAGGTTTGATGGACCTCTGCTCCTCAAGTTCATACACCTGAAAGTGAAAGGTAGGTGAAGAAGAAAAATCAGTAACAAAACAAAATTAAAATGACTTAGTCTCAAGTAAGTGACTAAATCTCAATGTTCAAATCTACTCAGAATTTGGCAACGGCGCCAATTTGATGTTAAGAGTTTTCAAGGCTCCTAAGACAAATGTTGTAGTATAGTGATTGTCGAACCAGTTCTGAGGGATATCAAAGCACTGAGAATGCAAGTACTCACTTAATCTAAGTGCAACCAATGATTTAGATGGGTTTTAAGCTATGACTAAAACTAGAAAGCAATAACAGAATGATACTTTCTTGACTAAGGGAAAAGAGAACTCATGGGCATAGGGATTAGACCTTGGGTGATCAAGTATCGAACTAATGATGGCAAATGATCAATCAAACTATCAACCTTAAGTCTAGACACAATTCTAAGCAAGCTCTATCTCTAGATGAATGCTCATTTGCTAACATATCTCAAACATCAAATGTCTTTGGTTGAATAATATGAAAGCAATCATTACTAACAAGTCTATTAGCTATCTTAGCATCTTTAACAACAAATGTCTTTGGCAAAGTATACTAAAAGCCTAGGAAAGTTGTCTCAGGCATTTCATCAAACACCTTTCGGGTGGGAAATGCCTATTGATCAACTTTTGAGTGGTCAACTCAGAAGATGCATTAAGAATACTCTACTAGCAAGGAACAAGAATGATCTACACTAAAACATCCTAGAACTAACCTAATCACCCTTAATCTCCCTAACCCATGAATTCAAAAGGTGATTACTCACTAATCTCCATGATTCCTCTTAAACTCATATTGGATTTCAGATTAATCATGTAGAGAAATAGATAAGAAATCAACAAGAACACAAGAACATAACAATCAAAATCCAAGAGATGAACTTCTCAAGAGAGTTTTTGTGTATTTCTCAATAGATCCAAAGATAATCTCCTGGTGGTGGCTTCCAGAGTATTAAAACATAGGTTTAGAAAATAAAAACGTGCATAATGAAATGACCAAAAGGCCCTTGAGAAAACATGAATTCGGCCAAACAAATAGACGTGGAGCGACCTCGGCACGTCGCTGCGACAAGTCGCTCCGGCCTTCGGGAGCGACCTCAGTGGGTCGCTCTGAGAGGTCGCTCCAGGCTTCGCTTCGTGTCGTCTCGCCATAGAGACGCGAGCGACCTCGGGGTGTCGCTTTGGGAGGTCGCTCCGAGAGGGGTGTGAGATGCGAGCGACCTTGGTGCGTCGCTCTGGGCAAGTCGCTCTGGGCTTCCAACGGGATGAATATGGCGAGTGACTTCACGGGGTCGCTCCAGCTAGGTCGCTCTGAGAGGTCGCTCCAGGGTCATCTAAGACGGTTCGGAGTAACGAGAACGCGAGCGACTTCATGGCGTCGCTTTAGGAAGGTCGCTCTGAGAGGTGGGACACAGCGACTTCGTGATGTCGCTCTGGGAGGTCGCTCCCATGCTCTGCTCGTTTAATGATCACCTATTTCACCTCCTTCGAGCTCCAAATGCATCCAAATGTCCCCAAGAACTCCATGTGGCACTCCAGTACCTAATAGAGACTCATGTATGCAAAATGGAACCTAAACATGTCTAAATCCTAATCTCTATGATGAAAATATTTATGAATGAATGGATAAAACAATGCAAATATGCAAGATATCACTAAGGGTCACGTACGAGAGAGTCTGAGTCCTTGCGCCGTCCCTTCCTTACTTATCCCGAAGAAAGATGGATCGTGGAGGATGTGCGTTGACAGCAGAGCTATAAACAAAATCACAGTGCGATACAAATTTCCTATCCCACGACTAGACGATCTGCTGGATCAGATTGGTTCTGCGGGCATATTTTTGAAACTGGATCTTAAGAGTGGATATCACCAGATCCGAATTCACCATGTGGATGAGTGGTAAACAGCGTTTAAAACGCGCGAAGGCTTATTCGAGTGGCTAGTGATGCCTTTTGGGTTATCAAATGCACCCAGTACATTCATGCGTATCATGAATCAGGCCCTGCGCCCTTTCATTGGGAAATTTGTCGTCGTTTACTTCGACGATATTCTGGTTTTCAGCGAGTCACTTGAGGAGCATATCGACCATTTGCGGCAAGTTATGGAGGTCTTTCGACGCGAGAAGCTTTTTGTGGCTAGCCAGAAATGCGAGTGGGGTGTTGACCAAGTACTATTTCTTAGTTACGTGGTCTCTCAGAAGAGATTATCGATGGACTTAAGCAAGGTTGAGGCGATTCGAGCATGGCTGGTTCCTAAGACTATTTCAAAGATACGCAGTTTCCATGGTCTTGCATCATTTTACAGGAGGTTTATCTCGCATTTCAGCTCCATCATGGCGCCTTTAACAGAGTGCATGAAGGGTAGGCAGTTTGTGTGGACTAAGGAGGCAGGCGACGCCTTCGAGCTAATCAAACAAAAGCTCACAACGGCTCCAATACTAATTTTGCCAGATTTTTCTGTGATGTTTGAGCTCAATTGCGACGCTTCTAAGATGGGCATTAGCGCCGTTTTCGGTCAGAATTCACGCCATGTTGCTTTCTTCAGCGAGAAACTATCGGGAGCGCGTAGTCGTTATAGCACTTACGACGTCGAATTCTACGCCATCATCCAGTCCATACGCCATTGGAGACACTATTTGGTGTATCGCGACTTTGTTCTTTTCACTGATCATGACGCATTGAAACACTTGGATTGTCAGGTTAAAGTCTCGGCACGACATGCTAATTGGATTGCCTATTTGCAGCAGTTCACCTTCACCATCAAGCACAAGTCGGGTAAACTTAACAGAGTCGTCGACGCTCTCAGTTGCAGACATAGTTTGTTAACCACGATGCACACAACAGTTGTTGGGTTCGCTTCTTTCTCTGAGCTATACGAGTTTGATCCTTACTTTGGAAAGGTTTTAGAAGAGGTGAAGGCAGAGACTCGTAGGGACTTCTCGTTGGTTGATGGGTTTCTCTTTCGAGGTTCCCAGTTATGTCTCCCGGACTGCAGCCTACGTCTCTGCGTCATTGATGAACTGCATAGAGAGGGTCACATTGGAAGAGATAGGACGCTACAGTTGGTGTCGTCGTCCTACTATTGGCCATCGCTAAGGAGAGACGTCGAGCGGTATGTTCAGAGGTGCCATGCGTGCCAAATGGCTAAAGGCCATGCCTCAAACGCGGGCTTATACCTTCCACTACCAATCCCCACACAACCGTAGACCAACTTGAGCATGGATTTCGTACTAGGGCTACCACGCACACAGAGAGGAAATGATTCGATCTTTGTCATCGTGGATCGTTTTTCAAAAATGGTCCATTTTATTCCCTGCAAGCGAACGACAGACGCGGTTCGAGTCGCGCAGTTGTTCTTCGCTAAGATTTATCGGTTCCACGGCCTTCCAGAGTCAATTTTCTCCGATCGTGATACACGGTTCCTCAGCCACTTTTGGCGTTCGTTGTGGAAACTCATGCGCACTAGTCTGGACATGAGTACCGCATATCATCCCCAGTCTGATGGCCAGACAAAGGTTGTTAACCATTCTTTGGGTAACATGCTTCGTGCTCTTATTGGAGATAACATTAAGGCTTGGGAGTCGCGTCTCTGTCAAGCAGAGTTTGCTCACAACCACGCCGTTAACCGAAGCTCAGGGTTCAGTCCCTTCAATGTTGTATACGGAGTGCTGCCTCGCTGCCCTTTGGATTTGGCTCCCCTGCCTGATCAGAAGTGCATTCATGGGTCAGCGGCTGATTTTGTGTCATCACTTCAAGACGTCCACAGAGGGTTACGCAGAACCTGGAGGAGTCTGCGCAGAAGTACAAGGCGCGTGCTGATCTTCGGCGACGAGAATTGCTCTTTGCTCCTCGCGATCTGGTCTGGGTGGTGTTGGCAAAGGACCGCCTTCCAGCACATGAGTACAACAAACTGCGCTCCAGGAAAATTGGCCTGGTTTGAGTCTTGGAACAGATCAATGCAAATGCTTACCGCATCGAGTTACCAGATCATATCAAGACAGCTAATGTCTTCAATGTTAAGTACCTCTCTAAGTACGCTGGTGATAACGACCTTCAAGATTCAGAGGTGAATCTTCTCCTACCTGGGGAGACCTGATGCAGCGCATCCCTTCCTCTCCACATCCTTGCGACCGTTGCCTCTTAGCTGGGGAGGGAATCAGTTTCGTTTATTAGATTCAGTAGTTAGGATTGCATTAGTAGTTGGGCTTTTCTTAGGACGTTATAATTATCTTTACAGTTAGTCGTCTTTATCTCCTAGGTTTTAGGATCTCTTTCATGTATTTATACGAACTTGTAAAGTGAGCTGAGATCACGCTTTATTCATTAATCATAAGAACTTCTAGTTCATCTCTTCTCTTGATTTCGGCATTCTCTCGTGAATCAACGATCTCAGAGCTTGTCGTTGTTCGGGTATTCTCTAGATTAAACGAACTTCGTATTTTATAAACTTGTGCTGCGCCAGGATGTCTGATCCAGATCCCTTGGCCGGAGCGATTGACCAATTTTGAGTGTTGAGGTCAAAGACGTGAAGGTCGTTGGTATTGAACTCGCCACCGAAAGCGTAGAGCTCATCCCCGACCACAGCTATGCCGTGTGAGCTTCTGTCACTTAGTGTATTTCCTCCTTTCTGCTCCACCTATTAATCAAAAACATGATGACGGTAGCAATGTTTATTGCTGCTTTATGGATCATATTGCTTCAAAAAACTTCATAATTTTTTTTGAAACAATGTTAAATTAATTCAAATAAAAAAAACTGATTCATAATGAATTGTGGCTATGTTTTTAGCACTCTAGCTTTCATCAAAAACTTCGTATTGATGTAAAAGAACTCGTCAACTCGGCATACGGCTTTTTTAGCAAAAAAAAACTCGGCATACGGCTTTGTTTTAGTTAATTATATTATAGTCCTGAGCCATCTTTTAGAGGTAAAACTGTAAAGTATATCAGTTTATTTTAAATATTAATGTATATATTACGAATATGAATGTTTCTCTCGGACAACAATATGAATTTGAGAGAAAATAACTCAACATTTTAAATCAAATCCTTTTTAAAAGGCTTTTAAATCAAAATCCTTCGTAAATTAAATAATATATTATTGACGAAACAAATGTTAAATAATACATATACCTTGATCCACTCGCCTTGCAAAGTTGGAGCTACAGCTGCGATCTTCAAGCTTCGAGTAGAGATGTGCGAGGCCTGACGGAACTTTTGCGAAGCATGACGAACTTGAGTGAGCGAGGCGGGACAGAACTGGTGTGAGACAGAGTGAATATGAGTGAATTTAAAACATGGAATATTCATCTTCTTCTTGCAATAGAAGTCACAAAAGTGTTTGGTTTTTGTTTGTAACTTCTTTTGCTGTTCTGCTTGTTTGTGTCCCTCAGCTTCTCTTCATGTCGTTCTATTTATAGGCTAACGTGCCCTAACCCTTTTGAATACCATGATTAACCTCAGTCTCTTAACTGGGGTTCTTAGCTTCGGTTAAGAAACGGTTTTTAACTTTTCTTAGATTATAACTAAGAAAATCTAAGAACCGTCTCTTAAATAAGAGATATAAGAGCCGTCTTTTAACCGAAAAATGTAAAAAAAAAAAAAAAAACTAAAAGTATCAAATCATGAGTTAAAAACCCCTGATAAGAGACCGAAGTTGCATTGGATCGGAGGGCTGTGATTGCACGCATTTAATATTAATCACGTTAAGCGTTCCATAACAGTTGAAAGCAGAAAATATTTTTGCTAGTTTTATCGTGGCAGCCTGATGGACAAATAATTAATAATCTCATTGTGCATGATTAAGATGAGAACGAGGCGTTAACTCAGTTATTTATCGAGTAAGCTAGCTTTTTTGGATGGTTATTATCTTTGGGATTAGTCGAATCCAATTACCTTATCGAGTAGTATATGTGGCTTTCGAAAAACCTTTTTTGAAGAAGAAGATAGAAAATTGAACTTAAATTCTTGGTTTTATGCTGGACGGTACAAAAAACAAGACCACCCTGTTTCTTACTCGCTCAGTTTTTATGACAACTATCCACGAAGCTGTCCACGAACTGGTTTGAAGGGGATAATAGTAATCTCACTAGAATCATCAATGATCAAAAGGAAAATGTGGAACTGGATGTTCAAGTTAGCGGACTGCTCGCTGGGTCAAGTAAACAGAGAGAAGAATCAAGCAGCAGATATCTTATAAAAAAAAGTTATGATTCACATACATTATCTGCTATATTTGATATTCCACCTTGTTGGTTGATTGAATATATGTATTTCCCCTTTACTATCTAATAAAATTTAATGTTGTCCCAAAAAAAGAAGCTGTCCACGATCGCTCCAACAGAAACCGAGATCTCTTCATCTTTGGCATACGTCTAATAACAAATACCTGATGCATAAAATATTCATCAAAGCCTTAACACAGTATGTATATTAAATTTTGATTTATGTACAATATTTTATTGATTGCTTAAGTTACAAAAAAAAAAAACTAAATCTAAACCGAATTAAATTAGTAGCATCATTTTTATATAGTTTGACACAATACGCCAGCTTTGTTGGAAAATGCTTTTTAAGAACGCCAAAATGTAGTTTAGGTTAAAAATATGATTTTACAAAGAAGAGACAAAAAAAATTATTTAATTTTAGAAGATATATTTTATTTTTGAGAAACAAAATAAAAAAAATCCTTTTTTTATAGTTGTATCATCTCAAGTTTATCAAGTTTATAAAGATATCATCGTTTTATTATTTAATTAAATCTTGATCTTTTAAAAATATATTATGTATTCCATGTTTTTAAAAACATTTTTAGAAATATTCAATTCTTCTTCTAAACATTATTTATAGAAGACAAATGTTTTCAGTGGTATGATTTATCTTACATCAAATAGAAAAGAATTAACAATATTATTTCAAATATAGAATAACAATATTAGATGACAAAAAAAAAAAGAATAACACTATTCATTTATTCTGTTTTAAAATTAATTTTTTTCTTTACAAAAATTGTACATTTTCATATTTTTTCATTTCCCAATTAAATAAAATTATATATTATACTTTTTATATTTAAATATTATGTTTAATGTGTTTTTTTATATTGTAACAAAATTTTAATTTTAAAATAATCATTTAGTTTTAAAAATGTTACGATTATGTTGGCATATTATTACAAGACAAAAAATCAACATTTTAAAAGTTATAGATTATATAATATATTAATTAATATATATATACTTAGAAAATTTACAAAAAAACAACATTTTAAAAGTTATAGATTATATAATCTATTAATTAATATATATATACTTAGAAAATTTATTTGAGTAAAAAGTAATTATTGGAGAAAACACTTTTCTATTTTGAATATTTTGAGTACTCTGTTTTGGGAATAAAATATAGAAATAAAATATAGAAATAATTGTTAGTTTTACACCTTAGCGGTTGTTAAATATTTCTACAATTTGTGGCTTTTGTTAAATATATTCTTAACTTCTTTCGTGGACCGCACAGACACTGTCTAAAGAGCAACGTTCCATCATACTCACCTATCACGGGATCCACTCTAGGAATCTTTGGCATTTTTAACAGGAGTAGCCGAGTAGACTTAAATGTCGGGGAAAGCTGTGTTTCTATTTTACTACAGAGTTGGTAGTAGAAAATGACTACACCTTTTTTTTTTTTTAAATGACTATACTTTCAAATATATTAGTACAATGATAAGCTAGGAAAAAAATAATGAATCTGGAATAGAAAATCAAATATTTAGTTAGCGTATAACAAATATTTTGATCATATTAGAATTTTAATCTTAAAATAACATTTTGTTGACAAAAATGCACACCAAGATATTAATTTATCAATGCAACGTGTTTGGGAGATAACGGTCACATTCACGCGGCTTGGAGAATTAAGGTTGTATCGATAGCGCACGAAAAGCAACAACGTCTGTAAATTGTATGTCATCTCTTCAACTACTCCGAGTGGTCCTCGTGAATGTGATTGCATACAAACAAGGCAGTACAAACATATAATTAATGCTAGTTGTCATCACAACTACACTATTAGCCCACGTGTTGTTATATATTTTCCTGCGTGCCTGTGCCTGCACTTGGACGTAACCAACTTTTTTTTTTTGAGAATGATATCCAACTTTTTTTTTTTTGAGAATGATATCCAACTTTTATAAGTGTAGAAATCTAAATGCTAAATGGTAATGCTAAACGTAAATGGATTTGGATTCAAATTTATAAATGTATATGGATTATGTGAGGAAAACGCACACTACCAGCTATTAAAAACAACGCACACAACAATAACATGTTTATGCAACTGAGAAACAATCTAAAAAATTTATTTTGCCAAATCACAATCTAAGAGTTAAACTGTATATTTTTTAGGTTGCTTTATCCTATAAAATCCAAACTCGTATTTTTCACCTTTTTGTTATATTATTTGTAGCAGAAAATAATAGCATGGAAATAAATAAAACTGAAAGTGGGAAATAGCATTCGAAATTGTGCATAACGTGATTATATAAGAATATGTAGCTTATCATTGTAACAACTTCGAGTGTTCATCAAATTATAATTAGGACAATTAAACTATATAGAAACACATCAGCCCTCAGTACACACGATTTGGAGAGAAAGGAATGGGAGAAAACATGGAGAAACACATCAGCCCTCAACTATTCTCATTAAGTTAGAAAGCCCTTTTTCAAAAAAAAAAAAAAAAAAAAGTTCATTGATAAGGTACTGGTCCTCTATAGAATCTCGTCACTCAATAAGAGTCTCCGATATGAGAACTTTGAGAAGGCCATGCATGACGACCTGGTTTGGTTCAAGATGAAGACCTGCAATTTTGATGCAGTTTTGTTCTGTTTTCAAATTGCATAACAGCTCTCTTACTCAGAAACATCAAACCTAATGCTACTAAACATGTTGTAAAATATATATATATATAAACCAGTGGTGGTAGTCCACTGGCGCTTGAGGGAATAAACCCAATACGGCGAATCTTGGTTCGAACCCCGCTGGCCACACGGATATGGGCTATTGCTTTCGGCTCATTTGAATGCCCATGAAAGGGTCTATCTGTGGGTTGTACCTCCACCCGGAGGTTAAGTCTGTGTCTTTAATAGATCCGGATTTAACCATTTTTCAGTCAAAAAAAAAAAAATATATATATATATATATTATTTTTTTTAAGAAAGGGTTTAAGAGAAATATACTTTTGAGATGAATAAATTTAACATTCTTTAAAAAAATAAATATGTAAAATATAACCAAAAGAAAACCTTCAACCAAAGAAAAATGTAACAAACACGGATAAAATTAAACTAAGAAAATATATCTCTTTTGAGTAACAAGAGGCTATTGGGCAAAACTTCTGGTATTGGGTTAATTTTCTGGAAGTGCCAGACCTCATTGCTACCCATGAATATGATTGCAAACAAACAAGGCAGTACTAACATATAATGACTGAGATTTGTTAGTTGTCACAACCACACACTTCGCCCACGTGTTACATATTTCCTGGGATGTAATAATTTTAAGTTTTTAACTGATTCAACATCTAATACAGAAAACTTTTATAAGTGTAAGAATGTAAACATTAACATATACATTTGATTATGGCATTTGTGAAACTCTTTTTTTTTTTTTTTTTGATAACTTTGGTGTGATCCCAAAGGTTTTCTAGGTCCAAAGACTAATCACTAAAAGACCTATAGAAATCCGAGTTTTCTTGCCACTTAAAACGTCTGGCCAAGGAAAATCGAACTCATGGCACTTGTGAAACTCCTACTAGCTATCTATTACATCAGATGTTTATCTACCCTTTATTGTTTGTAATCCGTTGGTTGAAGTCTGTTTGTTGATCATATACATTTGTAATTGTATACTTTTTTAACTAACTTGTAATTGTATACATTTCACGATATATAGACTAGAGTAAACCCCATACATATACGGGATATATATCCTAATCCCATGTTCGAATAATCGCTCATGAGGCGTATCCCAATTGTTGAGCTTTGATCCAAATCGGTAAAAATATAGGAGCTCCTAAAATAATTCACTTTTTTATTTTAGTTTATACTAAAAATGCTTTATATTAGTTGGATATAAAATTTTTAAAGAACCTATCGACTTTGTTTTCACCGGCTCAACAATAATTTTCATAGTCTAAATATGTCCAACCTAATATTTAAACTTCACATAAATCCACAAGTTCTAATAATACCTAAACACACTACAAGATTCTATGCTATCCCATCGAAACATCGATGTATTTTTCACCACAACGAAATAAATTCATCCCACTACTCGATGTGAACCGTCCCGTACACCAACTAATTCTACCACTATACACGAGATTACAAAGCTATCCAAGTCCTCCAAGAGATTCTAGCAGAGAACATGATAGGATGGCCGGAGCTGTTGTTACCATCGAGACCTCTATTTTGCTGGTTCTATGATCTAATCTCATTCAAGCTTTCTAATTTTAATAGATTTGGGCCTTGAAAGTGAAACCCCACGAGTCATCTAATATCCAAAGATCACAAATCTAACGATCTACAAAACACACACTCAAAAGAAAACTGATTTTTTTCTAAAGCGTTCAAGAAATCACAATTTGTAGAGTCTTAGGCTTTGGTGGCTGCGGCCGCACCTTCTCAACTGTAACTGTCAGAACCCCATCAGCATCTTCAGGTAAACGGAACTTCTTCACGAGATTCTGAGGAAGTCTCCTCTCGAGCCTAATGTATTTGCATTCTTGTTCTCTATCATCACAATCCTCTCTCTTCCTCTTCATGTTGCTCTTTATCACTATTGTCATCTCGTCCTCCACAGTCACCTATTAAAAACCATCACCACATCAAACACTTAAGTGAATGCTCGTTATACTGATTACACGTACCTATGTGTGCACTTGGATATCAAATTTGGAGATTCATGGTATGTCGATGTAGAAGATGCACTCTTTGGGAGATTCTAGAATATCAATTGGGATGTTAGTATTGCTTCTTCTTCTGATCTCTTTATCCTCGCCTGAGCGAGAAACCGGAAAGATCAGCTTTTTGATTGTCTCTGGCAGACCAAACCGGTGGTTGATCGCAACATAACTCATGTTGTGTCTTTTTTATGGATTGTTAGCTTTGATTTGTTTGAATCTCAATGACTGTTAGGCCATGCTTTGCGTCAAAACTTATTTTTTAGGGCCTTAGAACCCATTAGGCCCATTGTCCATTGGACCTGATTGATTTCTAATCATATGCTCTATCGGGTGGTTCAAATATTTATACTACCATTGTGCGATTGTATTTACATAAAGAAAAAAGTAACTTACATATATTGAAATTTTTTTGGAAATTTTTTAAATATATTTCGAACTAAAATGGCAAAAGAGAGTGTAAATTTTACTTTTTATCTCTTCAGTTTATATAACAACAACTAAGGTGATACCGCTGTACAGACGGGTGAGCGGATAAGCGATACAATAAAAACATAACTTAGATTCTGATGAAATTTTGATAAAAATTTTACAATATTTAGTTTGTTCGCAGTTAAAGATGTTATTAACTTTGACTATTTTCTATTACAACTTTAAATATTTTCTATTTATTTTTAGAAATCATTATTTGTTTTACATTAAAATATTCATGAAAATATATATTTTTTTACCTTCAATATATCTTTATCAAATATATATATATATATATATGTTATACATTGTTTTCAATATTTATGCATTCATTTTTTGAATATAATATATATTCGTTATACATTATTCTAATTAAAGATGATAGTTAATTGTGTTCAACACATAAAATATGGTTTCTTTTTATACATTAATTTTTTGAATTTAATGATACTTTTTTATTTATATTTATTTTAAAGTTGCTAATTTAAAAAATATCAAAATCAAATAATTTGTTCATTAAAAGTTATATTAAATTAGATATTAAGCATAATTATAATTGAAATAAATATATATTTTGAATCTTGTATATGTTATTAAGTTTGGAAGCTGAATACTAAAAAATAAATGATAGTGATTAATTTTGAAAATGTAATTTTTACATTAACTTTATAATATCCAATTGATTTATTTTATACTAACAACTAAATATTTTCATTTTTATTTTCAGATATTATACTTCTATTTAAAATTAATTAATTATATATATATTCTAAAATACTAACTTACTATACTTTTGGATCAAATAATATTTAATTATTGAGTTTATATCTTTTTTACTGAAAATTTTAAACTTTATTATAACTATATTGATATAATTATATTCATTCGTTTTTGATAAATTATATTGTATTTTGGTTTATATTATTTAATAAATTATTATATCCAAACTTGTTTTATATTATATTCAAAATAATAAAATTAAATATTAAATAACGTGGTATACATATAGATGTCGATATTTACTATTATATTTAAAATATTTTATATGAGTATAACCAGATCTATTAATTCTATTATTTGTTAGAAACTGGTGTTTGAAAATTTATTGAGAATTGCTTAAAATATCATTAGTTAAATATAATGTTTAGATCAATCCAAAGTGCTCTAAGATTTAAGTTTAAGATTTAGTGATTACTGTTTAGTGTTTAATATTTAGGGATGGAGTTGAATTTTTAAACTTCTATAAATAATTTTTAAACGTTTATAAATGATTTAGCAGAGCTAGTTTAATTTTTTTCATCACAAATTTCCAGTAAAATTAGAACTTCTTAAAATTTATTTATGTTTTTTAAAAATATTATTGTTTTCAGTTTTAAAACGTACATTTAATTTTAAAATCTTTAGAACTATATGATGCATTGTTAAAATTTTGGTCAAAACATTAAGATAATAACATATGTGAATTTTTTTTTGTAAAAATTTAATATGTTTACTGAGGTGTTATACTTTCGTTTAAACAATCAATGATATGGATGCATAAAAAGACTCTTCATCTTTGAATATATAGATTTTGCGTTTTAAAATATTTACCATTGTATTTCTGATATAATTCAATAAAATTCTAGTTGGGAAATGTTAATGTTTCCATAAAACTCATGTGAATATTAACATTCACGTCTATATTATTTTTCCGTTAATAAAGAAAAGAGTGATGGGCTTTTTTCGTCAATATAAAATCGGGTCAGTAACGGAGAGATTACTCATCCGGCGATCTTATCCCTTCGACTTTGTTTTTTCGGCTCAACAACAATTTTCATAATCTAAATATGTCCAACCTAAGATTTAAACTTCACATACCTCGACAAGATCTAGTAGTATATAAACACACTTGATATGCTATCCCATCGATGTAATTTTCACCACAACGAAACAAATTCATCTAAACCATCCTGTACACCAACTAATTCTACCACTATACACGAGATTACAAAGCTATCCTAGTCCTCCAAGAGATCCTAGCAGAGAACATGATAGGATGACCGGAGCTGTTGTTGCCAGAACGACCTCTATTTTGCTGGTTTTGTGATCTAATCTCATTCAAACTTTCTAATGTTAATAGATTTGGGCCCTGAAAGTGAAACCCCATGAGTAATTAAATATTCAAAACACACACTAAAAGAACACTGATTTTTCTCTAAACCGTTAAAGAAATCACAATTTGGAGAGTCTTAGGCTTCGGTGGCTGCGGCCGCACCTTCTCAACTGTAACTATGAGAACCCTATCTTGATACTTAGCAGACACAGCAATTTGGAGAGTCTTTAGCACTATATGATGCATTGTTAAAATTTTGGTCAAAACATCTGTACTATTATTTGAGAAGTGAATTTGTTGATTTGTCATCTTCTCAATGATTTTAGGATAAATCATTAATTTAATTAGTACTAGATTTTGATCCGCGCGTTCGCGCGGGTGTATTTAAAAAAAATTAAGCTATTTGTTTTTTATGTCACTATTTAGGGTTGGGAAAAAAACTCGAATTCGAAGAACCGAACTGGTCTCAATTCGAATAAGTAGTACCAAATCCGAACCGAAATTAATTAAATATCTGAATTATTTAAAATTTTGGTATTTGAAGAACTGAAACGTAATCCGATCGGAACGGAAGTATTTTGGGTATCCAAAATAGATTTATATACTTATATATATATTAACTATTTTTAGATTTAATATATATAAAAACATCCAGAGTATATATGATACTTTTAAGTTCATTTAAATACTTTAAAATATATACAAATAATCAAACGTAAATATATAAAATAGTTAAAATATACTCAAAACTCCAAAAATACTTAAATAATTATTAATTTTCTATCCAAATATTTAAACCAAACCAATTTATATGTTAAGTTAGGTACTCTGACATATGTTTTTCAAATTTATATGTAATATATTATATTGCTTATAGATTTTTTTTTAAATTAAAGCATATAATAAATTTAAAATAATTTAAATTGGTTATCCAAATCTGAACCGAATCCTCAAAGATCTGAACAGAACACGAAATCCCAAACAGACCCGAAAATGAACCCGGACGCGCACCCCTAATCACTATTATATATCATATATGTGTCATCATAGGTTACAAAAATATGTGTTATCATATAATTAATCGTATTTTATACATACCATCAAATAAGTAATCTTATAATTATCAATATTTTATACGTACAATCATAATAATCACATATATTATACTTTTAAATTTGAATGTGAAATATAAAAACCATAATTTAAGTTGGTGTTTGAAATTGGGCTTTGTATTGTATTTTTCTTATATATATTGAAAACATGTTTATAATGGTTATTGGAAAATATGTTAGTAAAAATCAAATTTTGAATATATGTATATTTTGAATGAATTTTTAAATATAAATCAATTTTAAATTATTATTTTGATTTAAATATGTATATCAAGTAACATAAGCCCATTAATTTTTAATACTTCATGTAATGGACTTCTAATTTTTTTAATAGCGTAAGCCCATTACTTTTTTTTCCTAACTTACTGCTTTCCATGTTTCCAAATAGCATTATATTTATTTTTTACTACCGTTCATGTTTCCAAACAAATAGTAAAGGTACTTCTACTCTAATAAGATAGATTTATAAAAGTTTGTTTTAATATATTTAAGATGATTAATAAACAAATATCCACTAATTCTACTGATATACATATGCTATTATTATTTTCAAAAGTATTATAATATATATACATATCATGTCATTTACAATATTTAATTAATAAATAGATATTAAAAAAATTCTACCAATAATATCATAATTACGTTAATCTTATATTTATGATTTTAGTGATTAATATTATAGCCAATTTTTCTGATTCATATTGGAAATATTGATCTAAATACATATTAAAGTTAAGATTAAAGGTAAAACATCAATAAAAATATATGTCATAAAATATAAATTGTACACTTCCGAACCTAAAATATATGTTAAATATTTTCTATATTTTGAATATTAAACAATCATATTCCAAACTAAAAATAAATTAATATTAGAATATGAAGAACATCAAATTATTTTTTGATCCGTAAAATCACAAATGTTATGAGAATAATATATTTAAACCAAAACAATAAATATTATATAAAAGACAAAATGAAAATTAACCAAAAATATTAAAAAATACATGGAAGAGTGAAAAATTACGATAAAACATTAATCCACAAAAATTGACAAATAGTATACATAATATAAATATAATCTAAGAGAATATATAGATAATGTTTGTAATTTATTATTTTTGTGTTTTTTCTCACTGTTTTAAAATATAAATTATAGAGAATATATAATATTTATTTGGCTATTGTTATTCAATTGATGTTCTATAGATTGCCATTTTTTATAATCATTTCAATGCCACCGGAATTTTTTTTCAGCCCACAAATACAGTAAGTGTTTAAATCTAAGCTTCTAATTTGATTATTACTATTTTCTGATCCAAAAAATTTACACCCGATAAATAAAATATTATTTTAAAATTGTTTTATATGCGCATCATGACTACTCTGATATTTGACTAGTCCGGTTAAGTCGTTGTACGGGTTGAAAAGCTTTAGACCGATTTAACGGAAAACGCTAACTCTAGGTACGGGTTGCAAAGCCTTGTGCCTTGACGCAACGGAGCGAGTTAGTGGATGAACTAGTCTAGGTTGTGGAGTAATTTTTGTGACTCTGACTGGATCTTCTCTAGCCCGTCAAGTAGCGGTTTCGGACCATGGTGTTGGATTAGACGGTCAAACATGTTCTTCTTTGATTGTTGGCTGGCCGTTTGGTCTTTTATCTCTAACCCTTGGTGTGGATCGTATGTCGGTCATGTTCTTGTTTAATTGTTGGTCGATGGATCGACCTATGTCTAGGACGGTTCAATGGGTTTTATAATTTATAATATTATTTTAAAATTTGTATCTAATTTAATAATTTGTAATCTGTATAAAAAAATAAACATTAAAATTAAAATTCGTTAGTTATATATATATTTGTCTGCACAAAGTGGGGGCCATCAACAAATTAAGATAATAACATATGTAACTTTTTCTGTAAAAATTTAATATGTATGCTGAGGTGTTATACTTTCTCTTTAACCAATTGATGATATGGATGCATAAAAAGACTCATCATCTTTGTATTATATACATAGATTTTGCGTTTTAAAATATTTACCATTGTATTTCTGATATAATTCAATAAAATTCTAGCTTGGGAAAAGTTAATGTTTCCATAAAATTCACGTCTAAATTATTATTTTTCTGTTATTAAAGAAAAGAGTGGTGGGCCTTTTCGTCAATTTAAAATCGGGTCAATAACGGAGAGATAACTCATCCGGCGATCTTAGCCGGTGAGACAATCTCAGATCTACCCAAAAAACCTGGAATTTCGCATCGATCTGAGGACGATGGAGGAAGAAGACAAGACTCAGTCTCAACAATCTCCGCGAGATGCCCTCTCACCAGCTCCGATTTTGCCTACGAGCAACGTCACGGTGGCCTCTGCAACGAAACCCCCTCCCTCCTCCTCCTCTCAATCTCCGTTGGCTTTGGTAGTTCAGACTCCTTCCGTCAACAGAAACGGACGAATCGGCGGAGGCGGAGGCGGAGGAGGAAGAGACGATTGCTGGAGCGAGGAAGCGACGAAGGTTCTAATCAACGCGTGGGGGGATCGATTCTCGGAGCCGGGGAAAGGAACGTTGAAGCAGCAGCAGTGGCACGAAGTGGCTGAGATCGTGAACGAGAGTGGTCAATGCAAGTACGCCAAAACAGACGTTCAGTGCAAGAACAGGATCGATACGGTTAAGAAGAAGTATAAGCAAGAGAAGGCCAAGAATGGGCCTAGCAAATGGGCCTTCTTCAAAAAGCTCGAGTCTTTGATCGGTGGTGGTGGCAATGCTCCGGTGGGCGCACGTAGCTCGGGTCCAATGAGGTGGCATTTCAGGAAACGGAGTGCTTCCGAGACTGAGTCTGAGTCTGAGTCTGAACCTGAGCACTCAGCTGAGAATCTCCCTCCAACGCAACCGTTGCCGAAGCGGTTGAAGATGGGTGAGTCAGGAGTTGGAGATGTGGCTAAGGCCATACTTGGGTTCACTGAGGCGTATGAGAAGGCGGAAACTGCTAAACTTAAGCTGATGATGGAGTTGGAGAAGGAGAGGATGAAGTTCGCTAAAGAGATGGAGTTGCAGAGGATGCACTTCTTGATAACTCAGGTGGAGATAACGCGGACCAATCAAGAAGAGGAGAGGAGCAAGCGTGACGGTGATGATGATGATCGCAATGTCAAGAATAATGGCGATGTAAGTAGCTGACTTTTGAACACAGAATGTTTTATGATAATTTGATATGATTAAAAAAATTTATCTAGATTGCTGGCTTAGCGTTTGATGTTGCTGTTGTTGTACTTTGTGGGATATGTAAATGTAGAAGTTTATTGCAGGGGTTCAGAGAACTGTGATGACCATCATCATCATGTTGCTGTGTTATGTTATCTTGTCTGAAACAAGAGTAAGCTTAGAATCAGAAACAAAGATTCAGACTTGTCTTAGTATAAACCTCAAATGAGACATAACTTACAGAATATTAGTCATGTCTTTAAGAACATTGAGATTAGAGAAACATTAGGAAGAAACTATTAATTAGTCAGCAGCATCATAACCCATAATTAAAACCTCCTTAATTAAGCTAGAGCTAATAATTAACCTCACCAAAAATATTCAATGCGTCTCTTTGTCCATCGCCTCTATAAAACCATTTTCCTCGCAGAAGATTTGAAAAAGGTTAGAGACAAAATAAAAACCCAAATAATTTCAAAATAGTTTTTTAGATAATATTTTGATCGGATGGGGTTCTTACACAAGCTGTGGGATGACACGGTGGCCGGACCAGCTCCGGAAAATGGTCTGGGAGAATTGAGAAAGCATGTTTCATTAGCCACTGTCCAATCTCCTCCTCTCTCCACCGATCAAGTCACAAGAAGCATAGTCGTTACCAAGGGGAATAACAATGTTCGTGGGCTCCGGAATTTGAAGATGGGTCCGGGTCGTGCTCCGGATTCTCCGACCGGGTCAAGTAGCACCCCGGGAACGCCTCTAACCCGTATTTATTTCTCCTCCTTCCTTTAAAACTAGATTAATTAGGAACTATCCTGTAACACGATCACATTTAAAAGAAAGTTATTAAAGTTATGATAGATTATCCATTTTAATTTTATAACATTCAATCATTACATAACACAACTATACGTTGCTACTTCCATTGAGATTTGTATGCATAGTGCAGCGTGCATGGTTTCAATGTGTCATGTAATGATAGATTTAAAATATACTCCCTCGACAAATTTTTTCGTTACAAAATAAATGTTGTTTTCGACATGCAAAATTTATTAATTTTATTCAATAATTTATTTTTCTATTGGTTGAAATATGGTTAGTTGTATAGATAATTGTGTTTTTATACAGAAAATATACATAATTAATTAGTTTTTTAAATATGTGTACACAAACTCAAAGTGACACTTAAAATGAAACATAGAGAGTATTACTTTAACCAGGGCGGCTTATTAGGGGGGACAAGCATTAGGCGGACAAGCGGTGCGACCGCTCCGGGGACAAGCGGTGCGACCGCTCCGGGGACAAGCGGTGCGACCGCTCCGGGGACAAGCGGTGCGACCGCTCCGGGGACAAGCGGTGCGACCGCTCCGGGCCCAAGTCCGTATCCCCCATATAATACTAATTAAGGGGCCTAATTTTTTAAAAAATCTATATTTTTATATATAAAAAATTATAAATATAATAAATAAAATTGAAAAGGATCCAAATTATTTGATATGTATATAGTTTTATTTTCATTACAAAATATTACTGATTAAATTTTAAAAACATTTTAAACATTATCTACGTATAATTTTAGAGGGTAAAAAACATATTTTTCGCCCTAAGGCCCTTAACAGTGTTGAGCCGGCCCTGACTTTAACATATCATTGTTAAATTAAAGAATAAATAGCAATTAATATTAATTAGAGAAGAACAGAATGAATTTTTTTTTTTTTGGTGTAATCATATTAATATAGAGTAATGAATGCTAATTATTAGAGATTAAATCATTATTAATATTTGGAGAACGAATCAAATGGTATGTTCAATGAAAATTTACTATAACATGTATATATATGTATATCAAAACTAAAGAAAATTCCTAAAATGTTAGTAAGCAAAATAAAATAAAATGTAGCTTATCAAATATCACAATAGGTGATGATATCACAAAATTACAATGATGTAATTATGATTGATAAACGTATTATATGCAGCTGGAACACCATGTCTCTTTAGTATCGCAATTAAAGGCCTCATGATTGATAAACGTATTATATGCAGCTGGAACACCGTGTGATCACTTTGGACCATTCAGCGCAGATAAAATCCCATCCGCCGGTGAAGTTGATGCCTCAAGTCTCACTACTTATGAATGGTTAGTATAATTATCTGCATCACTTGATTTCCTCATAGATTCACATATATATGTAATTGCATAATTTGCATTATATATAACCCTTTATTTTTGTTTATACTAAAATATAGGATTGTGATAAACGCATTGGACCGTTGAAAACGACGAGAAAGAGAGAAAGCTCTACGGGTTTTTGTTTATAAATATTAATCACCTAAGCATGTAATTATGTTAATATTTACAGATATGGTAACTGTTAAATAATGTCTCCTTTTAACAATGATTTAGTATTATATAACAAAACATAAAATTATTACATAAAAGTCAAAAGACAACATACTTGGACCAAGTTTACCATTACAAAACCACAATACAAGACACTACTACTCCCTCTCAGACAAACATGTCTAGAACCCAAACCAAACTCCATTTTATTTCAACGTTATTTTATTGCTTGCTTGCAAGCCAAGTAAGACTCAGGGTACGAACCAGCAAGCATGCATATAAAATCAGCGACTTCAAATGAGAGAGAGACACATACATAAGACTCTGAACAAGGTCTAGAAAATGAAAACAAGAAAGTGATAAAATTAAGAAGAAAGAAAGAAAAGGTATCTCAGCGCGAAGGCACCAAGAGTTTATTACTGATAGTACATGAGCTGCTGATGAGCCGCAGCTACATTCTGAAAACCACCATCGTACATAGCAGCACTTGCTCCGGCTGCATTGGCATGCCTAAGAGAATGCTGAGCCTGAGGATGCATCTTGGCTAGAGCCAGTTGCCTCTCATAGGCTAAGAGGTCCATTGGGGACAGACCAGGGACTGCCACTGGCGCTGGTGGTGGAAGCGGGTTTGAGGCTGTGCCTATTGGAGTTGGTTTGTTTCCCCATGAACACTGCAAAATTTATCACATGAATCGGTTTAGGCGAAAACCGGCAAAACCAATTTACAAGTAAGGGCTAGTAAGTACCTTTATCTGTCTGTTGAAGAGGAAAGGCTGAGAGTTGCCCATCTGAATAGCAAGAGCAGCCTCGTCATGAGTATTGTATCTCACAAAACCAAAGCCTTTGTCTCGCTGGACACGGACCTCTTCAATCACTCCAGCGCCAAGTGTATGGAACAGGCGGTGTAGATCAAGCTGAGTTACCTGCAAAAACTGACAACTGTCAGGAGCTGTCTCTGTGTTTATAAAGAGCAGTTCTTTAAAAAGTTGAGAACTTACTTCAGGAGCAAGGTTTCCTACATACACAGTGGTATACTGAGGATTGTTTTCAGGAGCTTCTTCGTTTGTGATTGAGATCTCTCTACCATCCTCTGAGCCGTTTGTGAGTTCAACGACACTTTTGCCATCAGAGCTATGTTTGTCGTCGCCAAAAGTAGCACCTTTTGTCGCCCAGTTGCATCTGATTTGTCTGCTACTTAACCATTTACCTGATAACAGATAAGAGAAACATAAGATAATACCTACTGACAAAACTATACTAAAAAATAGTAAAAAATACTAAACACGAAGTCTAATCCGCAAATAAAGACATGCAAGTTCAACACTTCATCACTGCTACGCTGCAAACACACAGAATAACACCAGAGCTACCATTCTTTAGCCGTAACATGACACAGTACAATGCATCCTTAGAGTATAAGCACAATGAAATCAAATTTTACAAAAGGGAAACAATAAAAAAGACCATATAATCATTCTTACCATTCATTTCATTTATGGCATTTTGAGCATCCTGCACAGATTACAATTAACAATTTAAAATCAATATGAAAACATGAATGGAGCTAAAGCAAACAAATCACACATGATCTGAGACATAACAGAACCTGCTGATTGCGGAAGGAAACAAACCCAAAGCCTCTCGAGCGTCCAGTTTTCTGGTCCCACATTACTCTTGCATCCCTAAACAACGACAAACCAACAAGCTTAATCAACAGGTACAGTTTTGTAACCTGTATTGATATAAGCAGAAGAGCTTACGAGCAAGTATTGAAGGCAGAGAAGCTCTCAAACAAAGCTGCATCAGTAACATCTGGACTGAGGTCTCCGACAAATATGTTGAAGTGGCCTGCATTTAATGGACACAAAACTCATTCAGTATCACAAGCCTCTCTCAAAGAAAAAGCAATAAGTAGAACTTACTTGATGTGTCTTCCCTTTGACCAGTAGCATAAGCCCAATTAACTTTGATAGGCTGTCCAAACCTGTTAAAATCCAGGATTATAATCAAACAGAACATATAAAATAGATTAAACAGGATAAACATGAAATGTAAATTCCAGATGCTTACAGATGCCTGCCGTTAAGAGACATGATAGCCAAACCAGCAGATCTTCGATCAAAGTAGTGAACAAATCCATATGATGACTGTAAAGAGTAAAACATAAACATTTAGAGACAACACGGAACGTTACAAACCGAAACAGAAAGTAGGTGTGGTCTTGCGAAACTTCGACCTTATCCTTTCTGATGAGCTTACAGCTCTCAACAGGGCCGGTGCTAGCAAAAATTTCTTGAAGAAGAACCTCAGTGACCTGCGTGTGAATGTTGCCAGCATACCTGCAAACCAACCCCCAAAACACAGAATTTACTACAAGAAGAAAGTCAAAGAAAGAAAACAACTTTCAAACGAAAACACTCACACACTGCGGCAAGTAGTGGGATCGAAACCAGGAGGAAGGTTTCCACTTGGTAGAGGCTCCATCTGCACACACACAAAACAAACATATGCCAAAGCTCAAAAATCACAGCTTTTCTACTCGTAATCAATGACCCATCAAATTACAGAAATGACCCATCAAAATTAAACCGAATCACTAGCTCGAAACCCTAACCCATCATCAGAAGCTCGAAACTTTTCGCGGTAAAGAGAGAGAAAGGGCGAATCGGGAATTTTCATGAAACCCTAATTTGGAAAGCTAAGAATCAAACAATAACCTGAGGAGGAGGGGGAGGAGGAGCCATAAGGCTAGGATGATAGAGAGAGTGGTGTTGTTGCATCAAAGCTTGCTGCATCATAGCTTGTTGTTGTTGTTGTTGTTGTTGTTGCTGTTGTTTGAGCCTCGGATTCTGCATCTTTTTTTCTCACTGCGATGAATGAGATGGAAAAATATCTGTTTTGTTTCCCGAGAAAAGACCTCTTTCCCCTTTTTAGCTTAGGGTTCGAAATCAACTAAAACGAAGAGAGAAAAAAAAAACGAAAGAGGAAAAAAAAAAAAAAACAAAAAAAAGAAAAAAAAGGAAAAAAGAGAAATAAGAGAGGAGAGAGAAAACAGAAATGAACGCTCTTTGTGAATGGACGGAGTAAAGAAAGGGTTGTACGAGACTGGTGACCATATATAGCACTAGGACGATTTCTCTGTGACAGAGAGAGTAAATGCTAATGTGACGGGGCTGTTAGCATTATAAAATTATTGGTTCTTCGCGGCCCAGCCCACGGTTCAAAGAGAGTTACTTATGGCCCAGCCCAAGTCCCAAATTTACTCAGACAACCAGACTCTGTTTAATTGTATTATTTGAGATTGCGATCTCCAAACACTGAGCATATATATGCGTTCAAAAAATAGGTGCTCATCTGTTTATCCTGCCATACAACACAATTTACACGTTGCATCATTTGTAATATGCCTTATCTCCCAAATTGACCCTCGTGGCTAGGCTACGAGATATAAGTTTCCATAGAAAATATGCCTTGAGTTGGAGTTATGAAGTCATTATCTGGTAGATGTGTGCACACCCAATATCCAGATTTCACTGTATATATTTCATCCTGCCAACCCAATCAATCATGGTTAGCTTTTGAGCTTATCTTTAGTGCTACTATCTGTTCATAGTCTTCATCAACAACATCATCTCGAAGTTTCTGCTTATCCCAATCACTTCTAGTATCATTAAGAAAATTATTGACCTTGACATTTTGAGCTTCTATATACAATTCTCGACTTACATATGACTATAAACTTAAAAATATGAATGCTTTTTTTAAGATTAGGCTCACTAAACCCTAGATTTAACCATACTATTCTTGAAGTATGTGGCAGTCACTCTTTTGTACGTGTAAGAATATTTGTTGAATGTGTTGTTTGCCTGTTACCGACTTTCAGTACTCAGTCCATTTGTTGATAAATGTTGGCTTAATTGCTTTTATTGTATGTTTGTGACTCTTGTGTACTTTTCTTCAGAAACACGTCTAAATGCATCTTGATTTCTTATTCTTTAAGATCAACATGCAAAATGTCAACGACTTTGAAAGTCAGTTGATCAGATGAAACTTCTGGAAGAAAATTGTTATCAAACAAATTAATAAAAATCGACAGCGCAGCAATGTATTCGATGTTATTTTTGTCAGTAGACCAAGTACAATCGACGTCACAAAATAGAGATATTGTGATTTTACTTGCTGTCCAAAAGAAAAAACAGTGTGATCTTCTATCATAAGGTTTGCTTGTTCTAACGCAACCCTAGCGTAAGCCTTCGTTCGTTACCCTTTTCCAGATGCATAATTGCCAACACAACAACCCAATTAAAAGATGATAAAATAGTTGACTAAAGTATACAATAATGGTAATATTCGACGAACCTTCTTTAGTTATCCTCTTCAAGGCAAGCGATTTTAACCCGATCTAGGAGCATGATTACCGCGGTGTCTTGACGCGGTTCTTAAGCTAATTTTGCAAAAAAAATAAATGAAAAATACCTAATTACAGAAGAACCGCGTCTTATTTAGGAGAAGGAAGAGTCGACTCTTAGTGGACACGTGTAGGGCAACGAGAAGAGAGACGAGAGGTGGCGTCGTTTTTGGCTTGTTCGGTTTCTTCTTTCTCTCCGTCCAAACCTCTCTCTATGCGACTTCAACAGCGATATTGTCCCTCTCTGTGTCTCCTAGACTCAACGGGAGGTCTGTCTCTGTGGCTTTTCTCGGTGGCTCTCGTGGACGACGACGGACCTCTCTCTCGGTGGCTCACCAATCGAAAGGACCTCTGAGCTCTGGGGCAAGAGTAAGAGGAAGAGGAAGAGAGAGAGGGAGAGGGAGAGGGAGAGTGATGTCTACGCTCGAAAGAATTTGATCGAACTAGATCGAACTAGAATTTGATCGGACTAGATTAGACTTAGACGTAAAACAAGAGCATGCTTCACTCCTTCTCTTTCTCCGCAAAAGACCCTTAAATTCGCCGCCTTCCTGAGTGTAAGTCACTGAGTGTTCGTTTGATCGCTGCTTTACCTACTGGGTTCTGCTCTGTTTTACTCTCTGTTTATAAAGTTTGACTCTTTCTTGTGTGTTTGTGATGAGGTCAGCGTCAAATCGATGCTCTGTTTTATAAAGTTTGACTCTTTCTTGTGTGTTGTTGTGATGATAATTGCAGAAGAGAGGATTCTACACTCGCTTAGGCTCTGGCTATAGCTTCTACTGGAGTTGAAGCAAAAGCAGGCTTTGCTCCTAATGAACTTTGTTCTCTCCTACTACAGGCTGCTCATATTCCCCGTGCTCTCTTTTCTGATTTGGATGGAATATCAGATCGATCAACAAGTGTAAGAATCACTATCTTCCCCTTTTATGAATAAAAACGTGTTGTATGAAGTGAAATCTTATCAATATAAAAGTTATCTTATTGTGCTGCCATTTTCAACATAAATTTAGTGAGTATATGGTTGTTCATTCTATTACATCCATTGAAAACATCTTGACTCTTTGTTGTTAACTTCATAGTATTGTAACTTTCCCTTTTGTGTTTCCTATTATGCTTCTTTCTTGTGCTATGAGTGTGATCATCTAATATGATACACCAATGTCTTGTAACAGTTGCCACATATGTTACCGTCTGAGCAAGCTTTTGCTGCTGGCCGTTCTGCTCTTGGAATTGATAATAAAGATGGAGTGGTTGTTTATGATGGGAATGGTCTCTTTAGTGCAGCCCGTGTATGGTGGTTAGTTATAGCACTCCTTTGGATTTATATTCTTTTGCTTTGTTCAGTTTGTGTTTTCTCAGTTATTGTTATTATTGATGTGTGGTACAACTCGTCAGTTAGATGGTGCAGGTAAAACAAGAACTTGATGATGTATACATGTCTAAGTGATGCTTATACTGTGAGTTTTTTTCAGATTATCTTGTCTATCACACAGCTTTTAATTCCTATGATTGGATGATTCACAATGCAGATCTGTTGTTTCATTGTCATGTTGCCAGTAACGCTTTGTTTTCTTCCTTCTTGTTCTAGTTTCCTCATGGATCCCCTTCTTTCATCTCATATATTCATATCTTGGTGATTGATTTTCCAGAAGTTAAAAGAACAAGTATACAACAATGTTTAATTTTTTTTTAAGAACCTTTAACTAAGAAACTAGCATTGTATCATAAATTTTATGTGTTTCTTAACAAAAGTTCTTAAAATTATATTTATTACTAAAAAATTATTAAGAACCCCTTTAAGGTTTAGGAATAATCATGATCTTAGAGTTATCTTGCACGCTTTCAACTCTTCTTCGTCCACGTGTGTGTCTCATCCATTCGTGCACTTCATAATTGTCCAGATTATCGAAGATCAAAAATACCATAATTGACACTTTTTGCCAAATAAAGCCTGCACGTTAAGATCATGATAACTGTTAAAAAAAAAAATACATGTATTCTTTTTCAAAAAACATGTGTTACTAAACTGGTACAATCAAAAATCTGTTTAACTTGTACTTTTAAATTGATTTAAGTCTAATCCATTTCATTTAGTTTGGAAATTAATTGCAATTTGATTTATAAAATTTCATATTTTTTGTTTTTTATATGTGTAAACCTAAATTCAACTAATCCTAAGACAGTATATATCGGTAATCTGATTCTGAATGTTACATTTTCTGATAAAGTTTAAGATAGGATATCATCTTCGTCTAATCACTAATTTAGTTTCTACTAGAAACAAACTCATAATCGAACAATTTAACTACTCTTTGCTTAAGTTACTTCACTGTTTGTGAGTTTTTACTTTAAAATCTTTTGGTATAAATCTTAACATGTTTACCAAAAAAAAAAAAAATTGGAATAAATTTAAATATTTAAAAAAAAAATCACGTAAACTAATCAAATAGTAGTAGTCTGGCGGTATGAAAAGGATTTGAGCTTAACCTAACTTCATTTCTGTCAGAAACAAAATTGTAAATGTTTGCCAGGAAAACATAAAATCATGTTACAGCTATACATATTCACTAACAATTCAACCTAATGCGATTTTATGTTTGTCAGTCAAAACAAAATAAAATGCTCAGCTGGCATGCAACTCCACACAGTGGCAACGATCAATTGGCAGTTTGATCCGCATCAACATATGCGGACGTGGAATTATAAGGAACAAATCAAAATATTGTGTACTATTTCCTCCTTTTGATCATTTAAATGTTTTGTTTATGAAGAGTGTGTGAAAGAGTCGCGGTTTTCTATTTTATAAATCCTTATAAATACATCTGCTTTCTCTATCTCCCTCATTCTTCCACCAACGATTTTAAAGCAAAACTGCAAAAAAAGGTTTTCCAACCAAAAAAAACTGCAAAAAGTTACAATTTTTTTGTTCTGATAACTGAAATGAATTCTAAGTATTCCTGTGTTTGATCATTCTTTTATTTCATAAAATGATTTTCTTCTTCTCCAAGCTATTCAACGGCGAAGCGCAAGTAGCAGAGTGGGAGAAAGAGAGATAGCAAAATCATTTACACACATACATACGTGTACTTACATAACTTACTAGATTTATCACCACACGTTCAGATTCGGACCAAAAGGTTTGTGTTCTGTCTGAGAATCAGATTCGTCTCTGTTTTTTAATTCAAATAAAACTGATTCTTGTTATGTTTCTTTAGTATACAGAGAGATGTCTGCGAGTTTTATGGCGATCACGAAGTCGTCGGAGACAGAGTTCGTGAGTTGCGAATTATGCGGTATGACGGAAGAGTACACGGCGGCGTATATGGAGAGCATACGCGTTCTCTACGCCGGGAAACTGATCTGCGGGCTCTGTTCCGAGGCGGTGAGTTACGAGATGTTCCGGAGACAGATCGGCGTCGACGAGGCTATAGCGATCCACGTGAAGGTTTGCGGCGAGTTTTTGTCTTCTCCGTCTCCGGCCGTCGATTTCATATCGGCGATCGGAGAGATGTTTAGGAGAAGATTGGTTCTGGGTTTGCCGAGGGTCGTGACTTCAGCTTTGCCGTCGCCGAGGAGTGTTCCGGCTGTGGACGGTGGAGTGATTTGTGCTGCGGCGGTGATTGGTGGGGCTGGGAGTTGCTTGCCTGCTTTGTCCGGTGGTGTGTAGATTCGAATATTCCGCGAGGAATCAAACTGAGAAGGAAGCGTGTGTGTGAAGGAAGATTATGAATAATATATATTACAAAAAATTAGAGAAAAGATGTTTAAAAGAAAAAAAAATCGGGAATGAAAAATGATGTAAATAGAATTGAAAAAATTAGGATATCGTTTTGTTGTAATATACTGTAACTATTTATGTGGCAATGTCAAGTGTTGATACGAGTCCTTTACTAATGGAAGTTTTGGTGTGATAATAAGGACTGGTTGTTGGAATTTATTTTACGATATGATTTTAAACTAATTTATCGTTAATTTTGTCCCAAATGTTCGTTTAAATAACCGAATGTTAAATAAGATATAATTGTCACCATGTTTATCTTGTGTTATGACAATAAAATAAAATAAACCCATAATGTTGTTTTTAAAATGCTCAAAACATAATATTTTTTTTAATTTAATTACAGAACCAAGTAACAAACAATATGTGTGATGTGGAACCTGTTTTCTCATCTAGTCTAGTCTTCAGTAATCAATATTAATCGAAATTTAAATATTAGAGGAAGATTCTAGGTTCCACTAAGTATTTTAAATTTCTCAAAATATAATTTGGCCGGCTTCTACGGAAGAAAAACGTTGTATCACCACAAGGAATAATGCTTCGTAATATGCTTAGATAGCTATATTTAAATAAACTTATTGATATAGTATTGACAAAGAAATAAATATTTTAGTTTCACTTGGGTAGTTATTGTTTATTATGTACACAAAGAGGTCTACAAACAGAAATTTGTATACACATCTACAAAGAATCAGCATCTTAAGATTGGTGTGAGATTGAAACAGGACTTATTGTTTGTCCATGGCATATTCCTTGTTCCAAAGAAGCCAAATCTATGTTGTTGGCCTTTGGGTTATATAACCAAAAAGCTTATAATAAGTTTGTCAATTGTTGGGCAGTGAGAATTGTTATGAGCAACCTGCTTGAAACTCGGACGTCCGCTAAAAATATTGGCTACCTTTGCCGTTGATCAAGAACGGACAGCAATCTGATGTCATCTATCTATTTCTCTTCTCCAACAAACCCCCTCATGTTTTTGACATAATATTTTTTCAAAAGAAAAACCTTCAAGATGTCAACTTCGCTGCAAATCCATCCACACAATTCTTGCGCAAAACTTTAATACAACTTTTTACAAAACAGAAACCGCTATTTAAAATCGATGAAGATAAAATAAAACATTTTCACAGGCAATTCGTATTCATATTCAGAGACACAACCGAATCAAAATAAACTTGATTATAAAATCAGAGAGAAGTTCTTTCGTAAAGATTAAGAGCATTACTGCGGGTTTTAGACTGATTTTTTATAATAAAAATTAAATAATGATAAAGTGATTTATAAAAAATAATGATAAAAGTAAGATAGATAGTGAAAAGAAATATTAGAAACGATTTTAAATACTTTTATAACATCTTCAACCTAAGAATATCCACAGTGGATAGAAACCACACAAGTCTCTTAAAAAAAAACTAGATTTTGAACTGCGCAGATTTTTGTTTTTATTTATTTTTATATAAATATTTTGCTTTCAATTCTAAATTGGTATATATTATAATATATGTGTCTATCAATTTTTAAAACATAATAAGTTTACGGTATATTTTTCATTGAATAGATTATTTTAAACTTTCACATGTATTTGTATCTTCTTCTATATATATATATTTTTTTGAATTATTATTTCATTATTAAAATCGTAACTATATATATAAAGATTAGTAAAATATTGTTTTATTGTCATATTCAAAGATATTGTAACATTTCACAAATTTAGAAAGTTTTTAAAAAATTAAACTTTTCGCTTCATATATTTATATTATCGAGTAAATAATTAAACTTTTAGTTTTTGTTTAAATTTTAAAATAAAATATATAGTTTAAAATTTGTTTTCATTGGTTTAAGGTAGTAAAGATTAATCATTGCTAGATAATATGATTTTTGTTATTTTAAGAAAATCTTTATAATTTTAAAAGTTGACATCGACAAATATTTAAATATTTAACATATGGAGGTATAGTATTACAACATTAAATTATATCTATTTAATTTATATTATCTATAAATCCAATGGATCATCTATTCTGTAAATCCAATTATTGATAGCCAATAAAAATTTCTGGTAGTCCCAAAATTTAAATGATAAGATTAGAGATTAAATGTAACATGACTTTCTAGGAATAAGTCCACTAGGTCTATTAGATCCATTTTAGGTCCATTTTTTAAAAATCACACATAAATCAAGGTTGTTACTTCTGTTTTAATATATAAAATATTTTTACTGTAAATATATTTTTTAATAATAAATTGAACCATCAATTTTTTTGCCAAGTGGAAATTGAGACCATCATTAGTGGGAGTACCTCACAAGGTCTCTCATAAACTGGACCATCAATTTTCATTGGTCTAACCCATACAAACATCCCGCCAAATACAACATGAACCGGTAAGTAAATCTCTGGGGACTTAACCGAAGTTGATTCCTTGCGCTAGAGGTAACTTGTTCCCATAGTTGATCGTAGTCGTACTGACAAAAGATAAACCGATTTAACCAATCAAAAAAACTTAAACTGGAAAATCTATTAAATCAAAACAGAGAGAGAGAGAGAAATTGTTACTGCTTACAAGTGTTACTACCAGCTTCACGACCACCACCAGTCGCTTTCTAACCTCCAAAAGCACCTCCTATCTCATCTTCATTCGTCGGTATGTTCACTTTCACTATCCCACAATCACTTCCCATTGGTCTAGAGAGTTGTCAAAACCTACTTTCAGTAGACTGGAGTACAAAAGATTGTGGCTTTTCAAAAGAGCACTTACCCTATCCAATTAAAGATGTGTTTTAGGTTTACGTGTGAATATGGAGCTGCTTAGACCTTGAGGAACCGAGTTGTTTATCACTACAACTTCTTCAAATGACTGTCCATATCCACAAGAAGATGTTTACTTGTATATAAATTCTATTAGTCTTATATGATTTCTAAAGACTTTTTACCTTAAACTTTAGAGCATATATATAGAACCGGAGCAAATAGCTCTTCTTTAACAACAGCAGCATCTGATGATATCTCAAGTTTCGTAGGCTCCACAAAGTTTCCTTCACCTTCTATTGCTTTACCGCCGGTTAGTACTTTACCACCCTGCAATGCAAAATGGTTTTAGCCGAAAGTTGAAAAGGTTTAAAGAACTCTTTGGACTTGAGGTACTTGCCTGGGATTTGATGACTTCGATTCCTTTCTCAAAGTTATTCCTCGATTCAGGAGTATGTAATGGTCCTAACAACGTCCCTTTTTCAAGAGGATCACCGATCTTGACTTGTTTGTATGAAGTAAGGAGTTGCTCAAGTACTTTGTCATACGCACTCTCATGCAAAAGGATTTGAGACAATAAAGAAAAAAACACTTTCAAACCATTAAGCAAACGGAACAGTAGAGGATCAGATTCTGTACCAGCGTACGGTAAGTTGTGCAACGTTGGCCAGCGGTTCTGATGGAGCGGAAGTAACCGATGGAAGGTAACGTTAAATTCTAAGAATGCTAGTTAACTTAGTATTTTTAGTCTATTGAATTCTTAGAGAATGCCCAAAAGTAAGGATTCAAAAATTGTTTAACACAACGCTCTAAATTTTACAAATCAATAATCAAAAATTGTCCTATATATAGCGAAATAAAGTCTTAGTCGGCTATGAAATATAACTGAAACCTCAGTGCACAAGGAAAAAGCAACTAACATAGAAAAGGAAACTAGAAAACCAAAGCTCGTTAAGTTAATGATGTGTGTTACATCAGGTTCCAACAGCAGCAAAAAGAACAGAACGAGCAACTAACTGTATATCAGCTCTCCACGGTTATAGGACCGGCCGGGCCTCGTGTATTGAGAATCATGGAGAATGCAATGGTGTCTGACGCTATTTCAGGATCTTCATGGTCATTACCGCATCCAAGATCACAGCAGGAAGTGGAACTCCATGCTTACTTAACTACTCTTACTCTTCCTTTAACTCATGATAAGGATGACATATTCGAATGGGTTGCTGGTAATTCTCCTTTGTGTGTTTTCAGGTCGTCCACTACGTGGGAAGTGCTTAGATCACGACAAGAGAAAAAGGACTGGGTGGACGTAGTGTGGTTCAAGGGGGCGGTTCCCAAGCACTGCTTCACGATGTGGGTGACGAATTACGACAGACTACCAACAAGATCAAGGCTCGCTGGCTGGGGAATGCTCGTCTCTGCGGAATGCGCTTTCTGCTCCAGATTTGATGAAACCAGAGACCACCTCATGCTAACCTGCGAATATAGCACTCAAGTCTGGAAGGAGGTGCTTCTCAGGTGCCAATCGCCTTCAACATTGCTCACCAACTGGTCTGAGCTGTTGTCTTGGATCAGATCATCACCGTCCAAGAAGCTCACTTTGCTACGAAAGTTGGCTACTCAAACCACTATCTTCCATCTTTGGAAACAAAGAAACAACTTAATGCATAACCAGACTTCGATCTCACCAGAATCTATCTTCTATGGCATTGACAAAGACATGAGAAACATTATATCAGTTAGGAGAGTTAGTAAGCATTTTCGTTCGCTCATGGCGATGTGGCTGAGATAAGGTTCTTCCTTGTTAGTTTGTAATCTCTATGGTCAATTTTGTTTTTTCTCTCTTTTTTGCCAAGATGGCTCAAACTTAAAATCTTCTTCGTAAAATCTTTTTTTCATTATATGATATTTACATTTTAGTGGAAAAAAAAAATCGTATATCAGCATCGTCCATGACTTTGATTGCATTGTTCCCATTCAACTCTAGCAATGTTTTGCCAGATCTATACCACTTACTGTGTGTTGTACCATTAAACCCACATATGCATAATTTAAAAATATTTGATATAAGACAAGAAGTAGTCTCAGTGTGTTTTGTTGTAGTAGAATAAAGTACCTTGGAGCTACCAGTAAAGGGAACTAGAGGAATGCTACTGATAATGAATCTGGGCCATTAGATCTAGGCCGTTTTGGTTGATATCGATTGTGGATTGACAAAAACTATAGAATAACGGGCCTTAGTCTTAATGGGTCGGCTTTATCCACTCAATAATGTAGACCCACTTTTTTCGTTATCTGTCACCTGTACGGCGTCACGTGGTAGTGCGATATGCTGTATCTAGAAAATACGGAGTATTTGTTTTATCTGATTTTCAACCGTCATGCAACGTACACAGAAATCATAGATATCATTTATTCATTTTCTGAATCTTGGTGACTGTCCACAAAGGCACAAACTACAGTTTTACATGGGGAAAGTGTTTCTTTGTGTAATTGGAAAGTGAAAATGTGTTTTAAAGAGTAATTTTTTTCAATATATTACAAGGTATAAATAACATTTACATAATTAAATAATGCATTAATTAGCATGTAACATATTATATTATCTCGCATTTAATTGAACAAAATGGGTCAATAGAGCTATGCAAGTATGGAGACAAATGCGTAAAGTTAGTGACGATGTCGTAGAAACTTATTTACATTATCTCTTCCTTGCGCATGAAGTAAACAAAACAAATTACGTCATACCTTATGTCACTGAACCTTCTTGCGCATGAAATAAACTATATAATATTTAAGAATTTTGATGCCATATAACACCGTCTCGTACCATTACATATAGATATTGTGTACATGACTATATAATAGGGTCTGAATATGCTCAACTCAGACCAAGACATCCAAAAACATGTTATATATTATTGATATATGTTCACACAAAATGACAACTCTGACACTCATATGGGTTGTGTTTAATTATTTTTGGGTATATATATATATATGCCTTTCTGTGGTTACCAGTTTTAATTGTTCATGACAATTATTTTTGAGGGAAATCGTCAGATCTAAAAACATTATATAGTAGTTAGGCATGAGACTTATTATCCGAGATCCAGATTCGATCCGAGATTCGCTCCAGATCCGCTCTGAAAATAGGATATTCAGAGTGTCCGGATCCGAATCCGGATAGTAAAATCTTGGATCCGTCCAAACCGAATCTGGATCCGGATATCTTAATTTTTAGGTCCGGATATCCGGACCTGGATCCGTATTTTTAAAACACATTAAATTTTTAAATTTTATTAATATTTATATTTGATATATTAATATTTATACATGAATTAATTTTATAATATTATATTTTAGTTTTTCAATATTATAGACATATATAAATATATTTATAAATATTTAATTGATTTATTATATTAAAAATTAGTATTTTTTAAAAATATATTATTTTTAATTATTTTTCCAGATCCGGATATCTGCGGGTAATAAAATATCGGGACGGATATCCGAAATCCGGATATCCGAAAACGACGAATCCGGATCTGGATATTAAATTCACGGATCCGGGTACCCTGAATTTTCCGGATATCCGGATCCGTCCTAGGCCTATGTAGTACGCTGAATAATAACATTTGGGATTTATAATTGTATTCGAAGTTTAGCATATATATAGGCAAAGTTTTCATTCAATCTAGTTAAACGCGCATAGTTTTTTTTTTTTTTTGGTAGGATTAAACGCGCATAGTTTGACAAGTGATTGATAACGATACATACATTACCATATAGAAAAAGAATTATCCGTTATCTTAGTTCAAGTTATGTGGACCAAAATGGAAAATATTATCGAATTAATTAACATAATTAGGTTAAAGACAAACTCTGAGACACTTCAGTCAATCATTGAACTTTTCTTCATATAATAACAATAGGTGATATCCGCGCCCTACGCGGAATGAATGGATTAAAAGAGATTATAACTTTTAATCTATAGATATTAGAAATGCAAAACTTATAGTTACAAGATTACATATTATATAATGAGTTGAGATCCACCATAAGTGTTTTGCTTGCAAGATCGAATTTGTAATGAAGGTTTGGGAAGAAGAATGTGATGAGTAGATGTGCTCCAAACAACCTATTTATATATACGATGAGGAAGGATTAGATTTCAAATGATGAAATCGTATGTGATTCGGATGAAAGCTAATCTATAAGAGTAATCAAAAACTTATATAAACTAAATTATGAAGGAAAAAAAAACACATACAATAGAATTATTGTTTTCATAAAATAAAATATACATATAAGATAAAACAAAATATAAGCAATAAACTAATAAAATTCTTGAAAAACATGAGTATTGACACCATAAAAAACACACTTAATGATGACGTTACTGTAATCATAAAACATGATATTGCAGCATATGTGATAGAATAACATAATAAAGTGAAATCACGATGTTATCACCTAGGTAAAATGACAATGTTACCACCTAGGTAAAATCAGAAAAACCTAATGTTTTGGTAACAATGTTTTGAGATATAGACTGTGGTGAGGAGATGTTAACATCAGCTACATATTTATATACAAGAAGTTTTGGGTCTAGGGTTTGCTATCTTTATTCGAAATCGCTTTAAATATATGTAATATTCAATAATTAATACTGAATAACTTGCGCTACAATTCTATTTTGAAACTCGCCTTATTACTCTATTTGCGAATTGATCTTTCAAAATCAGAAAACATTTTATTCTTATTTTTAATATAAGGAAACAAAGATTGCAGCTTGATTGAAAAAATCAATCGATCTCAAATCAATAATCAATTCTGATTTTGAAACTTTTCATTTTTCGTCGTAATTTTTGTATAGAAATTATTGAGTTCAACTCCTATAACATACATTTATTCCAATAGTGTCATATTTATCTTTATACATTCCTGATTTGAAATATCATGGAGATCATCGTATGTCCCATTAAGTGTTGTGTGATTGACAATCCCTTCAAGTAGAAAAATATTGTAATATGTAAGTTTTAATATATATTTCTTTTCACCAATGCCATTATTGCTGTAAGAAAATCTTTAAAAAGCATAGCAAAGATATTTATAATGCATAGCAAGGATTTCATGTATACTATATCTTTAAAATGCATAGCAATGTTATTATATATGGCTTATTGAGAGTAAAAAAAAATACTCAGTAATTACATATCCAAAAAGGAAGTCTTTGTTTGAAAACAAAATCTACATTTACATTTGAAATATTGTATCATAAATTTTATAGAAAACTCCTCTTTTCACGTCAATTGTGTTGCCATTTCCTACGCTAACATTATCATTGACAATAATTTATTTGATCCCGTGATTGACAAATCAATTTTGATTCATATGTTATCGAAACACTCGAAATGGTAATGTATTAAATTGTGTTGCCTTGAATCCAAACTATCATAAAATGATCGTCGATTACAATTGCATTGATAATTATGGAAACGATAAACGTGGTTAACATACAATGGAGGAGATTTGAAACTATTATTAGCTTTTAAAAATACTATATATTAGATCGTTTTATGCAATTTTTTTTGAAAAAATGTATGTATATATCTATAAAATTTTACGATTATGTAAGAATTGTTGAACATTGTGTTTGACAACACATATATAACGAATTCGTGATATAGCAACACATATATAAGTAGATATGTAGATACATACGTACACAATGGATTTTATATAGTTTAACTATATAGAAAGGCATTAATATTTAAGTCAGACTATACGAATTTTCATATTGAAATCGATAATTATGAAGAATCTGTGGTTATGGTAATAAAATCTCTGCGTATTTGAAAATTGAAACGTTTGTAATCAAAGAGTAGTAGGGCATGGGATAAATTATTTTGTTAGTCAATAAGCTTATAGTATATACGGAAGTTTTAATGTAATTAGCAATGGCAAATTTTGTAATTAGTCTAGTTAAGAAAGAGTGTTTGAATATAAGGTGTGAGAGAGTTTGTGGTGATGTCACGTAGAAAATGGCACACATGTAATAAACACATGAAGTAAAGGTTAGTTTTATCTAATGCTCCTCAAATAATAAGAAAGGGATATATTAACAATGTTTCATTATATATTATATATGATATGTCAGAGAAAATCAAAAAGATTAAGAAAATACAGTTTCTCTTATCAACATATTCAAAAATATAAATTAAAAATAATACAACAAATTATAAAAGAATATGCATAATTTAATTAATTAAATAGTTTTCAGTAAAGTTAAAATTGACACAAAAATATCAAAAAAATATATATTTTGAAACAATTTTTTTTTAAACATTATGTATTATGATATGGAAGGAGTATATCATATTAAAACATACAAAAGGAGAAGAAACCAAGCAATTCTATACAAAAGAGGTCTCTCAGATCGCGAAAAATATCTGAGGATAAAAGATTTTTCTCTCGGCGTATCTTAGCTTTGTCCCTTTTTTGGGCTTATTTCCTTGTTTGCTAAAATACACCTTAAGCAAAGTGGGGCATCGTTTTCTACAAAACACGTTTCCCTATCTGAAAGTTATCCTCTTTGGTGTTTTTTTTCAACGTTTCTCATCCAAATCTAAAAGAAATACTTGAGTTTGTTCTTGATATCCTTTCAAGTTTATCTTCAAATCAAGGGGTTTCTGTTGTTTCTGTTTCCTTTTGGTTTCACTTCTTAAAGCTGGAACAAGACTGACATCGCATCTAGATAACGCCCTTCTGCATCTTTCTTTAGAGGAAGAGAAAGAGCCAATCGTGCTTCCTGATCATCAGGAGTTCTACTCAACGGGTAGGAACGCACTAAGTTTGGTTGGAAGGCTGCTAAATCCCCAGTGTCAAAAAATGTCTGATTTGATCCTGAACATGCCGCGGAAGTGGCATATGTATGATCGAGTCAGAGGAATTGCTCTTTCGAGGGAGAGATTTCAATTTATCTTTAAACATGAGCATCACTTGATCGATGTACTCAACAGAGGAGTCCATACTCACGACTTGTGGCCTATTGTTTTGGAGAGATGGGTGGAGAGGCCACCACCGGATTATCTGCAGTATATATTTTGTTTGGGTGCAGATGAGAAACATTCCAATCAACCACTACACCAAAAAAGCGCTATGGTCTCTTGGAGATTTTGCTGCTCAAGTAGTGGAAGTGGCTTTTGATCCAGATAAACCTCAAGTTAAAGACTACGTAAGGGTTCTTGTTAAGTTTGATGTTTCGAAACCTCTGCGAAGATCAAAGAAAGTGACGTTACCAGGAGGCGAGGTTGTTAACATATTGTATGATTATGAAAGGCTTCAGAAAATATGCTACACGTGCCAAAAACTTACTCATAGGCAATCTGTAGCATCTCCGTCCCGTAGTCTGAGCTGGATCAGTCCAAGGTCGAGTGTTAGTTAAACTGATCAGACGAACAAGGCATGTGTAACATGTCGTCTGGATTGTGTTGGCCGGATTAAGACTCTACTGTGGGTCTGGACATAGTAGTTGAGCTTGACGGACTACGCTGGTCGGATTCAGACAAGGTAGTTGGACTTGTCTCTCGAGAGTAGTTAGTCGGCCAACGGACTGATTAATATACATTCTGGCGGGAACGGATACAAAGCTAAACATGAACTGATTAACCAAGGAAAATGGCGGGAACAATATCTGGCAGTTACCGAGAGCGGTTACTGAGTGGTTACCGGAGCCGTTAATAAGTAGTTAGCGAAGCAGTTATAGGGCAGTTCTGAGTGGTTGTCGGACCACTTAACTGACTGGGACGGGAACTGCTAAGGTAGTTACGGAACCGAGACAGAAACTGCTCGAGGGCAGTTTATGAATGAAATGAGCGCGGGAGTGGTTATGTGGGGAAGGAAAACCGCCCATCTGTTTCCTTTAAGGGGGAGATCGCGGACATCTGTCCGGGACACAGTTTCTGGAGAGAAATACCGAGAGAGGGGGGAAATCAGATCGAGAGAGACAGAGATCGCCGTGAAAGGACCGGTCGGATCTGGTTCCGGCAGCCCGCGTCCGAGCAATGGTACGTGTTGGGTTTACTGGTGCGTACGGCGGTTAGAAGCAAGCCGCGCACTGAGAAAAGGATATCGCGACGGTTCGTGATGTATACAAGGGTATGTACGGTGGTTACGATCACTGAATCCGTGCACAAACCGAGAGAGTGGGACGATCGGCTTGGTCTGTACGACAGGAGCCGTGTACCGGGTGCGCGCATGGTGCTGACTGGGTTGATGGATCGACAAAGCGCGGGCGGTTACGATCGATATATATGAGACTGGGATCTAACGCTTGAGACGGCATTCAACGTATTGAAGGGAGCAAGCGATGGACTGTCCGGTGGGTTCTGGTAGGACTACGAGCAGCACTAGTAGCGTACGGGAACGCGAGTATATGTCTGGATACGAAAGTTATGCTGTCGGACCGTGCTGTGAATGGATGTGGAACGTGATACTGGCGGTTAGGGCTCAGATCGAGTCTTAACGTTCTGTACCGGCTATGGTATAGGCCGAAACTTTATTGTTTGGTGTTGACTGAACTGAGACTTGTACTGGATTGGATAGTGTACTGATGTACACGGCATCAAGGGAGCGTGATACTAGAACTGGATGGTTTGAGGGCAGGATGGCCGTGAGGAGAACTGACTGGATCGAGGGCTGTGGAGCCGACCGTGTACTGACTGATCCATGTGTGATCAGGGACTAGTTCTGGGGCGCTAAGCATGGCTAGCGTACTGTCTGTTCTGGATGGCTGGTTGGAGACAAAGCCATCTCTCCTTGTTACTTGGGTCACGTGGGGATGGTTGGCTGAGTGACTAAGGAACAAGGGGATTCGGTTAAGTATCTGATCGAGCTAGCTGGATAAGACGGATGGGAAGCAGGAAGACAGCAAGGACGGAGTGTATGGATGGATTTTCAGATAACAAAGCACCGAGGCAGTAAGGTACATGTTTATTATACTGTCTGTTGTAGTGGATTACTCGAGAGAGTTATCCAATAAATTTTTGTAAGTGTTGGAAACAACTGAGAGGTTTATTTAAGTCAATGGATCCTGATTCTGAAGTGAAGAAACGGGAAACATTGACGAAGTGTAATCCGAAGCGTAAGGATAATAAGCTGACTGAAGTTAGGATTGAATCAAGTGGCTCGAGGAAGCCAAGGATGCTTCGGAAAAGTCTAAGTAAGACAAGGAACTGTCAAGTACAATGATGTCGGATATGAAGCCAAGGAGCTGATGAGTTTAACTCTGTATGGACAAGACGTCCATAACTGAATTTGGAAATAAGACTTCAGCGGAAAGGTTCAAGGCAGAATAGCCGAGTGGATGAGCTGAAGGTTGTGAACGGAAACAGAGTTGGACAGGTGGTCCGAGGATTGAGATGGAATCTCAATGAACTGGCTAATGCGATAGATGGATTGCTGAGAGATAACCTGAAAGAATCAGGGAATCGGAAAAACTGAATTGGACAAGTCGTCCGTGGAAGAGCCTAAGGACTAATGGCTAAGGCACTGATGCTGGAATGTGAAGTACAAAGACTTACATTCGAATGGAACGTCTGTTGAGAATGCTTAGACGGATTCAAAGATTTTCAAGGTAATGAACAAGCTGGCCCGGGAAATTGAAACTGGAAGTTCCATGGAAGGATTCGGAAAAATCTGCGTAAGACTTATACATAGCAAGTGGCAAGTGTAAGCAAGTCTGGATATAAAGAAATGGACAATGGAATTGTCAAGACTGACTAAGCTTGATTGTCTTAGTAGGTTTGTGCGGTCCGAGAGTTGGGATCATCGGAACAAGAGATTGGAAGTCAGGTGTACTTGCCAAAGACTTGTTAAGTGATCAAGAAACTACTTGGAGGTATAAGATGCTATTGATGATGAGTTGTGGTCAGAGTTTCAAAAGTAGTAAATGATCGGTTCCTACCAGGAGCGTCTAGATCAGACAATGTACTTAGGGGCTGTGATGCTTGCTAAGGCTTGCTGAATTTTTGATGATGACTCGAAAATTTGGGATGATCATTTGAGTTTAGATTATTGATTCCTTTCATGTGAGAGTCTAGATCAGTCTAGGTGCTTATGGCTGAGATGCTCATTAAGACTTAGCTGGATTGCTAGACGGCTGCTCGATGACTTGGAATGATAATGCTAGACTAGACTAAGTGTTTGATCAACTGGACAAGTGGGAATACTGAAACATTAGTGTTAGTGGTGATGATATGCCATTAGAAACTGAATGGGTTTGCTAAGGCATAACTGTACAGATACTGTCTGTTCTGGCATCTATGGAAACCGAGAGTTTCCAAGACGTGACTGTCTGTCATCGCGTGTATTGTCCTGACGTCTGTGGGAACCGGAGAGTTGCCAAGACGTAACTGTAATCGCGTCGGTGGGAACTAGATTAGTTCGCCATCGCGTGTCTGTACTTTAGTCTGCGGAAACTCAATCTGATGTCTGTGGGAGATGTACCTTCCAAGACATAATTGTGCTATTACTGGAACTCAAGGAGTTCACTACTGTGGGTTTCTGATCGTGATGAAAGCATGGATGGGAAATATTGAGAGTTTGCCATCACATGTCTGTAGGACGTCTGTCTGTTTGGTATGTCCTGTATGTGCTGATGTCTTTAGGAACAGTTGAGTTTCCAAGACATAAATGTGACTGAGTCAATGGGAACAAGATGAGTTTGTCATTATGGGATTGTGAACCGGGAAGGACTGGGAGTCCGAAAGGGAAACTGTGCAAGGGATCAAGTGTAGGATCCGGTAAGAAATGTCTGCAAGGATCAAGAATGATCCGGAGGTGTCAATAAAGATCAGTAAAGATATGAGAAAAGCTGATGTCGATCATAAGTGGTCGGGGACTGGTTAGGATCAGGGAGGGAGTGATCCGAGGAAAACAACTGTAAGGATCAAGATGAGATCCATGCGTTCTGAAAAGATTAAGTTCCTAGTACTTGGAGTTAGGCCATTCTAAGGAACACTAGAGTGCGAGAATCAAACAGTCAAGTCAGGATCAGACTGAGAGTGGTTGGAACTGAGTTCCGGAAGGACAAAATCTGAGTCAATAAGTGACTGTGATCGGCTAAGGTTTAAGCTGGAAAACTTAGCTAAGATAGTGAGTTAACACTTTGAGAATTGAGGTAAACTGGTCAGCACTGTTGGGAGTCCAACATTCTCACCAAGGTGCGTGTCCAAACACAAAGAGAGTGCTCGGAAGTAAGAACTACTATGCCTACTGAGTTGGTGAACTGAACTGAGTCTGCTGAGATTAAGTATGTGGAAAGGCACTAAATTGAGGAAATCGATAGCTGAATTGAATCTGTGAGTGGGATTTTGACCCGAAAGTTTTGAGAACAGTAATGGTCGAATGACCGAAAGTATGAGAACTAAGTTAAGGCATGAGTGCCGTATGTTGGAGCAATTCTGATTGGATAGAACAAAGTTCTATTAACTGCAGAATTCGAGGACGAATTCATTCCAAGTGGGGGAGACTTGTAGCATCCCCGTCCCGCAGTCTGAGCTGGATCAGTCCAAGGTCGAGTGTTAGTTTGACTGATCAGACGAACAAGGCATGTGCAACATGTCGTGTGGATTGTATTGGCCGGATTAAGACTCTACTGTGGGTCTAGACATAGTAGCTGAGCTTGACGGACTAAGCTGGTCGGATTCAGACAAGGTAGTTGGACTTGTCTCTCGAGAGTAGTTAGTCGGCCAAAGGACTGATTAATATACGTTATGGTGGGAACGGATACAGAGCTAAACATGAACTGATTAACCAAGGAAAATGGCGGGAACAGTATCTGGCAGTTACCGAGAGCGGTTACCGAGAGCGGTTACTAAGTGGTTACCGGAGCAGTTAATAAGCAGTTAGCGAAGCAGTTATAGGGCGGTTCTGAGTGGTTGCCAGACCACTTAACTGACTGGGACGGGAACTGCTAAGGTAGTTACGGAACCGAGACAGAAACTGCTCGAGGGCAGTTTATGAATTAAATGGGCGCGGGAGCGGTTATGTGGGGAAGGAAAACCGCCCATCTGTTTCCTTTAAGGGGGAGATCGCGGACATCTGTCCGGGACACGATTTTCTGGAGAGAAATACCGAGAGAGGGGGGAATCAAATCGAGAGAGACAGAGATCGCCGTGAAAGGACCGGTCGGATCTGGTTCCGGCAGCCCGCGTCCGAGCAACGGTACGTGTTGGGTTTACTGGTGCGTACGGCGGTTAGAAGCAAGCCGCGTACTGAGAAAAGGATATCGCGATAGTTCGTGATGTATACAAGGGTATGTACGGTGGTTACGAACAGCGAATCCGTGCACAAACCGAGAGAGTGGGACGATCGGCTTGGTCTGTACGACGGGAGCCGTGTACCGGGTGCGCGCATGGTGCTGACTGGGTTGATGGATCGACAAGGCGCGGGCGGTTACGATCGATATATATGAGACTGGGATCTAACGCTTGAGACGACATTCAACGTACTGAAGGGAGCAAGCGATGGACTGTCCTGTGGATTCTGGTAGGGCTACGAGCAGTACTGGTAGCGTACGGGAACGCGAGTATGTGTCTGGATACGACGGTTATGCTGTCGGACCGTGCTGTGAATGGATGTGGAACGTGATACTGGCGGTTAGGGCTCAGATCGAGTCTTAAGGTTCTGTACCGGCTATGGTATAGGCCGAAACTTTATTGTTTGGTGTTGACTTAACCGAGACTTGTACTGGATTGGATAGTGTACTGATGTACACGACATCACGGGAGCGTGATACTGGAACTGGATGGTTTGAGGGCAGGATGGCCGTGAGGAGAACTGACTGGATCGAGGGCTGTGGAGCCGACCGTGTACTGACTGATCCGGGTGTGATCAGGGACTAGTTCTGGGGCGCTAAGCATGGCTAGCGTACTGTCTGTTCTGGATGGCTGGTTGGAGACCAAGCCGTCTCTCCTTGTTACTTGGGTCACGTGGGGATGGTTGGCTGAGTGACTAAGGAACAAGGAGATTCGGTTAAGTATCCGATCGAGCTAGCTGGATAAGATGAATGGGAAGCAGGAAGACAGCAAGGGCGGAGTGTATGGATGGATTTTTAGATAACAAAGCACCGAGGGAGTAAGGTACATGTTTATTATACTGTCTGTTGTATTGATTCGCTAGGATGCTGGATATACTTAGCGAACACTCGGATCTGAACTGAACCTCTTAGAGGAAAGCTGATTAAAAACCGTAAGTAAAGCGGATATTTCATAAAGGGCTAGTTTGGGTCGGGGCAAGCGAACTAAGGACGAACCGGCGGTAAGGGTAGCCGGGTCGGGCCTTACACAATCTCAATGTCCTATCTTCAGGATGTCTAAGGTTGTTCCTCAGTTAGTAGTTGAGTCGTCTGCTGAAAGTAAAAGACAGTCTGTAATTGAAGCCTTGGATGATAATGATCCGCTCTTCGGTCTCATCCCAGCAAGTCTTTTGGGCATTGATCCTATTTCAGGAAGACCTAAGATCACCAAAGAAGTTCTGGAAGATATGAGAGTGTATATTCTTGCGGCGAATGGACCAGAGATGATGGCAAGGAAGGAAAGAGTTAGAAAGTCCATTGTGGATCTTGAAAATGATCCCATCGGTGAGAAGACTTTTCTTAGATTGGAGCCTCATCCATCGGTGACAAAAGAGCTAGACAAAGGAAAAGGCGTTGTCTTCGACTTTAGTGACAATGCCAAGATGTCTCAAAGGCCTGAAAAACTTATGGCAAATGCAATTTCATCGAGATTGAAAGTGTTGCAATCTGGAAGGATAGTTTCAGAGAGGCCTTTTTTGATCGATCAATCCGCTTCTAGCAATTCTGGTTTTCTGGTAGAGAGTTCTACGGGTTGTAGCGCTGATTTTCATGAGTGCTTCCGGAACTCAGTTGAAAAAACCAAAATCCAGGATAAGGCCGGGTACTTTTACAAGGAAGATTAATGGAAAAAATATTATGAAGACGGATGCTGATAGTGGCAAGAAGATTGGTGATGGTATAGCTACAGAAACAAAGAAGAAAGCTCAAGAAGATGTCGAGCCATCTCAAAGCTCTGCAAGGTTTAAGAAACCTATGACGGTCCCGGTTGAGGGACCGTCCAGCATCTAAAATGTCCCTGATAAGTTGGAATTGCCAGGGCTTGGGCCGTGCACAGGATCTGGTGATTCCAAGACTACGGGAAATGCGTAAAGAACATTTTCCGGATATTTTGTTTTTAATGGAGACGAAGAACAAGAGGGATGTTTTTGTAGATCTATAAACGTGGCTAGGCTATGATAGGAACTTGACTGTAAATCCTATCGGGTACAGCGGTGGCTTAGCATTGATGTGGAAACAATCTGTCAATATTGACTTCAAGTTTGTAAATAAGAACCTGCTGGATTTTGGTGTTCAATATGGCAACGACCGGTTTTTTGTATCGTGTAGATATGGTGAACCTGTAAGGTGTGATAGACCAAGGTTATGGGAAAGGTTATCTCGTATTGGAGCTTTCAGGAAATAACCTTGGTGTATGCTTGGGGATTTTAATGAGGTTCGAAATAATGATGAAAAGATTGGAGGTCCTCGTAGAAGTGAGGCATCATTTCAAGCTTTCAATGTTATGTTGGAGATTGGTGATATGACTGAACTTCCCAGCATCGGTAACAGTTTTACTTGGGGTGGTCAGAGAGGCACTCTTTCTATTCAGTCCAAGCTAGACAGGTGCTTTGGAAACAAGAAATGGTTCCAATTGTTCCCGGTCTCTAATCAAGTCTTCATGGACAAGAGAGGGTCTGAACATAGACCTGTTTTGGTAAAATTGAAATCCTCATCAGTACCATTCAGAGGCAGATTCCGTTTCGATGGACGTTTTCTTCATAGGAATGGAGTGACTGAGGAAATAAAGAAGGCTTGGTTGACAAATCATCCGCTGTTTGTTACCAAAGTATCTGATAGATTGAAGAGGTGTAGGAAAGCGCTAAGTAGTTGGAAAAGAAAGGAGAATCTGAACTCTCGGGATACAATTAATCAGCTTCAGTATGCCTTAGAAATGGAGCAATCAGCAATGAATCCTTCTATGCTGAGAATCAACTTTCTCAAATCTGAGCTTGTTCAGGCTTATAAAGATGAAGAACTCTATTGGAAACAGATATGCAAAGATAGATGGGCAGTAAAAGGGGATTTGAACACCAAGTATTATCATGCATCTGTGAAAACTAATAAATCCAGGAAGAGAATTGTTAAGTTGGTGGATAACAGAGGTCAAGAACAGTTTTCAGAGGCGGCTAAAGGGCAAGTAGCTACTAATTATTTCAAGAACCTTTTCAAATCATCGGCTTCTGGAGATTTTTCGACACTTTTTGAAGGTTTTGCCAGTAGGGTGACTGATGCAATGAATGAAGATATGTCTAGAGAAGTCAGTACAGAGGAGGTGAAGGATGTTGTTTTCTCAATCAAGGCTAGTAGTGCTCCGGGTCCAGATGGGATGACTGGTCTGTTTTTTCAGAGATACTGGAGTATCATTGGTGATCAGGTTACAAAGGAGGTGCATGAGTTTTTTTATCTCAGGAAGCTTCCCTGTTGACTGGAACTATACTCACCTGTGCCTATTGCCAAAGACTGAGGATCCTATTTTCATGTCTGATCTTCGGCCCATTAGCCTTTGCTCGGTACTTTATAAAATCATTTCAAAGATTTTAGTCACTCGGCTCCAACCTTTCTTGGCTGAGATTGTTTCTCCAACTCAGACTGCATTTGTAGAAGAGAGACTCATCACTGATAATATTTTGATTGCCCATGAAGTCATTCATGCCTTGAGACTAATAGATACATTTCCAGCGATTTCATGGCAATAAAATCAGATATGTCAAAGGCGTATGATATAGTTGAGTGGGGGTATCTGAGAGCTCTTCTTCTTGCTATGGGCTTTGATGTTATCTGGGTGGAAATAGTGATGTTTTGCGTCTCAACAGTGAAGTACTCAGCTCTCATAAATGATCAGCCTTTTGGGTATATTCATTCGGAAAGAGGGGTTCGGCAGGGAGATCCTCTATCACCCTTCCTCTTTGTATTATGTAGCCTTATTCATCTGATTGAGAAAGCAATTCAGAGTGGTGTGATTCATGGCATTCAGTTTTCACTTGAAGGGCCCATGATACACCACATGTTGTTCGCTGATGATAGTTTACTCATATGTAAAGCATCAGTTGATCAAGCTGCTGAATTAATGAAGATCCTTCAGATTTATGAAAAGGCTATGGGTCAACAAGTGAATGCGGATAAATCTGCGATTACGTTTGGAGCTAAAGTTGAGGTCTCTACAAAGAACCTCATCAAAGACATTACGGGTATAACCAAAGAAGGAGGCTCAGGATCATATTTGGGTCTGCCAGAATGTTTCAGTGCCTCAAAAACTGAAATGTTGGCATACATCTATGATAGATTGAAGGATCGCCTCTCTGTTGGTTTTCAAAATTGCTCTCACTGGGTGGAAAAGAGGTCTTAATAAAGGCAGTAGCAATGGCAATGCCGGTTTATGTGATGTCATGTTTCAAACTGACAAAGAAATCTTGTGAAAATCTCACAAAAGCTGTGGCAGATTTTTGGTGGAACTCCTTAGAACACCAAAGGAAGATTCATTGGTTAAGTTGGACAAAAATGTGTTTGGCTAAAGAACAAGGAGGGTTAGGTTTCAAATACATTCAGAGTTTTAGTCAAGCTCTACTTGCAAAGCAGGCTTGGAGAATTTAGAATCAACTGGAGTCCCTGTTTGCAAGAGTATTTAAAAGCAGATATTTCGTTGATTTTGTTTTCTTATCTGCGAAGAATGCCCCAAGACCTTCGTATGCCTGGAGAAGTATCCAATGGTCCAAAGAGCTTCTTAGTCAAGGGTTAAGAAAGGACTTAGGTGATGGAAGGTCAGTGTATGTCTGGACTGATGCCTGGATTGAAGGAAATGAACGAAGAAGACCTTTGATGAAGAACATTTTCGTAGACATAATGCTCAAAGTAAGTGACCTCATTGACTTCCAAAACAAATGTTGGGACTTGGAAAAACTGGAGGAACTTTTTTATGATGAGGATATCAGAAGCATCTTGGCTACAAAAATAGCTTTCAATGAAGGAGATTATTGGGTCTGGCTTCACAACAGGAATGGAAATTACTCGGTTAAATCCAGGTATTGGTTCATTAACAGCTATCTTAGAAGATTGGATAATATGGAAGCTGAAGCTAGACCATCGCTGAATGATCTTAAAGTAGAGGCTTGGAAGATCGCTACAGCTCCAAAAATTAAGAATTTTCTGGCGAGCTATGAGTAATGCAATCCCTGCTGGAGATTTGCTAGTCAAAAGAGGAATCAAAATAGATCTGGTGTGTCAAGCTTGTGGATTTCAGGGTGAATCTATCAACCATATTGTGTTTGGTTGCTTTATAGCTAGACAAGTATGGGCTCTTGCAAATGTGCCACACCCGGAAAATGGATTTGATTTGATTTCTCATTATGCAATATTCCACTTACTGCTACTGATGATGAAGAATGAGTCCATTTCAGAAGAGGTGAGAAACTGTATCCCTTGGATAGTTTGGTATTTATGGAAATACAGAAATGAAATCATTTTTGAAGGAAAGCAAGTCTCAGCGATTGATCTTGTGGTGAAAATTAAGGAAGAGGCTGAATTCTGGTTGATGGCCCAAAAAATGAGAAATTACGAGAAAAGGAGGATCTAGAGGCAAAGACAGTTGTGATGAAGTCTTGTTCTGCTCCCCCGACTGGCTGGTTAAAGTGTAACATTGGTGTCTTCCGGAACAAATTGCAAAACAATTGTGGCTCTGCTTGGGTCTTGAGGAATGAGAAAGGAAAGGTATAATTACACAGCCGCACGGCTTTTGTTAATACCAGAACTGCTGTTGAAGCTACCTATCAAAGTCTATTGTGGACTGTAGATAGTTTGCAGGCTCATCATCTCAACAAAGTTATCATAACTTTAGATGATGATACTTTCTCAAAGGTTATCTTGAGACCAAAAGCTTGGCCAAATTTCAGATGTCAACACATCGAGTTGATGGGAAGATTAAGGAGATTGGAACGGTGGAAGATTATCAAAGAAGATAGATTAACTAATAGAGGGGCTTTCCTCATTGCTCAAAGTGTTATCAAATATGGTTTTGGTCAATCTTATGTTGCTGCAGGAGCTCCTCGATGGCTGATGGATCTCTTTGTTAATGAGGAAACTGTCTCTTCTTTGTAGTTTGGATTGTCTGTGACTGTTTGTGGGTTTTGGCTAGATCATTGGCTGGTTAGGTTGATCTGGATTATGAATTTTTTGGGTGATGTATGGGTTTACAGAGTGGTTGGGTTAGAATCTCCTTTACTCTTGTTTGCTACTGGTTGTAAGATACAATATGCTGTTGCTTTAAGCTTAATATTAACTTACCAGATGAAAACGAAAAAAAGAGAAGAAACCAGGTATATAGCTAAAGTGTGTTTTAAACAAGAAATATTGTTTGATTGATTCATAAAGAGAAAACATGAAAACAAGTTCATGTACATGAGCAAACCCTCTCTCGTTACAATTTATTGAGAACAAAAAATACGTAAAATCTGCTGCACATAAATTAATTTAGAATCTGAAGCAAGAATATATTAGACACTGTCCTACACCGAATGTTGGAAGAGATCCTTAGTAATATATAAGATAGATGGTCACTCCACTTACACCAATTGGTTTTAGATTGGAAGTATATCTAGCTTAACATGGTATCAGAGCTCGATCCATGCAGTACAACCCGATCCACATCAATCTAGTCCAAAATTGGCTCATCGATCCTTGTCCGAGCATTCCGAGATTGACGCTCAAAGAACCATCTTCTCGATGGGGTGTATTAGACACTTTGTGGCCAACATCGGATGTTGGAAGAGATCATTTGTAATATATAAGATAGATGTCCACTCCACTTATCACTAATTAGTTTTAGGTTGGAAGTCATCTATCTTAACATACCATGAGTTTGATGTGTGGTCTAGTTGCGTTTTTATGTCAAAATGTCGTGATATATAGGCCATATACCAGTGTTTCAAAAAAAAAAATAGGCCATATACCTTTTATCAAAACTGTATATACTAATTAACAAACCCATTAAAATAGTATTGCATCATTCAGACAATGAAAATAGTATTTTACATAAAATGTCACATGTCACATGCAAGGTCATTGGCCCCAAAACTAATATGTATATGTGTATATAATGTCTCTATATATTAGTTTCTCAATGTGCCTCTCTAAACATAATCTCTCTCTCTCTCTCTCTCTCTCTCTTCTCCTTCTTCTCTCACTAACCAAATGGATCCTAGCATAGCTGCGACCTCCGTGTTCCGATGGTCTCGGGGTCGCCGGAAGATTCATATCCGCCGTCGAAAGTCTCAGGTAGTGCGTCTTGGCGGGAATAACAACGTGGTACCACGTGGCGGATTCTCGTTGAAGAAGATGGTGAGGAAGATGAAGCTGAGATGGTTGAGACTACACTACGTGAGACTGGTGAAGAAGATCAACGGGTTTTATCGTAATTTGGTGAAAGAGTTCTTAGACGCAGGAGCTGAGATTGAAGCGATTCAGAAGCGAATGGCAGTTGAAGCAGCTTCGTTTGCGGTTCCGGGTTTCGGTCTATCTTTCGCCTCTATGTCAGTTCATGACCGAGCAAGGCATTTACTTGTATAGTAATAATATTAAAATGATCATATTCATAAGCTTTTTATTACCTTTATTGTTGTTGTAATTGTTTCTTATAAACTATAATATTATTTTCACAGTGATTTCGTATTTCGTGGAATCATGAGACCGCTGGGATGTGACATTGGTATTAGTAGCATATATGGTTTTAAAACTATATAGTTAATATCCAAACGCAAAAACTATACCATACGTAGGTGAACAAAGATAATAATGAGGTGAGAGATAATAAAACATTGCATGCTGTTTCAATCACAAAAGATATTTTCTACTTTCTAGTATTAATATTTTGATAAAACAATAGAATGAAAAAGATTACAAGTTAGAAACATATGCATATATGCCTATATAATCTTAAAAATGTGAGTGCGTAGTAACGTGATTAGGAGATACTCCTATCTTGTTAATGGATTGAGTTAAGATGAATGCCTTGCTGGAAATGCAGTTAGGCATTGAGCTGAATAAAATACTAGTACTAACTATCATTATTATTCAGATCTTTATCGATACTGTACACTCATTACATGACAAACTCGCTGATTCCCGATATAATTTAGAAATATTTAATCAGATTTTTGACGATTGCTTTACAGGAATCTCTATGCTTAAGCAACCAACTTGGATGATTAGTTATTAGTTTTCCAATTATATATATCGTCACCACCGACTAAATTACCAGGTTTCCAAAAGTTTTTCTTTTTCTTTCCCTGATATTTTATTAATGGAACGAGGCCCAACTGAACCAAGCTCAACACAACATAGAACACAACAAGAAACAAAAGCTCAACCTCAATGAGTAGAGACACCACCCTAAACACAACAAATGAGACCTTCGACTGGGTGAAAGACATCTGGTCTAGCCACTGCTCCCCGAAGATGAAAGTGTTCACCTGGTCCATCATCCAAAGAGCTCTGCCTCTCGGAGAGAACTTGCAAAGTAGAGGTATTCAAACACAAGCGATGTGCATAAGATGCAAAGAAAAAGAAACAGCAAAGCACATCTTTTTTGAATGCCCTTTCGCTAAGGAAGTATGGAAAAGAATACCTTGGTGGATAAAATGGAGACCTAAGATTAGAAGCGAATTTGGTCTTTGATTAGAAGTGTTGGCTTCCTCCGTAGCCAGCGAAGCGACACGACGGATCACCATCGAGGCCAGTGAAACCCGAGACGAATTGTTCAAACGGAACAACCACCACTAAGCTCGAGCTGATTGGTCAACAAACTAGCGGATATGCGAAATCGACGAAGAAAATTAACCGCCTACAATTAATCCTTAACCTCCGATTTACTTGCTTAGGCCAAACATACATCTTTAATGATCCATCTAAACCCGAAGATGCGACAACCTGACAAGAATGGGAGAAGAAACCACAGAGAATCAGATTAAGAGGCTGGAGAACAGCTGAAGCCCATAAACACAGATTGAAGAGGAGCGGGAGAACCTCAGAAAAGAGCCGGCGAAAGCGATGCTAAAAAGCCACAACTTCCTAGAAACAAAGTACGGTAAAACTGATGCTGAACGAGCCACCGTTACGCGGAAACAGAGCAGGCCCACCAACGATGGATAATGTGCGACGCCGGAGGCAAAAACCGGTCGGAAAGCACTCTTATCTCTATTCCTTGTGAAAATAAAGTGAATATGGGACTCTCTCTCTCTCCCGTCTTTTAGAGATAGAAAGTTCTCTATGTCTTCCTTGTTAACCAATAAAAAAATATGGGTATTTATTTTCATTTTAATAAGTAAGATTTTGTTTTGTATAAATTATATTATTTAAGTTTTGACATATATTATATAATTGTTAAATATATCATTTAAACATAATAATTCTATTTATTACATTGAGTAATTATATTTTTTTTTAACATTCAATTACATCACCATATTTTTATCATATAAATTTATTGTATTTGATTTTGAGTGAAAATTAATTTTTATGAAACTAAGCTACCAATAATATAAAAATGGAATAATTTATATTTATGTATATATTATATAAATTATTATTTTATGTATTTTTCAATTTTTAGTTATTACTAATAAATAATGAAAATATAAATATATATTTTTAAAACGATATTGTATTCTAAATTGAATAAATGGATACCTAAATCAGTTTAGGTGGTTTTTACAAGTTATTTTACGTTTATATAAATTAATTATTGTTTTATATTTAACATTATATCACGTTTTATCATGTTTATTAATTAATGAAACACCTTCCATATTCGAAATCAATTTTATATAAATGCATGTTGAGTTTTATATAATTCTATTTGACTAAAACTAATGACACACATAACTAAATAAAAATATCAGACATATTCATCTTGTGAAATATGAAAATTAATTTTGAATATCAATCTAAAAATATATATATATATATATATATATATATATATATATATATTTACAATTTTTATAGGTTTGAAATTTTAACCATTGGTATTTATTTTGCTTTTATAATTATTTTAGTTAAGTATATTGTAAACTTTGACAAAATTATATTGTAAATGAAATGATTTTTTTAGTTTTTCTGTACGTTTACTTAAATTATTTTAAAACTAATTTAAATTTTTCATATTAAATTTAACCATTGGTATTACTTGGTGTGATATTGTATAAGTATGGTTGTTTAATACATATACATATATATTATCATATTTCCATTATTTTACTATATCATCAAAATATATTTTATAATAGCTTATAATAATTCATATATATTTATTTATTAATCAGTGAAAATTATTTTTAAGAAAAATTGAAACAAAGGTCATGTATTTTTATAATTTAAAACTTGCCAATTACGAAGATCTTAAATATATGGATTTCGAATTGTGGTGTATTAATTAAATTTAAGATTTATCATGAATTTGTTATGAATTTATTTTAGGTAATTGTATATAAATTAAGAAAAACAGTTAATGTTTAAAGATAAGATTAGTTATTACTTCGTAGGGGAAAAGAATTTGATTAACTTATTATTATTCAAGATAGCATTTAAACAAAAATCACAAGAAGTATTATAAGATGTTATCATAACTTTTATTTATCTTTACCAGAACAACAATAAGTAAATATCAATCTGAAGGAAACCAAACAAAATATGATGCCTTCTTTATGTTCAAAAAGTCTATTAATAAAGTGTTGTTCTGATGCAGAGAAAAACCAATGAGGATACAATATATTTTACTCTGTATAATTAAGTACTCCTCTAACATACATCATGGCTTCGTGAAAGAACTCTGATGCAAAGAAAATCTACCAATGAGGATACAATATTATTCTCATGTATCGTGTCCCTAGCGATGTACATCATATATTTATAGAGCTGTAATTACCTAGTAGCTCGGTAAATAGGACGACGCCATAAGACATAAGCCCCAAGAATCCCAAAAATGAAATAAATGATTGACATAAGCCATGTAGTGGGACCTGGTTGCATAAAAATCAGATCAGTGGAGATAACAAAATCTGACAATTCCGTAAAAACAGTAACCTGGTCCTTTGATCCAAGCTACAGTTGCTGCCACTATATTCCACAAGAGGGATGCTATCAACGTCCGTGCATAGTTAATTGTTTATTCAGGTAATATTTGACTGGACTCTTCGCAGATCCAACATTTGACCGGACTCATATCATACATGTCTACAACAAACTAAAATTAATTTCAAAATTACGCAATACAAATGTTTATGCTATATTTTTTTACTCTGCCTTTTTGGAAAAAAATTCATATGAACGTATTACACACACTACCATTAATACCTGTAAATTCTGGAAGTCCTTCAACAAAAACTTTAATGCTCTCCAAATCTCTCCAAAATCACAGTAATAGTGTCAATCTCTTTCCGACGTGCATGGTTTTAAACTCCACTGCCACAATCCATATCAATCCAAAAACTTGTCTATGCTGAACTTTTAAGTATTAATCCAAGGCTATGAATAATAAAATTTTCGAATCGGTACAGAAAAAAGGAGGTAGATACGAAAGAACTGATCGAGATCAAAATTGAAATATAGGAGAGATGAAAAGATCTGTTGTTTTGTCTCTTTGTTAATGGAAAAGATAGAGAAAAACAAAAGAAAAAAACAGAGCATAAAGTTGTAGATTAAAAATTATATAAGAAAACAAACAGTTTGAGATCGTGATCAGTTACTTTGGAACGTGGATGAAATATTCTGTAAAATTTGCTAAAAATTTGGGATCGAAATATTTTTTGTTATTTGAATAATTGTTTTCTTGTTTTTTAAAAATATTTTCCATGCGTAAAAATCTTATTGATCAAGTGACTTGTGCTTTAGTATATAGAGAATATCTTTTATATACTAAATCACAAGTCACTTGAGCAATCATATTCTGACACATGTCATTATTTTAAAAAAAATTAACAAAATTTTTAAAACAAAAAGTTATATCCCGTTCCTTTTATTAATAAATTGAAGGGAACTGCAAAAATTAGTTTCCTATTTTTTCTGTAACTTCCAATCTACCACTATCAAACCACACGTTTGAAAATTCAGTAACTTCTAATATCTCTATCGTCTCTGTATCTTCTATATAACATTCAATCAACTGTTTTTTTCTTCTATATTTTTTCTCACGTTTTCTTTTCAATAGTTTCATCTTCTCTTTTTGTTTTATTTGAGTTTTCACCGTGGAAAAGATCTTTATTATTCACTAAGGGGGTGTCTTCGCTGCGCGCGGAATATTGTTTTATTATTGATAAGAACATGATTTTTTGGATAATGTAATTATTTTGTCGTTTTTATTTGTTACGAGCATTATTTGGTGTTTTTAATGTGTTATGTAGTAGTAGGTGATAGGTTAATATATTTTGTGTTTGTTTTTTTGAATAATGTGTTATTGTGTGTACAAAACTTGTTAATAGTGAAATGAACCTCTAACGTAAAAGAATATTGAATTTCAATAACTTTGCATCTACGCATTTGTTGATTAATTCTAAGATTAACGGTTTCAACGTCAAAATTGTATTATATTTCTTCATATTTTTGAAAATTAAAACTTTTAAGATATTTTTTGTCCTCTTTCCATATTTTGACTTGAGCCGTCACCGTTTATGTAGGTCGTTACCTTTCTAGTGTGCGGTGCTTCTCACCATTACCGAAAAAAGATTCACTTCTTTCTCTTGTTTTTCTTTGGATTCTTCACCTGTGAGATTATATGGTATTTGTTGTAGATCAGATTTCTGAGTTTTCAGTTGTTCGGTTGATTCTCACGGTATTGTAGGCTGTTCCAGTCAATATTGATTGCTCATCTTTTTCTTTAGATTTCAGCTGATGTTAGGAATTGCATCTCTTTGGTTGGGTCAGAGTTTAGTCGTCTTTGATGTTTTATTCCTCGTCGTTGGCTTACCGTCAATAGTCTTTGCTCGTCTTGGTTTTCAAGATCTAGTTTTTGGTGTTCTGACTTCTATGCTCTCTTTCATAGCTCGAGGGCGGCTCCATAGTTTGCTGATTTCGTTTCGTCTCTCTTTCCCTCACTATTCTCGCATCTATTTGCAGCTTTCATCGCATCTCTGGTGGCTCTCCCTTTCACCATGTTTGCCACTCGAGGTTTAGATAATGTTTTCGTTCGTGTATGCTATGTGGGCTTGGAAGGTAATTTTTGGTCTCAAGTTTAGTTTCTGATTTTTTGGTGGTTGTCTTCTATTCTCCATTCCTCAAGTTGTTTCTTTTTTTCCATGTTTCTTTTGGTATAGGTGTGCGGAGTTAGTCTCTTGTAGCTTTGGTCTTTTCTATCCAGAGCTTTGTGTTTTTTCACTTGCATGGTCGTGTTTAGTTTATGAGATGTTTCTTACCTTTTAGCTACTAGTTGTGATTCTGGTGCTTTAAGCATATATCTTCCTACTTCTTAGTGGTTTTGGCCTTCGATTATTATTTTCCATCTGGCTCGTTTTCTTGGTTATTTGTGTTGGTGCTCTAATTTCTTATTCTTAGTTTGATTATTAATAAATATATAATTTGTAAATAAAATAAGAAAAAATAGTAAAAAAAACAATAAAATGGTGAAAGTTTATGTATTTTTAGTTATTAATAAATTTAAAGTTTAAAATATATTTATATTATTTTATTTATTTCGGACTAATAAGTGCGAGAATGATTAGATAGTACACAATTAGAAATTTATGGAGTAAATTGTAATAATTTAAAAGAAGAAGGATTTAAAATACAAAAAAAAACATGAAAACACATGTCAACAAACTCCCCTTCCACATGTCATAAAAAGAGAAAAAGCCAACTTTATATATATATATATATATATTCTTCTTCTTTGTTTCCCTGGAAACAATATTTGTAATTCTTTCTTCATAATTCAAGTGTAAGATTTTATACATCTATTTTGTAGTTTGATTTTTAACAAAATGATGAAAAACAGAGTTGTTTGACAGAGTACTGCACGGACATGAAATTATTCTCAAGGTAAAAAGCTATTCTTTCTTTTTTTGTAAACCGAAAAAGCCATTCTTGTGGGAAAAGATAAACACATTTACATTTAATATTATGATATCCCAAAGTCTATTTAAATAGATGAAACTTAGTTTTGTATGCATTTTTATAGCAAAAAAGATACTCCCTCTGTTTCTGAAAGTAAGATTTTCTAGAGTATGCACGCTTATTAAGAATTTAATAAATGTTTATAATTTAATTTATTTTTTACTTTATTATACACTTTCCAATAAATTCCCACCAATGAAATTTAATCAATTCAAATATTCTCAATTAATGTTTCTCAAAAGTATAAAAAAGTACCTTAACAATATAGAAAATCTATTTTTGTGGAACAAGAAAAAAACCTAAAACATCTTACTTTCGGGAACGGAGGTAGTAGAAGTCAAGCTTTCGTATATTATTTTTACATATGTGAACCTCTCTAGAGAGAGCAAATTTCAATTCGTTTACCTGCACACACATTAGCTCTATCAAAAAAATACTATTCTACCAATAAAAATTCTGCAGATCCATAAATCAAATATAAAGCGTGTGTGCAGGTAAGCATTCATTTAAGAAATTTCTATCACAGTTTACATAGGTTTAGAAAATATGTAACTAAATAATAGTAATTGATTTTTATATGTTTATAGCCATTACAATTTATGATCAGATAATTTGATGACCCGTGCGGTAGCGGGGGGGTTATACTAGTAGATTTACAAAGTTAAAGTTTCCCTACATCACACAAACTTTCTGGGAGCAGATACATCAATTTAAAATAAATACATTAAATAGTTATCTCTTATTTTGTGTTTTCTGATAAATAAATAATGTTAGGTGAATTTTTTTCTGTTTAGATATATATCTTGTGTAAAATAGTAAAAAGAAAAAGAATCTCCAAGCTTAAACAGCAAAGCGTGTACTCGTAAAGTAAATTAATATTTAGACAGTTACAGTTTCAATAGATGATATATTCTTGTTGATATATATTAATATCTTGTAATGAAAGTGTTTTGAAAAGACTATTTGATAAAATGTAGTTATGTCCGAGCATGATTAACCTCGGTCTTTTAACCGGAGTTTTTAACTCATGATTTGACATTTTTTGTTTTTTTTTTTTGTTTTTCTTTTACACGTTTCGGCCAAGAGACGGTGTTTATATTTTTTATTTAAGAGACGATTCTTAGTTTTTTTTAAAAAAAAATCTAAAAAAAACTAAGAATCGTCTCTTAATCGAAGCTAAAAACCTCAGTTAAGAGACCGAGGTTAATCAAGGTATCATGGATCTTATAAAATCTGCTAGATTAATAATAGATCAACATATGAGTAGTAAGCAACGGGCCTTAACCATATCAGTAGACATGATTAGTCTCTGATCATAAACCCATTAAAGGCCCAGAAATATTTCACCTGATTGTAAGAGATATTCGAGCGTTGATTTGATTCAACGTATTACTTGACGGTAAGATTTACCGGTCGTTTCCCAAGAAAGTAACAATATAATAAAGTTAGATTTTATTTCAACAATACTTTACTTTAAAGTAAAAAATAAACATAAAATAGAATGTCATTAGAAAATTTTTATTCTAAATTTTATTTTATTGAAAATAGACCGAGATCTAATTCCGACTGCTCCATTATTTACGAATTACGAATAGTGGAATTTTGACAGAATGTTTAATTAAAGGCCAGTTGTAATTCTCTTTGTTCTTCGTCTTCAACACAAAGAAGAGAGTATCTCATAGATAGTGCAATAGATATTTTTTCAATTCTTTGATTTAGCATGGATTAGAAAATTCCAGAAATAAACTTTCTTGAATTTAGCATGGACTTTGCATTTTGACAACGTCCAACAACTTCGAAGCTTCATCACATGGAGTATTGTATATGCTGATTGAGATTGCTGCTGGCTGTTGCATAACATTGGTGGTTCAAGGGTTTAAGAATGTATTGGTTGTACTCAAATGAATAAATAAACATAAAATTATGAGATTAAGTATACTCACGTTTCGCATGTACGTTACCTATTACGTCGTTGCGTAAAGGAGAAGGTTAAAGTTCAACGTGTCTTGGGTCATGGGTGGTGGTTCAAGTTTGCACGCTGACTCTAATCACTTTTGCTTCTAACTATTTCATTTTAGTATGAGAAAAATCCCTCCTTTACACATTTTCACGAAATGATACACTTCTTTTTACATTTAACCAAAACTATATTTGAAGAAGAGAGATCCGATACTCGTCGGCTTCTTATTTACACGTGTACATATGACCCCATGAATGGAATATCACATGTGTGCAATAAGAATACGACTTTTGTGTTTCTTAATTGATGTATTTACAAAAGTTTTGTTTTGTTTTCGACCGAAAGTCAAATACAAAAAACCAGGTGTTGATATTGTTGAGTTGCAACCGTAAGAACAGTATATTGTCCGTATATCTATTAGACGGCGATGCGTTTAATCACAAAATTCAGGCACGGCCGTTGATTTATGTAGTAGGTAAACGATTCCCAATTTCCCACAAGTCACGGAGTCCGAGTGTAGCGACTGTGTTCCGAAGATCGATGTTATGATGATCTGAGGACTGACTGGCCGGACTGTGAGAACGTACTGAATGAATTGGATGATGCTAGAAAGAGTTGATCAGAGTTCGAAAGACTTTCCGTGGGTGGATGGGAGAACTTGGATCGGCGCCTGATTAGTAGCGACTAGAGCGGAACCATGTACCCGATTAAATCTAGGAACATATCTGTTTTTGAGCCAAACAAAGCTCCATCAGTCGGTCTTACGCTCGGGTTATTGGACAGGCCGTTCGGTTTGTGGAACTCAGGATGTTCGGACAACTGGATGAAAATCCAGGCAAAGCGGAATTTTCGGACAGCGATGGTCGGATCCGGACAAGTGTTGTTGGATTCAGACAAGACGGTTGAACTGGTCAGCTAGACAGCGATTGTCGGAAATCAGACAAGGCGGTTAAGACTGTCGGCTAAGCTGAGATGAGCTGATTTAGGAGTATCAGTCTGATTTGGACAAGGTGATTAGAGTTGTCGACTGGATCAGTCAGCTCTAGCTCGAGTTTCGTCTAAGTAAAACTGGCAGGAACAATTAAAGTCCGAAAAAAGAGAAAAACTCGCGCTGGAACGCTTTGGAGCGCGGGTGGCGGTTACGGATTAAGAGCCGCATGTAAAATAAGCGGGAATGGTTAACTTGGCAGTTTCTCGGGCCTAAACCGCCCAACTGCCCATTTTAATCGTCTCCTTTGTCTTATTCCGCCATTTCTGTACGGGAAACGGGAAGAAAGAACCAGAGAGAAACTCAGAGAGAAAAATCCGATTAAGAGAGAGCTTTCGATATTTGGCAGGATTGATCAAGTCCGAGTCAAGAACGATCGTCTGTGAGGTGAATCCGACTGTCTGAACGTTTGAAGATCCGACGGAAACCGCTCAAGAGGTGTCAGAAGAGACCGAATCAAACAGAACAAACCGACTCTAAGACAAAGGTGAGTGCGTGACTGTGGCCTATCGTACTGAATCGTAGTCTGTAAATAGGAATGTTCTATGTACTGATTGCTTGTCTAATTCGAATTATCTGCTAAGTTCTGGCTTGGTCCGAACAGTCGGTTCCTTCCATCGACGCATCTGGATCAGATCATGCGCCTAGAGCCGTATTGGCCTGCTAGGGCTTGACTGAATCTGATGGCGCGCTGGCATGGAACGATTGGGTCGGCTAAGTAACTGACTGATGATAAGCATGTCCGTTTATTGACTGATTGACTCGATTGCTTTACTTGGCTGAGTGGGACGGAATGATCGCTCTCACTAAGCATACTAATTGCTTGTGCCTCCTTGTTTGGATGCAGATTAGGACTAGACCCGAAAGCGTAAAGACATAGCTTGAACGCGAGACAAAGGCAGGAAGGAAGGATGGTGGGTTTGGGTAGATATAGGATGAGATTAACATGTAATTGCCTATAGCGAACTGACTTGTTAACTCGAACCTCAGGTTATCTATTCAAATCGTATTATGCTTTACTTGACTGGCTCAAAAAGAACTAACACTCTGAAATAATTCTAAGTAAGGAAAAATATGAAAACGGCCAAAGTCTGATCGAGGAAGTCGAGCCAGACTCGTACTGATGTTACGAAAAAATGGGTCGGGTCCTTTCAAGTGGTATCAGAGCGGAGTCGAGTTCTAGGACAATCTAAGTATAGTGGGTTATTGGGGCAAACCATCCTTCCAAACCTGGCGTCTCGCTGTAAATTTTGTGTTCCGAGTCCTGATCCCAAGTTTGTTTTGACTAACTTGCCTGTGAACTTGTTGCAGATGGCAAAAAGTAACCGTAACACAAGAAAGACTGTGAATGAGACCGCTGAGGGGTATGCGAGAAACGTGGCCAGGAATGAAGCTGGTACGAAAGAGGCTCAGAATGCTGCTCAGAATGCAGCGAATTTGAACAATGCTGCAGCGGCTGGTGCTGCAGCGGCTGGTGATGCTGCTGGAGCTGCTGCTGCTCCAGTTGGATTGGAAGCCGTTTTGGCTTAATTTGTTGGCGCAAGTCTTGGCAAGATTGCATGCTGCGGCGGCACCTACAGTGGCTCCACCTGTTGCGGAGGAAGTGGAGAACGTGGTGCCTGTTGGAGAAGAGGCACACGTTGTTAGGAATCCATCTTACCTCAAGGTTATGGACCACATGCAGAAACTGGGAACAAAGTTTTTTTCGGGTGTTTCCAAACCAAAAGAAGCAGATCAATGGATTGACAGGATATGGCAAAACTTTAAGTCGATCTGTTGTCCTCTTGCTTACAAGAAGGACATTGTTGTCCACTACTTGGATGGTGATGCGCACCTCTGGTGGCGAGGAGTACCGGCTCGGATTGGTGCTGAGCATTGCACGTGGGCCAACTTTAAGACCGAATTCTGTGGGAAGTATTTTCCGCCGGAAGCATTTGACCAGCTCGAGGGAGCTTTTCTCAGACTGGAACATGGATCTATGACTGTAAAGGAGTATGAAGCGGAATTCAACAGCCTCAAGAAGTATGTTGGGTGTGAGGCTGAGTCGAAAATATCCTTGGTCCGCAAATTCAAGCGCGGACTCAGGGTTGATCTCCGAACTCGTTGTAAGATTCGCAACTATGATATTGTGGCCGAACTGGTGGAAAAGGCCGCAGAACAGGAAGCTGGAATCAGTGAGGAAGCCAAGGTGTTTGGCACAGTGGCGCATGTCCATCCTGGTAAGCATGCGGGAAAGAATCAAAAGCCGGTGAAGGCTGGCTCTTCCAGCAAGTCGAATGCAACAGGTCGCAGTGCGTGTTCGACTTGCGGGAAGATGCACTCTGGTGTCTGCCGTGCTGCTACGGGAGCTTGTCACTGTTGCAGAAGTATGGATCACAAGGTGCGTGATTGCCCTGAGGAAGATCTAAGGCCGAAGAGCCAGAACAAGGGTGCTGGGGAACGTGTGTGCTACAACTGCGGCGAAACAGGGCACTACAAAAATCAGTGTCCGAAGGACGCACAATCTGCTGGGAAGCGTCCGAGCGATGGGCCTCTGCCGGCGGCAAAGAGGCAGGCCATCATGCCGCGGGTGTACACAATCGGTGATGAGTCAATGGACCCAAGCACGTCTCGCCCGATCACTGGTGAGTCATCCTATCTCTCACCTTTACCTTAAGAATTTTTGTGTGAAATTGCTTTCTGTAGAGTAGGTCCTTAGTGTTCCAGGTGAATATGTAGGGACCTTAGTCATGGGTGGAGTGGCAACCCATGTTCTGTTTGATTCCGGTGCATCTCACTGCTTTATGGAACCCGAGATGATTGGAATTGGGGAATTCCAGAAAGAACCAGAAGAAGAAGTACGACTGGTTCGGGCGGCTGGTGGTCAGATCATGTACACTTCAGGGAAAATCCGAAACATCTCTGTGATGATCAGAGGAGTGAACATGCCAGCCGACATGGTCGTTTGCCCAGTGAAATCATACGATGTGATCCTTGGAATGGAGTGGCTGAGTAAATACAAGGCACATCTTGATTGTCATCGTGGCCGAGTTCAGTTTGAAATCGGCAATGGAAAGCTTGCCTATCAAGGGGTCAGACCGATCAATGGGAGTCTGATCATTTCAGCACTTCAAGCAAAAAGAATGCTGGAAAAAGGATGTGAGGCTTATCTAGCTGCAATCACAACTGTGGAAGTCGGACCTGATACTGAGTTGGAAGGGATTCCGATTGTAAAGGAGTATGATGAGGTGTTCGAATCCTTAACATGATTACCACCAGACCGTTCTGATCCTTTCACGATTGAACTTAAGCCGGGCACAAAGCCAATCTCAAAAGCTCCGTACCGGATGGCTCCGCTGAAATGGCAGAACTTAAGAAACAGTTAGATGAACTAATGGAGAAAGGGTTTGTGCGCCCAAGCAGTTCACCTTGGGGCGCACCGGTTCTGTTCGTGAAGAAGAAAGATGGTAGCTTCAGGCTATGCATTGACTACAGGGGGATTAACGGAGTCACAGTGAAGAACAAGTACCCTCTTCCAAGGATAGACGAGTTATTGGACCAACTCCGAGGTGCTACTTGTTTCTCCAAGATTGATTTAGCTTCGGGATACCATCAGATTCCGATTGCTGAAGAGGATGTCCGTAAGACAGCCTTCAGATCGAGATACGGACACTACGAGTTTGTGGTCATGCCCATCGGATTGACCAACGCCCCTGCAGCCTTTATGAAGATGATGAATAACGTTTTCAGAGATTACCTGGATGAATTCGTTATAGTCTTCATAGACGACATCTTGATCTACTCAAAGAATCAGGAAGAGCACAAGGACCATCTGAGAATGGTTTTGGATAAGCTGCGGGAACATAAGTTGTTCGCCAAGCTCAGCAAATGCAGCTTTTGGCAAAGAGAAATTGGTTTCTTGGGTCACGTGGTCTCAGACAAGGGAGTGTCTGTGGACCAAGAGAAGATCAAGGCCATTGCGGACTGGCCCAGACCAAGGAACGCAACGGAGATCAGGAGCTTTCTCGGACTGGCTGGATACTACCGACAGTTTGTTAATGGATTTGCCAGCATGGCTCAACCGTTGACAAAGTTGACCGGGAAAGATGTTCAGTTCGTGTGGACAGAAGGCTGTGATGTGAGTTTCAGCAAACCAAGATGATGTTGACGACTACTCCAGTATTGGCTCTTCCAATGGGCAACGAGCCATACGTGGTGTACACAGATGCATCCAAAGTTGGACTTAGGTGCGTATTGATGCAGCAAGGCAAAGTGATCGCGTATGCGTCTAGACAGCTAAGGAAACACGAAGGGAACTATCCAACATACGACTTAGAAATGGCTGCTGTCGTATTTTCGCTGAAGATATGGCGGTCTTATCTCTATGGTGCTAAGGTCCAAGTCTTCACGGACCATAAGAGCTTGAAGCATATCTTTACTCAACCAGAGCTTAACCTTAGACAGAGTCGTTGGATGGATCTGGTTGCGGATTACGACTTGGATATTGCCTACCATCCGGGAAAGGCAAATCTGGTCGCGGATGCCTTTAGCCGGAAGAGAGTAGCTTTGGCTTCAGAAAAAGACATGGAGGAACTAGTTCACATGGTTGGAACCTTACGATTAGCTGCCTTGACTGACGAATTGTAACCGTTGGGTCTTGGTGCAGCGGATCAGGCGGATTTGTTGTCCCTAGTTCGCCTTGCATAGGAAAAGGATGAAGATCTGATCAAAGCTTCAAAGAACCAGAAGACAGAGTATCAGACTTCAAACAACGGGACGATTCTGGTTAATGGCCGAGTGTGTGTTCCTAACGACAAAGGGTTGTGGGATGAGATCCTAAAGGAGGCACATCAGTCAAAGTTTTCGATACATCCAGGAACCAATAAGATGTACCGAGACTTGAAGAGATACTATCATTGGGTTGGAATGAAGCGTGATGTTGCAAAATGGGTAGTTGGGTGCCCAATCTGCCAAATGGTGAAGGCAAAAAATCAAGTCCCGAGTGGACTACTTCAGATTTTACCATCCCAGAATGGCCTTGGGATAAGATCACGATGGACTTCGTGACTGGCTTGCCAATGAGGAATGGAAAGGACGCTATCTGGGTGATAGTGGACATATTGACCAAGTCCGCACACTTCTTGGCTATCAACAAAACAGACAATGCAGCGGTGCTAGCCAAGTTATACGTGGAACAGATTGTCAGACTTCATGGTGTTCCGGTAAGCATAGTGTCAGGCCGAGACTCCAAGTTTTATTCGGCCTTCTGGATAGCTATGCAGAAGTCGATTGGGACCAAGGTCCATATGAGTACATCATATCATCCACAAACGGATGGACAATCAGAGAGGACAACCCGAACACTTGAAGACTTACTGCGATCTTGTGTTCTGGATTGGGGAGACAAATGGGATCAGTACTTGCATCTGGCAGAGTTTTCATACAACAACAGCTATCATGCAAGCATTGGAATGTCACCTTACGAGGCATTGTACGGACGTCCGTGTAGGACACCGCTATGCTGGACCCAAGTGGGGGAGCGCAACATATTTGGCCGAGATTTTGTGGAAGAGACAACTGAAAAAATTCGAGTCTTGAAACTGAAAATGAAAGAGTCTCAGGACAGATAGAAGAGTTATGCAGACAGACGCAAAAAAGACCTTGAGTTCGAAGTAGGAGACATGGTATATCTCAAAACCGTCACCTACAAAGGAAAGGACCGATCCTCAAAGAATGCTAAGCTGAGTCCAAGATACATGGGGCCGTACAAGATCCTGGAAAAGATTGGAAAGGTCGCCTACAAACTGGAACTGCCCTCATCGATGGCTCAGTTCCATAACGTGTTCCATGTATCCTTGCTGCGAAAATGCATAAGGAATCAAGAGAATATGGTTCCTGAACCACCATCTGACTTGAGAGAGAAACTTACTGTGGAGGGACGACCAGTCCGGATCATTGGTAGAAAAACCAAACCTGAAGGCATAAAGAATATCAAAATGATCCAACTAGTTTGGGACTGCGATGGACAAGAAGAAACGACTTGGGAGCCAGAGGCGAGAATGAAAGCTGAGTTTCCAAAGTGGTTTGACAAACTCACGGAAGATTCAGGAAGAAAGACTCGAGGACGAGTCTGAGCCAAGTGGGGGAGAACTTGTAGCGTCCGTGTTCCGAAGATCGATGTTAGGATGATCTGAGGACTGACTGGCCGGACTGTGAGAACGTACTGAATGGATTAGATGATGCTAGAAAGAGCTGATCAGAGTTCGAAGGACTTTCCGTGGGTGGATGGGAGAACTTAGATCGGTGCCTGATTAGTAGCGACTAGAGCGGAACCATGTACCCGATTAAAGCTAGGAACAGATCTGTTTTTGAGCCAAACAAAGCTCCACAGTCGGTCTTACGCTCGGGTTATTGGACAGGCCGTTCGGTTTGTGGAACTCAGGATGTTCGGACAACTCGATGAAAAACCAGGCAAAGCGGAATTTTCGGACAGCGATGGTCGGATCCGTACAAGTGTTGTTGGATTCGGACAAGACGGTTGAACTGGTAGGCTAGACAGCGATTGTTGGAAATCAGACAAGGCGGTTAAGATTGTCGGCTAAGCTGAGATGAGCTGATTTAGGAGTATCAGTCAAATTCGGACAAGGTGGTTAGAGTTGTCGACTGGATCAGTCAGCTCTAGATCGAGTTTCGTCTAAGTAAAACTGGCGGGAACAGTTAAAGTCCGAAAAAGGAAAAAACTCGCGCTGAAACGCTTTGGAGCACGGGGTGGCGGTTACAGATTAAGAGCCGCGTGTAAAATAAGCGGGAATGGTTAACTTGGCAGTTTCTCGGGCCTAAACCGCCTAACTACCCATTTTAATCGTCTCCTTTGTCTTATTCCGCCATTTCTGTATGGGAAACGGGAAGAAAGAACCAGAGAGAAACTCAGAGAGAGAAAAGTCCGATTAAGAGAGAGCTTTCGATATTTGGCTGGATTGATCAAGTCCGAGTCAAGAACGATCGTCTGTGGGGTGAATCCGACTGTCTGAACGTTCGAAGATCCGACGGAAACCGCTCAAGAGGTGTCAGAAGTGACCGAATCAAACAGAACAAACCGTCTCTAAGACAAAGGTGAGTGTGTGACCGTGGCCTATCGTACTGAATCGTAGTCTGATTGATAGGAATGTTCTATGTACTGATTGCTTGTCTAATTCAAATTATCTGCCAAGTTCTGGCTTGGTCCGAACAGTCGGTTCCTTCCATCGGCGCATCTGGATCAGATCATGCGCCTAGAGCCGTATTAGCCTGCTAGGGCTTGACTGAATCTGATGGCGCGCTGGCTTGGAACGATTGGGTCGGCTAAGTAACTGACTGATGATAAGCATGTCCGTTTATTGACTGATTGACTTGATTGCTTTACTAGGCTGAGTGGGACAGAATGACCGCTCTCACTAAGCATACTAATTGCTTATGCCTCCTTGTTTGGATGCAGATCAGAACCAGACCCGAAAGGGTAAAGACAGTTTGAACGCGAGACAAAGGCAGGAAGGAAAGATGGTGGGTTTGGGTAGATATAGGATGAGATTAACATGTAATAGCCTATAGTGAACTGACTTGTTAACTCGAACCTCAGATTATCTATTCAAATCGTATTATGTTTTACTTGACTGTCTGAAAAAGAACTAACACTCTAAAATAATTCTAAGTAAGAAAAAATATGAAAACGGCCCAAGTCTGATCGAGGAAGTCGAGCCAGAGACTCGTACTGATGTTACGAAAAAATTGGTCGGATGAAAGAGCCCGACCGTGAATGATGACCTGGCACGAAACTGTAAGCTTGGCCGCCAAACGTGACACGTGTCTTCTTTAGGTCCGTCCCATTAACGCAATGTGGTAATTGTGTTTGTTGCAGACTTGCAGTGATAGTTCTTCTACGAGGGTTCGTCGGTGTCCTTGTCAAAATGTGAAAATTACTTGTGAAAAAACTGTAGTATTCGTGAAGCAATAAAAGCTGGCACCTAGAAGCTGAATAAAACGTATTTGAAATTTCCATATTGTCCTTATACATCATCTGCGATATGTTCTTGTCAAGATTTCACTATGTTACTTTTGCGAAACTTATTTGCTCAATATAATCTTTGATATTGTAAGATACAGTATACCCTTTTGTCTAAGGGAATACAAAATCGAAGTATATAGCTGTCAGCTTCTAAAATTATGGAAATACAATTTTAAACAAAAAACACATAGTTCCAGAGTAAAACAACTAAACCCAATGAACACAACCAGAACCAAGACAAAAGAAACTACCATGAAAGATGGAAAGTAAGTGAAATTTTCAAAAAGAAAACGAAGAAAATGGAAGAAATCAGTAGAGTAAAAAATAACGTAAAACATAACCTAAAGACACTGATTAATCCTAATCAAAGGCTCAAAGGGGAATCGAATTCATATACTCTTAGGGGGTATATTCAACAGAGAGTTTTAGGTGATTTGTGTTAAAATGACAAATCCACTTTTATTGAAAAGTGAATTTTAAAAACTCATTTAAAATCCACTGTTATTGAACTTGACATTTTATAAAGTACTCTGAAATCCACTGTTATTGAAAATATTTTAAGTGGTAGAATTTTAAAGTTTTCAGGTAATTTAAGAGTGTTTGGTTGAAGTTTCTTAGTTAAAAAAATTAAACTCAAATCCCATAGTTTTAGATTATATTCTAAAGTGGTTTACCAAAAATCATTTTATTCTCTGCAATTCCTTAAAATCATCTAAAACCTCATTAGAAATCAAATCACCTCAAATTTTAGATTGAATACAAACCCCCCCCCCCTTAGTCTTGATCTAATAATTAAATTTGCAGTTTTACATCTCCACCAAAAATAAGCTTTATAAGCACATAGCATATATATATATTGAAATATTAGTTATAATATGAATTCTCGTTCATTAATATATAAGTATTAACAAAATTTCTTTTTAGTTTTGTGGTTAAATTTTAATAAACTTGGTAACTCCATTTTCAAAGAGTTGGTTATTCAAATTTCTCCATCTCTCTATATGTTGCTTTACAAACAAATGCGAAAACATGTTATTTTGATTTTTCCTTTTATCAACGAACTTATTAAGGGTTTGTATTATCGTTTTCCTAAACAAGAAAGGAAAAAGAAAAAGAGATTCCTAATCCATATAAACCAAATAGATTCATTGAATCAAAAAAATTCCCAACCAGACAAAAAAAACATTTAGAATCACAACGGTGGATCCCACATCCGACCATTTGCTGATTTTTTATGTCAAAAATAGATTTTTAGTATTTATTACATGAAATAAATATTCCGAGAAGATTATTATCAAGTAATAAAATTTGAAAAAAAGAAAACTAGATTATTTGCTTTGGCAAATTAGCGCGATGATTGATGAGTACCAGAAACTAGTCGGTGACAACCAGGAAATTGCTATTTATAGTTTCATAGATCACAATGGGATTACGACATTAACGAATACTAATCAGAGCTCTGCTTACTTAAGACAGTAATCGCCGGTTAACAAAAAGGGCAATTACGTAATTTGCCACGTTCAGCTTCGCTTCGATTGCTGGATTTAACGGCGAATAAGAACACGAAACACAGATTGGTTATGAAAAAGTAGGGACGAAAAAAAAAACATCTCAATTTCTCTCACAATCTCTTGGATTTTCTCAATTTCATTACTTTCGGTTTCGTCTTTGTTCTTCCCCTTTGTCTACAATTAACAGTTCCGTGAAATCAATTTCGATTTCAAAAATTGGTTCCCTTTTTCTTTAGGGTTTCCAATTCGATTTCCAAAAAAAACTGAAACTTTCCGATTTTAAAATTAAAAAAAAAAACAGAGAGATTGTTCAATGGTGGTAGCAACGACCATAGCGCTATACGCGAGTCCACCGAGCACCGTATGCTCCACGCCGCACCAGATCACCGCCTCCTGCGACCTCGATCTCAATCCCAGATCCTCATCTTCATCTTCATCTTCATCTTCTTCCACCACAATCGGTGGTCTCTCTCTGCTCTTCAAATCATCAACGCCTTCCTCCTCCTCTGCTTCACACCCATCCCTAGAAGATGAACTAGCTTCCATACGCCACGACCGAACCGAGGATCATCGAACCACCTTAAGCAGCTCCTTCTCCTATTCTCCGACCAAGTTCATCGGCTCCTCTTACCTCAAACGAGACCACCACCAAAGCCCTGTCTCCGTCCTCCACGGTCCAATCTCATCTAACAACAGCTGCACTGGCGGCGGTGGTGGATCTCTCCGTGTAGGATCCTCCAGATTGTTCAATGGTTTCATCAGGAAAGCGGTAGGCTCGTGCGTTGACTACGACACGGACTCTGTTCTCCTCGATGAGCAGCTTCCATTCGCCATGGACGATGAAGGAGAGGAGAGACGTCAGCCATACGCTCGGAATTTGCTTAAACGTGCTCAGCTGAAACACAGAATCTTCGAAGACGAGTCTGTGATCAAAGCTTTTTACGAAGCGGAGAAAGCTCATAGAGGACAGGTATCAATCAAGAAAGCTTACAACTTTTCTCTGTATACTTTTGTTTTTATTGCCATAACTAAACGCTTTACAGAGAACTAGCAATTAAGCAGATTATTTGGAGTCTAGACATTAACAAATTATTGATTTATTTTACATTTATACCAGATATTTTAATTTTCGGGCTTAGTTATAAAATTATATTGATGAATTATCAAAATTTGATATACAAAACAAAAGAAATTAGATAAATTTGTGGATTTGTACTAATAATATTACTTAAATTAACAATAACATTACTTAAATTAAAAGATTTAAACTAATTTAGATGAGTTTAAACCGATTTGATTTGTATAAATAAGATTTTGAGAAAATAGTTTCATCTAGGACTGGTTTTTAGAACCATGGTTTTTTATTACTAATTGATGGCTTCTTGAATCAGATGAGAGCTAATGGTGATCCTTACCTCCAACATTGTGTTGAGACTGCTATCTTGTTGGCTGAGATTGGAGCTAATGCGACTGTTGTGATAGCTGGGATTCTACATGATACTCTAGACGATTCTTTTATGAGCTATGATTATATCCTCAGAACTTTTGGAGCAGGAGTTGCTGATCTTGTCGAAGGGGTAAGTAAAGAAACAGCCATGGATGTGTCTTGTTGTTTAATGATTGAAAGACTAAATTTAGTTTTGTCTTGTTATTGCATTAGGTGTCTAAGCTTTAGCCAGTTAAGTAAAGCTTTGTACTTTAATGGTTGAGACTCTAATTAGGGTTTTGTTTTGCTATTGCATTAGGTGTTTTAATGTCTGAGAATCTTATTAGTGTTTTGTCTTTTTATTATTACATTTAAGTGTTGTTTTCATGGTTGAGATAGTGTTTTGTGACTTTTCTTTTATTATTGCATTAGGTGTTGTTTTAACTGTTCAGACTCTAACAAGTGTTATGTCTTGTTATTGCATTAGGTGTCTAAGCTTAGCCAGTTAAGTAAACTTGCTCGAGAAAACAACACTGCGTGTAAAACCGTTGAAGCAGATCGTCTCCACACCATGTTCCTTGCAATGGCAGACGCGAGAGCTGTTCTTATTAAGTTAGCTGATCGGTTACACAACATGGTGACACTCTACGCGTTGCCTCCGGTTAAGCAGCAAAGGTTTGCTAAAGAGACGCTGGAGATATTTGCACCTTTGGCTAATCGGTTAGGAATCTCCAGCTGGAAAGTTGAGCTTGAGAATCTGTGTTTCAAGCATCTTCATCCTGATCAGCACCACGAGATGTCTGCTATGCTCGAGGATTCGTTCGACGAAGCTATGATTACTTCCGCGATTGAGAAAATGGAGCAAGCGCTTAAGAAAGAAGGCATTTCTTATCACGTTGTCTCTGGACGGCACAAGAGCTTGTATAGTATCTATTGCAAGATGTTGAAGTAAGTTCTCATCTCCTCTTTTGCGTAAATGTGCTTCTTTCACTGAGATTAGGGTTGGGATTTTTGAACCGAACCTAACCAAAAAATTTGGTTAGTCCAGTTTGATTCGGTAGGCTTTTTTCGGAAGTTCGATTTTTGGTTCGGCAGTCAGTTACTTCGGTTTTCTTTAAAAAATAAAAATAAAAATAACCAAACTGTACCAAAAACCCAAACTCAACTAACCAAATTTCAAAACCGAACTAACCGAATTTATCCAAAATTTTAAGAAAATTAAACTAAAATATAATTTGAAATCAAAAACTTCTGTAGAATTTTCAAAAAACCAAACTAACTGAATACCAAACCGAACTCTATTACGGGTTAATTCTTGAACCGAACTAACCGAATCCGCATGCCTAACTAAGATGAAGGAGAGAATGCCTAACTAAGATGAAGGAGAGAAGCAGAATACTGATCTTGTTGACTTTTCATTTATGTCAGGAAAAAGCTAACCATGGATGAGATTCATGACATTCATGGGCTACGTTTGATTGTTGACAATGAGAAAGACTGTTACAAGGCCTTAGGTGTAGTTCACAAGCTATGGTCTGAAGTTCCTGGAAAGCTGAAAGATTACATCACTCATCCCAAGTTCAACGGGTAGGTTCTTATGCAAACACCTGTCATAACAGCAGCTCCAAAAATGATATGCTAACTTGGGTTTCTGAATATTATATATAGGTACAAGTCTTTGCATACCGTAGTGATGGGAGATGGGACCATCCCTCTAGAAGTTCAAATACGGACCAAAGAGATGCATTTGCAAGCTGAGTTTGGGTTTGCAGCTCACTGGAGGTACAAGGAAGGCGATTGCAAACACTCATCGTTTGTGCTTCAGATGGTTGAATGGGCAAGATGGGTTGTGACGTGGCATTGCGAAACCATGAGCAAAGACATCTGCTCTTCCGAGCCCTTGTGCAGTTTCCCTTCTCACGCCCAAGACTGTCCGTTTTCTTATAAGCCTAATGGTAACCAAGAAGGACCAGTCTATGTCATTGTTATCGAAAACGGCAAGGTTAGTTAGTTGCTTATAACCAAGAAGGACCCAGTGTATGTCAACTTCATCTCCTCATCATTTGCTTAAAATGCAGATGACTGTGCAAGAGTTTCCCGCGAGCTCCACGGTCTCGGACCTGTTGACAAGAGCAGGACCAGGGAACTCGAGACGGTCAATGTACAGTATCCCGGCAAAGGAAGAGCTGAGGCCACGGCTAAACCAGATACCTGTAAGTGATTTGAAATGTAAGCTGAAGATGGGAGATGTGGTGGAGCTTACTCCAGCCATACCTGATAAGTCTCTGACTGAATATAGAGAGGAGATTCAGCGGATGTATGATCGAGGGCTCGCCTTTTCTCGTCCTCACCGTGCAGCTGCTGGTACAATGGTTGGCTGGGGAAGCTAATAGATTCTTAGTCAAAAAAAAAAACAGGATCCTTGTTCATGTATGTATGTATATGTTGTTATATATAGGTGTAATGCTTCAGAAAGATTTGTTGTACCTTTTTATCTTTCTTGATTCCAAGAAAACAATGTATATAATAATAATATATGCATATATAGGCTAAAAAAAAAACTGGCTCTGGCCATGGTTCACTATGACACAAATGTTTAGCAACTGATTCTCTTGCATTCTCCATATCTTGATAAGTAACATTAGTTGTTTATGTTGTATTTCTCTACTTATTTGGGTCGTCTAGAGAGAGGGAAAGAGATCCTTTGAGGAGTTTCGGCTTCGAAGCTCTGATGTTTGTTGTGCAGGATTTGTCATATCTTCATTGTCTTCTGTTTCTTCAGGTTCTGTTGAAGCTGGCTTCTTCGAAAGTATAATTAGCTGGTAGTTTGGACTAAGCAATGTGTCCTGTTCAGGCGGGAGTGGAACACTGGGTCCTGCAATAGATTTTGGCAAAGGAATCTTGTTTCTGCCCGCAGTAAGCTCTAACAGTATCTAAACACCAACATTGTGACATAAGAAGTATCAGAAACTAATCACATCATGTCTATTTTCAGACAACACTAAAAATTAGTCATATCACATCTATTTTCAAGACAACAACATCAATAATAACATCGTCAACAATGCATGTAAAGTATAATTTACCTCTACCTCTCTTGGAGGAGGCTGTGAGAAGCGGAAACTAACTTTGGATTGAATAGCGAGCTTAACATCAGTCACAGTCGATGGTGGATTTGCTGACATGCTCTGAATAAACCTGAGAATCGGTTAACACTTGGACCACATAACGGTACCATAACTCAAGAAACTGGTTCAGCACACGTGGCTCCTAGTCCCCCACACCCATCGACTTTAAGCAGATATTTCACGATCTAAGGCTTCGACGAACTGCACCGCAGTTAACATAACAAAAATCTCTACATATACCATATATAGATATATGTTTTTATAACTGTTAGAACTACACCGCAGTTTAACCATTTGTTTCAATCCGCAATCACCTGATAAGTTTGGTGAAGTCTTCATTTGCTGAGTTGGCACTGAGGAGATACTCTATTTGCTTCAGAGACTTTGCAGTTGAACAAGAATCAAGTATAAAAGCACATGGTTGTCCTTTCGGGAAAGGGAGCTTTGGATTTAGAATTGAGTCGCGAGACTTGAGTGAGAGCAGCTGGGTTAAGCCAGTGTTCTTGAGGAGATTGTGCTCGGATTAAGCCGACGCATCTCAATGGTTCAAGATCCAAAGTGTAGTTCGTTATCTCATTGATTTAATAAAGTGTTTGGAGTGTTGTGATTGAGTTGTTACAAGAGAATCGATAGGTAAAAACTCTATCAATTGGTGCGGTGAGCCGTTCGATCGCTGCGACGGTGACAGTGAGTTCGGACCGTGTGAATCGATTCAAACGCGAGAAATTGGATCATCACGGTGGTGATTTATCTGATTCCGACGTTCGCGTGAAGTGTTAACTCGGACGGTGAGAGAATCGAAGAATCTTGTGACGTCTGGATCGGAATCAATGGCAACAAAGTGTGTAGCGATTCCAGTCTTCACAGGAGCTGACTTGCGATCATGGATTTCGTGGTTGGAGAAGTTCTTTGTGCGAGAAGATTTCACAGATGATGATGATAAACTTAATTTCGCTCAAAGCTTCATGGAAGGTGAAGCTATATTGTGGTTCCAGTGGAGACAATCATTGTGGTTGTTTAATAGTTGGGAGGCACTGAAGAAATCTTTGTGGTTGCGGTTTGGAAGCGATGAAGATCCAGAGAATATAATGTACAATACAGAAATTCAGAAAGGCTTAGAACAGTTGCGAAGAAACCTTTTGATATTCATCATCCGGTAACAAAACCACTCGGAACTGATGATTTGGAGATTGAATTGTTAGGTTATCGGAGGAGTTCACAAATTTGTGATAATCAAGAAAGTTTGGTAAAGAATACTGAGTTGCCTGTGTTTGATGGTTTTATTCCATATGGCTGGATTTTTCGAGTAGAAAGAGTTTTCAGAACTGTCCAATATAGTGAAGCTGCTAAGCTTGATTTGGTGTATGCGAGCCTTGAAGGAGCTGGACGGGATTGGTATAGTGAGGAAGGGATCAAGGGTGAATTCATAACTTGGTTCAGTTTTAAGAAAAGATTGTTGGCTCGCTTTGCACCATAAGAAAATGGTTCTCACTCAGATGTTTCCACTCACGTTCCTAAGATTGTTCAAGATCCTGTGTTGACGTCTGCAGAACACATGGAGAGTACAAGCAGTGAAGCACTTGAAGCAGCATCTGAGACTTGTTCCAATGCATTACCGGAGCCATATTATAGCGTTGTGCTGGAGGCGTTACCGTATGAAATTTGCAGTGACGGTTTATGTGTTCAGGATGGGGGAGAACCGTACATTTTACAGGTTCAAACAGAGGATGAATCGAAACCACCATCAATAGATTCTGAGTCCATACATTATGTACCCAAGCTGGTCAACAAAGAGTTTTTTAGAGATAAAACAAGAAACCATACGAGGAAGCAACGATTATCTCCAAAATCCTGGTGGTTTAAATATAAAAAGAGTATAAAGTTGAGTATAAACAGTGAGCTTATGGGTTTAGCAATGGTGAATGAAATGAGAGTTGGTTGGCTGCAGAAAAGACAGAAACTTTTGTTGTCGAAGCACAAGCTGAGAATGGATGACATACTTGGGGAGAAGATTAATGGAATGGGTTCTGTTGCCAATGATGTTTCAGAGTCTGATGTTTTGGTGCGTATTACCGGTAACAGTGAGAATGAGAATGAGAATGAGAATGCGGATGTTAGTCTAAGACAGACAGAGAATGAGCCAACTACGTTGAAGCTTTTGTCTGTACATCAACTATGTGATCAAAATTCTGAAAGGGTCACAAGTAAGAAGAAGAACAAGAGGTATCCCAAGACTTGGAATTTCAAATACAAATATGAGGAAACAGATTTTCAAAATGTGGAGATGACCAAGGGAATGGTTTCTGCTACTTATGAGACCCTTGATGCCTTGTCGAGTATTGTTAGAAGCGATGGTGCTGTTGTGGATAACTGGAGGTATGTTAGTCGGAGAAAGAAGTGGTCACAAAGTTCAATTGGTTCTCAGAGGATTTTGAGTTCTGGCCGTCAGTCTCTTGCGAGAAGAAGTGGTCACACAGTTCAATGGGAACATCAAAACCAGGGAAAATTTGATGTAACTGGGTCATTCAAGTTTACGCAAAGGTCGTATGTACTTGAGAAGTTGAATGATTTGCCATTGAATCCACTTGTCTGGTACTTTGCGATGGTTGTTAAAGAAGATTAGTTTGCCGTGTGGCACTGCTGGAAGGAGAGAAAAAGAGTGCAAATCAGAGGGCGGTCCATTCATTTTAGTCCTGCCAACGGGACCATGAATATTATGGGCTTAGAGATCCAGGCTCTTAGAGTGAAACAAGTTTTTGATACGTTGTTGCTACGTTGCTACATAAGTGTGTGCGTTTTGGAGTGGTAGTTATGTTTGGCAACGGTAGCATGGCCTTGGTAAATGCAGAAACACTCCTGCCATCAGCATCTTGGTGGGAACTTCGACAACACTATTCTGGTGTATGGCACAAATGGAGAACCAAAAGAATGGTGTTTTGCGATGGTTTGAACATTGGGGTTGCAGGAAAATAGCTTTCACGTGGTTGGCGTTCAGGTCCACTCTAGTTGCGTTCGGTCTAGATTCTGATCAGAAACGTGCATACATACACATGATAAGACAACTACAATTGTTAAGCTAGTGGTGCAAAGTAAATACTCCACTAGTAACTTCCATTGTGTGGCACCGTTGGAAGACTAAAGACCATGTGTTTTTGAGTTGTTTATTCAAGAAACAGAAAGGGGGCTCCACAGTGTTGTTGTGACAGAAGTGTAAAATGCAAGCCAGGGGAACAGCTGCATTACTTGCCAGTGAAACGATTTGCACAGTTAGAAGCTTGGGGTCAAGCTTGTTTTCAAAGGCGGGGGTATTGATAAGTTTGGTGAAGTCTTCATTTGCTGAGCTGGCACTGAGGAGATACTCTATTTGCTTCAGAGACTTTGCAGTTGAACAAGAATCAAGTATAAAAGCACATGGCTGTCCTTTCGGGAAAGGGAGCTTTGGATTTAGAATTGAGTCACGAGACTTGAGTGAGAGCAGCTGGGTTAAGCCAGTGTCCTTGAAGAGATTGTGCTCGGGTTAAGCCGACGCATCTCAACGGTTCGAGATCCAAAGTGTAGTTCGTTATCTCATTGATTCAATAAAGTGTTTGGAGTGTTGTGATTGAGTTGTTACAAGAGAATGGATAGGTAAAAACTCTATCATCACCAATTCGAAGCCTAAGCATCTCTAGGCAGATCTTCTTCACCTTCTTTTTTTTTTTGATCAACTTTCTTCTATGCCCATGCGTTAGGCTGTTAAAACAGTGGGCCTTAACGGTAATTGGCCTAATGTAAATCTTGTAGCAGCATAAACAAATTAACCCTCTCTTTAATAGGCCACTATTCTTTTCTGTAGGCCCATTAAAGAGCATGCCGCCATATGTGTATCTTAAATGCCTATATTAGCCTCACCTCCTCCTGAATTGTCAGCTTTGAGATTCAAAATTACCATAATGTCCTCGCCGGATCGTTCCGCCGTCTTCCCCCTCCTGATCGACATCGCTTTATCCTTCGACGGAGCCATCCTCGGAGTAACCCTAGCCTTAGGCGCCGTTCGCGCTGCTTTCAAGTACGCCTCCACCTCCGCCGCGTTGAAAAAAATCAAAGACGCCCCCGAAGTCTCCGTTTCCGATCTCCGATCACTGATTCGGGCGTCCGATGACCAATCCGAGACGAGCGATGATCAGGAGCGTATCGTGGTGGTTCGGGGAACGGTCAAAGCTAAGGTTACAGGAGGTGAAGGGAGTAACAAGAAGAAGAACAACGTGTTGACCTCTCAGGAGACGGGAGATAAAGCTCTTATCATTCATAGATCTCAAACTGTACGTAATACATATACATATAACATTGTGCTTACAAATTTCAGTTTCATTTTACCTAACATTTTGGGTAAAATGTTAGGTCTAAGAAACAATGATCATTAGTTACACCAATAAACACTAATCCTTTGTTGAAAATTAATTTTTAAAAAAAAAAAACTATTTTTGAATCACATAATAACATCTCTAGTTATGTTACTAACACATAATTTCGATGGTAGTAAAAAGAGTTGGAATCTCTAATTGGATGCTACCGGAATTATATTGATGGTATTAGCGAAATGACATGTATATAGTTTATATAGTTTTTTTTTTTTTGTTTTGTGTATTAATATTGTTTAGATCTTTGGTGGCGTCTATTTCATGTAGCTGACAATTATTTTTACTATATTTTGTATTAGTAGTAGTTTTTGCTTTTTTATAAGAGAAATGAATAATGGAAGCATTCTAATGTCATCTTGTTCAATTTGATATTTCTTTTTTGACAGTATGTGTATAGTGGATGGAAGACTTTGTTTCAGTTGACAAATGGTCACCGGTTTCTTCTGGAAAGATCTTTGCCCAAACAAGGAGCTGACTTCATGAGAATGGTACATTCTCTGCTTCCACTCTTTACAGACTTTTTACCTCTTGTTTTGAAGTATCTATGTATGTATTTATATTTCTTTTTGTTGTGTGCAAGGTCCCCTTTGTTATAGTGGACAACACTCAACCATCGCAGTCTAGCTTTCTTGTTGTTAACATGGATGGTGCAAGGCAGCCTCTCCCGCTTACCACTGTGTATAATCGTTTGCAGCCTATTAATTCATCTCCCTATGCGTTTCTTCAAGCCTTGTTCTTCCCTGAGTATCCCGTGTGTACATGTTTTCTTAGGACCCTTGGTTACTTGTTCTTGTCCTAACTTTTTTGATACCTTTCTTCTTCCAAGGTTGGTCTGATTGATGTTGAGAAGATATTACCACCTGGGAGAGACTTAACAGCTGTTGGCATCTGTAGTTTTAACAACGGAGTTCCTGAAATCAAATCCTGCCAACATCTTCCTTACTTCTTGTGAGATTTTCTATAAATATCCCCTTTTCTTGTTATTTCAGAGCTTCTTATTGTATCTGCCTGTTGTCGAATGTTGCAACATGCTCTCGTGCTTGTTCATGTATAAATCTTTTTGATTAATCTTTACAGATCAGAGATGACTAAGGACAAGATGATATTAGACCTCGCGGAGACTACCAGTGTAATATTCTGGGGCGGTATTATCATGGGATGTTTGTCTGCTGGCATCCTTGGCTTTGCTGCTGCCAGGTACTTAACTAGTGAGACACACATACTGTTTTGTTTGGATTCTAAATCCGTTTACTGTCTTATCTTCAGGGCCTGGAATAGATGGAAACAACGGCACCGTGAAAGGGAACAGCAACAGAGACCAGACGAGCAGAGACCAGAGCAACCCATGGTTGCTGATGAAACAGAAGATGAAGATGAGATTCCGGATGGAGCACTGTGTGTGATCTGTGTGACACGAAGGAGAGTTCCTGCATTCATTCCCTGTGGACATGTAGTATGCTGCAGACAATGCGCCTCAACCGTGGAGCGTGAGGTTAACCCTAAGTGCCCTGTTTGTCTCCAGAGCATTAGAGGATCTATGCGCGTGTATTACTCTTGATGAAATGTTTAAATCTGTCTCACTTGTGTATTTGATAAGGTAATGCTACTTGTAAACTTAAAAGAGAATCTGAAAATGTTATAACTAACAAAATAGTTTGATGACAAATGATATGAAAGTTGCTTCAATTTATAGAGTTGAGATTGCAGATGATGAAAACAGAGAGTTTTTGAAAGTAGAAATTTTGTAAAGAAGCAGTAACAGTTTATAGCCAAGGATGACTTCCCAGATTGGCTCAAGTCTCTGACATGAGAGCTGAGACATGGTGTGTTGATGGATACCCTGAGAATCTGAACGGTGTGTTCTGGAACATGTTGTTACGGTCTGAACCGGAGCTTGGTGTGGTCGAGCTCTTTGAGAAACCTTCTCCATCTCCATTTGCCATTTGAGAAGAAGAACAGAGTGATGAGTTTGATGATTCTTGAAGCTTCTTTGTATTGAGGAAACGTCCACCAGAGCCTCTAGCTCTCTTTAAAGCATGAAGATGGCGAGACTCATGAAGGTACGGCTGCAAAACATAACAACCTTTTGTAACTCACTGGTAACTAAGATCTTGTGGTGTTTTAAGCAAAAGGAAACATCATACTTTACGGCTTTTGATGAGTTTGTTCTGAGCTTCAAGCTTAGCACGATGCTTCCTGCGACGAAGAATGGCATGGTACTGTTTTGCATTGACGAATATTGGTTCGTTCTCTTGAATGTTATGAGGCAATGGCACTCTTGGAGTAACCAAACCCATCATTTCCAAATGCGATAGCTGTACACAAAAACTTCTTCCAGTATAACTAACCAACGCCACTTAGACTTAAAATCTTTGAAAAGGACAAGACTATACGGTAAAGTACCGTTGGTTGCGATGCATATTCAGGAGCCAGGAAACCATTGAAATGTGATGTTTCAGCACACTGAAGAGGCCAAGATGGTAGACCACAAGCAGAAGGAGGAAACACAGGCTCTTGAGACACTATCGACGAGGTCGTTGTTGACTTATTATAACCTACTCAATCAAAACAAGTATAAAACCCACAAAAAGGTTAAGCGGTTTTACAAAATCTCTACAAATCAAGTTTATTTGTTTGACCTGAGAGATTGGTATTAGCAACAATGCTGTTGCATCCATAATGGATAGGTTCTCCAAAGCTTGCAGCTTCACCACCGCCTGATTCTCCAGTAGATTGCGTTGAGGAAGAATCTTGATTTTGCAGCTGCAAACTCGAATGTTTCATCGAGCTGGGGAGTTGTGTAGTAGACATCATCATCATGTTCTTTGTCAAGCTGAAAGATTGAGATCTTTGAATGTTTGAGTTTTCCCAAGTAGACCCAGATGAATCTTTGCTTTGGAACACTTGCATTGTCTTCTTGATAAGCTAATGTTACCAAAGCAAAAAGGCCTGTCAAGAATCATTTTGGTCATTACCCACAAAATCAACAAATCTAAGACATGCATGGATCCATGAAGTTTATAAAAACTATCCTAATATCCAGATTTCATGATCAATTTTGCTTAATGATTTGAAAGATCCAAATTTGGTTAAACAGATTGGATTCACTAGAACTCACACAGAAAGCATAACATGCAAACCAATATGTACACAAAAACCTTTACAAAGAGAAGCTATATTGACAGATTGTTAACAAATATTGCTGGTTATGAATAGAAAAAAGAGCTCATCCACACACGAACCGAGTAGAAATCAATTCTCTTTAAACTTTTACTGATCCAAGCAAACAGAGAGAAAAGTGGGCAAGAGAAAGCAAACTGATTATGTTTTAAGAATTGGTTATAAAAATGGTTATTTATTTATATTTGATCATCAGAATCAGAAGTACAAATAGAGCAACCAAATCATTAACACACTACCAAAGAAATGATGAGAGAGATAGACCTTTGGTGTCTAGATTTGGTAAAAGATGGAGAGAAAGAGAAGTTAAGTAACAAGCTGGAGAAGATGATGATGCATGTCTCCTTCCTCAAAACATGGCTGTTTCTTCTCTCTCTCTCTTCCTCTGTCTCTGCAAATAAGTGTATTATTGGCTATGGCTTAAAAGACTAAACCTGTCTCTTTTCACCCTTTTTCTTGTCTTTGTTTTTTTTTATCTCTTCACATATACCATTTTATAGAGACAAAACTTAGCTAAAGATTAACTTGGTGATCTTTTTTTTTTTTGCAAAGTTAACAACTGTCTGTGCGGTCAATCTTGTTTCTCTCTTTATTTTATTTAAAATTTATTGTAGACAATTAAATTATACGTGAAATAGATTTTTGGATCACTAATTTAGCTTTTATTTAATTTATTATTAGGTTTTGGTTTTATTCAGTATTTAATGTGACGCATCTATAATTCACTGAATGTGACACATCTATAATTTTGAGTTAAATATATAGAAATATTTAAATAATAATTAATTTTTAGTATAATAATATAATTTTGTCATACAATGTGTACATAATTTCTATAATATAATAAATAAATGAATATAGATAATTCATAAATGATAACATAGAGAACATAATATTAAGACAAACAAAATATTGAAGAAAAGAAACAATAGTTTTGAAAAACATAAATGACACCAGTTTTCATTGCCACTCATAATCTTGTGTGGCAGCTACACTTGTATGTTGTAATTAATTTTACTTCACTATCCATCAAAAATATGTGTGACTTGAAAAAAATGAATGGTGATATATATATTTATGAAAATATAAACCCAAATATAGTTAGCAGTTATTATCTTATTTTCAATTTTTGTTTCTAAATGGAAATGTACATGTTACAATTAACTTAAAGTTACTATACCATTTAACAAGCCATGCCACAATTTAAAACAAATTACCATTTTTTACAAAACAGATATAGTAAAAAGTTTGCAATATGTAGATAACCATAGAAAAATATGTAGTAGATACAAAATAGTTTTGCAACGCATGTATAATTAGACAAGATAAAACTACGTATACAAATTTGCAGATGATCGTACATCGACCATTAAAAATAAAAGAAGTAAAAAAGTGTTTGTTGAAAAAAATAGAAATGAAACCATATACAAAATACTCATTCTAGATTTTAAAGATTGATGTTTAGGATGTTCACACGTATTAATAAAAATTAAATATAGATTTTAATTTATTAATTTTTGTTACTTTTATTTGCCTTTCAACAAAGTTCTACTCAATCATTATTTACCAATATGGATCATCTATTTTGAAGAGTCTCCCCCGAAATGGAGGATCATCATTTTGCATGGATTTTCTGGTATATACGGAAGGGTAGAAACAACAAATTTTTTAGCAATTTGGTTATAGATCCGAGAGATACTCTCAAATTGGCAGAAACTGAATCGTTACTTTGGGTGGAAGCGCAAAATTCTCAGAATCAGAGAATGGACCACACTCGGTTACCTGCAATCCCAATTATACCAGGTAGATGGTGTTTTACGGATGGATCCTAGAAAAATCAGGATATATATTCAGGACAAGGATGGTATAGTACTCTAGAAGTTTATGATGGACTAATGGGAGTAAAGAATACAAGAGCGAGTCAGTCGAGTCGCCACTATACTCGAAGATAGAGGCTCTCATATGTACAATGGAATGCATTAGGAACCTTAGACAGTTCCGGGTTACTTTTGCAACGGATTGTGCTCAATTGGTGAAGATGGTTTCGGAATCAGAGGAATCTATACGAGTCTTTGCAAGCTATTTCGAAAACATAACATTTTTGAAAAAAAGTTTCAACAGCTCAGAGATTATTCATATACCACGAACACATAACTCAAGGACGGACAGTCTCGCACGCAGTGCAAGGAAACAACCATCGTCTGCCGTTCATATGGATGCAGAGCTACCAGTGTGGTTTGCAGAATCTATATGAGTCTGTGTACGTTGCTGACAAAAAAAAAAGTAAAATATATTAACTAAAGGTAGATCATCAATTTTTTTTATTTATAAAAAAAATTAAAACATCTAAACATTTGTATAGGGAGGAAGTATATCTTATGTCATCCATCGCATAATAGCTAGTCTACTACATGTTTTTTAAAGAAAGTTTACTACATGTTTTGTGTAATTTAAAAAAAGTTAGAAACATTGTTTTGTGTAACTTGTATGCCAAATGTAACCAAGTGATAGTGGTCGGGTGGTAGTATAGCGTTCCAGTGTCGTTAAACGAGTTGAGTTCGAATCCGACTATATTTAAATATTTCTAACACGTAGTCACCGTTGATTTAACATTTTCTCTAGGGAACGGTGGACCCTTTTTTTATGCCAAATATTTTATCCATTTAGCTAAAGTGAATAAGTGTTGCTTTACATATTTACTTTCGTTACACATTTTTTAATATAAGTATATACTACGTTGTTTCTTAACAAATGCGAGATAGAGGTCGTATTATTTTATACATACTTTTTCGTATCTCTTTTTCTTCCTTAAGAACGTTTGTTTATAAAAAAAGTAAAAGTATAAGTGGAAGGTTGTCAACATCTCTTTATGGTGCAATCAATATCGCATTCAAGTGAATAATTTAAAAATATTTTAATTTTGTAGTTGGGGGTAATTGAAATTTATTACAAGTCAAGCAAAGCAGAGAGCCCTTTGTCAGTTTTCTTTTTTCACATTTCTTTTTTTTTTTTTTGGCAACCTTTTTTCACATTTCTTAATGCAGCTTCTCCCAACACAAGCAATGAATCCTAATTTGGTAGTTTCTGCTCTACATTTAATCGACAACTCTGAAAATAACAACCAAAAACATAAAGTATAGAGAAAATAAAGAAAATTAATAATATAGGAACGTTTCTATTTTGAGATGAATATTCTAGTTGAATAAAATGACCAAAACATTCATAATTCCATAAATTGAGACTTAGCACTGTAAACTTTTGTCGTTTATAGAAAAAATAAAAACGAGCAACTATCATGCTTCCAAGACGTGACATGTGTCACAACCTAACATATCATATCACCGAGAGAATCTAGAAGTTCTTAGAATCAATAATTAGATTTTTAACCATGTTTTCAAACTTTTAAATAATACTACTACTATTTGAATAAACGACAAAATTAACGTGTCAGATCTCCCCTAACCTGGATTCCTGTCTGAAACTCACCACGACAAGATTAATTGTAATGATTTTATACGAAAATACGAATCATGTAAGACCAACAAAAGACTAAACCCATTATCCTAAAGCACTCCAAACTAAAACATTACGCTTTCAAACCCAATCATAGACGCACTACTTTATTACCTACCAAGTTTTAACACGTACATGTAAGATTGAACAGTAATCGTCGATTCGTAAAAGATAAAAATACATCTACTATAATTAAAAAAGAAAACATGTTTGCCTACCTAATATTTCTTTTTCAATATAGAAAGACTCGAACATAGAATGTCATACAACTAAAGACTTAAAGTTTAATCAGAGAAAAGAGTGAAGAAAAAAGTGAGATCAGCACGAATCTAAATCTAAATCTTGTCTAATCAAACATAAACAAACAAATCAATATCACACGTGTTCAATTCTTCTCTCATGGACCATCAAACCATTTATCAAATTTTTAAAAAAGAAAAAGAAAAAGATTCGGTGCTGGAAATAAATTAAACACCCCCAATCCATCAGAAGATTATGCAAAACCTTGTGCCACCCATCCATTGTTTGGTCAAAAGCTAATAAGAGTCTCTTCCTTTATATTGCATCTCCTGCAATTCAAAATCAAACATGTCAGCAAAATCTAATTCTTTTGAGCAAATTTATAAAAAGAAAAAAGAATACACAATGGAAGGTTAACAGTAAACCGGTTGGTATGGCGGCGGCGGCGGCATAAACAAAGCCGGTCTCTGCGGACCAACCATCATCTGTTGTGGGTACTGTTTAGAAATTGATATTCAAAAAATTCAGTCTTCCAATAAAGAATTTTTCGAGTCGATGGCTCTAATAGCAACAAACCTGTGGACTACTTGGAGAATAGTAAGTTTGATTTGGACCAAGCTGGGGTGTATTGTTATACATCACTGGATGTTGTCCAGGGAATGCTGCTCCCATCTAACCAATTTCAACAGAGACTTAAGCTTGATTTAGAGGTAATGAGTAGATAAAAGAGTAAAGAAAGTTACTCCGTATACAATGTGTATTCCAGGCATCGGCGGAAGGGGAGGGTAATAGAAAGATCCTTCAGGAACTGGAGACTGAGGCCGTGTAGCTGTTGGAGATGGTTTGAAACTCTTTGCGTTGGGGTTTGGCTTAAATTCCTGAATCAGACCTTAAGCTCATTAACAAATTGCTTAAGAGTAAAGCCCCACACTCTACGCTAATTCCTACTTGTGTTAGATACATAATCAAAGCACGGCAAACAAAACCTTGGCATTTGGGTTGAGGGTGGATTTTTCTGAAGAATAAGAACCAATTGAAGAGCTTGGTGATAGCATTGGACGACTTGACGGTGAGGAAGTTGCAGAGTTTTCTGGATTTCTAGAAATGGAGCTTCCAGGCCGCCAACAAGAGCTCTCAGGTTTCGCTCTGTCAGAAAGTCGACCGAGTAGTTTTCCATCAGTGGAATTTTGCCTATCAGAAGCTCTCCATGGATCAGAGGTTGCTGCATCTTCATTAATATCTTGAATGCACATTCAGTTGGACATATTCTATGAGTATCAACGTTTAAGATGCATGGAAAGTATATAGAAATGATAAAGCTAACGTGAAGTTGCACATACCTTCAAGACCAGACACTGATTCCATGGACGGCTGTGTTAATACAAATTAAAGGCAACAGAACAATGTTAAAAGTCGTGGAACATTATAAGTTCTAAATGCAATTACGACTAGATGCATTAAAAGAGGTTAACTTAATTACCTTTCTATAATGGGTAGCCTCTACACTTTTGATGTTTGTCTGCTCACCAAACTGGCTCTCATTCCTATAAGGATGAACTATCAGAAAGCTATAAATCAATAAAACATGTGTTGATAAAAAGTGCATGTTTCCAAGGAAAGAAAAGAAACCTGTTATTGTTGCCCGGAGCAGGAGTAACTTTTGATGGCTGTTCGAACATAGGCTGCCGAGCATGCATATTTGAGTTCGAGCAGCTCTGACCTACGCTAGATAGACTGCCACCCCCCTGTAGGACCAACAAATGGAAAAATCACCGTATATTCTCCTACAAACTACTACCCGAGAAGAACCCAACCGTACCCATGATTCTTCATAGACCTTGCCATTGCCAGTTGAAGCAGATTTCATTCCATCAGAAGCAGTTGAATCACCAAAAGTCAAATTATTACGGCAATTCAACAAAATTTCTTCTTCTTCATCTTCTTCATAACCCGAATCATCAAATCCATTCACTGGACAGACCGATGAGTATTTAGTTTCCTCATCCATATCAAACTCTCCACTAAGCTGAAACCCTCTTTCCTGTGCAAGATGATTGCATGCATGAAAAATTATAAATTAGAAATGTTCCGACAATGAAGCAAAAAAAAAAAGAAGACATCCCTAATTCACCTCTGCTACGTGAAGATCTCGGGTATTCTCACCCTCGATCTCTCTTGCAATCCTCAAGGCTTGCTCTTCTAGCTCCCTCGTCCGAGGACCTCTCTCGAGTTTTGTTGTATACAATTCCTCGTCAAAAGTGCTTGTTACGCCAAACAATGTCTTATTGACCTCAAACTGATTCCAGCCCCTATGATATCATCACGTATGAGAGATGTTGTTTAGCCAAGAAGAATACATAGTGAAAGAACAAGATACGAGCAGGCTGAAACCAAGGAGATGAATTGAACCGAGGGAAATAAATAAATTGCTACTTATTAGAGTCAAGAATCCGGAACCAAAATAACACAAAACTCACTTTATAAAAGAAAAAAATCAAGGTAACAACAACAGAACTACGTTCACAGTAACAATCTCTCCGACGGCCTTAAGCTCCTAAACACTGTCTAGCTTGGATGGGTTTCACAACCAAGACTCCATCTCGATATAATAAAACTTAAAGGCAAAAGGAAGAAAAGAAACAGAGATACTAAACAGTTCTCTCTAAGTCAATAAATAGAGTTCCTAGTTAAAAGGAAAAACATCATAATTAAAAGAATAGGTGTCACTACCTCTTCCAAGGGTCATCAAACACATTCTCCAGATCTGAACAATCTGGAACATCTTCATCAGGTACCCAACGTTCAAGCTCTCTTCCCAAATCAACATGAGTAGACTGTGAGATAGAAGAGTCTGTCAACAGCTCTAAAGGTCTCTCGCATTGAGCTGAATTTGAGGCGTTATCGCTGTATACAGGAAGGTCCTAACACCAAAAACCAACGACAAAGAAATAATAATGTCAATACACCAAGCACTTGTAGTCTCTCTAACACATTGACATGAGCATATAAACTTAATCCCATCCACAAAAAAAAGAGTAAGCACTTTAGCTATAACTTGCACAACTTCATCGGCAGGGATAATGAGTATCTTTGAAGGTGGCTTGCTGACAAGCGGGGAAGGGGGTTTCATTCCTGGTAAAGTACCTTCCCTGATCAAAGAGGCCATTTTCAGAACAATTCCTGAAAGTTTCAAAGCAGGTTTGTAAGTGAACCAAATAAAAACAGTGACTTTCTTTCTTGTTATAAACATATCACAAGGTCCCCTCACCAAAACTGTTGTCCACATCAGCAGCATGAAATACGGCACCGTAAACCGACCCATCTTTTAGATGAACTTCAACACGGTGTCCGATATGGCAAGCTGCGAGATACTCAAACGGATAACGAGAAGAGATATCCACAGTTCCAGCTTTCCCACCATTCTCTGCATCAACAAACAAGAGAAAACGCAAGACGTGATGTTGATGCTAAAATCGTAATATATCCTAAAAGAAATGTATACAAAAGCAGTACTTTTCAGGGTGTGTTGCTTCATCTGCTGAGCCTTATTCATCCCTCCTGCTTGGTGTTCAACTCTTCTGTATGGATATCCATTGGATAGAGGCTGGCTATTCATTGCTTCCTTAACCTGTTCAAACCTGCAAACTGAAGTGAGTCGAGAAACTAATAATATGTGGACAAAACCAAATACTCGATAAGATGCTAAAGAAAACTGTTGACAATCAATTCAAAAACTTAATGTTTTATTTGTCAGTTCTCATGGGACAATGAGCCTGATATATATATACAAATTGGTCTACAATTCACGTTATTGCTGGCATCGAAACTCGGCATCGAAGTCAATAACATGATATAGTATAGTCAACAATAACGTATATGGAAGATTAAAATCTGCTCTAACCCCTGATTAAACATATGACATAACTAAAATTAGCAATGAAAAAGGCAGATTAAAGGTTCGGATCCAATCGATGAATCATCTCACGTGACTCCTATTCACTGTTAAGAAAGAAACAAACTTTCCCAAGGGTTCATGCAGAAATCTCCATTACACATAGTAAAAATGCACCAACAGAAACCCTAAATCAGCCAAGTCAATCACCAATTTCTCTGCTAAGGATTGATTTCTCAGGAACGTAAAGCAACAGAATCTGAAGATAGAAGGTGATGATTACCTCAATAAGCTGAAATCGACGGCCTTAGAAGGACAATGCGACGCAGAGAATTAGGGTTTAGCGGGGAGAATTAGGGTTTAGCGGGGGTCAACAATGAATCTCAGGAGAGGGAAGGGAGAAGACTGATTTTTTATTTATCATCTTTTCCCCTTTTTCTCGCTATTGACAAAAATAAATAAAATAAAAGAAGAAATCGCTGTATATTCGTCGAGGAGGGGTGTGATCAGGTGCGGAGGAGCATATGATTTTTCTATTGGACCTTTTTCTTTTGATCCGTTCATACTTCTTTGGGCTTATTGGGCCCCTCACAATTTTTGTTTGCTTTTTTTTTTTGGAAGGGGGGGGGGGGGGGGATAAATGTATTATTATTAATCAAAATTATTACAGAATTTACAAAATCAATTTTTACCTTTAAAACTGATCTTTTATGAATTTTTTGTTTAATTCTGTTTCTTCATTCTATATATTTTGTAACTAAATCTCCTTAATAATAATAGTATACGAAAAGCTTACAAAAACTGAAAAGATTCACCAATAAATTTAAGAGACTATTCTATATGAATACTTCACAAATAAAAAAATATGGACTCATTTTAAGAGATTGTGATCTAGATTTTATTTGAATGATATCAATTTTTCTTTTGAATTTTGTAACTATTAATTTCTCAGCTGTGTATGTTAAAGTATAGATAATCTTTACCAAAATATGAATAATTTCCACATTAAACAAGAACCAACCTTTACATGAGCTTTTTTGTTTGATGATGTGAAAGTTGTACTTGGAGCTTTTACATCAAACTCATACATAATTATTAATCAAAGGGCTTAAACTTTCAAGGAGAAGAAAAAGGTATTATGAGGTTTAGGTGGGAAACACTTGTAAAAAGAGTTGTATATTATAACTATACTTCAAAATTTTAAATGCTAATGCTTACCAAGATATTAAGCATTTTACAAATTATAAAATGCTATAAAATAGTTATTGTATATTTTATAATGCTTACTAAGCATTAGCAGTATAACACTTAAAGATAATTAAAACACTCGTGAGATATTATGAGGTTTAGGTGGGAAACACTTCTAAAAAAGTACTACTATATATACTCTATAAACTATAAAAATATTAAAATGGTAGTGCTTAGTTGCACGCTCTAATCACTATCATTATAAATCAAACTTTAAGAGCAATCATTTTTCTCCCTTTTTCCAGATTTTAAGAAGGAAATATTCTTCATTTGTTGTCACCATAAACATAAACATAAAATGATTAAAGACTTAATAATGCAGCCATTACGCCGTTAATAAATAATTAAAGCACCAAAAAGAAAAAGAAAAGAAAAATAAGTAGGCATGTGGCACAGAGGATCAGTAGAAGAAACACAGTAGACCACACTTCATGTGCTTAACTTTATTTCTTTTAAGTTGCAGTCTCCAACGAACTCAAATCCCAAATCTCAAAGCTTCTTCCTTCTTGAGAGAGAGAGAGAGAGAGAGAGAGAAGAGAGAGACTGTGTTTCATTTTATTCATTCTCTCTGTCGCTTGAAGCTGCCTTAAGGACAGAGGAGAGAGAGAGAGTTAATGCGAGATTGATACTTAAAGACTGTTTCTTTCTTTTTCTTGTCCACTCTACAGATCTCGTGCCCTGATTTAACGCGTGCGTAACGGTCATATATTCTCAACAGCCGTCACCTCTTAAATCGTTTGCTTTCGATCTCAGGCTCGTGTTATAGAGAGAGAGAGAGATGCTGACGTGTATAGCGTGTACGAAGCAGCTCAACACGACCAACAATGGCGGATCTAGACCCCAACAAGAAGACGACGAAGAAACAGAGACGCCTAGGACCAAACAAGCGACTAAATCTCTGACGTCACAGGTAAATATATTAATCTTTTTTTTTCCCACTTTGACTCAAACGGTCTTAATCCAATTTTTTTGATCTGTAATAACATTTTTATTCCTCAGTTACTCTCTTGTCTTTTTGTTTCAAACCATGTGACTCTCTTGTTTGCTGTTTTCATTCAGCTAAAAGACATGGCAGTAAAGGCCTCAGGAGCGTACAAAAGCTGCAAACCGTGTTCCGGTACATCAAACCGGAATCAGAACCGGAACTATGCTGATTCGGATGCTGATTTGGATTCCGGGAGGTTTCACTACGCGTACCAGAGGGCTGGGACTGGAGCCTCGACTCCTAAGATTTGGGGGAAGGAGATGGAGTCTAGGTTGAAAGGGCTTTCGAGCGAAGAAGGCACACCTACTTCTATGAGCGGAAGGACGGAGTCTATAGTGTTTGTGGAGGAGGATGAGGCTAAGGAGTGGGTTGCGCAAGTTGAGCCTGGTGTTCTCATCACGTTTGTGTCTTTGCCTCAGGGTGGGAATGATCTAAAGAGGATCCGATTCAGGTAAAATTGTTTCTTGCCATGTTGAAAACTGATAATAAAATGCTGCATATAATATATATCCATTTTATCTTGACGTTAAAGATGATACTCAACAGATAGGCTGCTTCTGCTAATCTTATTACCGTGCAATATGTGTTACTTGCTGATCTGATCTTGGAGTTAGAGGATTGTTTTCTTGTGACAGCCACATGAGTAGTACCATTGTTTTATCTATATGTTTTATTAGCAGCTTTTGGGTAATGATGAGAACATTTGTGTCCTCATTTGCTTTCCTACCCTGTTGGAAAGTAAATATATCCTCACCAGACTATAGATAGGCAGGGCCTGGCCCTGAGATATTGCAGGGTTGTAGGCGATTTAGTAAAAATTTCAATAACTTATTTTTTTTTTAACAAATTTGGGGGCTTATATCTATATAATTTTCTTTAAATATTTGGGGGTCTAGAGGTGAATGTTTTATTTGGTTTTGCACAGGGTCGTTAGATAGACACACCTAAACACACAAAATGAGCCTTACGGCGATTATAGGTTTGAATTTGGCTTGTCATGTCTGGACTTGCCCCCCAAGATTTGTATATCTAGCTTTTGTTGATTCTTTCTATAGTGTCAGCTGCTGAGCTTTTGTGTTACATGTTTGGCCTTTGCGCTAAGCTAACGTGTGTTTAACTGAAGGTGACATTTTAGTAAGTTTTTACTTTGTTGCAGTCGTGAGATGTTTGATAAATGGCAAGCACAAAGATGGTGGACAGAGAATTCCGAGAAGGTCATGGAGCTATACAACGTGAAGCAGTTCAATCAGGAGAGCGAGCCACTCCCAACTCCTGCATCCGAAGATGGGGTAAATGCTACTTCACAAACCAACTCTTAGCTTCAATAATCATTCGTCCTAAATAGATTCTTGTAACAACCTTGTGTCAGGGCTCGCAAATACAGTCGGCTAAGGACAGTCCTGTAACACCACCACTCAACAAAGAGCAGCCTCGAGGAATGGGATACTCATCATCTGACTCACTTGATCACCAACCAATCCAAACGCCTAAGCGTTATGACTCTGCTGGTCTTGCTTCAACACCAAAGCTCTCTGGCATCAGTGGGAACAAGACTGAGGCATCATCTATTGACGGTGGTTCTGCTAGAAGTAGCTCAGCAGATGAGGGGTCCGAGGAGGTCTCAGTGAGTAACGCAAGCGACACGGAAGCTGAATGGGTGGAACAAGATGAGCCTGGTATCTACATTACAATCAGAGCTTTACCTGATGGTAGCCGTGAGCTTAAACGTGTTCGATTCAGGTAACATTGTTGGTATTATTGCATGTATGTATTATCTGTGAACAGATTGAGACAGTGATGTTGTTTGTGTTGTGTAGCCGAGACAAGTTTGGGGAAACACTTGCGAGGGTGTGGTGGGAACAGAACAGAGCTAGGATTCAGAAGCAGTACTTGTGACTTGATGATAGATTTACTAAAGAACAACAAAAGACTTTCTTTTCTACTTTCTTTTCTTTGAACAAAAACAAGTGATTAAACAAAGTTTATGCGATTAATTTATGTTTAGGGACCTACTTTTTAACTAAACATAACTTTTTTAAATCTACTTGCAGCAATAACAAGATGGATGTCTTTACCATGTATAAATTATTTTTATTAGGAAATCACGATGGAAAGTTTAAATCATTATATGGAACTAATATTTTGATAGACGTATTTATTTACAAAATATGCTATCATAAATTTTCTTTTTAAAATATTCGAGGTAGTGATGTTATTATTATTCTTAACTAGTTTATTCGTTAATACCTTTTTTAATATAAATGTTTATTTTTGTTATAATTTTTTTTTATACAAATTCATTAAATTTCTATGTGCATATATGTATTAATAATTTGGTTTGAAATTTTGATTAATCACTAAATTTGCAAAAACATAACAAATTTACTGCATTGTTTTCTAAATATATAAACAAAATATGATATTTTGTTAATAATTAAAATAAGCATTTAATTTGTATCTAATTATATAAAATAATTTCAGAAATACTTGTATGTTTTCTCAACAAATTTGGGATTTAGGGTACATATGTGGAAATCATAAGATAAGACTTTTTTTTAAAAAAAATTGGTAACTAATATTGTAGTTTATATAGTAGTTTGCAACATTTTTATTATTTTTTGTTAAACACTCAACAACTATTCAATAACATGTTTATTACCTGCTTTCTTTCTACTCTGAGCACTTAAAATGCATTTCCTCTTATCTCATATCCAAATTCTAGTTTGATCTCTCTCTCATATTCACAATAAAAGCATAACTCCTGTGAAATGTCTAACTTGGATACAGGGCTTGGATACAGTATACGCATTCGATTTAGAGAAATGGTTTCATTGCTATAATCCTTAAGACCTTTGATTTACATGGAGGTATCCTGAATCTATAGAATGAACCTGACTAATTTCCATAGGAAAATATAATTTATGGATATATTTTTTTTTGGATATTCAAATAAGGCCGAAAACATAGTTTTATATCCACGTGGCCACAAGATAAAGTGTAATAATGTGCTTTTAAATCCGGATTACTTAGCAATCCAAAGTCCGTCTACCACTAAACCACAATTTTTAGTTAAAAATCCTCACCATTTTTAGTTAAAAATCCTTATGACCTTTCATTGTTTTCTTTGTCATTTGTATATAGTTGTTTTACATATATGATATATGTTAGGTTGGTTTGAAATTTGTCTGGAAATATTAGCAGATAATAACTTTTAAAATTACTGTATTTTAATTCAAGGATAAACTGACATTTTCTTTCTTTAAGGTTTATATTTTCAAATCTTCTGTTATTTAATTGAATTCTGATTGTTGTTGTTGTCATGCAGCTAAAACTCATGATTCAGGTAAAAAATGTTTTTTATCAAGGATGTGTTTATTAATTTTTAATGCATATTCAGTGTAATGTGAATATGGAAAAGAATTGATTGTTCTTTGTTAATATGCAAACTGAATTCACGTGTGTCTGAAGCAACTAAATAAGAGAACTATAGTAGCTCTGTTCTTTTACAAGACGCGGACGCAGCGGCTTGCGGCCAAAAACTGAACATCAAAATAAACAAAAAAATGGTGGAACATTAATTAAGCTGACGCTGCGATTATTTTGGCGAAGGTTTCCGGTGTCGTTTGTGACGCTGTTAAAAGTAGCGGCAGTTAGATAGTCGCTGCGATTATTTTTGATAGGCAAAAGCACCGCTGCCGGTGTTGCTCTCCAGATGCTTGAACAAAAAAATGGTTATACATTTGGCCGTAAACCGCTGACGCAACGTCTTGTAAAAGAACAGAGCTAATATCAGAAACAACGAAATTTTGTTTATAACTATTATTTAAAGTTGCAATAATCCTGAAAACTTCTTACTTCTCCATCATTTTGTATGTTTTTTTGTAGGGTCTGATTAACAGATAATAATGGTCAATAAACTATAATGATATTGGAAAGTTAGAATCTGATTTACATCCCCTATATATTACTAGAGAAACATTTGAAAAATTATAACCTGTATTTTGTATTAATTAAAAAAGTGTTCAGCTTAGTTGTCAGTTAATTAGCATATTAATTAGTATGACGTCGCAGCTCCATATTCGATTGAAAAAAAAAAGTTGGTCCAAAAGCTATGTAATAATTTCGCTAGGATATATTAAATATTGGAGGCACATTACGCCAGCTTACGGTTTTGATACCGAGCATGAGAAAAAAATCATTTAATGGAGTAACTCGGGATATTAATGTGAGATTGGTTTAGTAAAAGAAAGAAGACTAATTTTTTCCAAAATGGCAGTAATGCCCTTAAAATTATAATTTTTTTAAAAAGATATATATTAAGTTCGACAAGGGGGATCGATCGATCCCACTTTACAAGTTATAGTGGATCGATCGATCCAGATCATTATTCAGAACAAAAAAAAACGCGAAATATATATTGATCGACGTGGTCCATTTCACTCGATCGGCGAAGGTCGATTTACACAGATCGACCGATCTGTAAGAATAGATCGATCGATCCCGTGCCGAGGAAAGAATCTCAAATCGATTTTTTTGGTTTTGTATGATTATATCCGGATTGATTCCCACTTGATTTGAACCGACCAAGCATGATTTCAACTAGGGCTGGGCAAAAAACCCGGATCCGAAAAACCGAACCGAACCCGATCCGAAAAAGTAGTATCGAACCCGAACCGAAATTGATTAAATATCCGAATGGGTTCAAAATTTTGGTATTTAGAGAACCGAAACCGAACCCGATCCGAACCAAAGTATTTCGGGTACCCGATTATATCCGAAATTGATTTATATACCTATATATATTAATTATTTTTAGATTTAATATATATTAAGAACATCAAAATATATAAGATACTTTTAACTTATCCAAAATACTTATAAATATATACAAATAGTCAAAGTAACATGTCTAAAATAGCTAAAGTATACTCAAAACACCAACAATACTTATTGATTTTCAATCCAAATATTCAAACCAAACCAATTTATATGTTAATTTTAGGTATTTTGACATATGCTATTCAAATTTATATGTAATAGATTGTTTTGTTTATAGATTTTGAGAAATTTAAAGTATATAATGAATTTTAAAAATTTAAAAATAATTTAAATGGGTTATCCGAACCCGAACCGAACCCGCAAAGATCCGAACCGAACCCGAACCGAAATTTAGAAATACCCGAATGGGGCTGAAATCTTTGAACCCGAAAACCCGAAACCCGAATAGACCCGAACCGAACCCGAATGGGTACCCGAACGCCCACCCCTAATTTCAACTCTTTAAACTCGATTTCTCTGGGATGAAAGTGAATATTCTCAAATATTCTCAAATATTTGAATTTCTAAAAATAGGAATTTGAATTTCTAAAAATAGGACACGCCTCTTCAAGAATGTTCAATCGACAACAACAAGTAGCACCCCTTTGAATTTGAATTTCTAAAAATAGGATATTTTTCTCTGGGATGAAAGTGAATATTCTCAAATCGATTTGTCGCTTTTTTTTGTTCCTTTTTCGTTTTTTTTTTTTTAAATCGATTTTTTAAAAAAATATAAAAGTGAATATTCTCAAATATTTTGTTTCCATATTTTTAGGAACTGATTTCTTATCCGTAGAATACAACTAATATGTAGAAATCAGTTTCTACAGTTTTTTAGAATTATAGTAATGTTTAGAATTTGATTTCTACATGTTTTAGATTTATAGTAAATCTGTAAAAGTCGGTTTCTACATGTTTTAGAATTAGATTAATGTGTAGATTTTGATTTCTAAGAATTTTAGAATGGTAGGTTAAGCGCGGAATGTGTATTCTACATATTTGTAGAATACTCCTATTTACGTAGATCACGTATTCTAAACATTGTAGATTCAATGAAAAAAGTAGATTTCATTTTCTACTTCGTAGAATGTCATTTCTACATTTTTTAGAACATAATCTGAAATTTATAATTTTTACTTTTTTATAACTGGAAAATATACTATTAAGTTCATATAGGTATTTTAACAAATGTTACTATTTTTCCAAATTTTTTTTGTTTGTAAAACTATTTATTAAAATTATTTTCATAAATATTAAAGGGTATTAAAGGAAAATATGACACAAAATATAGATTAGTCTAAAGGGACATAGTTACTATTTTTTTGCTCTAAAAAACAGTTTTCCCTAAAAAAAAATCAAAGAGCCACCGCTTTCTACGACAGAATTATAAGTGTTGCATTTGACACAAAAGTAGCTATGCCCCATCACATCTTCACAACTCAGTATGAGATAAATATGAAAAATTATATTTAAGATGCAAAAACATGGTCAACTATCTACGATATTTCGTATTATATTTAAAATGCAAAAACATGACCAACTATCTGATTTTGATAGGGAGGATTTTCATTGTATTACAAAAAACATGTTTGCAAACTATCTACGATTTAGTAATTTGAATTAAGGGTATTCAATTCAGTTAAAACCGGACTAACTAAAACCCAACCAAATCGAAATAGAAAAATTAGTTTGATTTGGTAACACCATATAAACCGAATAGATGTAATTTCTAGAAACTGTGGTATATAGATATGGTTCATTATATAAACCGATCAAACCATATAAACCGAATAAACTGATTAATTAAAATATAGTAGTATAGTTTTATGTAAATTACATAATATAATTATATACATGTAGTTTATTTTATTTATATGATCTTGATATTTAAGACGTTAAATAATTGACATATATTTGTCTTAAATTTAGTATATTATTAATCATTTTTATTTTCTTCTTATAAATATGCAATAACTATAATTTATTTAACAGTTATTTTTAATAGTTAAATATAATACAAAAACCTTCTATTTAAAAATTAGAGTAGTATTTAATAAATTTGATTTTTAATCATACAAAATTAAATTGACAAAATTAGATAAATATAGTTTAAGTTTTTTTTTGGTATAAAATTGAATAAACCGAAAACTGACAGTATATAAACCGAACCGAACCAAAATAAATTTGATTTTAATATGGTTTCTAATTTTTATAAACCAAAATATCGAAAAACCAAACCGAGACCAGACTAAAATTGGACAAACAAAAAATAGACATCATATAAACTGAACAAAACCAAAACATATATGATTTTAATATGATATATAATTTTTATAAACCAAAATATCAAAAAACTGAGCCGAAACCATACTAATATCAGAATTGAACAATACTGCTTTGAATATATGATTTTTATTTCTGTATCACCCCACGTCTCATCCTAGTTGTAAGTTTATTCGGTGTCATACATGTTTTGTTTATGTTCATCTTTTGGGCTCTTCTGGCTTATGTCTTTGTAAAGCCTGAAGTAAAATGAATATAATTTGTAGTTTCAAGGTATCAAATAGGAAGTAATATGCCCACGGGATATTTATGGGTCCTTTCGTTGTTGTTTTTTCAAAAAAATTCTTAGGCTTCGATAACTACTAACCCAACATCATGAGGCCCATCTTAACTTAAGCCTGTTCCGTAACACGCAGATGATCTATGAAATTTATCCAGGGAAAGTAAATAAAATCGGCTTATAAATTTCCTTTCTTCCATTTACTTCTTGTTGTTGGTCATATTCCAGATGAATTTAAAATATTGCAGGAAATATAAAAATATCGTGAATGATTATAGAAACACTCGTTTATATTCATTAGAAGTTTTATCAAATTTTAATGTAATTCAAAGTATAATATGGATACAGAGAGCAATTGATGATCTGCTAATATGCATACTGGCGGAGCCACATGCAACAACATGGAGGCAATGAACCCAACAAGATTAAAAAAAATAGTGTAACTTAAAGCTCAATCTATATGATGTCCCCATTCATAATTATTTTTTGCTCCATACCTTTTTTTTTGCTCCCAACAGAAACATTTTCTGCCTCCGCCAATGCCGTGCATGTGTGTTTGAGTCAGTCAAATAAGAAGATCATGTTATTACGAACAATGAAGGTTGCTTCTAGCTTTGTTGGTAAGTTGCAATAAACAACTTCTTACTTCTCCATCAATATTTTGTTTTTGTTGTTAGAAGTTCTCTATGAGTTGCTATTTGCTTATGTATAGATCATCTATTCTTCTGCAGGCTGTTTCGTTATAAAGCTTGAAAGGGAGTCACACATGATTATCAATTCTCTTGACCATGTAATGCACTCGTCCCTACTCCATATACCATCATCGGTGCCCTAGTTTTTTCTTAAGCTAAAAATCATTGTGCAAAGTAGGAAGAGAATCTTATAATACCATGTGCTTGGTCGTTGTAGTGTTATGCTTCTTTTGGTACCCTGTTCTCTTTTTTCTCTTTTCTCAGTGAGAGTTTTGGGGATTTGAGAAAAGAGAGACTGATGTTTTCTGAGTGATGTTTCAAAGAAAAGATTGAGTTGTCATTGTTCTTCTTTGAGTTCTGTGTCATAATTTTCTTTTCTTGGGATCCCCAAACATTTATTTCATATACTAACCCGGATTTTCATAAAGGAACATTGGTTCCTGAGATTGACTAAGCTTTCTTCTACACTAAGAATATATATGTACCACTTCTTAAACTAAATAAACATTGTTTGATTATAACTTTGTAAGCTTGATTATCTTCTTGATTACTTTGAATTCTAGTTATCCTTTTGTATAACATTTCACACGAAATTATCATGACAAACATACCAAGAAGAATATAATCGATGGTGTGGTTGACATTTATGGAAAACTGGGAGTTGGTTTTATTGAATCACAAACAATCTTAATAAGAAGTTCTTTTCTTATTAATCAATCCAAAGCTTTAAACTAAGCTCAATCACTTCACACAACCCGTGAGTTGATTCATTCATCATATGTCTCAATATATAGACATTACACTTTCAATATTTCCTAAACACTTTAGGTTTAACATAAATCAATATTTCCTAATCCTTACAAACTTCCATATCACTCTAGGATTAGGTAGCTTCCATCTCAAGTTACTTCAAGCTTAAACCAACATTCTCTCCCTTAAGCTTGATTTCATCTTCACCCACATCTTGCATTCCAGTTAAGGTCCTCATTTCCTTGAAACGAACTCGACTTAAAGACTTCGTAAGGATGTCAGCTCTTTGTATACTTCCCGGAACATGCTCCACTTCAACTTGATCATTCTCAACACATTCTCTTCTAAAGTGAAACCTTCTATGAATGTGTTTGCTTCTGCCATGAAAGATCGGGTTCTTAGTAAGCGAGATTGCAGACTTGTTATCAACCTTTATGATCACCTTCTTGCAAGCATTCCCCACGAATTCACACATAAGTTCTTGAAGCCATATTGCTTGCTTCGCAGCTTCTGTGGCAGCCATAAACTCAGCTTCACATGATGATAATGCTACAATCTCTTGCTTCTGAGAGCACCAAGTTATGGAATTGTCACCGAGATAGAAAATGTGTCCCGTTGTACTCTTGCCGTCATCCTCGTCAACGTTGTGTGAGCTATCGCTAAAACCAACCAGTTCTAGTGTTGTTGCTGCTCCGAACCGTAAGCCTAGAGAAGTAGTGCCTTTTAAATATCGTAACACTTGCTTAAGAGCTGCACCGTGTGACTCTTTAGGGTCTTGCATGTACCTACTGAGCACACCAACAGAGAATGAAAGATCAGGCCGTGTGTGCAAGAGGTAGCGAAGACATCCTATACTCCTTCTGTATTCCCTCTCATCGATGTTATTTTCTTGTGGTGATTTGGATAACTTCACATTCATGTCCATTGGTATATGAACTGGATTACAATCATTCATACCGGTTTGCTCTAGTATCTTTTTAGCATATCTATCTTGGGATAGTACGATTGCTTCATCCTTTTGTCGAACCTCAATACCCAAGTAGTAAGTCAATCTACCAAGGTCACTCATCTCAAACTTTTGAGCCATCTCCCTTTTAAACTCCATAATCGAACTCAAAGATGAACCCGTAACGAGCAAGTCGTCAACATACACACATACGAGAAGTAAACTTTTCTTCTCTGTTTTTCTGTAGAGTGACGGCTCTTTAGAACATCGAGTGAAGCCTAGTGACTTCAGAATCCCATTGAGCTTTACGTTCCACGCCTTAGGTGCCTGCCTTAGTCCATAGAGATCTTTATGTAGCTTGTATACTTTGACATCTTTGCCTTTGACCACGAATCCTTCTGGCTGAGCAACGTAAACCTCTTCTTTCAACCCTCCATGTAAAAACGCTGTCTTAACATCGAGATGATGAATCTCCCACTCCTTTGATGCCGCAAAAGCTATGACCATTCTGATTGTTTCAACTCGAGCCACATGGGCAAAGACTTCATCATAGTCTATTCCATGCCTTTAAACGTATCCTTTTGCTACTAACCGCGCTTTGTATTTGCTAACACTTCCATCTGCGTTCCTCTTTATTTTGAACACCCACTTCAAACCAATAGGCTTGAAGCCTTTTGGTAGATCCACAAGGATCCAAGTGTTGTTCTTCTCGATTGAAGTTAGCTCTTCTTCGCACGCACTTACCCAAACTTTGTGTTCTCTGGCCTCATTGAAATCCCAAGGCTCGTTGTTGATCAGCATTAGAAGTATCTCGCTTTCGACTTCAGCCATAAGAACGTAGTCGTCCACGTAAGAAGGTTTAGTGCTTACTCTGCTTGATCTTCTTGGATCAGGTTCCGTTGATTCCTCTTCGTCTTCATTGTTTTCATCGTCTACAATTTTTTCGATACTCTCTTCATCTTCGCTGATATCTTGAGATATCTCTCATTGTTTCTTAGTGGTAATATTTCAACTTCAAACAAGCCTTCTTCTGATCCAACTTCATTACTCCAGCTCCATTTCTTTTCTTCCTCAAAATACACATCGCGGCTTACCACAATTCTTTTGCTCTTCGGGTCAAGCAATCGATAGGCTTTAGAGCCTGGTTCAGTCCCTAAGTGCACCAAGATTCTCGATCGATCGTCAAGTTTCTTTCTCCCTGCGGCCTCTGTTCTAGCATAACAAACGCACCCAAAATTTTTCAAATGGCTGATGTTTGGCTTCTTGTTCCTCAGCGCTTCGTACGGCGTTTGTCTTAGTAAAGACCGTGTCGCGAATCTGTTAATCAAATAGGTTGCGTGCCTGACTGATTCTCCCCACAATGCATTCGGTACGTTCATATGCTTCAATAGACTTCTGGTCATCTCAAGGAGTGTACGGTTTCGTCGTTCGACGACCCCGTTCTGCTGAGGAGAGTACGTAGCTGTTGTGTGTCTTACGATACCGTGTGTTTGACAATAGCTTGTGAATTCTTGTGACAGGAACTCACCACCTCTATCTGATCGGAACGTCTTTATAGTCGCCTTAGTCTCTTGTTCAGCAAGCTTCTTAAAAATTTTGAATTTGCTAAACGCTTCACTCTTCCTTTGAATAAATATAGTCCACATATATCTCGAAAAATCATCGATCAATACGAACACATAGCGTTTTCCTCCTGGTGTTTGAGGAGTGATGGGCCCGCAGAGGTCTCCATGGACAAGTTCAAGTAGATGAGTAGCTCTGTATGAGGTACTCTGAGGAAAGGGTTTTCTTGTTTGCTTACCAAGCAAGCAGGATGCACAAGTCTCTTTCTCGATTGTTATGTCTGGTAAGCCAACAACCAACCCTTTACTTATCATTACCTTCATTGTCTCGATGTTTACATGTCCCAGTCTGGAGTGCCATCTTGATGAGTCGGTAGGTGCCGTGATTTGTAAACATTGAACAATATCAGCTTTCAAGACCACTTTGTATAAGCGGTTCTTTGTTCTTGAAGTCTTGATCATCAGATGTCTGTCACGATCAAATAGGATAAGCAAGTTATCTTTCATGCTTACTTCACATCCTGCTTCGGTGGCTTGCCCCAAGCTCACTATATTGCTTCGTAATCCAGGTATGTAATATACATTGCTCAAGGTTTTCTTCTCGCCTCCTTTCAGCACAAACTTGATTGAACATTTTCCCTTTATATCTATTCGTGAATCGTCTCCAAGTCGAACCTTTCCCGTAATGCCTTTGTCAAGACTATAGAAAAACATTCTATTCCCACTCATATGATTGCTAGCTCCATTGTCGAGGTACCACACGTTCTCCATGTTCTCTTCGTCCTCAAAAATACTAGGTTTCACTTTCTTTTCATTGAGATAAACCACTTCATGCATCATCAATTCATCAGCCTCTTGTGTGTCTTCTTCTTTCTTCTCAACGGTTTCTTGCAGCTTAAGCTTCGCATCAGGACACTCTGAGGCGTAGTGACCGAGTTTATCACAAGAGAAGCATGTAATATGACTCTTGTCTCTGTTTTGTCCTTGCTTATATGCTTCCCTTTGTGCGTAGAACTCCCTTTGTGCGTAGAAGCCTCCATAACGTCCTCGGCCTCTTCCACCTCTCCAATTACCTCGTCCTCCACGTTCTCTTCCTCTACCATAACCTTCTTGCTGAGCTTCACCGCTAGCATACATCAGTTTACCGGTATCATCACTCTGTTCTTCCTCCTATTCACCTATTCTTTCCTCATATGCTTTCAACCTCCCAATTATATCTTCGAAACTAGTTGTATTGAGATCCAAAACTTGTTCAAGTGATTCCACCATGTGAATATATTTTTTCCTTGGCAAACTTTTCAAGAATTTCTTCACAAGCTTTGGTTCTTCAATAACCTCTCCAAGGGAAGCTGTTTTTGATGAGATTTCGGCTAGCTTGCCGATGAAGGTATCGATTCTATCTTCTTCCTTCATTTTAAGCTTGTCAAAATCTGCCATAAGTGTTTGCAATCGAGCTTCTCATACTCTCTCGGCTCCAACGTGTCTGGCTTGAATTGCATCCCAAACGGTTTTGGCTGTCTCGAGGTTTCCTACCTGTAGCGTTAGGGCTTCAGGTATGGATTGGAATATCAAGGCGATAGCCAGATTATTCTTTTTTTTCATGTTTTGAACCGGGATCGATAGTCTCCCAAACTTCATTGACTTTAAGGGCGATCCGCATCTTCATAGCCCAGACGGTGTAGTTAGAGGAAGTTAACATTGGAAATTTGATGGACGAAGGTCCGGTTCCTTTGCTGCTCGTCTCGATCTCATCCTTGACATCGGCCATGATGTTTGTGTTCTTCGCAGTGTCATGCTCTCAGTTTCTGATTTTTAATAGTATGGCTCTGATACCAATTATTGAATCACAAACAATCTTAATAAGAAGTCATTCTCTTATTAATCAATCCAAAGCTTTAAACTAAGCTCAATCACTTCACACAACCCGTGAGTTGATTCATTCATCATATGTCTCAATATATAGACATTACACTTTTAATATTTCCTAAACACTTTAGGTTTAACATAAATCAATATTTTCTAATCCTTACAAACTTCCATATCACTCTAGGATTAGATAGCTTCCATCTCAAGTTATTTCATAAAACTGGTCTAGAATCTTAATCAAGTGCCTATTGGTCCGGTCCTCTTTCACTTACCCTTTTTGACAAATGATTGCTCTCTATGGACTTCTAACTACTTGCCTTGAGTGATTTGGAGTAACTAATACTCTTTCAACTTTTTACCAAAGGTTCAGTAATTGTTTTCTTGTCCTTAATGATATGTGGTGCGATCGTAGGAGTCAAAGCTACACTAATTAGACTTATTATTTAGTGTCTTGCAAGCATTGGCTAGGGATTATCTTAGCTGAGATTTGAGAAGCCTATAGACTAGGACGGGTTCATCAATTAAGGAGTTTAGAATTTGATTAGGCGACACTATCTTTTTAATAATGAAGCCTATATAAGGGAAAATGATGGGCAATTAGGCTTTTCTTGACCCCATCTTCATTAAGAAATGTTAAAGCTATATGTAATGTTAATTTAACTCCAATTCACTTCTATATATATGGAGTATTTATTTAAAATATTTCTGAAGGAGAGTATAATGATTAGGATCAATAAATATAATACCCTAAATGTTTAATCCTTAAACCTAAAATTAAATTGTTGAAATTTTGTTATGAAAATTTTATATATTAATTACGTCTTATTAGTTTGATTACAATGGATTCCCCTTTTACTGCATGCACAAAACTCAGCATGATCGTACGAGAAGCTGTCATTTTCTTATAACTGCAGTCCACACATGCGTACAGGCTCTGCATCTCAGAATAATTTATTTCTATTTTTTTTTCAATATATCAGGAGAAGAATAAATTAAGGAAAATTGAAAAAACGAGACATTTTGAACTTTTATTTGTTTGACTTATGATATTTTGGGTAATTCTGGACGTATTTTACCTTTTTTTTATGGAAAAAATATTAAACTGAATTTTAAAAATGTTAAAAAATATAAAAACTATTGGAAACATAAGTATGACAATATATATGTTGAATTTTTTTTTTAAAAAAAAGTGGAATCATATTTTATTTTATCTTCTAGCTACAGTTAGAATACTCAGTATGTTTATCTACTTAGCCTAGAAATCGGATACTAAGTTTTATACATAGATATATTCAGGGTATACAACGTAAACTAGTCTTTCTTATATATTCTAACACATCTATAATTTGAAACGTTATAATCAAGAAAAATGTCTTCAGTATACCTACAGCTTGATAACGACATATAACCACAACGCAGTGATATACCTTGTCTATATTGTGTGTCATAAGCTATTCTGCCTTTTACGTTATGTGGCGCTTAAGGAAAAATATGTTTCTCATCTACTCTATTGTGTTCTGCGTAAGCTAGGATATATATTCTAGGAAAATCTAGGAAAATTCGGAAAATATGGAAACTTCCATATTCGGTTAAAGATGTTTCCTAACTAAACTAAATCTACCATAAATCTTTCAAAGAATATTTTCTCCTCCTCCTACTCCCACGATCTTTTCCTCTTCGTTTTTTTGTGTTTCTTTCTTCTTTATCCACATAATCATCTCTTCTCTCTATCAATACAACATAGTTCTAATCTATGTTAAATCTGGTGAATGGATGTCTAGTTGCAATGAAGAGTGGAAATCTCGCACCATAACTTCTCTTTCAATCTCTTCTTTTATGCATCATCTGAATCATGTGATTGTAATTTGAAGCTGATATTTAATGTGATTTATATGGTTAAACATCAAGGGTCCTTAGCTCTATGGTAGAGCAAATGACTGCAGATCAATAGGTAACCGGTTCGAGACCAGGTGGGCCCTTCTTTATTTTTGCTTCTCCATTATGTTTTTACTCTGTTTCAGGTTTGGATTTGGAATTCAGATACAAGCACTAAAGCCTAATGTTAGAGGATCAATGGCAATAAAACTCAAAGGAGAAACACATAAAAATGCTCAAAGAGCTTATTAAACGATAAAAAAAGCAAAACACTAAATCCAGCCACATTCTCAGACCACAGATTTTCATAGCTGATAAAATCCATAAACCCGTAACTCTGTGTAATATACGTTAAAATAAGCTGCCGTGCTTGGTCGGGTATTAAGAAAGGATATCGCATGTCTAAGACCTTATTTAAAATTAACTGCAAGTGGCTTAATGGGGCCAAATACAATTTCTGTTCCTTACACCCGTAACCCTCGAAGTGATATAATCTCCTAATCACCTGTACGTGCTTCTCCATGCACTTAGTTAGAGGCTGTGTGTGGTTTAATGAGACCAAACACACTACATGCTCTATACTGAAAACAGCAATCATAGCATGCCAAGACCCTAACCGAGAATAGAGAAAACCCAAGAACCCAAATCCATACCCAAATTTAAGATCCTGGCAGTTAAAAGATAAACAGGAGCCACAACCATACCCCATAAATGTTTCTCTTAACAAAATGAAGACAGAACAATACCAGTAACCAAAGGAAGATGTTACCAGACACTGCCGAGGATCCCTTATTGATGACAGAACCAAAACATGCCAAAACTCCAAGTAAGAATGACCCAGCCAACTGACACCAACAATATGAAGTGCATTCCAATACTTGAACAACTCACAGAGATGGACATAACAATTAAACAACAATGCTTATAATGATTGTATCTGAGAGACAGCAATAACAGCAACACAAAGAGCCAATTTTAATCCAAAGTTTGAACTTAAGGGTTTCTACCCTTAACCATAACATCAGAAATAAGATAAAAAACAAAAGAAACTCAAAGGAAAAACCGATAAGAACGCTCAGAGAGCTTATGAAAACATATAAAAACCAAGAACAAGAAACCCATGACTGCTCACGAAACCTCTCAGCTTCACCGCTTTTCATGACTCCAGACTTTCCAATTGTAAGAGTGATGCTAAAAAAATTGTAAGCACATCTCTCTTTATAACAAACCCAGTTATCCAACTCCCCTCGCCAAAACACTCGTTGAATCTGAGATTGTGACTTGATGAAGTCTGAGCTCCAAATCCAATCAGAATATTTTGGTAATTTCCCAGATCTTTCCATACCGATATCTCCTTTTTGCGAGACAATCCTTGCGACCCCGAAAGATATTTTCTTGCCAAATCTCCCTGACTCTTCTGTATATTTCGGATCCTGCCCTCGTGATGATGCTCTTTCTGATTCCATAACAACCATTGAATCCATGGATCCCATCGTTGAAGAACCATTGAAACCCTAATTTGTTTTCACCGTCGCCGTCGCCATCGCCATCGAGGAGGAATACTTTCTATTTTCTTATTATTTTATTCTATTATAAGAAAATTACAAAATATTTTATTTATTAGTTTTTAATTAAAAATTGAATAATTTAAGGGTATAATGGTATTAACATTAATCTAAATCATATTTTCCTAAATAATCTTCTAAAAATCTTATTGAGACAAATCTAAGTTCAAAGTGTCCTTTTTTCCAATTTTTCCATAAATTAACATGGCATATAAATTATATACAGAGAAATATAGATACAAGATTCTAATTTAGAATGTCTAGTAGGCACTCCGCCACTCGGATTTCATTTTTGTTGGAATTGACTATTTACAATGTTTGCATTTCCGAAAAAAAAAGTAAAAATATTAACAGATGATTTGTAGTTAAGACTCGTACCACTGTAGCCTGGTTGCCTAATGCAGACGACTCAGCATTTTTTAACATTTGCACAAAGAAAAATCTAATTTAGAAAAAATAGAGAACTTACATTTAATAACTAAGAAAAGAAATATTCACCAATCTACTTTCGTCTTTTTTTCTCTCTTTTTTTCTCTCTTTCGTCTCCCTTATCTCCAACTCTCGCGGCGGCTCTGTAACTCCGATTGACCGGCGCGTGGCGGCTCCGATAGCGCCACCGCCGGTCTAGTTCGCTTTGTCTCTTTTAGGTTGTAGTTTGTGTAGCCATGACTTTTGGTTTGTTGGTGTGTAACTTTACCTCTGTTTTGGGAGAGACTCGCTCACTTCAAATCAACTTGGGCTTTCTGATTTGGTTGGGTTTTTGCTACAAAAGTACCGGATCTATCGATTTACGGTGTAGTTTAACTACCAAGGCTTTTGTTTTCGAACCTCATTCTAGATCTATTTTGCCCGGTTGATGTGGTGTTTCTTCTTCGCCTCTGGGATGGTCTCTTCTTTGTAGGTGTAGGCTGTATGTGTAGAGTCTGTTGTGGCTTCCATCTAGTCCACTCTTATGCCGTTCTTGGCATGTGCTCGTCTTCCGGATCAGTGGGCTTCGCCCCTAGCTGTCTGTTAAAATCTCGTGGAGATTTGTTGTTTTGTGGCTTCATTCCTAGGCTTTCAAGGGTTGATGAAGACCTAGCCGCTTTCGAGAGTTCTCGTCTGAATCTGTGATTGATTCTAACTTCTGGTTTATGAAGCCTTGTTACTTGGTTCTTGAGGTGTTTCCTCATTGTGCTAGGAGGAGGTGGTTTAGCGGTGGTCTGGCCGAGGGCATTCACGTTAAACAGCTGTCATAGATTCTCTAAAAGCTAGTCATCCCTGCTGTTGTTGTTAGACTTTTTCTGGAGGGTTAGAAGTTTAGTTGCTTGTGTTAAGAGTGTAGTTTGCTTCGTTCTTGTTTGCTACCCCGCAGTGGGTTCTAGTGTCCGGAGATATCTCTGTCTTCTACCGGTTTAGCTAACCACGGAGAATCATATTATCCGTTGGTGTTGTATGATCCTACTTTGGTTTAATAAAATATGTTGAAGGAAAAAAAAAAGAAAAAAAAAATTCACAAACTAACCAAAGTCCCACCATTTTCTCTTTTTATCTTTTTCTCTAAAAAAACTAATTTTAGTGTGTTTTGGTTACTTCACAAATAACCCCAAAAAATATAGACATTATTCATGCTATTATGTATTTTGACTATAAGTGCAAGAGTTATTGTCTCAACTATGAAAAGTGTTCTGAATATAAGAAAAAACTATTTAATGTTTTATAAGCATGTTTATGTGCTTGCACGTTAAGCACATATCTTGTGAGTATCTGTATATATAGGGTCGTTTCGTTTGATCTAAGACAGGAATACGAGATTGAATAATATATACAAGTTAATATATTTCGTGAAAGTAATGGAAAAGTCTATCTTTATTCATAACATAGAGGTTCATTATATAACAGATTACACCGTTATAGATAAATGGAAAGAGTACAAATCATAATCCAACTAGGAAAAATGAAAACATAAAGACATAAGAAAAAAGAAAAGTTGGATGGCTCTCTCTTTCTTGGGCCACTGATGATATAATCTCTTGGTTATGAGTCATCAACAATCTGGTTCATAACACTCCCCCTTGGATGCCATAACCATTTAGAGCTTGTAATGTGCTTTAATGTTGCTTCATTAAAACCTTAACAGGAAAACCCAATTGGGACAAAACCATGGTGAAGGAAAAATAGTACAACACACATTACTCCCCCTGATTTGGACATTACTGAAGGTCCCTTGGACCTCTCCAATTTTCTGCAATCTGTGGGTGATGAAAATCTTGGGCAGAATATGCTTCGTCCTCGAACATGATAGTTGGTTCTTCTTTACCATCGGCCATGCCACAATCTGATCGAACATATTGAGTCATCGACCTCAATTACACACACACGAAATCTTGGATGATGTTGCTGTGATATGCGTGTACCACCATGTGTAAAACATAACCTGTCTGAAAAACAAATCAACAAAACCAAATAACCCCTCTTTGGGATGGTTAGTATAAAATAAACCAAAATCAAAGGCTTGTTCAACGTCCTTCTTATGGACCAAACAGATCAGTATCTAAAACAAGACTTCTGCATCGTCCATCTCAGGACTAAACGGACTTCTTTATCGTCCACCTTTGGACTGAATGGATCAGTGTCCAAAACAAGTGATCTCACGCCCATGTACTAGATAATGGGTGAGACTGGTCCATATTAAATCTTTTGAGTACCTTTTTTTTGTATATACTCTTTGATGCACAACGATTTCATTGTTAATGTACTCAACCTGTAATCCCAAACAAAACTTTGTTTTCCAAGATCTTTCATCTCAAACTCTTTTTTGAGATATTCAACTGTTTGGAAAATTGTATCCAGAGGTTCCTAGGATATTCAGATCATATACTTTGATGATTATCAATATTGTTCTCGAGAACTTGATGTTCTTTCAGCTCAATACCCTCTAGTACTTTTATTATCCAGTGGACCATATAAATATGCAGTCACTACATCAATTTGCTGCAAGTTTAATTTTCTCTCTTATATAACCAGACTTATGAGAAATCTAAAAGTAGTTGCATCCACCACATGGGAGTATGTATCCTCATAATCCATTACTGGTCTTTGTGAGAATCCTTGTGCAACACCAGCTTTATATCCCACGATTTCTATTCCTCACAAGACCCATTTATATCCACTGGTTTTAACATCATATGGCGTCTTAATCATATGGCCAAATACGCCTTTCTTCTTTAAACTATTTAACCCCACGTTTCCATTCAATCAAATCTGTTCTACGAGTGCGCACTCTTATATTGACGTGGGTTCATGATCCTCGCTTATATTCGTAAATTCAAGTGCTACCTTGTATGCAAATAAATCATCTTATGTCGACATTCCTTATTGGTTCCATTATGTTCCAGACATGATATAATCGATTGAGATTCATTATTATCAAGACCTTTAATACTTTGCAGCTTGGCGTCCCAAGCTACATTGTTTGGTACATGTACCTTAGAGCCAGTCGGCCTTATCTCCATGTCTGGGATGGTTTCCTTAGTAACCTCGGATTTGGATTTTGATTATCATTCTCTGCACATTTCTTTTGTTTCCGAGGATTCTTATCTTTTGGAACCTATTGGTCTACCATGTTTCATACGTTGTCTAGACTCTGTAGCAACTTGACTGTGTCTCTTCTTGGACATCAAATTCATTGGTGCTTTACAAGCTGGTTTATATATGACTTAGTCATTCTTTTTTTGGGTCAGCAAATGTGTCTGGCATTTGATTTGCTAGCTTTGTATATGTATAATCTTTGGACGTCTATTTCACATTCTTTAGTCCGAGGATCTTGCCAAGACATTGATGGTTGATTCCATTCTATTTCTTTTACCATTCTTTTACCAGCTTTATTATTTTTCTCCTCCTGGTCTTAAAATAATCCGTGTACCTGGCCTCAAATATAATCACCCATAGTTGGCTCAAAGTACTTTATTATTGTGGGAGAATCATATCCAACATATATCCCCATCCTCCTTTTGAGGTCCCATCTTAGTTCTCTGTGGTGGAGTAATTAGTACATAGACAGCACATCCAAATTTCTTATGATGGGGTATGTCTGGCTCTTGGCCCGTTAATAATTGTGATATGGGATATCTATGCTCACTAAATGGCCTGATGCGTATGAACTTAGGTGCATGTAAATTTCGTGTGGCCCAAACTGTGGATGGGAGTTTTGACCTCATAAGTTATGGTCTATCAATCAGCTATGTTTTAAAAGATTTCGGCCAAGCCGTTCTTGGAATGGACATGTATCACAGAATTGTCCACACTTACCCCCATGGACATACCATAATCATTTAAACGCTTGGGACATGTATTCACCAGTATTATCTAGACATATAGTTTATTATGAAAAAGGGGCTCGTAGCCGTTTTACTGGTGATGGCCTAATGAGTTTCCCTTGTGTACATGCTACACACGTGAGATTCTTTGGGATAACTCTTCTTATCTTTTAATGTGTGTCTTTTGAATATCAATTTTCGCATCATGTTTGGACTAGGATGGCCAATCCGGTCGTGCCATAAAGTGTATATTTTCGCAGGCTTTTAGCCTCTATCATACTGATCTATGCATAGTCTAGGTCAGTAGAGAATGCATGTATAGTCTTTAGGACTTATTATGACCTTGGGTGATTTTATACATATATCTGAAGGAACTATTTTTTTCCTTCCCCCATTGTTTCAATATGGAAACAATTCATTCTTATATCTTTAAAACTCAATAGGCTGCTCTTGCTCTTAGAGCTGGGTGAATATAATGCATCACTGATTTCTAGATGCATACCCTTAGGCAATAATATATTAGCCTAGCCATAGTCTTCTTTCAGACTGGCGATACCTGCTTTAGTACTTATATTGGCGTTTTTCAGTGTACTCATATAGAAAAATCATTCATTCATTTAATCTAAGCAGACAACGTAATAGAAATAAATTCAAGGAGATAAAAATTAGAGAAAACATACAAGCAAAGCAATCACACAAGTTTGATGTCGAAATCAGATTATCAACTTGATTCCTTTAGGCAATCATAAGTCTCATATTCCATAAGATCATCTTGATCATGTTCGAAATTATTTTCACCATCTTTATAGACCAAGTGGGTTTCAGGATTCTTCCCTTTCAGTCTCTCTTTGATGGAGGTCACAAAAATGTTTGAGAGTCCTTCATATCTTAGCCCAATGGTTCCCCATTCCATATCTATGGCACAAAGATTTGGTCGAGCTTTGTGGTTTAAAGGATATACCACGGTCTCTGCCTCGACCATGGCTCAAATTAGGTTAATACCCAGGGCCTTTGCCATAGTGGTTCCCACGGCCAAATGTATAATAGTGGCCATGGCCACGTCCTTTCTACCCTCCACGGCCATAGCCGTGTGGTCTATCATCCTGGACGTGGTTAGATTCTTTCTTTTTAAACTCTCTTTGGGAGTCCTTCATTATGTTTAGCTTTTCATTTTCCTTATGTCTTTATGTTTTCTTTTTTCCTAGTTGGATTATAATTTGTACTCTTTCCATTTATCTATGACGGTGTAATCTCCTATATAAGGAACCTCTTTGTTATGAATAAAGATAGACTTTTCCATTACTTTCACAACACGTTATCAGCACGAAGCTCCCTAATTCCCTGAGTTCTAAAATCGACCAGAAACCCTATTTTCCTTTTCTTTCTCGTTTTGAAACCTTGATCATCATAAACCCTAATTTTTCTTTCTCTCTCGGCGGTTACCCTCTCATCCGATAAAGCCATCCGATATGACCAGTCAATCCGACGACCCGATAGAAGCTCAGTCGATCCGACGATCCGATAAGTACCCAACTAGACGATCTGTTCGCATCCTGACGTACCGACGACCCGACGATCCGATTCGGCACGTACCAGCTCGCGAAGTTCTTCTCGATTCTTGGTGGTCCGTTCAACCCGTTTGGAGGTTAAGGTAAACATCTAAACCCTAAAACCTTAAAACTCCAAATCAGGTTCTAATAATCCGATAAACCCTAAATCATGTTCCTACATGATTAAAACCCCAAATCGGATTTTACAAGTTAAAATCTGATAAACCCTAACCCTATATTTATAAACCCTAAATAATATAAGTATCTGAATTAATTATACTATAATAACACAAATCACATATTAAAACCCTAATCGAATATTTTTGAAATCAAAACTGTTTTCGGTTTTGATCATTGAGGTTTTAAATCTGATTGAATCTGATGCTATGTTGCTAGAATTGTTTGACCGTTAAGTTGCTAGATTTATTTTCTCATCCTGCTTGGTTAATTGTTCATCTGATTTAAAATTGTTTAAACCGACCAGCCTGTTAAAACATTGATTGAATTCGATAGGTTAATAGACTGATTGAGGTTTACTTTTTTAAAATCCGAATGATCTGATTGCATGATTCTTGAGGTTTAATATCATCTGCTAGGATTGATAGTTTTGTATACTGATCTGTTTTAAATAGAAACCCTAATTAATCCGTATGATAGGTTATATTGATCTGATTTGGATGTCTTTGAAAATAGAGAATCTGTATGCTAGGTTGATAGATTCATGATAAAATCTAATGTCTTGAGGTTTAAAATTGTATGCTAGGTTCGATTTTATTGGTTGATCTGATTAGAAATCATGAAACCCTAATTCTAGTCCTAACCTTAACTCGCATATCTGAAACTTGAAACCTTAAATTCATTATGCTTATGAGTTCTATTAAATTGATTGATCTGATTATATGTTTTTGAGGTTTGATAAATTCGGATACTAGATAGATTATTTACACACGGTTTATGCTAAATACCAATCAGCCTTGAAACTGATTCATTGAAATTCATGCTTGAAATCTATATTCTAGTATTGCTAAAATCAGCCTTGAAACTGATTGAGTGATTAATGAATCTTTTTACTAGTCTTGCTAAAATCTATTGATTGTTAAACCCTAATTGCATGATTAATTGAATCCGTTTTTGCTAGTCTTGATAAACCATAATATTATGAGCACATATAAATAGTATTGATGAGACTTGCTAGAAATTGACTGATTGATTAAATGCCTTTAAGATTGATAGTTTCATTGTCCTCATAAGATTGAAATCCGAATTGATTGTTTTTTAAGAGTAAGGCCGCATGAAAATTATACCTAAATATTGAGTAATATATGATTTGAGATGTCGAAAATCAACATGGATTTTGCTGCCCTAAATCTCTCTGGAGATAATTATTTATGGTGGGCATTGGATACAAAGATTATCCTAAAGTCAAAAAGACTTGATGAATGTATCATAGAAGGCAATAATGCCAATGAGAAAGATTGATACATGGCAATATTAATTATTCGCCATCATCTTATTGAGAATCTCAAAGATCAGTAATTGACAATTGAGAATCCTCTAGACATTTGGACAAAATTCAAATCGAGATATGATCACCAAAAAAATGTGTTATTACCAAAAGCTATGGAGGAATCTCAGAATCTAGGACTACAAGTCCGTGGATGAGTCTATTGCTAGGTAATAAGAAACAATGAATTGAGACCTCCTGAATCAATCCCATTACCTGAAGCCAATAAGGCCGCAAAGGAAAAGAAAAGTTGACCGGCTCTCTTTTTCTTGGACCGCTAATGGTATAATCTCTTGGTTATGAGTCATCCACAATCTGGTTGATAACAGTTTTGTTCTGTATAAAAGGAAAAGAATAGCAAAAGTGTACGAGGACGGGGTCCGGTTAGAAAAGAAGGTGCTATGAGTGGGATGTGTCGTGGATTGGAAGGGACGATCATTTTACACTGCATTTTCGAATGTGTCACAAACAAGTTATTTTATTTTTGAACAATATAATTAGAAAAAACTTAAACTTATCAATTAGTGCATTTTATTATATCAGCATTTATTTCATCTGAGTATATATGTTATCTACATATGCAAGAAAATATAGAAAGCTAAGAACCAAAAAAACAAAGATTGTAAAGAGCTGGACATAGTTTTTCTTAAAAGAAAACGATTCACCTTATTACTTGTTTTGTGTCGTCCCCGTGGAAGAAAACAAATTTCAATTTTAAAACTTACCCCACGAAGTAATCATTTAGCAAATCAGTATCATTAGAACATGCTTTCGTCAACTTTAATTACTATTATCTTAATTTAACATATATTTAAACCACAAAAACATTAGTAAAGTACAATTTACGATGAAATTTGTTTAATATTAATACGAATACGTATAACGCATGTAAAGTATATCATTAGTATTATAATAAGTTAATTATTTTAATTATTATTATGCTAAGATAAGGGTTGGGGCACACTAAACTTATCCAAGATTTTAGGGTTTACCCAAGGATTTAGAGTTTATGATTTAGAGTTTTAGTGTTTTGCTGACGGCGTTAAAATATTTTTAAAAAATTCTTTTATTTGTAACTAGTACTATTTTTTTTTTTAATTTTAAAATCATGATATAAATTGATAATATTTTATTTTATTTTTTAAAATATTAAATATGAAATAACTAATTCCTATTGGTTGGTGAACATTAAATATAAATAGAAGTTCATTCTTTTAACTAACTGTTTTAAAATACTTTTTGGTAGAAATCACATGCGAAAGACTGACTAAATTAAATACTTCTCTACCACAACTTATAAAACTGTTACATGTTTCTTTATTAACCGAAAGCATTATCGTTAATCGCTTACCTATAGAAAATTAGAAATATTATAAATATATATCAATACATGTATGTACTTTTATCTGTACACGTTTGATTGACGTTGACTTCCTCAGTTGTCCGAAAAATAAGCCATTGCATTTCTTAGGATAGTCATTAAGCGTCTCCATATATGAAGTACGAATTAACGTGGTAGATCCAATAATTATCAACTAAGATGGATGCACTAATAACAATTAGTTTGATTAGCTTATGAAAAGGAAACGATAAACGTGAAACAAATTGGGGAACATAGAATGATTTCAAAGCATGATCGAGTAGTGAAAGTTAATAATTACTTTTGGGGAAATAAAAGACAAGTTAGAGATTTCAACAATGAAGACAAAGTATGTGAATAAACTCTTTTAAAAGTTAAAATTGCCATAGTATCAAGGTAGTGGCTTGCAACATAATTAATATCTGTTCATGAGGAGTGTGTCTCAGTGTTGGTGTTGGGTCAAATTATGTGACTGAGCCTCTTAGCCGCATTGCTTGACTATTCATTCTCTATAATCTTTCTTTTAGCTATTTTTGATTCACATCGCACCGTTAAGGCGTTCACATACAAAGCGAATCCTATGTATATCCCTAGGGTTTACTTTTCTGGTCCCTTTGCCCTAGCTTTTCTCTTGAAGTTTGACAAACCGTGCCTTCATTTTAAGTGTATGCGTTACAATTATTGTTTACACAATCATATCTAAAGATAGCAATATGTACTTTTAGTTTTAAGTTTTGAAATTTTTTGTACTAGCATAGATTATCTTTCTTATATATTTAGATTCTAGTCCTTTTCAGCAAAAAAAAATGTACACATATTTGTGGAACGTTTAAACGGTCAGAAGCTTTTGTGATCATATTTCTTCAAAAATCCAAAGTTCTCAAAGTAATGTAAATGACAACTTCGATATTTAATTCTTTTTAGAAAGATCTATGTATATAGTATAAAACATGTTATCTTATATTTTTCTAATTACTCATACTGAATAACTGCTAATTCCAGAACAGTTTAGTGTATAGTACCTAATATATAATTAGACTAGTTGACAACATATATGTATATATATATATAATTATAATAGTATTCACGAATATATAAATTTTGAAAAGAAAAGCTGTAATGGACCCAAGTATCAACACTGGATTTTCTGTAATAAATCAACGATTTATAATTTTTTGTGTTATGAAATACACGCACAACTTTTGTTTTTAAAAGGAAAAAAAAATCTTGTCATTATAAACATAATCCCTTATATATTAATTCTGGAGCATTACAACATGTTTTTGTAGCCACGTGTCATCACCAAAATGATTCTTAGAATTGTTAAAAAAATAAGTTGGTCCATATAAATATATACTATGTTTTTTATTAAACTAACTATCAAATTAATTAATAGTGTACAAAAGAATATTTTTTTTCTTAAATAAAAACTACGAAATTACCTAATATGGTTAATATATATATGACAATTAATGATTATGAATAATACATATTTGATAAAAAAAAATTCTAACCTCTCTCTTTTTTGTTTAATTTTATACTATTAAAAGAAATTAAACAATCACATTAAGCATATAATAAAAACAATTAGATTTTTTTCTTATATGTTATATTTTGAATTTTTTAAAACGACTATAAATTACTAAAAATGGTAAAAGTCCCACATTAAAATTTTTGTGATCAATGGTTTAACTTTTGTTTTGTGCAAGCAAGATACAAATGATCATATATTATAGGGGTGAGCGTTCGAATAAACGTTTGGGTTTGTATCAAATATTTCAGTATAAAGGTATAGAACCCGTTCGGGTATTTCTACACTTTGAGTCGGGTTCGGGGGTTCTTTATGTTCGGATTCAGATATTTTGGGTCGGGTTTGGATATTTAAATTTTGAAGAAAAAATAAATAAATTATTTATTGTTTAAGTTTTTTGTATTTAAAATATATTTTAACTTAACTGTTTTTTTTAATTTTTAAAAGATTAAACTATTAATAGGTTTGGATATAAAACTTTAAAAATAGAAATACACTAATTTAGTTATTGTTTTGAAATTTTAGATGCAACTTTTGTTAAGAAACAAAAGCTTGATATGTATTTTAAGTGAGTAACAAAATATTTTGTCCATAATTATATGTATATTATCTAATTTTGAGCAATAAGAATCATTAATATAAATATTTTGAATAAAATAAGAGAAATAAACTAGATTTATAGAGTTAAGTGTACTTATGTTTGGTTATCTTCGGATATCGATTATGGTTCGGATATTACCCGTTCAAATTCATATATTATCCGAACTGGTGAAATAAGTAATTTTTTTGTTGTTCTAATAAATGATTTTTAGACCAAGCTGGTGAATATATACTAGACAAACATTTATATTTGGAGTCTGCAATTATATTCTATAACAGCTTGATATATTAGATTTGAACACTAACCTGTTAATATAGTTTGCCGGTGATTTTTTTCAAAATTTTGATTCTTAGATATGTATATGGAGTGAAACTAATTTTTACATATGTCCATTTTTTTTTAATTGACACTTATGTAATTCACTGAATTCATAAAAGAAGTTAAAAAAAAGAAATTTAACTCATATCAATGAAACAAAGACGAGAACGAAAGCACAATTCCATATAGGTAGAAAATGAAATCACTTATGGAGAGTCAATAGTAGACAAATCGAGAGCAGAAAACCTAACCCCCTTTCGTCATTATACAATTGATGTTGCCTATTTGGTTTTAGTGATTTGTATCAGCCGCAAAACTTAATTTCCTTGTGTGCATATGAAGTCTTAAAAATTATTAAAATGAGATGTAATACGTTAACTCTTTAACAACGATGATATATTTAAGAGACCAACATTTGTATTCATCATTTTATAATCGATAGTGATTGTAGTGTTGCAAAATGTTAAAATCATCATTTCATAAACAAACATCATTATAAGAATTCACTCCCCACATGCGCGCGGTTTATCATCTAGTGCTTCTTTATCTAGCAAATACGTGATTAGTTTCTTTTAATCAGCAAGGAGCAACCAAATTTTAACTACGACTAAAGTTATATGGCCGATGATCAAGGTTTGTAACCGATTGTCTTGTACATATTAATTAGTGTTATGGTTGTGTCACAATTTGATTTCACATTCATGAAATCCTGTGTAAAGCTGTGTAAATGATAAAAAGAAGGAAAAAGTAACGAGTGATCTGAAATTCTGAATCGTCTGAATCAGGTAATAAGAAAATCAGGAGAAAACAAAAGGAATTGAACTAGCGAAAATACGAAATAGTAATTAGAAAAATCGTTTCCACTTATGTCTGAATCTAAAAACAAGATGCAAGTTATACTTTTGTTTTATTAATTTTAGTGCTTTCGTATATTCACTATTAGTTTTTTAAAGCTTGACCATTTTTTAAAAACAGTATGCAATATTTTTTATAATAACTAAATCGAGTTTTTGTCAAATTGTTGATACATGTGTTTAATTCTTTTTTTTTTGCTAATGTATAAACAAACTTATAAATACATGTCATTTTCTCCAATTTTGAGTGAGAATATTGCTAAAATAATTCATACTTTTGTGTATTTAATTTCTTTACTATTTTGTTTATTTTTTATATTCATTAGATAACCACCCATCGAAAACTAAAAAAAATAAAAAAATAAAAAAAAATATATAAAAAAAAATAAAAAAATAGATTAGGCGGCTAGGCGGTCATTTAGGCGGTCTAGGCGGAAAAAATTGGATATCCGATTTTTTAAACCGATTTGACATAAATCGGAACGGAAAAGTGACGCGTATGGCCTAGGAAGCCGATTTTTAGAACATGGGTAAAAGTAAGACCTACCAAGTTAATAATAACAAAAAGAGTTAAATACAGTAATATACATTGTTGCCAACAACTATATTCCCGTCTGGCACCCAGTTTCCACCTAAGTAAATACCGAATGCCATAGGAAAATAATAAGACACGTGGCAGTGAGTAACATTTGGCTGATAAGACCCCTCCCTACTTTCTTCTTCCTCCTCCTCGCTCTCAGCTCACAAGAAGAAACAAAGCGTGCTTCTTCTCTCATTACTCTCTCTCTCATCACTTTCTCTCTCATCACTTTCTCTCTCGCTCTTCACCCGAAACTCCAACACTATCATTACCTTCTTCCTCTATATAAACTCAAGAATCTCATGGATCCTTGGGATAACAACACTATAGACCACCAGTACCGCCGCCGAGATCACCGCCATCCTTCCTTCTCCTCCACTCTCCTCGACCAAATCTACCGCTCCACCGACGACTCCTCCGACGTCTCCATGAGGAAGAAACAGAACCGCGCCGCCTCTCTCGACGAGAATCGCGTCTGCCTCGAGAAAATCCTCCTTAACCGCCGCAAAACCGCCGATGATTTCGCCGTTAACCGCCGCAAAACCGCCGAAGATTTCGTTAGATCCAGGAATCCGAACACCGTCACCGTCGAGCCAGTTTTCTTCAAGCATTCGAGCTCCAGCTCCTCCGACTCGAGCGGATTCTCCTCCTCCGAGTCCGATTCCTTCTACAGACGAACTCGCTCCTCGCGTTCCCTGCCGGAGATTCACCATCATCCTAAGCCGATTCGAATCGCCGTCGAGAGACCTAACAACAATAATAATAATAAAGTGAAATCGAAGGCGTTGAAGATGTACAGCGATTTGAAGAAAGTGAAGCAGCCGATCTCTCCCGGCGGGCGTCTCGCCACGTTCCTCAACTCTCTCTTCACCGGAAACACAAAGAAACCTAATAAAACCGTTTCCACCGCCACGTCATCACACACCACTTGTTCGTCAGCGTCTTCCTTCTCCAGATCTTGCTTGAGCAAAACGACGTCGTCCAGCGAAAAATCGAAACGGTCTGTTCGTTTCTGCCCCGTCAACGTCATCCTCGACGAGAACTCCGCTCGTCATCATCGAAGCTTGGATACTCGTGAGAGCCGAGTTATGGAGGAGAATCGTCGCGTGATTGAAGCAGCCAAGGAGCTTATCAGAACTTACCAGAAGAATAAAAACGTCGTCAACATCTCCGTCGAAGAAGAAGACGATGATGCTGCGAGTTGCGCGAGCTCTGACCTGTTTGAATTGGATAATCTATCGTCGATAGGGATCGAAAGGTATCGCGAAGAGCTTCCCGTCTACGAAACAACTCGTTTGAACACGAATCGTATTATCTCCAGATGAATTAATTGTTTAGTTTCTAATATAAATAATTACTTACTTGGTTTGGGGTGGATTAATTAAATTTGGATTAATACAGTTTTATCATGAGTGAGGTTAATTATATATAAATGTAGTGTTTCCACAAAATGAGTTTACTACTAGTAGTACGTAGCTTGATCAGCTCGTAGTTATAATTTGGATTAATTAATGACTAATTAGCCAGAACTTTGATATCAAGAGGTGCCTGAGATGAAGATCATAGATCTCTGGAGATGAGTTGAAAAGCATGACAAAAACATGAAAATAGGAAAGACAGATTTTTCTACCCTTCGTCAATAATTTAGATAGCAAATAGAGGTCGATGTTATTTACTGTCACTTGTTGGGATCCACTCATAAAAATAATATTTATTATGGTTTACTTTTTTTTTTTTTGAAACATTATATTGGTTTGTATTTTCAACACTTTGGAGCAAATAACTACAACTCTACTCCTCTTATATATTAAAACAGAAATCACAACCTTGATTTATGTCTGATTTTTTTTAAAAATGGATCTAATGGACATATTACTAGGAAGTCATGTTACATTTAATCTCTAATTTTATCATTAAAATTTTGGGCCTACAAAAATTTTTTATTGGACTATCAATAATTGGATTTAAACAATAGAGATGATTCATTAGATTTATAGATAATATAAATTAAATAGATATAATTTAATGTTGTAATACTATACCTCCATATGTTAATTATTTAAATATTTGTCGATGTTAACTTTTAAAATTATAAAGATTTTTTTTAAAATAACAAAAATCATATTATCTAACAATGATTAATCTTTACCACCTTAAACCAATGAAAATTTTTTAAACTATATAGTTTATTTTAAAAATTAAACAAAAACTAAATGTTTAATTATTTACTCGATAATATAAATCTATGAAGCAAAAAGTTTAATTTTTAAATAACTTTCTAAATTTGTGAAATGTTACAATATCTTTGAATATGACAATAAAACAATATTTTACTAATCTTTATAGATATAGTTACGATTCTAATAATGAAATAATAATCCAAAAATATATATATAGAAAAAGATACAAATACTTGTGAAAGTTTAAAACAATCTATTTAATGAAAAAATATACCGTAAACTTATTATGTTTTAAAAATTGATAGACATATAGATTATAATATATACCAATTTAAAATTGAAAACAAAATATTTACATAAAAATAAATGAAAACAAAAATCCGTGTCGAGGTCTAGTTTAGTTTAATTACCAACCAATCAATTATGGAGTCTTAGAATATCCAGCTTTCTTTACTAGCTAGTAAATTGTTTGATGGTTTCAAGTTCTAATAATATGCTGTATCCTATAACAATATAATTAATTTTTCAAAATTTAAAATCATATCATAATTTAAATTCACTAACCAGTAGTTGACCAAAAAAAATTCACTACTCCACTTATTTCATATTAAGTGTTTTAAGTTTCAAATTTATTTTATTATAAATGTCATTTTACATTTTTAATGTAAATATTAAATAAATTTCTAGTTTAAACTTTTAATTTTAATTTATTAATTAATAAAATCAAACAGTACTAAACAGGAATAAAATAAAAAAAATTATTGCGTGCAAAAATCGTTTATGAGATGGAGGGAGTTTATGAGGTGGAGGGAGTAACTAGTAAGACCATCTCCAACCCACCTCTATATCTATCTCTATATTTTCCAGAAACTCTATTATAAAAGTGAAAATGCTCCAATGTATGCATCTATTATAAAGTTCCTCTATTTATAGGGAAAAATATAAAGATATGTTATTTTCACCTCTAAATAATAGAATTTTCTATTTTAGAAAAAAATATAGAAATATACCTCCGAGATGCTCTAATCGCACTTCCACAATCTCCCCCAAGATGGAATTCACTTACCAATGCTTCTGTTGTTTTACTTTCGTGGAACTACTTTAAATTTAAAATAAATTAATGAGAAAAGTAATTATTTGAGTTGATTTTACTGAATATTAATCATGATAAATAAGATAGGGGACAAGAGTGACAGAGACATGGTCTCAAATGTCATGGACAAGAGTATCCAATAATTTGATTCTCTTTTACCACAATTTGTTAGCTAAATTGACTTGTTTTTGTCCCAAGTGCGACTTTAATGAAGATTACAATTATATTAGACTCATGTAATTCTCGTATGTATATGTAAGTTAAAAAAAAAACTAAGTTAATTTAATAAGTTAAACTCCTATCCATAATATTTGAAAAAACTAATCTACCATGTATGTTAAAAATTCAACAATGACTCTTGTACTATGCATCTTATAGCAATAGTTCTTACCACTTAAGTCGGACGCCGAATATGAAGTCATCGTACATGTATAGAAACAAATAAGGTTTATTAATAGCTTAATCATAGCCTAATGATACGATACACTGATATAGCATTTAAAACATTCTTAGTTTAATAAGTACACTTTCTCAAAAAATAAAACAAGTATGAAGAAAAAAGGATAATCCGTAGAGCCACTACAAAATCCTATACAAAAAGAGCATAAAAAACACGGTAACACTATTCACATTACACTAAATTTGGTGAAATGGTATCAATTTTGGTGTATTATTGGAGATGAAATTACACCAAATTTGATGTTTTGGTATTTGAAAATGGTGTTTTGGTGTCTGGAGAAGGTCTAAGTTATGCAATGCAGCCTAATAAAATTAGATTGACATCACTCAACATATATACCAATCCAGTGATGTAATTAACAAGCAAACTCAAGTAGTTTTATTTGGTAGAATTTAGATTTTTGGTCATGAAATTCATGTTTATCTAAGTGTGGAATACATGCAAAATCTCGCTTATGCTAAGTTGCTAACCATATTAAATAGAATATGTGATCCGTTATGTCAATAAAATTAGAGAGCTAACACTCCAAACAATATAATATGTTGAAAATATAATCAAAACGAGAAATTGTATGTCGTTCTACAGTTTGCAGGTGGACCGTTATAAGCAAGAAGTTGGTGAACATATCAATCAATAAAAGCAATTGGACAGCAACATATCATACGTAAAAAATAAAAAAAATAAAAAAAAAAAAATAAAAAACATATCATACGTAAAACTACACCACAAGTTTACGTATATTTAATAAAAGAGGACTCTAGGGGCAAACCATGTCCCAGAACAACCATGCATGCACGACACGACTCGTCATTCTCATGCACTTACTGTGCCTTAAGTCCTTAACCCATCAGAATGCTCGCGATGAAATGGTTTTGATACACATCTTGCCGATTTGTTCAGACTTACAAAAAAAAACAATATAGCGGATTATTTTGATTCTCATAAAAATTTGTACATATATTAGACAAGGTAGATTTACCAAATTTCAGATCGACGAGATACAATGCTTCCAATAGGTAGGTTACGTTTGCTTTTGTTGCACGCAACATTTGTTTTTATTACTCAAAACTTGAATAGCTAAATTACGGTACTATTTCGGAGCTGGACTACTTATCGGATGGTTCATTTATATTATTTTTTTCCATTTATATTAATTAAATCTAACATTTTAACAATATCAGTAAAAATAACAGTTTTAGCAATATATAGTTACCTGTTTTGTTTTTGTATCATCAAAAAAGTTATGGAGTCTTATAAATCTACATACTATCAATTTTGTTACAAGCGTCATTGATTATAGCACCTTTAAAATTTTGAAAGAAGTACTTGTATAATTAGCATCTTTGAGTTTGGATTGGTGCCACAACCATAAAAGTAAGTGATCATCAACACATTCATACCAGAATGCTACAATGCCAAATATCCTGGTTGTAGTTTATTTCTCCTACAATTTCGAGAAATGAGGTAGAATAATTTTGGAAAAATCTTTATCATACCAATAGAAATCTTTATTATACCAATAGAGTTGAAACACTAAACAAACAATATTAATGATGAACAAAACACGGAAAATCTTAACATTTAGACCCCCAAAAAAAAGACGGAAAATAACTATCATGTGTTACGTTTCTGTGTCACGCTATTTTCAGTTTCAAATACAACAAATTTGCGTCTTAAATGATATGGTCTGTGTGTATTACGATTTACGAACATAACATCTGATATAGCGATGGTTTCTGAATGAACAAAAGTCTGATATTTCTGGAGAAAACAAAATGAAAGAGACAGAGCAAGAGTTTTCAATTTAAGAGGGCAACGTGGATAGGTAGCTACATACAGAGACCAAAACAAGTGGATATGACTTTTGCCCGAACATGACGGGTGGCCTCTTATGTCTACTGGTTGTCGCGCGTGCACACGTGTGAACCCTTCTTTTTCGATCCCTATAATTATCTTCCTTCTTCACGTCACCTGTAATAGGCTGTGAAATTTTAAGATGTGATTACAAATGTGCTACAATAATTTTTGAGAAATAACATGTCAAATTAATTATTGAGAAAGTCTTTCAGTATCAGAAATTTCAAAATTTCAAAACAAACATAAATTCATAGCATTATATTTGAGGCTTTCTATTTTGTTTTAGGTTAAATTTTTAACAATAAAATGACTCTTCAATCGATTTGATATTAGATTTATGTTACTTGTAGACTACTTTAAAATAAAATTATATTGACATTTTGACTTTTGACTTTATGTTTCAACGAGATACTTTTTTTTTAAGTTTTTTTATAAACTCTAAAGTATTTATTTCGATATAATTAATATTTTCTGTTGTGCTTAGAATAATTTTGATGATAGTTTTACTTATTTTATCTTTTAAACTCATCTCATATATAGAGACATATTTAATTTAAATATAAAATCAAGGAATCCTTCTTCATTTGGGATATATAAATAATATGAACAAAGCCAAAAATAGAATATTGAAAAATGCATATAATTGAGTTGTTACTTGTCACCGTAAGTATTTTATTTGATGAATGAAATTAAATATGTTTTTTTGTCGTCATTCAACAGTTTGAAGTTACAATATATTTTGATGTAAACGCTATATATATATTTTTTTTTGATAAAAGATTTAAACGGTGTGTAAACGCTATATTTGAAAAAACAACAACAAAAACGCTTTAATAATTGCAATAACAGTATTAGAAATAGAAATGTTGAATGATATTTTTGTAAAAGAAAAAGGGGCAAATGTGAAATATGCTAAACCCGAAAAAAAACAAAGTAAAAAGAAGAATGCTTTGTTTTGTTGGATGCCCAAGACGATGATTGTCACTGACGTGCAGCTTTTGTCTGAAAGATGATACGGCGTTGTATCAACACCACTTCGTTTCACATTCCAGTAGAAAGATTCTTCCATTAATCCCAATATTTTTGTAATTTTTTGTTAACTTTCCCAAGTGTAAAAGTCATGAGATCGGACAAAAAAGAGTTGCGAGATAAATTAGTGCCAGTAATAGTATGTGTACTTTTTTAGGGTTCTTGTTCCACGTATGAAATAAAACAAAATGTCCTCTAATTCAAATTAGTGCTGCATTTACAAGGATCCAGAGAAAACATTAGGTTAAATCAATCATATGCATCAACTTTTGGATAAATTAGGAACAAATAATAGTTGTTGTTTGTTGGTCGATCAGTCCAAATTCATATTTTTGATAAATCAGTCCAATTCATCTTTATCTGTTTAATTAATATTAAATTTGTCTTCTCTCATATGCCACAAGTAAAATGGAGACAAAAGAAAATAATGTTCCAAGTACACAGAAATTTGTTTTCAACTATTCTTATTAATAGTATTATAGTAATGGTCGAAGATAATTTAATCGACATCAACTCTATGGACTAAAGACTAGCAAGACTAGGGTGGATATTTCGGCTTAATTTTGTATCCAGTTCGATTTGATTTATTTGGGTTTAATAAAATTTTAACCAACTGAGTTAATTAAAATTTTAACCAAAATCAATCCAAATTAGATTGGTTTGGTTTGTGTACGGTTGAATTCGGTTTTAGTTCAGTTTGATTTTAGTTCTTTTTTTTTATTTGTGTATGTTCAGTTTAATCGAGTTAATTTTTTTAGTTTTTTTTTTCTATTTTGGTTACAATATAAAAACATAAAACAAAGCAACACTAAATCATTATTTTCTTCATATTTAAACATAAAACCAAAGATCTCAATAAAAATATAAAAGATGCAATTCAATAATTTTATATTATTACTTTCAAACCTAAGATAAATATAATAGGCAATATTTTTGGGTTTGATGTTAATGCAAGAGATTCATATTTTTATTTTAGTCTTAGTTTTTTTCCACTATTCATTTAGAAGTAGAATATATAAAATTATGTTTAATTGTTTAGTTTTTACATTAAATGATTAAATATCTTAAATCTTAATATTATTAGTATATTTAGTTAATTTAGTTGTTTAAAAATCGACTTTTAGGTTCGGTTTAAAACCAAAAAAAAAATATATTTCAGTTGATAAAACTTTTAACCAAACAGGTTCGACATTTACTTTACTTTAGTTTGGTTTTGTTGGATTGGTTTGGTTTTGTTCGTTTTTTACCCACCCCTAAGCAATAGCAATAGTCGAGCTTTTAACCGCAATTGTAACACAAAATTCCATCATGTTTATCGACTAAACATACCATGTTAAAATAACTAAATCCAAAATTTTATCTTTTATAAATAGGTAAAATATTTTTTTTGTTGGCCAAAAAGAAGAAAATTTTGAGAAGTTACTTGACATACATTATGTTGGGTACTGCTTTTTTAAAATACATTCGATCAAAAACACTCTAGGGTTTAAAATTTAGTGATTATGGTTTAAGGTTTAGGATTTAGGAGTGTGGGTGGATTTATAAACTTTTATAAATAATTCTTGCATCTATAAATGATTAAGAGGGTTAATTTGTCTTTTTTTTATAATAAACTTAATGAATTTATGAAAGTGATTATCATTTAAATGTAAATTTAAAAAATAAGATCAAATTTGAGATAAAATTGGAATTTCCCTAGAAAATATCATAGGATAACATTAAACATTTTTGTTACAAAATAGCACATAAGAGAAAAATTTCCAAAATATCAAGAATCTTTAGTATTTAGAGGATAAAGTTAAAATAAATTTTATTTTAATAAAATTTTAGTTTATGTTTATTGATTATTATAAAAGTTTATTTTTAATAAATTTTATAATTGAGTTTATGTTTATTGATTATTATATAATGTCTAGTATTTAGAGGACAAAGTTAAAATAAAACCTTAGAATTTGGAATAATTTAATGATTTTATTCTTTAATTAATGTTACTTTAAATATTTTTCTTATATGCTATTTTCATAATTTTTGTTATTAAGTGATGAGGGTCAAGTTGATCTTGAAGTGTGTTTTTTTTTTTTGGGCAACAGTTGATCTTGAAGTGTGAAACAAATAAATTCATGCAAATCTATACTATTAAAGTAGGATTCTACTGTCATAATTACCTTAGGGACATGTTTCCTTCACTAACATTGCATGTTTCATTAAGGGCAATTAAGTAATATTAATAACAAATCTATATTGGGTCATTATTTTTGGATCCAGCCCAAATCAAATCTCTCTTGGGCCATTTGGGCCTATTAAAAAATCAGATTCAATTCTCACCTTTTTTTTTTCCTTTGGACCATTGAGTCCAAGTTCAAATAATTTTTTTTCAACTATTCTTAATTATTATTTTTTTCTTTTCTTAATATAATTTAAGCATTCATAAAAATAATTGAATTTTTTTATTGAAAAGTATAAATCTTTATTAAAAGTATATAATTTTTTAATTAAAATATTAACCCCATAATAAAATTAATTTATCAGAGTTATACCAACTTAATTCATTAAAAAAATAAAGTTTAATTTTTTAACATAAATAGTCATTTAAAATGAAATACGATAAATAAAGATAAAATTTTTAAGTCTTTTATAAAATAAAATACAAATATATGAAAATGTGACATTTACTAAATATTTGTCAATTGAAAAAAAAAACAAAAATAAACCCGCGCTTTGAAAGCTCGAGTCAAAATCTAGTTGGACTTATAACCAATGAGCGATGTGGTTTAAAATCTTCGGTTCAATGTTTGTTACAGTTTAAATTTATTTAATTCGTTTTAAAGCATAATTTAACCTGGGCTTTAAAAGCCCAAAATATAATCGTCAACCGCAGACGTGAACGAAAGAGTAACGTCTTCCTTCTTCAGCTCTCTCTCTCCTTGGAATCATTCATCAATGGCGGAGACAGAGTCACCGAGCTCTGTTCGTAAAGGCGAGGCTTTGATTCATCTAATCAAATTCAAACAATCGAATTCATCTATGAACCGATTCAATTTCGTCTATTTCAGTTTCGATTTTGATTGATTTATAGGGTTTCTATGTATATGACAGTTGTTGTTCATCTGAGAGCTACTGGAGGCGCTCCTATTCTCAAACAATCTAAATTCAAGGTATGAAATCGCTTCACCTTCCACGCTATTTAGGGCTTTTAGGTTTAGGGTTTGATCAGTTCTTCCAGAAAAGCGATGATCTTTCTTGACTGATAAGTTTCGTTGTCGTGTGAACAGATCCCAGGAACTGATAAATTTGCTAAAGTGATTGACTTTTTAAGAAGACAGCTTCATTCTGACTCATTGGTAATAAAACACAGCTTCTCCTTCTTCTATGTGTGTATGTATGGATCTTTGGAGTTCGATTGTAACCAGTTATGTCGTTTTCTTTCTTTCTTTGTTTAAGTTTGTCTATGTGAACAGTGCTTTCTCGCCAAATCCTGATGAATCAGTAAACGATCTATACAATGTAAGTCTTTTCACTTCGCACCCATTTGTGTATCACAAAAAAAAATCTCTATTCTAGTATTACCTTGGAAATGATATGCCTATTTGCTTATGTTATGTAGTTGGGGTTTTGGTATTTGCAGAACTTTGGCTTTGATGGTAAACTGGTGGTTAACTATGCGTTTTCAATGGCGTGGGGATAAATCCGTATATACTACTACAGTCTACAGTGCTCTCAGGCCGTGTAAGCACATTTTTCATGCTGTTAACTCTCTTTCTTTTTCGGCTTTAACTTAGCATTCTGGCTCTTCAATTGTAGAAGTTTATCCACTAAGATCTAATACACATCTATGCATAATTGATGATGAGTCAAGTGATATATGAGAGCTTAAAGTCTTTGAGTTTTTCGTTTCAGGGTCTTGATGGATGCTCTGGTGACTTTCAGATGGAAGTTGCTGTACATAATGTAGCAATGGACTTGATATTTTTCACTCTACATACGTGTAAATAAAGACCACATCAAAGTTCTAAAAACTAGATCTTCAATTCTCGTCTTTTTATTTTTGTTGGGCCTGTGTTTGAGATTCAGAATCAGGAAACAGAGGGAGTACATTATAATGCAATGAACTTTACATTGATATAATTAAGAGTATAATTAGGAAACGATATTGAAAATGGTTCTCTTAGAATGGAAAAAGAATCTGAGATCCGTTTATATTTAAATGGTATCCAGAAGTAATTCAAAGAAATAAAACCTCATAATTAGCCTCTGTAATTTCGAATGCTAGATCAGACAAGATCTATAGCATTCAAGAATTATAAAGGTGGTTCTCATTACTTATTCCAGACATCAGAAGTCATCGCTTGCTTGAAATTCTTTGGTTGCTTAAAATTCTTTGGTTCACGTTCAAAGGTATAAGCAAGAGTATAAACTTGAAAGGAAGGAGATAAGCTATCATAAGAAAGAACAGAAGAGATGGGATATGGAGTGGGAAAAACAGGAACAAGATCTTGTGAAATAGAGGATATGTGTTTAGAAGTGGAAAGAAAAGGAACAAGGTTACAATGATACTTGGAAAGATAGTTTGGAGCTCTAGTAGTTTGTTTAGGTCTAGCTACATGTTCCACATTAACATCAGCATCATGTGTTTCAGTTTCAACAACCACATGCGGAACATGAGAAGAACTGGCAGATGTGTCATGTACAGAACACTCAGAATGCATCGATGGGAAAGGCATGGAATCCACAAAATGCAAGGGAGAAGGCATTGACAATATAGTGTTTGGAAACATATCTACAGTCTCATTCAAAAGATCAGTCGTTTTAAAAAGAAAATCAGTTTCATGAAACACAACATTTCTCGAAATGAAAACCGAACGAGACTCTAAGTCCAAAAGTTTATAGTTTTTATACCCCATAGGATAGCTTAGAAAAACACAAAGAAGAGCTCTAGGAGAAATTTTATTCCTATTTTTCAACAATAGGCCTGTTCTTTTCGTCGACGACGCTGGTGCAGTTTCCGACGGTTAAAATTATAAAAGGAAAACAAATAATCAAAGGCATCATCTTTCTAACTGTTGCCGCCGAATTTATCAAAAAGGCCCGCTTCCTCCAGCTTTTGTGTTGCTAGATTTTATAGCATCATCAAAGTCTTTGAATTTCCAGCCGTAGTGTGTTCAGCGTCATCAATCGGCGGCTGTTTTAACTTTCATTTCTGTTTTTTTTTGTCTCCGTTGCCGTATTATTTTGAACGCTGCCGCTGGAAGCAGCGGTGATGAAACGAACAGACCTAATGTAGATGCACAACACAAACAACCAAACATTTTTAACTGTGTGTAAGCAAGAGATTTACCTGTTAAGCACTCATACGGAAAAACATTCTTAAGCAATGGAGATGGTAGACCAGACAAAATATATAGCATTCAAGAATGATAAATGTGCTTCTCTTTTTTTTTTTTGATCAGACAAAGTTGGTTCTCATTACTTAATGAATTAATGAACAAAACAAGATCGAATAAAAGTATATCTCTTTATAGTGTTTATTTATATACGGTGAGAATGTGTCTAATCGTAAATGAGCTGAAGTTATGCATCTTCATCACCGTCTTCTCACTTTATGAATGACATTATTATGTATTTATGTTATGGATTCCGGTGTTTCATCCGTTATGATCTTTAAAACTTTTGAATGTTGGGGTGAGTTAATTATCTCATACCAGCATCAATTATGTTATTTAAAGTTGTTTGACTATGAGATTTTAATCTGGAATGTTATATTGGTTTAATATTTTCTCCCTAGTTTTCTCCTTCTCTGCCCTTGAAGGATGTTTTTTGTTCATATTTTACAGTGAGATTAAAATGCAAGTGGTGAATTAATTGTCCACTAGATCCACTCAATATAGTGAGGTGGATTTGGTGTGATTGAAGTTAACTGGCATGATTTGCCTTCAATGTATTTTGGATTTCTACTATCAACACAAATTGCATAATATGTTATCAAAGATAATGTAACAGAAACAAAAGACAGTTCAAAATAAACACTTTTAAAAATGATTTGAATTTATTTTACAGTATTTATATTTTATATGCTAGAGAAACAATATATTCAGAAATTGCTAGGTATTATTTATAAAGAGTTTATGTTTTTCAATTCATTTTTCCTTTAAATTTTATATGATAATAATCCAACCAAAGTTACAACTAATGTTTAGTATAGGGAGTACAACAACAAAGATATTCAGAACCATCTGGACTGAGCATGCATAAACCAAGAGTTCCATGTGGGAACTCAGGCGGTCCACATCGACTCTTACATTCGTAGCTGAACCTGCACGAGCCTCTGTAGATACACTCGTCTTCATATCCGATTTGTTTTGTGTTCAAGTTCAATGCTATCACTTGCAAAAACAACAACCAATATTATTATTTTAATACGTTTTCGATTGGACGAGATAACATAATTGTTTTTAGACAATGTTTTTTTTTTTGAAAAAAAAAAGTTTTTAGACAATGCTTGCCATTTTTATTTTAAATATCGTGAGGCTCGGACCCAAAGACAATGTTTGCTTATTTTTCTTGATGTTCTTTATATCAAGAAAAAAATTTGTATTGGAAACGTGTGTGGCAAATATTCAAGAAAAAAATGGTGTTGGACTGAAAATAAGAAGAATAAAAAGGTTTACCCTTTGATTGAGAAGCATACAGGAGAAAACATGAGATGACAAGGGCAGCAAGTTGAAACTTTGACATAGCTATTCTTTGAATGGTATAAGTTTTGATGTTATAAGTTTTAGATGTTAAATGCATGCCTATATATATGTGAGTAGTTGACCTGAAATCTTAACATTAACCAAAAAGTTGTAAAAAGAAACATTAACAAAAAAAAAAGAAATTGTTGACCTTAGAAAATATATAAAGGAATAATAATTCTAATCTGGAAAGGATTTAAGGTGAGATCTTTTGCAAAAGAAAGAATTGGCAAGTTAAGACACATTCAACTTCCAATCTAACTTCTTGGTCATGTTTGACATATCTTGGCCTTTATAAATGGGAAATAATTTTTATAAATATTTAAAATTACGAAAAAATAAAACGATTATACACTATTATAAATATTTAAAAAATAGTTTTATCACACCGCAACCACCACGACATATGGCTATGGTTACCTCGTCCACCTACAACAGTCCAATGTTATCATTGATTTTTTTTTATTACTTTGACTGTTATTCCTCTTTTGATTTTCAGAAAATAAAATATTTTTTGTTTCACTTAAATATGTGTGTTGCCTAGGCCTGAGACTTATTATCCGAGATCCGGATTCGATCCGAGATCCGTTCCGGATCCGCTCCGAAAATAGGATATCCGGGGTGTCCGGATCCGAATCCGGATAGTAAAATCTTGGATCCGTGCAAACCGAATCCGGATCCGGATATCTTAATTTTTAGGTCCGGATATCCGGATCCGGATCCGTATTTTTTAAATACATTAAATTTTTAAATTTTATTAATATTAATATTTGATATATTAATATTTATACATGAATTAATCTTATAATATTATATTTTAGTTTCTACAATATTATAAAAATATAAAAACGGATATCCGCGGATAATAGAATATCGAGACGGATATCCAAAACCCGGATATCCGGAAACCACGAATCCGGATATTAAATCCACGGATCCGGATCCGGATACTGTAAATTTCCCGGATATCCGGATCCGTCCCAGGGCCAGTGTTGCCACTTGCCAACAAATATGTTAGCTTTAATTATTTTAAAAGAGAAGATGTTACAACTTTTGTTATTCTGATTACCAAACACAAAAAAAAGTTTGGGTATCCTCTATTATAAATCGTTATCATCGTTAATCAGAGGCTCGGTTCATTTTCAACTTAAAAAGGAGATTAGGTTACTCCCTCCTTTTCAAAATAATTATTCGACGGGAAATTACATATTTACCATTTTCATTTTTATCACCACTGAAAAGACATTTTCAAAAATATTTTCTTCATTAAGTGTTATAAGACTCTTATATTTTTGTTTTCTATATATATAATAAATCATTATTTAAATAAATAAAAATTTAATTTTTTTAAAACATTATATTTTAGGGTTTCAAATTATACTTTTTTCAAATTTGAACATTTTTATAAAACAAAATTTAAATTTCTTTTTTCAATTTTTTTTTTTGAAAATCGAAAACTATGTTTGAAACTATTTAATTTTTTTATATATATTTTTCAACTATTTATTTATACATTTATTAGAATCATAAATTTCACATTCCAAAAACTCTACTCCACCCCTCAATTCTAGACCCTAAGTTTAGATTAGCTAACTCTATGAGTATAAGTGTCTTATACTTTTCTTGAGAATGAAAGTGGTTAGTGTAAACATGAAAGTGAGACTATGAATGTGATATTTGTAAGAATTTCCCTATATTCTATAGTTTTCACACTTATTAAAAAAACACGTAAATTTTTGACAATAAATACATTGTTTTCCGTGCTAAACTATTTCCTTGATTTTTAACCAATCAAAGTTCAGTAAATACAATTAATGTTTTTGAAATTTACAATTTGTAATTATTACATACATTAAATTTGTAATTATTACATACATTGAAATGGTAAAATATGAATCTTTCAGAAACAATTTTTTTTCTAAAATATGGATTACTCTGAAACGGATGGAGTATTATCCCCTATATATTAATTAAGAATCATTTAAAAAGTTGTAACCTTAAGTTTGTATTAATTAAAAAGAGATTTTGCTTAGGTGTCACTTAATTAGAATGTCAATTTAGCTTACGCGGCAGCTTAAGAATCAATTGAAAAAATGTTGGTCCAAATTCAATTACTAGGAAACATTATATTAACTCAAAATATAAGAAGCGTGTATTTTTTCCTTAAATAAAAACTACATAATTACCTAATATGATTAACATATATACGATAATTAATGACTACGAATAATAAAGATTTGATAACAATTTTTGCATCCTTCTTTATTTTTGTTTAATTTTATATTATTAACAAAAAAATTAAACAATTACATTAACCATATAATACAAAAATTAGATTTTTTTCTTATATGTTATATTTAAATTTTTTTAAACGACTTTAAATTACAAAATGAGGAAACATTATCTGTTATATTTTTCTTATATGTTATATTTTGAATATTTTAAACAGCTTTAAATTATAAAAAATGTAAGTCTTCCTTAAACATACGACTAACAACATTAAAATGACATGTATCATTTCGATGGTTGATCTGAAACTTTTCAAAACCATATGAAAGACAAATGTCAAAATAATTCAACTGTGGAAACATTACTGTTGACTTTTTCAAGAATGTGTTCGGTGGCAAAAAATTAGGCTTTTGTGTCATAATTTGTTTAATGTCCAATCCGATCAATCCATGATATATTAATTATAGTTTAGTTCTATAATTTTTAATAAAACTTAATCCGGTCAATCGGAAAGAAATTATATAATAGCAGCAAAAAAACATTGTATACATATAAATAAAATGATCAAATATATAAAAAAAAATAGTTGATAATATATACAAATAAATTCACCATGTACGAAGGCAAACAAGACTTATCCCGGTATATCTATTAATCGTTAATAGTACTTAGTAACCATATTTAGCTCTAAGAAGCAAGTCTGTTATTCTTCTCTCTGTCTTTTCCCGGGAAATAATATTAACCCGCTTCTCTCTTTCTATGTCAAATAGGAAACAGAGAAAGATTGTTCCTTTGATGCCACATTTGGATTCAATCTCATGAAAATGGGTTCCTTGATTCTTCACATTTTGATTCTCGCCTTATCTTTCACCATCCATTGTTTCCTCCTCGTCAAATCACAAGAACCGCCTCTCTTTACACAATCTCCTCCACCGCCGCCACCACCACCACCGCCGCCTCCACTTGACAATGTGACAGACATTCCTGCTCCTTCTCCAGTCTCGGATTCAATTGCGCCTCTATCTTCGCCACCACCTCATCCTCCACCGCGGCGGAGTCCAAAGTCAGAACCTTTTCCACCGCCTCCTGAGCCACGGCGGTTTGGGGGGTCTCCGGAGAAGCATAAGAGAGGTGGATTAAACAAAGGGGAGACTGTGGGACTGGTCTTTGTTGGGTTAATAGCAATGTTGCAGGTGTTGGTTGTTGTCTTCTTGGTTCTCAAGAGAAGGCAATTTATCAGACAGAAAGAAACTCAATGACAGATGCTTAACTACTTTGTAATTCATTTAACAAATGTTTGATTAGAGGGAAGGATTGTAGAGGAGAGAATTTTAGCGGGAAAGATAATGCAAACTGTTATTAACTCATGTATGATGTAGAATTATTTTTATGATTGCACAAATTATTTGTTTACTTCAAGATGAAACTGATTTAGTTTGGTGGGTTATAAAGGCTTATACTTTCTGCAATCTTTGATTGTGAAGTGTTCCTAGGTGCATTCTTATGAAATGATGATGATGCGGAGATGATTCATACAGCATTAACAGAAGCCACTTCCTTTATTACATTCTTTTCTCTGTTCTGGAAGTTCAGAAAGACTTTTGAACATGGAACTCATAATAACCAGACATAACCTCCTTAGTTAGGATTCTTGTCTGCTTTAAGATTCTAATGTGAATATAGATCTCCTTCAGCAGTTAGGTATCACATTTTGATTTGTTTTAGAAGTCGTTTCTTTTAAGAAACTCCAGAAAGAATATGCAGCCTGATAAAGTGATGTATGTAACCATTAGATTCAAACAATGCATCAACTTAAAAGTTTCCATGTTGAGAGGCGGAACGAGCTGTATGTTCAGAGAGTAACAAAAGAAGAATCAATGGTCTCTTGAAGTTTTTATCTTTTATCCTTTATATACTAAAGCACAAGTCACATGGCTAATAAAATTCTGACACATGGATTGTGCTTTAAAATTAATTAGAAAAACAAAACTAAATGCATCACTGATATAATTTTCTTTTGATTTAACTGTATCATCGGTTTTGTTCCTCATTCCCACCCACGATTCTACTTTTTTCACTTCGTTTTGAAACCACGAAGTTCACCTCTATCATATAAAACTGTTTATAGCATAAATTAATCCTTTCGTTAAAAACGTTCTTCTAACATCTTGACTTTCTCAAGGAAACAAAACAACTAATCCTTTCATTTCTCCTAAATTCAATTTTGATCTTGATAAGTTTCTTCATATCTTATTTTTCTACACCAATTGGAAACTTTTACCATTCATCTCATGGATTAATACTTAGAAGTTTATTGTCCACAAGTTTTTCAGATTCTGTATATTTGATCGATAGTCTTTGAACCTCTTTCAAAGCATCAATTACGCTTGAGTTGGAAATCACGTCGGGAAGAGTTGGATATTGGTACGATGATTTTGGAGAGATTCCTTGATGATTTTGTTGCAGAGTTTCCATAATCTACGGAAAAAAAAACTACAGGTATATATGGTGGCCAGTGGGGCATAATGAGTCCACATAGCATAAATATATTGTTCAGTTTTTTTTTTTTTTTTTTTTTTTTTTTTTTAGTTTGCTGCAGACATGTATAAGAAACCAAATCTTATTGAAGAATCAAATAAATTTCTGGCTTAGATTTGTTCGAGTGAAGTCGGAGAAGGTACGTTGAAGATGAATGGAGTAGTTAGGTAAGATGCAAACCGTTTGACCTTTCAGATTTCCATGTGAAAAAATAATCGTTTGAGAGCCTCTTGTGTCAACTCAAAACTAATAAGTTAATTTCTAATCATTTTTGCAATTAATTTTGAATTTTTTTCAAGTTTTTAGTGGATAGTTTAACAGCTATCTAAAACATAAAAGAAATAATATTTTAAATAAAACCAATTATCTTTATAAAATCGTTAAATAATAATAAGAAACTATTTAAAAAAATCAAAAATCAATTGTAAATTTAATAGTAAAAAATCCTACAAACTATCAAGATAAGTAACGTGGCTTAACTTTGTTTAAAGGCATGGCTTTTAAAACAAATATGTTTACATTTATTTTGGTTATTCATAGAAATATTTTGTAATAAAAAACCTATGTTAATTATATTTTGATTATTCATGAAAATTTGTTAGATAAATTATATTATTCATTAGTTTTCAAAAACATGCATCCCTTTCAAAATAATATCAGAATTAATGTTTAACCTCTTCAAACGTTTTGTTTTACTGCAGTCAGCCTCTGTTCATAGAATATTTGAGGAAATTAACAATTTATATGTTTTAAATTATAACAACTTGGCATAAACTGACCCGTGGGAGATTATACTAGTTGATTCATAAAACTCAAAATATTATTTCGATTTAACAAAATAAACAATGGGGTTTAGTTTACCCATCCCCCCATGATCAATTAGAACCCTCCATATTTATTGGTACAAAAAAAAACAAAGAAAATAAATTGGTACAGAGTGTTTAAACCAGAGAAATGAGAGATCATAGACTCCTATGATGAGCTTTGACGTGTTTTGGTCATTGTGTGATTTTTCTCTCTCTTAAAGCAACATAGATTCAGGGTTCTCGATGTAGCCTTTGAATGCTTTCAACCATTCAGCTCCAATGGCACCTGCAGATAGCAGAATATTCGACTCAGTTTAACAGTTTTATGATGAATGTATGATGGTAGAAAACCTGACTTACCATCTACTACGCGATGGTCACAGCTCAGTGTTACAGGCATGTAAGAAGCAAAGTTGAATTCATCTGGACCGTTACCAGGAACAACTCTCTTCTCAGCTGTTTTTATTAAGATTTAGACACATAACACGAATCAGTTCTTGGATATTTGGGAAGATAGTAACATGTGCACTCTGTTCTGTAATGAGAGAGAGAGCTTACCAGATCCAACAGCTAGAATGGCGGCTTGAGGGGGATTAACCACTGCACAGAACTGCTTGATTCCAAAAGGTCCTCCCAAGTTAGAGACTGTAAATGTTCCTCCCTGAGAATGAAAGACTTTATTATCAGCTGATTTTTTCAGAAAAATGGATACGATCAAAAGTGAGTGAGTGAACTCTCTCACCTCATAATCTTCTGGCTTTAAGCTGTTCTCTTTTGCTTTTTGAGCCAACAACCGAACTTCTTCTCCAATTGTGGACAGACCTTTCTTGTCTGCGTCCTGGAACCAAGAAATTCATATAATTAGCAATCTGAAATTTATTATAAAGTGCGGTTTTGCGCACACACCTTCACCACAGGAACATACAGCCCATTTTCTGTCTGCACTGCGACGTTGATGTTTACGTTTTTAAACCTACATATAGAATGGTTAAGATGTTTCCCAGGCCAGAGATATTCAAAAGTTTGCAGTCGATGTACTTACTGGCGGATGTAATCATCAGTCCATGAACTATTGCATTGAGGAACTTTTCTGAGAGCTAACGCAGCAGCCTGAAACATATGCAGATAGCAAGTCATTTCAGAAGATCTTGTTTGCAAGTATACGCAAGTAATATGTACCTTAACAACAAGATCATTGACGGATATCCGTTTCCCACCAGAAGCCTCTTGGAATGAATTGAGTTGACTCCTCAAACTGCATATACAAAAAACCGCTTTGTCAAGCTTACTCATTGACAAAGACTAAAAATACATCATCGGAAACTTAATCTTTACCCCATAAGTTTGTCAACACATGCATCAACGGTTAAGTAATAGTGAGGGATAGTTTGCTTTGAAAATGCCAAACGTGAGGCTGTAACCTGTCAAAATTATACAGTCAAAAGAGGTTTCAGAATCCTTGATCCTCTTGAAATTTGGTTACAAACCGTGCAAGGATTAAAAAAAAGCTTTACCTTCCGTATCTGGGAACGAGGGATGTCAACATAGTCCAAAGCTGGAACCTTAGAATGAGTGACCTTAGATTGCTTCGCAGTAGCTTCTTTACCACCTGAAGCTGCAACCATTGAAAGATGCATTAGGCAAGAAAGGTCTGACAGAAAAGGAAAGGGAAGGGAAAAGCCTAGGAGTTACTAATACCTAAGTAATCCTCGATATCAGCCTTCACTATTCGTCCTTCAGGACCTGTACCTTTGATGCTTGAAAGAGGCACCTGATGTAAATGAGAAGATGAACTAGCTTGAAAGATTAAAAACAAAATAATATCCTAGAACATTGTGAATACTAACATTATTGTCTTCAGCCAACTTTCTTGCAAGAGGGCTAGCAAAAACACGATCTCCTGAGGGAGGTGGGCTAGGCTTGGAAGTCTTTGGTTCAGGAGGCGGTGATGCCTGTTCTACCTTCTCTTCCTTTGGTGGGGGAGGAGCTAGTTCTTCTTTGGGAGGAGTGGCATCAGCAGTAGATGATGGGGTGTAATCTTTGAACTTTCCAATGTCCTCTTCATCTTCGACTGTAATAGCAATTACCTACTTGAAGGCAAAAAAGATTGACACAGTTACAGTTCACATTTCCACAAATGGAGTCTGGATCCTAAAATCAGTATCCGAGTCCCAAGAGAAACGACGATAATTACATAACTCTACAGAAACCAGAAAAGTTTCATACCTCTCCGACTTGGATTTCTTTTGACCCCTCCGCCTTTAAAATTTTGGCGAGAAAGCCCTCTTCCATGCATTCCATTTCAACGGTGGCTTTATCCTAAACACACAGAACATAGTCAGCGTTATTTCCCAACATAAATATAAAAATACAAGATGAGAAGAGTCTAGATTGGCATTACAGTTTCAACTTCACAGAGTACTTCACCAGGAGCAACTTTATCACCTTCCTTTTTCAACCACTTGGCAATGTTACCCTGAGAATCGGAAAGGTAGCTTATTAGAACATAAAGACAAACGGACATAAGTTTTGATCAAGAGGTAGAATGGAGGTCCATGCCTCAGTCATTGTTGGCGAGAGAGAAGGCATCCCGATCTCTTGATGAGGAGGCAAATCTGAAACACATTTTCAGAAAATTCTAGGTAAAATGAACCAATCTAGAGTATATACCATTAAGCATCCTCAAGTGAAAAGTCAGGCAACTTTTAAATTACTGCCAGTACGTAACTCTCTTAGGAGAGTTAAGCCCTTAGATTGTTATCAAGTACATAATTAGCCTATCAAAGAATTAAGTATTCGATAGAAAAATCATGAACTAGTATGGCTTATGTAAAACCCGATGAATGGCAATGCAAAACAGATTAACCTTAGCTAAATTAGAGTGGAAACTACAAGAGTAAAGTGTTAAAAAGCGCATAAAACAGAAGAAAAGTTGTGGGATAAATCGTTGACTACCTGAACCAGATGAAAATCCTCTAACTGATTGCATCGAACTGGAATGCAGAAAAAAAAGCTTATTGTTAGGCCAAAGAAGTAACAACAGAAGCAGGCAGAAAAGGCTAATGCACATGCTGCAACATAAAGAGTAAGAGTCAGAGATGAAACCATGAAAACTCTTGTCCAAGTCTCGGCCTTCCCACTGTACTGCTTAGTGTAGTCCTCGTAGTTGCAAAACTAATAGACACTGGTACCTATATAACAGATCTAACGAACATCAAGACCACAAAAACCTCTTAAGGCTTTAAGGTAAGTGAGAAGGGAAGGACTTACAATGTCAGTGCTACATCTGGTAATCCTCTCCACTGGTGAAAAGCCAAGACGGGCACTGGAAGCATCTGAAGACCATAGAAAAAAAAGAACATGCTGAAGCGATCGACAAGCAGAGAGTCTTACGGAGACACACCACACAAAAAAGATCTACTTCATGAGGACAACATTACCTTCTCTGCTCAGAGATGCACGCTTAGTACTGGAGAAGTAACGGATTGATGCAGCCTGCTCGCGCCGCAATAAAGTGGAAACATCCTTCAACTGTCACAGCGCGCACACAAAAAAAACAAAACAAAAGACCAAATGGCGTTACAGATCTCAATCATCTCACAGAAGCAAAATCATAAAGCTTTTCAGTTTATCTGATTCAATTCAAACCAAGGAGCAAGTTGACTCCATAAATCGCAAATGATCCCAGGTTGATCATAAAGCTCTTCAATTTCGTATGAACCCAGAATTCAATCGAATCGCAAAAGCAGAAGAAACACAAGAAGCCAAACCCAATTCGAATTCTCATCAATAGCGAATGTTGCATATGATCGGAAAATGATGGGAGAAAACGGAATCGAGAAAGAAGTTACCTTCTTGGAGTGATTGAGGAGGATACGTGACGCGTAAGCCATTATCGGAACTACTTAAGCCCGATCCGATTTTCGTTTCTCACTTCTCTCTCTGTGTGCGCTTCGGAAGGAAGGAAGGAAGGAAGAAGAAAACTTTTTGGTTGGACGACTGTTAGGGTTTTTATTTGGTTTCTCTCGGGTAAGATTTCTGATTTACCTTACCAATAATGAGGTAGAATCTGTGATCCGAGCCAGTGACTGGGTGAGACAGAGATAGATCGGCTTTTATCATCGTACGGTCGACATTAAAAGTTGACTACCATTTGACCATTTTTCTTATCGGGCTGGATATAGGCCCATTAAGAGCTTGTAATGGCCCACTCGAAATGGTTGTATAAATACTACTATCCTGCCTGCTCTGTTGGAAATAAGAATAAGCGGGAAACAATCTTATTCTTCTTCTCCGAGTGCCGAATCCATCGCTTCAAGGTATATCGTTGTGACACACCCAGATCTACATAATAATAAAAATAATAGATAAATAATAATATTTGAAATTTCCATTTATAAATACTTAAAAGTCAACATCCATCGTGGAAATCCATAATAAAAAATAACATCTGAAATATAGATAACGACATAACTCCGAAATATAAAGACAACATAAATCCGAAAGTCTAAAATAGGAAATAACATAACGATAAAAGTCTAAATGCCTAAAAGCTCGATAAAGATAAAAGCGATAAATAGAAGCGATAGTAGCCCAAAAGCCCAATAGCACCAGTCCGATAATCACTCCTGCTCGTCGGTCTCACCTGAAAAGGGGGGAAAGGAAGGAGGGGTGAGCAACATGGGAGTTGCCTAGCGAGGTATGAGAAGCTAAACCGGAAACCACTGATTGAGTTCATAGCACTACAACTATGTAGGCCTAGCTCTAGCATGAGACAATCACGGTGCCTATTACACCACACAGAACAATCAATATATGTCTAGTGCACTAGACATGCTACAACCAATGCGATGATAGTACATATCTACTCTTTGCACCCCGCATTCTCCTCATAAAGATATATGTGTATAATTCTACAGGCGTCATAATACAAAAGCCCACTCTGTACCCCGCAAATTAAGCTTCGTAAGTACAACCTCGTTGTACCCCCGCCATCTTTAGCGTCGTAAGTACAAACGTCTTTGTACCCCCCCCCCCCCACCATCTCCACACTCATACGCGTCGTAAGCACAGACGTCATGTGCCCCCGTAATCCACAAACATAGGCGGCCTAGTACAAACGTCTTTGTACCCCGCAATCTCCTCAAACATGGGCTCGTTATATATATACATATATATAACAGTTCTTAACATCAATCATTTCAATCAACTGTTGAATCCTCTATTATCTTATTTCCAGTTTAACAATCAATAATAATAATAAACAAGCAAGACTCTTAAACAGACTCGATTCACAGAGACAGATCATGTTTTGAAACTAAACTTTCCATAACGGTAGTACTAAACTAGTTCGGGATTTAATCGGAGTAGCCCTCACCTTAGCAATGAATAGAAGTGGTATCTATGAACTTCAGCTGCTCAAATAGACCCCAAATCTGAAACCAGGGTGAAAAATCAAGTCAGAACGCCCTTCGAACGGTTTAAAACGGGTCCGGTCGAAGTCTGCCAAAAAGTCAACTCGCTGGTCAAAGGTCAATCCGGTCAACCCTTGACCAGAAATCAATTTGACCTAACCGACCGATTAACCCTAACCGATTTCGAATTCAATTTAAACCGGTCAACGAGTTGACTCACTGAGTCACCGACGAGTCACGACGGCCGGCAGCGGCGAGTCACGGCGGTCCGGTGGCGGGGAAGCGGTGGCCCGGTGGCGGTCCGGCGACGGTCCGGCGGCGGAGGACGGTGGGGAAAGCGGCGAAGACGATTTCTGGCGGGCGCGTGGCCGACACGCGCGCGCAGAGGCGAAACTTTGAACGGAGTGTGTTGCTTCATCGGGACTCCGATTGCGGCATGGACGGTGGCTACAGCTTCGTCTCGATGAGAGGAACATGATGGTGGCTTTTCATGTGCGAGATTCTCAACGGTTAGGAAGATATAGCTGATTTACTGAATGGACGAAAACAAAGCTTAAGATGCGGCGGTTTCCGGCGATTCTCAGATGCGGTGAACGGTGGTGGAGAAGTTGTCGACGTCTCGGCGTGCTGTGGTCGTGATGAGCTCCGGTGATGACTCAGCTTGCAAGAGATCACACTCTTCTTTCATGAACTTTCTCTCTTTCTAAAATTTCTGATTTTTTTGTTTTACTTACGGGTGGAGAAAACAAGGTTGGAGCTGGGTAGTTATAGCCAAAACTATGGGTCTGCGGGAATGCTTGGGCCTTAGTAGGCTAACAAATTCTGGAACCGAAATTCGGGTCGTTACAATTCTCCCCCACTAACAAGGAATTCGCCCTTGAATTCAAGTCATGAGCTGACATGTTCAATGTCTACCATAAACAACCCTCATATAGAGATATCTCAATACTCAAAAGATAGCTGTCGATGTAGGCAAAATTTGCTAGATATAGATGCTTTCCGAGCTTTCATTCCACTGGAAGGCGCAATCTTTGAGTATATCCTCTAATGTCTTAACAGTCCTCTTTGACTGACCATCTGTCTGCGGTGATAATTCGTACTCATATGGACCTTTGTTCCAAGCGCCTTCTGAAAGGTTCTCTGAAATTCTGACATGAACTCACATTCCGATCCGATACAATACAGATAAGAACTCCATGCAACCTCACAATCACGTTGTTGTAGATCTGCGCCAACTGCTCAACACTGGCGGTCTTCTAAAATATTTAGGGAATAGGCTGACTTGGTAAGTTTATCCATGACTACCCATGTGGCATCCTTTCCACATATGGTGATTTAAAATCCAGTAACAACATCCATAATAACCATGCCTTATTTCCTTTTCCCCTCCAGCAAAAGCAAGCTCAACAATAACCTGAAAGGTATCTGATCCATTTACAAACCATCTGACATATATGTCCTTGCGACGCAATGAAGCTACAATTGTCTTCATACTAGACCAATTATAGTTAACACTTCATATCTTTGTACTCCTTGGTGTTCCCAATACATCACTCATGTGCCTACCCAAGGCATTTGTCACCTGGTTGTCCTTACCAGATGGTATGCGATATCCAAACTGTAGCCTTCTACAAACTCAATCCAACTGCACTGTCCAAGTACAAGTTTTAATGAATGAAAATAAATTTCAGATTCTAGTGATCCCAGAGAATCTGAACTTATTTCCCGTACAATTACGATTTCCAAACAACAACCGAAATACCACTGCAACCACTCTGAATCATGAATAGGGTAGTCGGTCTCGTGAGGTCTCAACCGACGTGATGCATATGCAATGACATGATCCTCATGCATCAATATCCAATCCGCAAATGCTCATCATGATCATCTGCTCCAAAAAAATAAATCAAAGGGGTCGTCGATAAGTACAATCGCGCACGAAAGACATCGTTCATAAGCTTCACGAATGCTATCGGTGCATTCGTCGACCCAAATAGTATCACCAAAACTCATAATATTCATAATGGAAATACGCATTCCGTACATACTCCTCAGCTATAACAATATGATGGTATCCTGATGCCAAGACAACCTTCGAGAACCATGACCCTCCACGCAGCTAATCCAACATTTCATGAATACGATGGTTACCTCATGTAGTCGATACAAAGCCTGAAATTCCCATCTTTCTTCTTTACAAAGAATGATAATGTTTCCCACAGTGAAGTACTTGTCTGATGAATCTTCAATATGCTCTTTCAGCTTGGCCATCTCTGCTGGCGCTAATCGGTTTGGAGCTCGTGAAACCGGTGATGTCCCTGGTTCACACTCAATTGCTAGAGAGTTTCCTCTGTCTGGTGGTGACCCTTCCTAAGGCCACAAATACATCCTCACACTCTGCAATAACCAAAAGATCATGCATCTCATGTTGTCCATCATCCTTAACCGTCGAAGTGGTTGCCAAAAATCCCTCTGCTCATATACCCAATAACTCCTCATCATGTAGCATGCATGCAAATAAAATCTGCTCTGCTCTAGAAATATAAACTTTTGCCCTCAGGCAATCCAACACTACTCGATGTTGTGACAACCAGTCCATCCCAAAAATGATATCGTAAAAATATAGCTCCATCTCTGACGAGTCTCTGAACCAATCATCCTTCCAAGCATAACTGGTACACTACGATGAATATAAATACCTCCCAACGTCCGGTGTCAGTTGTCCAAATTGACACATTTCTGAAACGATCAACAAAGCCAAAAGCTGGCAAACATACCAAGCATAACTCCAATATCAACACAATGCAAGCTGCCGCACCCCAAATCCAAAAGCGATTCCCTACGAGTTTACACACTAACCATGCCTCCAAGGCAGTCAGTATACCCATACACACGAATAATAGATGCCAACTCATGGCTCACATCTCACACCACATAATCTCCAGTAACAAAAACTCGTGGAGCAATGGGTTGAAGTCTGGGTGGTGGCAGAAACGTCACATATCCACTCGCAGACAATCTCTGAACGCGACCGACAAAACTGATAAACACTTGAGCCATCTGTCAAACTGTGACATCATCATCCATTTGTCGAACATCTGGCCGAAATCTTGTTAGCTAGAGAAAGGATGACGATGAGTAACTCAACATATTGTCATATCTAGGATTTACATCTAACGCCCACACCGGATATGGACTGAACTGTCTCATGACGTTCTGAACGTTCTTATTTTACCGGAGGGGTTTGAATTAGCCCCCCCGATCGTATTTCACCCGATATGAAAGAAAACATAGGAATGAGGAAAGGCTTACGGTGGATACCTAGGCACCCAGAGACGAGGAAGGGCGTAGTAAGCGACAAAATGATTCAGGGAGTTGAAAATAAGCGTAGATCTGAAGATTCCCGAATAGGTTAACCTTTTGAACTGCTGCTGAATCCATGGGCAGGCAAGAGGCAACTTGGTGAAATTCTATTTTTATGTATATAGATTCGTTTATAATTTATCTCCTCGATAAAAAAAATATTATGAATCTAAACTAAAAGGATCCAATTTTCTTCTGATGTCGATAAAGCTAATCAGAATCAATTGGCAAGAGGTCAACGATTGCGTGAGTTACTGAAACAATCCCAATCAGCCACTAAGGATTTGAACAAAAATCTGGGGCATACCAATAATTTCTATTATCAAATGATATATGTTTTATTTGCAGTGATTGTAGAAATTCCATTTTCGGATTGCAGGCTGCAACTCGCCTGCATGAAGCCGGAATCACTAGTAATCACCGGTCAACTATACGGCGGTGAATTCGTTCCCGGGCCGAGACCTCGCCCGTGAAGTAAATCATCGCACCTATGGTCCAAGCAATTGGGAGAGAATCAATAGATTCCTTTTCGGGAGTGATTCATCCTTCCCGAACGCCTTACCTACTTCAATTCAATGATATTCTAAATATTCTATTCAAAATAGGTAAAATTCCATCTTTTTCTGCAAATATTTTTTTGAACAATGAAATACAAATACATGAAAAAGTAAAGGAGTTTGATTATTATCGCAATTAGGAGTACTTCTAGAGTCCACTTTTTCCCCACACTACGAGAGAGAGGGAAAATGTAAAAACCGCTCTCGCGGCCAGCAACGAAACAGTGCTTTACCCTTAGATGTCCAGTCAACTGTTGCGCCTCAATGCATTTCGGGGAGAACCAGCTAGCTCTGGGTTCAAGTGGCATTTCACCCCTAACCACAACTCATCCGCTGATTTTTTAACATCAGTCGAATTTTACTACACGAGAAATTGAGGAAAACGCTGTTGAATTGGCTTACTCCTTGCGTGTACCAATTGAAGTATTTTTAAATGAATTCATTTTTAAAGTTTAAAGACTAAATCCTTTGGCACTAGGAAGACAACTCTACCACCCAGTCAATTCCGTTCCACTTAATCCCTATTTCATGGACACTTATCTTTCCGGCTAAGTAATGGGAAACCTTTCTCCTGTTACATTACATGAATTCTATTTTCATTTCATCCGGAAAAAACCATCTTTTTTACCCCTTATGCCTTGGGTGTCACACGTGCTACAATGGCCGGGACAAAGGGTCGCGATCCCGCGAGGGTGAGCTAACTCCAAAAACCCGTCCTCAGTTCGGATTGCAGGCTGCAACCTTTTTTATTGGATGATCATAATACTTCTTAAAAATCAAAATTCTTGATCAATGGAGAAACAATATCACCATTTTTGTTAAATAAGATACCAAAGTGGATGATTGACTCATTCCATACTAGAAAGAATCACAGGAAATATTTTGATAACACGGATTCATATTTCTCAATCGTATCCCACGATCAAGACAATTGCGAACTTGGTGGTTAAACTCTACTGTGGTGACGATACTATAGGGGAGGTCCTGCGGAAAAATAGCTCAACTCTTATTCTCTGTTGAGTCATAGTTCGTGTAAGTCATGAATGAGCCCCTTGAAAGCTTGATGCAAGTAAACGAAGTTTTGTTCTACGCCTCCGAGCCGGCTCCCCTGTCATAAGGTCACCAACTTCCTTGACCTTCCGGCACTGGGCAGGCGTCAGCCGGTGATAAGCCGGAGGAAGGTGAGGATGACGTCAAGTCATCGTGCCCCTTATGCTCTGGGCGACACACGTGCTACATGGCCGAATTTACAGTCAATAGTTAATGGTTCTGATTTGTACTAGATTCTATATTTTGTGACTGAAAATCTATATCTTTTTCGGAGTTGAAAAAAAAACAAGAGAAGCTTCTCCTTCCTCTTCTTCAAACTACGATTCGTATTTTTCATAGAGAAATCTCTGATCAACGAAGATTTCTCTATGAAAAATACGAATCGGAGTTTGAAGAAGGGGAATGAGAAGCATTCCTCGGCCCGGAACAGATAAAGGAGGATTTAATTTATGGCAATGTTATTTTTCTATATGGTTTCAATCACAAAAGGTTAATATAAATCAATTATCAATAAAAACCCAATTGGATTAGAAGTTACTGAACGGAAAGGTGCTGTAGTTTTCTTTCTTTTAAAACTACCAAATCCCAAAAATTTGAAAATCTTTTAAAACCGATTAAACCGAGTTAAAACCGAGTCAAAAACGAATCAAAACCACGTCCCAACAGTCGCCATCCCGGGTAATTTCATTGAAAAAAAGCCGCCGGAAACAATGACGTTTTGCTTTCATTGTTGAGTGAAAAGAAAAGCATACAATCTTCATGGTGAAGGACACTGAAACCAAAATTGTGACACACCGATTTACATAATAATAAAAATAATACGATATATAATAATATCTGAAATTTCCATTTATAAATACTTAAAAGTCAACATCCATCATGGAAATCCATAATATAAAATAACATCTGAAATATAAATAACGACATAAGTCCAAAATATAAAGACAACATAAATCTGAAAGTCTGAAATAGGAAATAACATAACGATAAAAGTCCAAAGGCCTAAAAGCTCGATAAAGATAAAAGCGATAAATAGAGGCGATAGTAGCCCAAAAGCCCAATAACACCGGTTCGATAATCACTCCTGCTCGTCTGTGTCACCTGAAAGGGGGGGGGGGGAAGGAAAGAGTGGTGAGCAACAGGGGAGTTGCCCAGCAAGGTATGGGATGCTAAACCGCAAACCACTGACTGATTTCATAGCACTACAACTATGTAGGCCTAGCTCTAGCATGAGACAATCACGGTGCCTATTACACCACACAGAACAATCAATATATGTCTAGTGCACTAGACATGCTACAACCAATACGATGATAGTACATAGCTACTCTTTGCACCCCGCATTCTCCTTATAAGGATATATGTGTATAACTCTACAGGCGTCGTAATACAGAAGCCCACTCTGTACCCCGCAAATCAGGCTTCGTAAGTACAACTTCGTTGTACCCCCGCCATCTCTAGTGTCGTAAGTACAAACGTCTTTGTACCCCCGTCATCTCCACACTTATACGCGTCGTAAGCACAGACGTCATGTGCCCCCGCAATCCACAAACTTAGGCGGCCTAGTACAAACATATTTGTACCCCGCAATCTCCTCAAACATGGGCTCGTTATATATATACATATATATAAAAGTTCTTAACATCAATCATTTCAATCAACTGTTGAATCCTCTATTATCCTATTTCTGGTTTTACAATCAATCATAATAATAAACAAGCAAGACTCTCAAACAGACTCTATTCACAGAGACGAATCATGTTTCGAAACTAAACTTTCAATAACGGTAGTACTAAACTAGTTCGAGATTTAATCGGAGTAGCCTTCACCTTAGCAATGAAGAGAAGTTGTATCTATGAACTCCAGCTGCTCAAATAGACTCCAAATCTGAAACCAGGGCGAAAAATCGAGTTAACACGCCCTTCGAACGGTTTAAAACGGGTCCGGTCGAAGTTTGCGGAAAATTCAACTCGCTGGTCAAAGATTAATCCGGTCAACCCTTGATCAGAAATAAATTTGACCTAACCGACCGGTTAACCCTAACCGATTTCGAATTCAATTTAAACCGGTCAACGAGTTGACTCCCTGAGTCACCGGCGAGTCACGGCGGCCGACGGCGGCTCACGGCGGTCCGGTGGCTTTCTGGCGGCGGCGAGACGGTGGAACGGCGGCGAAAGCGGCGAAGACTATTTTTAGCGCCGGCGCGTGGTCGGCACGCGCGCGCGGAGCGTGGCCGACACGCGCGCACGGAGCATGGCCGGCACGCGCGCGCGGAGCGTGTTGCTTCATCGGGACTCCGATTGCGGCGTGGTCAGTAGCTATGGCTCCGTCTCGACGAGAGGAACACAATGGTGGCTTTGCATGCGCGAGATTCTCAACGGTTTGGAAGATATGGCTACTGAACGGACGAAAACAAAGCTTAAGATGCAGCGGTTTCCGGCGATTCTCAGATGCGGTGAACGGTGGTGAAGAGCTTGTCGACGTCTCGGTGTGCGGTGGTCGTGATGAGCTCCGGGGATGGCTCAGCTTGCAAGAGATCACACTTCTTTTTGATGAACTTTCTCTCTTTCTAAAATTTCGGATTTTTTTGTTTTACTGCTGGTGGAGAAAACAAGGTTAGAGCTGGGTATTTATAGCCAAAACTATGGGTCTGAGGGAATGCTTAGGCCTTAGCGGGCTAACAAATTCCGGAACCAAAATTCGGGTCGTTACAATCGTTTTCTTTCTTCTACGATTGAGATTCATGCGAAAGATTAAGCATTTTCTGTTCTTGTGAACATGGCGCAGTATTGTTCATAAAATCTTCTACTTTTTTCTCAGTGACCATGGATGATCCTGCATGTCCTTCTTCTTCTTCTTCTTCCGATGATGATACTACTGCCCCTGGGTTTGTGACGTCTTTGAATCTTTAACACACAATCTCTTTACTTTATGTATTGTATCTCTACGTTTTTTGACAGATTCTTCCCTCTCTCTTTAGGTATTCTGATTAGAAAAAATGCCAAAGAAGTCTCTGACCGATGTAATGTCCACCTACTCTACCACATTAATTATCCTAAATTGATCATCACTCAGCTCTCTTTTTTTATTCGTCCCTTGCAGGTGCTAAAAGGCGAAAATGTTGAACTGCGGTCTAGCTTTATACCTTGTGGTCCGGTTCAATGTAGATGTAAAGGACGGGTTTTTTAATAGGTTTTGGCTTTAGGAACAAAAATAAAGAGTAGATGTATATGAGATTTCATTGACTATTGACGTTGTCACTTTCTGGTTAGTTTTTGATGTTAAGTAGGTTTCTCGATGTTAATAGATGTTTTTGCAAGTCATACTGAGAATTGTTAATACATGATTGTGTTTTATTTGATTACATTTGATTCAAGTTGTTAATACTGAGAATTGTTAATACATTATTTGCTCCTAAAAGAAATAATTTAATTTAAATAAACAAAGAATATTATAACTAATATATTTCTATTTGAAAATAACATTATGACTTTGTTAAAAAAATCAACAAACTAATAAGAAAATATTTTAAAAACTGAATAATGAAAAATAAACATTTGTTTAATTTATTTTTCATCAAAATTATAGAAGAAAATATTACTTCATAAATGTCTCCAATATGAAAAAAATAGATCTACGTGTCAATAATTTAACCAAAATCAATTAATTTAGTTAATACAAAATCTGAAACATTGACTTTGTGGTGTAGTTCAATTCATAAAGATATCTTTCTTGTTTTTCACTATATGTGGGGTGAGAGACTAAACTTTCTCATCAAGTTTTAATGATTTTCTCATCAAATTTTGATTGCTTTCTCATAAAAGATTTCTCTCTACTTGACAAGTGTCTTTAATATCAACCGTCTATCAAAGTTAATTAGTTAGCAATAACAATTGTAATAGAAATGTTTTTAATTATAAGAATATAATAGAAAATAATGAACGGGAATGATTAAATCCTTATTATATCAAATATATTAATTTAGGATTCCATTTTATCTATTATTAACAAGTCATAGTAGGACCATTTATAAAATTAACTAATATGATATATTTGATTATTTACATTAATAATAAAACAAATATAAATATGGTTTTTTTTTAAATTATAACAAAATCTGTTGAGAAAAAATCTAACAAATTCTTACAAAAATTTATATATTTTTATTAAAAAAACATAAATTAATTTTGCAATTAATAATATAATATTTTGTCATAATGTTATATATGGTGCAGTTCAATTCATAAAAATATATTACTTGTTTTCTCATAAAATATAAGATATATTACTAAATAGTCATATCATATTTACATTGAATAAAGATATATTAATTATTTTTCTCCCACAAAATATAAGAAAAGTGGGAAAAGAAAAGAAGGAAAATTCCTAAATAGGAAAGGAGAACAATGCCAAAGAGGAAACCTTAAAGACCACCGCCTCGAAAGAAAAGGACGAGGGGACTATATAATGTGTTGTCTAACACCCTTTCATTCTCTCTATCTACCTGAAAATTGTATTGCTCTCTAATTCTCTCAAAGTCGCTCTTTCTCTTCCCATTCGGTTTCAAATCCGAACAAAGAAGAATATTTCAATCACTCTTAAGAAAATCTTTCACTTTTGCTCTTACTCAACCTCAAGGTTCGGAAACATCTGTTTTTTTTTTCAATTTGTTTTCTCTCTCTGTGATTGGTTCCTGTAAATCTATACTTCGTCATGGGTCATCGTTACATGAATCAATTAGTGGCTGGTTTATATATGTACTTGGTCATAGCTTGTGTTATTATTATATGCTTTTATGGAGAGAGATATATGTTTATTTTGCATGGTATCTATGATATTGGATGAACCATTAGCTTTGTTTCTCTCTTGACATTAATATATTAGTTCATATTTTTTTTGCTAAATTATACTCCCCTGTTTTTATTTGTAAGTACTTTTAGTTAAAAGTGTAAATATTAAGAAAACTTTTACTTTTATAAAAATAGCATTTAATACATAAATTCAACCAATAATAAAAATGTATGAATTATTTGATTGTTCACACAACATGTAATAAATGTAAAAGATGCTTTGGATTATGTAAACATCTTACATTGTGAAACAAACATTTTTTGGTAAAACTACTTGCATAGGGAGTATATTAATTCAGATATTAATGCTTGTTTTCCTCTCTTTATGGAATCTCAAGTTTAGATACTTGTTTTGTACGTTATCTTTAAGCTGTTTTTGGTTGTCTTTTATAATCTAAAGTTGTGTGTGCGTTTTTGTGTGGGACTGTTTGTTATAGTCATGGCAGGATCAGCACCAGAAGGTACACAGTTTAATACGCGTCAGTTTGATCAAAAGCTCAATGAAGTGTAAGTTTTAAAACATTTACTTTTAATAGCTTGTTGTGCTTTTGATGCAATTGGCTAATGTTAATTTAATTTGGTGCAGCCTGGAGGGACAAAATGAGTTCTTCACCTCCTATGATGAGGTCCATGAGAGCTTTGATGCCATGGGTTTGCAAGAGAACCTTCTTAGGGGTATCTATGCTTATGGTATGTCAAGATGAATCATCATAGTAACATCCTTTTGTCTTTCTTGTTATCTTGATCTAATGTGTTGATTTTTCTAGGTTTTGAAAAGCCTTCTGCTATTCAGCAAAGAGGAATCGTACCCTTTTGCAACGGTCTTGATGTGATCCAGCAGGCACAGTCCGGTACTGGCAAAACCGCTACGTTCTGCTCTGGTGTCTTGCAGCAGCTTGAAATCACCCTTGTCCAGTGCCAGGCTCTAGTCCTGGCTCCCACCAGAGAGCTTGCTCAGCAGATTGAGAAGGTCATGCGTGCTCTAGGAGATTACCTTGGCGTCAAGGTACATACCTGTGTTGGTGGAACCAGTGTTGTTGAGGATCAGCGTATCCTCCAAGCTGGTGTCCATGTTGTCGTTGGAACACCTGGTCGTGTCTTTGACATGCTCCGAAGACAATCTCTTCGCTCTGACTGTATAAAGATGTTTGTTCTTGATGAAGCTGATGAAATGCTCTCCCGTGGTTTCAAGGATCAGGTTTGAATCTCCTCTTTATTTTTGAACTCTGATCTTGACTTGGTTATAATCAGTGTTCCATAAGTCTGGTCTAGGGGCTGACTAGACGGCAAATCGATCTAAACAAAAAGATTTTTTCAAACCGATTTTTAAAAGAATCTGTCTAGGCGCCTAAACAATAAACCTCACGCCTTTTATAATCGATTTTTAAAAAATCTTAAAAATCGGTCTAGGCGCCCGCCTAAACTATTTCTTTAACATTGGTTATAACATTTTTTTCTCTGTGGTGAATTTGCAGATCTATGACATATTCCAGCTTCTCCCACCAAAGATTCAGGTGGGAGTGTTCTCAGCTACAATGCCACCAGAAGCTCTCGAGATCACAAAGAAGTTCATGAGCAAACCAGTGAGAATCCTGGTGAAACGTGACGAGCTAACGCTTGAAGGTATCAGGCAGTTTTACGTGAACGTGGAGAAAGAAGAGTATAAGCTCGAAACTCTCTGTGACCTCTACGATACTTTAAACATTACTCAGGGTGTCATCTTCGTCAACACTCGTCGCAAGGTGGACTGGCTCACAGACCAAATGAGAAGCCGTGACCACACGGTCTCGGCCACTCACGGAGACATGGACCAAAACACGAGAGACATTATCATGAGAGAGTTTAGGTCTGGTTCTTCTCGTGTTCTTATCACAACCGATCTCTTGGCTCGTGGTATCGATGTGCAGCAAGTGTCTCTGGTTATCAACTTTGACCTCCCAACACAGCCTGAGAACTATCTTCACCGTATAGGTAGAAGTGGAAGGTTTGGGAGGAAAGGTACGGCGATTAACTTTGTGACTCGTGATGATGAGAGAATGCTTACTGATATTCAGAAATTCTACAATGTTGCTGTTGAGGAGCTTCCATCAAAAATCGATGACCTGCTTTGAAGAAAGAAAAGAAAACCACGCCGTTGTTAGCTGGTAAAGAATAAAAAGGTTACTTGTCTCGCAAGCTTCTTATTTGATTTTTGACCCATGTCTCTTAGAATTATACACCAACTCTTTGGAACATATGTCTTATCTGAGTATTTTTCATTTTAATCTCATGCAATATTTTTTTTTCTGTTCTTGCAATATTTAATCTCTTATGCAATCGTCATCATCCAATGTGATAAACACACTGATGCTGAACGGTTTACGTTAAATCTTCAGTACTGATGCAAATGGTTTAAGAACCGGTATTTGGAAAGTTTTTGGTTTTTGAATGTCACTCAATTTGCAAGTAAGTTTGATGCTTTTTTTTTTTATATTATCACACAACAAACGCAAAATGAAAAGTTCATACATTTGTTATACTCGCTAATAAGCAAACCATTAGCACAAGTGATTGTTTATACTTTTGAGTCTGGCTGATTGATTCCGCAAATCCAAGTCGTTGCAATTCAAGTTGTTGGGCAAAGAAGAATAACTGCTCAAAAGCCATGGATCTTGATGTTATCCTTCTTCACAAGACCAGCCTGGTTGAAGATTCTAAGATCAGGATAACTTTTTGGCATTTAGTTAAGTAAAAAAGGGTGCTTAACTTACCTGAACAAGGAAGGTAGAAACGTCCTTCCTCTGATCACCTTGAAGCTGAATAACCTACAATTTATGGAAGATTCTCAAGTTATAAATCAGTTGATAAAAAGTATATATCTCAAAAAGGGTTCATCTTTCAACACAGACCTGTCCTAACTCAGAGTCCTGGACAACGGTGCCATTGCAGCAGAACACTTTCTTAAGGTCTTTAAGGATCTTGGTATAGCAATACTCTTTCTTAAGTTCCTGGACAGTGGTCACGCTTTTTCTACTGCTGAACACGTATGTGCACGTATTCCTTTGTTCTAGCTCCAGCGTCCTTGAAATAACTTTAGAATGTAAAAGTATAGTTTGTGTTGTTGATCTCTTTGGCAATGTGCCTGTATATATACAACGTAGAAGACCTAAATAGATAAGGACTTGAGTAACTACATTGTTATCTCCTCATAAGTAGTATTTATCCTATATACTATGATAGTTATCTTATTACTCCCCCTCAAGTTGGAAGTGTGAGGTTTCGAATACCCAACTTGGACATAAGATCTTCAAAATGAGGACGCGGTAGAGCCTTAGTGAGAATGTCTGCAAGCTGGTTCTTTGAGGAGACATGTTCTGTTGCAATCAACTTAGACTTAACAGCATCTCGAACATGATGACAGTCCCTTTCAATGTGTTTAGTTCTTTCGTGAAATACCGGATTTGCGGCGATGTATAAGGCTGACTTGCTGTCACAAATGAGACGCATAGGAGTAGGATGCAAGATGCCAAACGACTGCAGGAGTTCCTTCAACCATTTGAGCTCCTTAAGAGTGACAGACATGGACCGATATTCGGCTTCTGCCGAAGATAGAGCAACAGCATCCTGTTTCTTTGCTCGCCAAATCACTGGTGAGTCTCCAAGGTAGATAATGTAAGCACTTAGCGACCGGCGTGATAAAGGACACCCTGACCAGTCTGAATCGCAGTAAGCCGTAACTTGTAGAGAGTCAGTCGCTTTCAATAAGATACCTTGTCCAGGACATCCTTTGAGGTAACGAACGACCCGTAGCGCAGCTTCCCAATGAGGCAAGAGAGGTTTCTGCATGAATGATGAAAGAATGTGGACGATGTAACCAAGTTCTGGTCGTGTATGAGTCAAATAGATTAAGCGTCCAACAAGGCGACGATATTGTTGTGCATTGGCGAGAGGGCCTTTAGCTGCGATGAGCTTGTGGTTGAGTTCAACTGGGACAGGTGATGGTTTGGCCCCCAAGAGTCCAGTCTCTGCTATAATATCCAATGCATATTTTCGTTGAAACAGGTAGAACCCAGACTCATTACGAGCCACTTCAATGCCTAGAAAATATTTCAGTTTGCCAAGATCCTTCATACGGAAGCAACGCTGTAGATAGTCTTTGAATTCTTTAAGTGTGGTAGCGTCGTTGCAGGCAATGACGAAATCATCGACGTAAACCAGAATATGAAGACAAATAGAGCCTCGGACTTTGGAGAATAGTGACTGGTCAACATAGTCATGTGAGAATCCAAACTGTTGAAGGGCAGAAGAGAGTTTGGCATACCAGCACCTTGGTGCCTGTTTTAACCCATAAAGAGATTTTTTCAATCGACAGACCTTTGTAGGATCCGAAGCAGTAAAGCCTTGAGGAAGTTTCATGTAGATTTCCTCTTGAAGATCTCCATGTAAGAAAGCATTGTGGACATCCATTTGATCCACAAGCCACCCTTTTGTCGCTGCCAATTTCAAGATAATACGGACTGTGGCAAGTTTAGCGACAGGTGCAAATGTTCAGTGTAATCCTCGCCTTCTTTTTGGTGATTACCAAGAACAACCAGACGAGCTTTAGGTCTTTCCAAGGTACCATCAGCATTGTATTTATTCGTATATAGCCACTGATTCCCAAGTGATTTCTTTCCAGGCGGTAGAGAAGTAACCTCCCAAGTATTAGTGATCTCAAAAGCATGTACTTCTTTAGCCATCGCGTCATTCCATATTTTTAATTTAGCAGCTTCTTTATAAGAGCGAGGAACCTCATGCTGAATGATGGCTGACATATATGCGCGATGTGTATGTGAAAATAAGTGGTCAGAGACATAACTTGAGATGGGATATGGAGTAGTACCTGAGACCATTTGTTGAGGACCTTGATCAGGCAAGGAGAGATCGTGAGAGAGTTTATTTGCACATAGAGCAGAGTGCGTGACATAGTCCTTGAGAAGAATAGATGGAGTCTTGTGATGCAAGCCACGACCAAGAACTTCAGGTAATCCCGGAGAGGAAGAGGTAGTAGCAAACGGGTTGTTAGTAGGACGGTCCGAGGGTAATGGAGATGGTGGGGAGGATGAAGGATCGTTAGTTGTTGTAGTAGTAGCAGATGTATCTATCATTGTAGTATCTGTAGGTGTAGTATCAAGAATGGGAATATTTAGAGCAGAGGTAGTAGTAGTAGTGGTAGGCAGAGGAGGAGTAGATGAAGTAGCTGTGGGCGCAGAGGTAGATGATTGTGTGGTGGGAGTAGAAGTAGACGTAGAGGATAGGTTTGTTGGAGATGGCGTGCTCCCTCTTGAGTCGAGACCCGGTAGCAGCCAATCTTCGATAGTGGGATCATACTTAGTATTTGGAGGTCGAACATACTCGTCTGTTCCAACTCCAGGGAACTTGCTTTCAGAAAACACAACATCCCTGCTGGAGAAGAACTCATTTGTATTAAGATCGTATAACTTCCATGCTTTCTTGCCATATGGATAACCAAAAAAAAATGCATTTCCTACTTCGGTCACCAAATTTTTCTTTGTCTCTGGACTTCCTATGAGGCAGCCAAAGACTCTAAGTTGATCGTAGTCTGGTTTCTTGTTGAATAGGACTTCATATGGGGTTTTACCGTGAAGTACCTGAGAGGGTGTGTAGTTGATTAGGTGAGCTGCAGCGAGGATACTTTCACCCCAAAAGGTAGGAGGTAAACGAGCCTGAAACAGGCATGCCCTAGCGACATTAAGGATGTGGCGGTGTTTTCTTTCAACTCGGCCGTTCTGTTGTGGCGTATCCACGCAAGATGTTTGATGTTGTATGCCGTGTTTCTTGAAGTATGGTGATAGGACCATGAATTCAGAACCATTATCGGTTCTTACTGTCTTAACAGTTCTTCCAAACTGCCGTTCACAAAGAGCAAAAAATTGTTGAAGAAGATTCGAAACCTCTGATTTTTCTAACATTAAGTACGTCCAGACGGCTCTGGAGTAATCATCAACAATAGTCAAGAAATACTTTGCTCCACAAGAAGAAGAAGTTCGGTACGGTCCCCAAACATCACAGTGTATTAAAGATAATGGCAAAGAAGCTTTATTCGAACTCTCATTAAAAACACATCTAGTTTGTTTGGCACGAAAACAAATCTCACAAGACGATGCTTGTTCTGAAGTAAAGGAAAGTTTATCTAAAATCGGCAAAGAACTCAAAACCCTAAACGAAGGATGCCCAAGCCGTCGATGCCACAGTTCTGATGTAGAAGAATTCTTATACGCAATCCTATGAACACTTGCAGCCGTGATTCCTGTGAAATAATAAACCCCCTCACGTTCTTCACCCGTTCCAATCAGGGTCTTCGTAAAACGGTCCTGCAAGACACAAAGAGTATCAGTGAATATGGCTATACAGCCGGTTTGCTTAAGAAGTCGAGACACTGAAATCAGTGTGCAATTAAAATCAGGAACATATAACACATCTGTCAGATAGTAGTCTGCACTTAGAGTAATAGTGCCCTTTTTCTGTGCACTTGAGTATCGGCCATCAGGAAATTTTATTGAGGACGGTAGTATATCAGTAACGTTACTGAGAAGTGATAAATCTCCTGTCATATGATGTGAAGCCCCTGTATCTATAATCACATCAGAAAGTTTTGCTTTACCAGCCAGTTTCTCAGATGAGATGTCCGTACGGGAGCTTTGTAGTAGTTGGATTATCTGAGAGATTTGATCGTTGTTGAGTGGTGCAGTTGAGGACGTGTTGTTGGTTATGGCTCTGGATGAGTTTGATCGACCAAGACCACGATTTCCCGAGTTGGAAAATCGACCACCTCGTCCTCCTCGTTGTCCTGTTCCATAAGCATTGGACCCTGTAGACTTTTGTTCACACCACCATTCCGGATATCCATGAAGCAGGAAACATTCTGTCTTGTCATGTCCTTTCCTGGAACAATGAGAACAAAAACGATTGGGGTCGCGACTTCGTGTAGTTGATGTAGTAGTTGTTGCTGCGGCCAGAGAAGTTTCTGGTTTTGATAAATCTGTCTGAACCGAGAATCCAATGGCCTCTGTTTTGAGGTCTGCACCGCGAGCTGTATTGTTGTGTTGCTCCTCTCGAATAACACGTGAGTAAACGTTATTCATATCAGGAAGAGGATCTTCATCAATGATTTGTGAGCGTATGTTGCGGAAACGAGACTCATCAAGCCCAAAGAGAAATTTATGAACGCGAATTTCCTCTCGTTCCTTCTCGATATCAGTTGAAGCTTCACACGAGCATGACCTAGTTGTTTTTAGGTTATCTAGCTCTTCCCATAACTTTGAAAGTCGTCCATAGTATTCGATCACAGTTTGACCGTTTTGTTGACAGCTACCAACTGCCTCTCGTATTTGATGAACATGAACACCATTCTTGACAGAGAACCGGCGTTGTAGATTTTCCCATAGTTTGTAAGCATCAGGGACAAAGGTCACCGTCGAACGTATTTTCGGATCAATAGATGTCCGAATCCAGCCTACGAGCATTGAGTTTGTGGCTAGCCAGCGAGATAGATCTGGTTCAGTAGTTGGTTTGATCAGAGATCCATTGATGAATCCAAACTTTTGTTTTGCCTGAATTGAATTTGAAAGTTCTGTGGCCATTCGGTGTAGTTATCACCACGTAGTAGAACCGAAGTAATAAGAGCTCCGGGATTGTCAGATGGGTGAAGATAGTACGGTGAGAAGTTGTTAATAGTAGGTAGAGATGTCGAAGATGTAGTCGACAAAGAAGAATTAGTTTCAGTCATGTTTCTTGAGAAACAAGAAACACGATTTTAGAGAAAAAAATCAGATCTTTTGCTCTGATACCATGAAATAACTTTAGAATGTAAAAGTATAGTTTGTGTTGTTGATCTCTTTGGCAATGTGCCTGTATATATACAACGTAGAAGACCTAAATAGATAAGGACTTGAGTAACTACATTGTTATCTCCTCATAAGTAGTATTTATCCTATATACTATGATAGTTATCTTATTAGTCCTCAGCATTTGCGTCAAACGGATCTTATATATATCATCACCAAACAAATAGGGTAAAAATAAGACTAGCTTTCCAATCAATTTAGCAAGAACAAAAGAATACACAGTTCTATTCAACCATAAAGTCAGTGTTTAAGAAATCGCTAAGTGCTAAGCCAGCCGTGATTCAACGCCTATCACCAAACACTACAAGAAAACACAACTATAGCGACAAAATTTAACGAGGAAAATTAATCCTCGTAAATTTACGTCGACTTTACGAGAATCTTACGAGGAAATTTAAAAACAACGTTAATTCGTCGTAAAATAACAAGGAAATGATTTCGTCGTAAAAACGACGTAACATAACGTTGTTTTTACGAGGAAAGATGGTTTTCTCGTAAGTTCGATGTAAAAGTAGCGACTACTTTACGAGGAAATATTTTACGTTTACTTAACAAGAAAATTGCGAGTCCACCAACTTTGTAGTTGTAACACATTTTTTGTTTCGGCTACCTAACTAAATTTATCGTAAATTCGTAGTAAAATTTCAACATTTGTAAATTTCCTATAAATATGGACGTTTGAACATCACTTTAAACACACCAACAAGATAAAAAATAAAAACGTGAAAGAAAAAAATGTCGGGCTCCGGGAATATTTTCGAGTTGCGGAGATGGATGTATATGCACAGAGGTGCTAACGGGAGAGTGACGAAAGAATACCTCGAAGGGCTGAAGACATTTATGCATCAAGTAGATTCCACACCGCTCGCCCAAGAAAGCGGTAAGATGTTATGTCCTTGTCGGAAATGCAACAATTCAAAATTGGCAAATCGTGAAAATGTTTGGAAGCATTTAATAAATAGAGGTTTAACGCCAAATTACTATATCTGGTTTCAACATGGAGAAAGTTATAATTATGAAAATGAAGCTAGTAGTAGTAATAGCAATTTTCAGAAAGAACCGGTTGATCATCATTTGCATAATGAACATAGTTACCATCAGGAGGAGCAGATAGTAGATTATGATAGGGTTCATGATATGTTAGCTGATGCATTCGTAGCTCATGATGAAGATGAAGAACCTAACATAGATGCAAAAAAGTTTTACGAAATGTTAGATGCTGCAAATCAGCCACTTTACAGTGGTTGTAGAGAAGGTATCTCTATATTGTCGTTGGCTGCTACAATGATGAATATTAAAACTGATCACAATCTACCTGAAAGTTGCATGAATGAATGAGCAGACTTGTTTAAAGAGTATTTACCGGAAGACAATGTGTCTGCTGATTCTTATTATGAGATTCAGAAACTGGTTTATAGTCTTGGGTTGCCTTCGGAGATGATAGACGTTTGCATCGACAATTGCATAATCTACTGGGGAGATGATGAGAAGTCAGAAGAATGTCGATTCTGCAAGAAGCCACGATTCAAGCCGCAAGGACGAGGACGTAATAGGATACCGTACCAAAGGATGTGGTACCTACCAATTACAGGCAGATTGAAAAGATTGTATCAATCTGAGCAGACAGTCGGAGGGATGAGATAGCATGCCGAGCATACTCAGATGGATGGTGAGATGACTCATCCATCAGATGCAAGAGTCTGGAAACATTTTAATAAAGTACATCCGGAATTCGCTAGCAATAGATGGAATGTGTAACTTGGATTATGCACATATGGATTTAGTCCATTTGGAATGTCAGGGAGACAATATTCATTGTGGCCAGTCTTTCTTACGCCATACAACCTGCCACCGGAGATGTGCATGCTACGGGAGTTGCTATTCTTGACCATATTAATTCATGGTCCGAACCATCCAAAAAGGTCTCTGGATGTTTTCCAACAATCACTGATTAAAGAGTTGCAGGATTTGTGGTCAACAGGGGTGAGGACGTATGACTGCTCAACGAAGACGAATTTTACGATGCGAGCGATGCTTTTGTGGGCCATAAGTGACTTTCCTGCCTATGGTATGTTGTCTGGATGGACTACACATGGGAGATTAGCTTGTCCATATTGTAATGGAACGACAGATGCGTTTCAACTGAAGAATGGTAGGAAGACAATTTTGTTCGATTGTCACCGTCGATTTCTTCCCATTGGCCATCCGTACCGAAGAAACAAGAAATTGTTTAGGCACAAAAGGGTTGTGAGAGACACTCCTCCTCCATATCTAACTGGAGAACAAATTGAAGCGCAAATCGACTACTACGGAGCTAACGAAACAGTTCGTTGTGGTGGTAATTGGCATGTCCCCGGTAATATGCCTGATTTTTACGGTGTTCCGCACAACTGGCACAAGAAGAGTATATTTTGGGAGTTGCCATATTGGAAGGATCTTATTCTGCGCCACAACCTCGATGTGATGCATATAGAGAAGAATTTATTCGAGAACATCATGAATATAATATTGAATGTTCCAGGGAAGACAAAAGACAACATCAAATCGAGGTTGGACTTGCCGGATATTTGCACAAGAAGTGAGTTACATATAAAAAGCAATGGACAAGTTTCCGTTCCAATATTCAGATTGTCTTCAGAAAACAAATCGGTGTTGTTCAACTGGGTGGCATCAGAAGTGAAGTTCCCCGATAGGTATGTTTCAAATCTCTCTAGATGTGTTGAAAAGGGTCAAAAGTTCTCCGGGATGAAGAGTCATGATTGTCATGTCTTTATGCAACGACTACTTCCCTTTTTATTTGCGGAGCTACTTCCAACAAACGTATATGAAGCACTTGCAGGTCGTATATTATAACGCATTAATTTTATAATTAATGGTTTAGTTTGCAATAATTTATGACTACTAATGTGTTTAATTGTTTTTGGAATATACAAGGCATTAGAGCATTTTTCAGGGATCTGAGCACACGCACTCTTAAAGAAGAAGTTGTGGAACAACTTCACGAGAACATCCCCATCTTATTGTGCAACTTGGAGAAGATATTTCCTCCGGTATTTTTTGACGTCATGGAGCATCTAGCTGTCCACCTCCCATATGAGGCATTGCTTCGTGGACCTGTACATTACGGATGGATGTATCAGTATGAGCGTGCCATGAAATATTTGAAGGGAAAAGCAAAAAACCTCGCAAAAGTTGAAGGTTCTATAATTGCTGGAAGTTTGACGGAAGAAACTACTCACTTCACATCGTACTAATTTGCGTCAAAAGTACGTACCCAGAAAAGAGCTCCAAGAAGATATGCTGATGGTGGTGTCGCGCAACATATGCAGTTGTTGGTGTTCCAGACATCTTTAGCCAGATTGGGCGAATCGGTGGGAAATCGAAAGAGGTTTGGTGGTCGAGTGAAGAAGACGCTCATAGTGCACACACCTATATTCTACTCAATTGCGAGGATCCATTGATGCGCTATTTTGAAAGGTAACGCATTTTATGAAAACTTCTAAACACATATAAGTATAAGAAATGTAATTTCTAAAGATTAATTAATATAAAATATGATTTTACAGCCTATTTGTCTCTCAAGTCGAAGAAACATTCCCAGGAATATCCACAAGTGACAGAGACAGAAGGAAAGATCAACACTTTTTTAAGTGGTTGAAGAATCAGATATTAACTCAAACCCTTATGATCACCATTTGCAGGTTGATCGATCAAATTCTTTCATACATGATCTGTATTTCAACGTTCTCTTTATTTTCAAATGTTGATTATAACGACGACGCAAATTACCCTACGTGGTTTCACGAAGTCATTCAACTCCACTTGCAAAGGTCACCACATCACAGATGTATTTCACACGAAGCTATACTTTTCACACATATGAGTATGGTAGACAGCGGGCGACCAGTAACTATTAAATATGTGTGAAAGGCGAGACAGATTTCTACGGGATCTCGCAGGAGATTATTGAAGTGGAATTCCCCGGGTTATTGAAGCTGAAATGCGTCCTCTTCAAATGTGAATGGTTCGACCCCGTCGTCAACAGAGGTGTTCGGTTTAACAAATTCGGTGTAGTTGATGTCAATGGTGGACGAAGGTACAACAAATTCTTTTTTTGGCATACATGATGTGTATGATTAATTTCTACGTTGTCTTTATTTTTGCAGATACAACAAATTCGAGCATTTCATCTTAGCCTCACAAGCAGACCAAGTTAGCTTCCTTAAATACCCTCGGATGAGAGAATCGGGAATAAATTGGTTAGCCATGATCAAAGTTACACCTCGTGGACGAATTATCAGTGGAGAAGAACCACTATTGCAAGAAGAACAGATAAATGAAGTCGAGGAAACTGAACAACAAATTGATGACATCCTTCTCATTGATCCGCATAATCATGAGTACGAAGATCTTACCGACGATGCCACGGACGAAGCTGTTGAAGACGAGTTTAATGAAAATGATGATGTTTCTACTGATGACGAGAATGTCGATGTATCCGACTGATGTATTTGTTTTTAATATGATTGATTTTCAGACTTAATGCATGTTATTTGATGGATTTAATCACGAAAATCTATTTGTATAATTTGATTTTGTGTAAGGTAATGGGGGGTTTGAATTAGAAAGAAGAGATTGAGATTATAAGTTAAGGAATTGTGGTTTTAGAATTTGGGGTTTGGAATGGATTTGAGGTTAAAGGGAGAATGGGGTTGGGGTTTTGAATATATATGAAGTAGAAGATAAGGAAGATGGGGTTTGGGGTTTCGGATTTTAGAGATTTAAACATAATCCTCGTGATTTCCTCGTACATTAACGAGGAACTTACGACGATTTTTAAAAATAAAGAACGCGGGGCTCGTTAATTCCACGTAAGCCATATATTCGTCGTAAAAAACTCGTAATAAGAAAATGCGGGCCTTGCTCATTCCTTGTAAATTAAAAAGCGGGCCTCGCTAATTCCTCGTAAATGAACGACCAATTAGGGACTACTGTTGTAATATTTGAAAAAAAAGAGAAGAAATATACTGGAATCACATGTGGTAAGAAACAAGGCGAGACCTACGTAAGTCTAGCCTTGTCTCCGCCCACATGTGTTCCAGTATCTTTCTTCTCCTTCTTTTTTTTTCAAATCTTTCTAATTTGAGAAACAAACTGGTGAGTAACTATCTCTGATTTGAGAAGCAAATTGGTGAGTTTATCTTTGATTTGAGAAGCAAACTGATGAGCATTTATAGGAAATTTCGAAAGGTTTTACGACCAATTAGCTTCGTCTCATTCCTCGTATATAAAAAAGCGGGCCTCGCTAATTCCTCGTAAATGAATGAGGATGTTACGAGGAAACCAAACGCGGGCCTCGCTATTCCTCGTAAAAAAAACACGGGCCTCGCAAGTTCCTCGTAACTTTACGACGAATTTACGACGACCCTCGTAAAAAACACGGGCCTCACGAGTTCCTCGTAACTTTACGACGAATTTGCGACGATTCCTAATTTTCTATATATACACGTGAGCTACTCACTTCCATTTCGTCTCAACTTCCTCTCTCTCTTTCGTAGCAATGGTACGCTCTCTCTATTTCCTCTCTAATTTGATTAGTTTAGGGTAGATTAGATGGTTAGTGTAGGGAATTTAGATAGGTTTACGGATTTTATGTTAGTTAGTGTTGATTAGGTGGTTAATTATAGAATTTGTTAATTATTGTTGATGTTAATTTTTAAATTAAATTTTTTCCAGACGGTTCGAAAGAACAGACTTACTCCCCATTACAGAGATATGTTCGGTGAGCCAGGTAGTCGTTTAGACCCGTCTTCTTCAGCTCCCGGTTCTTCTTCAGCTCCTGGTTCTTCGGGTCCGGAGATTGTCCCCGAGACTCAGTCATCTCAGAGAGTCTCTCGCCCCCTCCTTCTGGTGCACCATCGGCTCCTCGATTCGTTGCACCACCGCCTCCTCATGATCATGTGCCTCCTCCGATGGCTCCTCCGATGCCGGCCGGGATTCATCCCGATTTGATGGTGCCGCCGAGTGCTTCTTACTCGCAGTACACTGTTGAAGACCTTCTCGCTCAGCCAGGCAGAGAAGGCTTACCAGTCTTAGACCCCGACCGACCGGACGGAACTTTGTGGTACGTTACATTTTATTTTTACATTCTTTTAAAATTCTTTTATAACAATAATAAATAATTTATACTTTAAATTTTTTTTTCAGGTTTGGGGTTGACGGATGTGTTTCTCGGGACGTAACCGAGACGATCAAAGGTTACTTCTCCGAGCCACATCCAAACTGGAGAAAGACGCCGATCCACATCAGAAAGACGTGGTTCAAAATTTTCGCTGTAAGTTATTATTAATTAATTATATATACTTTAATTTTTATATGATTTATAATTTTATGTTTTCTAAAACTAATTTTTAATTTATTTTTTTCGTGTTACAACAAAAATACCATTGGTCCATGGGGTCAATGAGAGGGTGGAGAAAGCGTTTAACGCGAAGGCGCAAAAACGCTTCTTGGACACGGTCTCCAACTGGAAGGGTGACTGGATCGTGAAGGGGTATGAGTGTGGCAAACCCCCTGAGCTCACCATGGATGTGTGGAATGGCCTCATCCGTTATTGGCGGGATCCTGACGCCATTAGAGTCGCCGAATCTTGCTCCGCCTCCCGTCAGACGGTAGATGAGCACGGCCACAGGCCGATGCTTCACTCTACGGGTCAAAAACCCCACGCCGGTGTCCGTCTGGAAATGGTAATTAAATATTTAATTTAATTAATTACATATATATATATTCTAACTTTCTTAAATGTTTTATAGGCCAAAGAGACGGGAGAACTCCCGTCTCTTTTGCAACTTTACGAGAGGACTCACAAGAACAAGGCGGACCAATTTCTAGATGCTAGGTCCGAGCAGATCTTCAACGACTTGGTAGGTCACGTTGAAGACCGCCAGACCCAGCAGTCCACCGACGGATTACCCGTCACCTTATCCACACTTGAAGTGGATAAGATTTACGAGAAGGTAAATTTTTTGAAATTTTAAATTTTTTTTATTGTTCATTTAATTTAACTTTAACATTTTACAAACAATATTTATTTATTGTTTTTAACGTTGTCCCTAAGAAAAAGGGACGTACGTTGGGATTGATTCCGTCAACGATGTTCCATGTTGGGGTCGAAAACGGTTACGACGAAGTTAACGTCCAAATCCCCGAAGAAGAAAACAAAAAACCTTCTTCGACAAATACTTTTTCAAAATAGATTCTTCCTTACGAAAAGCTTTGCGGAGGAAACACGCGACATCGGACATGAGCTCGAAAAGGGTCGCTACGCAGCGACCGAACGCGTGTTTCGCTCGGTCGCTACGTTGCGATCGAGCTCGAGCCAAAGCTCGGTCGCTACGTAGCGACCAAGCTCGAGCCGAAGCTTAGCGACCGAGCTCGAGCCGAAGCTCGGTCGCTACGTAGCGACCGAGCTCTTCCGAAACGTCGATACGACATTAGTCTATGCATTCTTGTCTACCCTTCGATGCTATCTCCCGAAGACCGTAGCGAACCCATTTCACGTTTCCCGCCATTCTAAGTCATCGATTAAACTTTACGGTAAAAGCCGCGGGAAGTTCACTCTTTATCGAAAGAAGCCGTAATAAACGCTTTGAGTCAGAAGACGGCCCAAAGGAGCCTAAGACATGACTCGAGCCCAACTTACGATTTCTTAATCAACAGCCCGTAAGCCGCATGAAGGTTTACGCTTGGTTCGTGAGGAAAGATAAATGTCAAGTTTCCGCGGATAAATACGAAATTTGGAAGATAATTACGAAGATCGGAAAATATGGAATTTCTCCATTTTTATGCTATGGCGGCTTAAGGGCAGAAGAAGAAAAGCGTGAACCGACCTAGGAGCCAGTATATAAGGAGTCCTAGGCGAGAGGCATGGAGGAGACTTTTTCAGAGCAAACTTAGCACTTAGAGCGATTTAGGCATATTTCCGTTTTTTGTCATTCGAGCTGCGACTCAACTAGGTTATTGCCGTCTTAGGGTTTTAGAACTAGGAATCTCACCGACGGCTCTCGTAGCTCAGGCTCTTACCTTGTTGTAACGCTCAAACGTGAATTCGGAATAAGATCTACTTTGCTCTCTTTTCGATTTCTTATACTTTATCGTTGTCATTATTGTGTTCTGATTGCTTGGCGTGTGGTACTAGCAGATATCCGGGACCTCTGGAAAATTAAGGTTTTCCTAGTTTCCTTATTTAAACGGAAATCGACAGTGCGAATTTCGGTTCTCACAGCTTTGCGCTAGAAGGAGGGGGATACGGATCAATCTAACTCTCAACCACATCACGCTCAACCAGACATGTCAACTGATGACGCGGATAACGTGCAGACTCCTCTTAACGGAAGCAGTGGCACTGATCTCCACACTCCCGCAGCGGACGTATCCACGGCCAACGCACCAGCTAACGCCGCGGCGCTCGAGGAGTTTAAAAAGATGTTCGCCACGTACGAAAAAAGGTCGGAAGAACAGGATAAGCTCGTGAGCACCCTGACCAAATGAGTTGAAACTTTAACGGCAAGAACTCGAGCAATCCACCCCCGCGGAACCACTAAAGTCCGCGGGAAAAGACTCGACTTCGCAACCCCACTCGACAGTCCTGGAGCCGCGCAGGAACGACCATCGGGTTAAAACCCTAGCGAGAAATCTCCCATCGAAAAGCGAAACTCTGAAAGCCCTCCGCCTCCCGCGAAGGCTTCAGAAGCAACGGAGTCGAGCAAGTCGACCTGGATCCTAGCGATGTCTCCAACGATACTGATGAGGACGTCAACAGACATCCAACAAGGACCAGAAGCCGATTCACTCGGGAAAGCTCTCCGTTCGACAAACCAATGACAGAAGAGGAGGAAATCCTCTATTGGAACGAACAAGAAGAGCTGGCTGAAAAGCAAACCGAGCTCACTCGCAGTAAACGCCGACAGACACGAAAATCTGCTGGCGAGACGTTGGATATACGCGATCTTCGTGACTATATCACCAGGACTGCGGCAGAAGTAAGAGCCGTTAAATCCCAAATCCATCACGCTACCAGCGCGGCCCCCGAGATCGACAGGCTGCTGGAAGGGGCTCGGAAGACCCCTTTCACCACTCGCATCTCAGATATGAGGGTATCCGATCCAGGAAAAATCAAAGTACCAAAGTATGATGGTACGACCGATCCGAGAGCGCACCTTCAGGCTTTCCACATCACGTTGGAAAGAGCGAGGCTGAAGGACGGCGAAAGAGACGCCGATTACTGCCGCCTGTTCATCGAGAATCTAGAAGGAGCAGCCCTCGAATGGTTCGCACACCTCAAGCGAAACTCTATCGGAAGTTTCCGACAGCTCGCGTCGGAATTTCTCAAGCAATACTCTATGTTCATAGATAGAGAAACTTCTGATGTCGGTCTCTGGCGTCTGTCCCAGAGGGAAGACGAACCCCTCCGCGAGTTCATCAGCCGATTCAAGTTAGTAATGTCCAGGGTCAGCGGGATAAGCGACAAGGTAGCCATCGATGCGCTCAGAAAGGCGCTCTGGTACAAGTCGAAATTTAGAAAATGGATATCCCTCGACAAACCACAGACGATCCAGGACGCCCTCCACAAGGCGACAGACTACATCATGATCGAGGAAGAAACGAAAGTCTTATCGCAAAAACATAAGTCGGCGAGACCATCCTCGAAAGATGTAGATCCAAAAACGAAGAAGAAAAACCCTCGTAACGACAAGTACGTCCATCACGAGGGGGAAGATATCCAAGGAGCGCACAATTACGCGATCGGCTCGGACCAAGGCCAAACCATGGGTAATACGTGGACTCACAATCAAGGATATGATGAAAATACCTTCTGCGAGTTCCACCAGTCCCGAGGACACTCCACGACTAACTGCAAAGTCTTGGGAGCAAGGCTGGCCGCGAAGCTACTAGCTGGAGAGCTCTCGGAAGTGACCAGCGTGAAAGATTTCATCCTGGAAACCGATCGCCCCTCGAAGCCGGACAGAAATCCTCCCGCAGGGAGATCTCCTCAAAGAAATCAATCTGGGGATAAACGCGGCAGGAGGCCAAACGACAAGGGGAACGATAACAATCGTCGCAGAGTCAACATGATCATCGGAGGATCGCAATTCTGCAACGATACGGTTTCGGCCATCAAGGCTTACCAGCGGAAGCCGGAGTCGAGCGCAAAATGGCCTACATGGTCGCTTACCCGAGATGATCAGAATTGCTCAATCACCTTCACAAAGGAGGAAGCCGGCGGGATCGATCAAACTCACTGCGATCCGCTCGTCATAGACCTCGTCATACGAGATCTGGAAGTCGGAAGAGTACTCATTGACACAGGAAGCACGGTCAATGTAATCTTCTGCGACACTCTCAATCGGATGAGCATCAAACTCGGAGAAGTAACTCCAACGCTGAAACCGCTCACAGGATTTTCGGGTGAAGTATCGATGACCCTCGGGTCGATTCAGCTACCAGTCATGGCCAAGGAGATCACAAAAATCGTCGAATTCGCGGTAGTCGATCATCCTGCCATCTACAACGTGATCATGGGAACCCCATGGCTCAACGCTATGCAAGCCGTTCCATCGACGTACCACCTGGGTGTCAAATTCCCGACCCCAAACGGAGTCGCAGCTATCTGGGGATGTCAGAAACAGTCGCGACTGTGCTTCCTCGTGGAGCACAAGTTAAGGCAGATGACGACCTCTGCAACGGCAAATCACAAACGCACGAAGATAGACAAATCTTCGACCAAAAACGTTTCGAGAAAAGACGATTTAACATCGTCTGCTGACGCAAACGCTTCGGGTGTCAAAACTCAGCACGAGTCCAAAGCCGCCACTACGACTCAACCGGAACATCCGGAAAAGAACGCTGACTCGGCCACGGTCATCACGATCAAGGCGGTCAGCACGGCGACAATCGCCTAGTAAAAACGCTTGCGGCATAAAATAGAACTACGAGATGGCTTGATCCTCGAAAGAGGTACGTAGGCAGCTCGTCGAAAGACGAGTTCAGCTATCCCCCTCTCTAAAAAGGGGGGGGGGAGTGGGTGCGTATACTCCCACATAGGAAAAGATGCGTTATTGTAATACGCGTCGCTACGTAGCGACCGAGCTCTTCCGAAACGTCGATACGACATTAGTCCATGCATTCTCGTCTACCCTGCGATGCTATCTCCCGAAGACTGTAGCGAACCCATTTCACGTTTCCCGCCATTCTAAGTCATCGATCAAACTTTACGGTAAAAGCCGCAGGAAGTTCACTCTTTATCGAAAGAAGCCGTAATAAACGCTTCGAGTCAGAAGACGGCCCAAAGGAGCCTAAGACATGACTCGAGGCCCAACTTATGATTTCTTAATCAACAGCCCGTAAGCCGCATGACGGTTTACACTTGGTTCGCGAGGAAAGATAAATGTCAAGTTTCCGTGGATAAATACGAAATTTGGAAGATAATTACGAAGATCAGAAAAAAATGGAATTTCTCCATTTTTATGCTATGGCGGCTTAAGGGCAGAAGAGGAAAAGCGTAAACCGACCTAGGAGCTAGTGTATGAGTCCTAGGCGAGAGGCATGGATGAGACTTTTTCAGAGCAAACTTAGCACTTAGAGCGATTTAGGCATATTTCCGTTTTTTGTCATTCGAGCTGCGATTCAACTAGGTTATTGCCGTCTTAGGGTTTTAGAACTAGGAATCTCGCCGACAGCTCTCGTAGCCCAGGCTCTTACCTTGTTGTAACTCTCAAACGCGAATTCGGAATAAGATCTACTTTGCTCTCTCTTCGATTTCTTATACTTTATCGTTGTCATTATTGTGTTCTGATTGCTTGGCGTGTGGTATTAGCAGATATCCGGGACCTCTGGGAAATTAGGGTTTTCCTAGTTTCTTTATTTAAACGGAAATCAACAGTACGAATTTCGGTTCCCACATTCCAAGAGCGATATCGTCTTATGGTCAGAGACGGGAAGATGAAGTCACTCAGCTGCGTAACGAGTTGGGCTCGACGCGAACTGCGTTCACAGCTCGTGTGGGTGGAGTCGAGGGCTTCTTGGACGTTATAGCGGCCACAAATCTGGAATGAGAGTCCTTGTTGAGGAACATGCGATGACAAAATCTCATTCCAGGCGAGTCATCATCCGACACACATGCCGACGCGGATGTAGAGAAGAGGAGTGACGAATTCTACCGGGCGATGAACGACCCGTAGTTTTTTTTTTTTACTTTTCGTTTGTTGTATTATATTCAAAACTTATTTATGTATAAAATATTTTCGTTTTTATTTTTATTTTTAAATTAGATTTTTATTAAAAAATTAAATAATTTTTATTATATTTTTTAATTCTGGAAATATCAAAATCGAAGTAAATTCGTAGCTAAATTACGACTACTTTACGTCGAAAAGTTACGAGGAAGTAACGAGCGAAATATTTACGTCAACACTACGAGGAAAGTGTAACGAGTATTTTACGTGGAAAGATTTACGTTGAATTTACGAGGAAAGGGTTGCGAGGTATTTATACGAGGAAACAGCTGCAAGGTATTTACGAGGAAATGGTTGCGAGGTATTTACGAGGAAATGTAGCGTCCTCCTTACGTGGAAAGTTTACGTGGTTTTTACGGCGAATACTGTTCTTTGTTTTTACGACGAAAGTCTCCTCGCTAATTTATGACGAATTGGCGAGGAAATCTGCGTTACGACGAACGAATAACGTTTCGTCGCTAATTCCTTGTAAAGCTTCTTTTACGAGGAAGTTACTACGAATTTGGCCGTCGTTAATATTGTGTTTTCTTGTTGTGAAAAACGACTAAAGGTATGTCTAGATTATTAGTTAGTGAGCTTAACCATTTATAAAATATAAAAATAAATTAAATATATGTAATGTTTCATTATTTATATTAAATATCATTATTCACAAATAATAAAATTTAGATTATTTTATTTTCATAAAATTCTATTTTGTAAATTATTAAATTTTTGTTTTTTGATGTTCCTGTATCCGGATGCTCTCAAAAGAGACCTGACTAGCGCTTGATGACTGTTCATTGGAGCTGAGCCGGGAACTTGCCGAAAGCATCCATAGAGGCCACCTTTTTTACCCTATTTTAATCGACGGTCACCGGGACTCGAATCTATGCGGCGGAACTTCACGATGAATAACCAAATCTTCACTTAAATTTTTAACAAATTTATTGGGCCTTAATAAAGGCTCAATTTGTTCCTTGTATTAATAAAGCCCAACTTTATTGAGTGTATCTCAAGCATAGGGATAGGGTTTATTGAAACTGAAGGATCGCAAACAATCCTGACAAAACGGAGGCGGTAAATCTTATGCGGATCCAGTAAATTTTATCAACGTTTGGAGGAGATATACACTAACATTTTGGTTGTGAAAAAACCCTTTTGTTAAACCTAACCGCAGAAGATCAGCATCGATGATGAGAAACCATAAGCAGCCGATCTCGGAGGTAAACCTAACCGCACCAGATCAAATAAACAATGTTCGAGCTCTGGAGGACAAAAGAGAGTACTTTGATGAGCTCCCTATTGATCTTGTCGAAGATGTCGATCAAGTCTATGGCAAAGTGTCGCTGCGTGTCCAAGCCCTGGTGTTCGATAATTCGCAGACCATATTACAAGGTGTTGTTCCCGACCACCAAACCTCCAGATCCACCGAGGTTCCTTTTCACCTTGGTCGAACAAGGAAAGTTGTTCTTCTACACCTCAAAATCCAAATCCAAATCCAGACGAGGTTACATCTCTTGTAGCCACTCTTCATCATATGATGCCCATCAAAGATGGGAGGATGAAACTGCTTGGCCCTGTCAACGGATTGTTCTGTCAAAAATATCTAGGAGATGATTCTATAGTCTTGGTGGTTTCTAATCCCATCACAGGAGAGTCTGTAACTTTGCCTAAACTGACAACTAATTAAGAAAGTGAATTCGGCAAAAAGCTACTTAGGGTATGATCCAATCGAGAAGCAGTTCAAGGTCTTGTCTATAACATGGGTGTGTGGTGGAAAAGACATGAAGAAGGAGGAGGACTTGTCTCCTCAGCATCAAGTTCTCACGTTAGAGAATGGAGGTAAAGATCTCTTATGGAGAAACATAGACTGTTGCAATAAAGGTCAGACTGAAATTGGTCGTAAAGGGCAGTGCATCATCAATGGTGTTTTGTATTATCCAACAAGTGTGGACAACAAAAAAATGATCGTTTGCTTTGATGTTAGGTCTGAGAGATTTGAGTTGATCTCATGGAGATCATCTAATCTGATAAACTACAAGGGTAAACTAGGTGCGGTTGATGATAATGATGTTGACCACTTTGCGCTGTGGGTTTTAGTGGAACGCGAATGGTCAAAGCATGTCTATGAAAAGTCTCTTCCGTGGAGGACATTACGTACGGCTTATGGACATATTGTTGGAGTGACTGATAGAGGTGAAGTTGTGTTCTCCCCAAAGTATGGAGTAAAATCTCCTTTCTACATCTTTTATACTACAATCTGGAGAGCAACAGTGCCGTAAGAGTAAGAGTTGATGGTCCAGGATTTGAGTGCTTGAAATGGAATCTGTTATACACGTCTTCAAACTATGTAGAGGCTGATGTAACTAGTGTTTTATTGGATTCTTATGCAGTTTCAGAGAGTTTTATTTGTTTACTTTAGGCCTGTTCGTTTCCGGAACGCACTGCGTTAACGAAGGCGATAAAAATATGCCATGATTAGAAGCTAGCGACACATGTTTGAGACGCAGCGTCGGCTTCAGCCGCTAATATTTACAGCGTCGATGAAAACACGGACACGATCACTAGCAATAGTCGCCGGCGGCAACTTACTACCGACCCTGCTATTAAATTTCTCCATCTTGTTAGTTAATTATAGCCGCTTGCGGCTTGACGCTGCGTCCGCGTCAACGTAAAGAACATGGCTTTTGTCTCAGCACGATATGCTTTGCTTATGATATCTCTCTCTCACTATTTATTGCGTTTAAGAGTTTTATATTTACTTGATCAGTAAATGTGCCAAGGCCCAAGAGTGTAGAAGTGATCTTTGTACGTTTACAGACAGATTTTGGGTTTTGTTTCATAGTGTAGGTGTAGACAAAACGAATGATCAACTTGTGGTATATCGTAGCGCGGGATTTCGGTTAATTATGTAGAATAATTTGATTTGAAAGTTTAATTGTTTATATTGTGAATTCTGTTTTAGATACAGTTCCATTTCTACGCACTCAATGCTTTCTCAGTTGTGTTTTTCTAGTTTTATTTATTTTAATTAAATATTTAGTTAATATTTATTTATATTTTAAAAAATATTTTTATATAATGTGTGAATCTTTATTCAGTAGTTCATCTTATTTATTTTTATGACCTCTTTCAACTGAAACCTTTTGATGGTAAAATATTCAACTTTAATTTCTTTGAGTCAATTTATAAATTTAAATGCAATTGCCTTTTTGAATAGTTAATTTCATGATTGTTATTGTTTATTTATTTATGATTTCTTTAGGTTAAATATTGTTTGATCTTTTTTTGATTGAAGGATTAATACTGTTTGATTTTTTATTAACCAAGTTCAGTCTTTTTACGATTAATTAAATTTTATAATATTGTTGAGATGATTTTAATAGAGCTACGTTTTTTATAGTCTATACTTTTGATATATATGCTTGTTTTATTTTAAGTTATCTATTTTTATTTATGTTTTATATGTTTTGCGAAGTTATTTAGTAGGACTCTTAAACTATTATATGTTGGGCTTATCTCCAAAATAGCACATTTCTAAGTTTATGTCACAAAAATAGCCCTCAAAAACTAAAATGACCAAAATAGTATTTTATCTTTTGAAAAATTTAATTTTTTTTATTTTTCAAAATTTGAAATCTTATCCCAAAACCACACTCCCCAATTCTAAACCCTAAACCCTAAACCATAAACTCTAAACCTTAAACTCTAAACCCTAAATCCTAAACCCTAAACTCTAAACCCCAACCCTTAACTATAAACCCTAAACCCTAAATCCTAAACCCACCCCTTAACTCTAAACTCTAATGTCTAAATTAATTTACCATTGGGGTATAAGTGTATATTTATCTCTTTTGATAAAACATTAAGTGTTATTTTGGTCATTTTTTTTAGAGGCTATATTTGTGACAAAAACTTTTTTAGTGTTATCCTAGTCATTTTTTCTTATACGTTTTCTGGAAAATTTCATCTTTATCTTTTTAATGAAAGTAGTAAAATATATACATGCAATAAGTCGTGTGTTTGTGGATTTTTAGTCTTTTCTATTTTGTTCACATAATCTTCTAGATAAAAATGTAGTGTTTGAAAAATTTAATTTTCTGATATCTGTAAATTTTCATAAAACTAATCCAAGCTTCTATTTATTTTAGTTTTTGGTAAATATAATTTCTAAATTTACAATTTTGCAAGTTCAAATATACCAGAGAAGTCCTAAACGATTATTTTTGATTTTAACAAATGAGGGACATGATGCAAAAATTCAGTAAAAAATAGCAGATGGGTGATATGCAGATTATTTAAATACGTATTTTTAAATGTAATATTAATAATGAATCAGATTTTTTTAATATTATATATGGAATATACTATTCAGTTTTAAATTTTATTAAAATAAGTGGGATATGTTTTTGATATTTTTTTATATGAAAAATTAGGAATTGTTTACAAAGTTTTGTTTGCCTAAACTTTGTAGTACTGTATAAAGTAATTGTTCAATAGTTGGCAAGAAAAAAGATAATTGTTCAATAGATTTATCCAAAGAATTTGTCGGTGTAATATGTTAAGATAATGTCAGCAAAAATAAAACATTATGACAGATAATCATTGACCAGAATAGTTTATTCACCTGAATTTTATGATCTTCAAACTCGACTGCTGGATGTTGTATTGCTTCTATCTTCCAAGCTTCGTTCGAGGAGTTGAGCATATTCTTTTCACAGTGTTCACTCTCAGACCAAACATCAGAAAGAAATCCTTTTCATCTGAAAAGCCAAATTATAATTTTGGAATACGCAATTTCATGGATGCCAGAGATGGCAAACTTAATCAGCATACATATGTAGCTGATTGTAGAGCTCGTAATAAAGTTGAATGGTGTATCAGTGGTAGAGACCCTTTTGTTGTGCTTATAAGGAAAAACTTCTATTTTGCCTCCTTCATCAAGTCACAAAAACGAAACTGGAGGCGATCACCAAACAAAGAGAATTAGAGATTTTTTAATCAAGTAAAACCAGGTTGTGATCCTTTGACATTAGCACAAGCAGTTCAGGTTAAATTCCAAAATCGCCAACTGGGATTTCAGAAGATATTGGTTTTTCCAACCCCTGCAGAGAATGAAGACGACAACAGTTAAAGTAATATAGACTCTACTCCACATATATAACCAGATTATGCACAGCAAAAACACATACAGTTTGCTAACCTCATATCCATCAAACGATCTGGAGAGTAACAAATAAAATTAAAGAGCATTCATTAATATGGGAAAAGATACATATCACACTAAGACCATAGTTTAAGAGCCTCCAAATAAACTTACCAAAAGCATGAACATGTGATTTCTGATCTTATTCCTCATTTCTTTCATTGTTTGCTCCTCTATCAGAAAAGAAAATGGAGGTTCTCTTCACCATATTTGTAATCATCAACTATACGAACCATTAAAAAAAATCTAAAGTTTAGTTGTACCTTATATATTCTAAAAGATCGTAAAAGAAAAAAGGTTGTTAGAAAGCCGACGAACTGGTTTTTCTTGATTCACCAGTTTTAAAGACTTTAAGCATTTAATAAAGAAACGTTTTTAAAATCAATGATTAGAAGATAAAACGTTTGGCTAACCGTATATCATAGTTCACCTCGACCCAGCATCGATTTTAGCAGATTAACAGCACCCACCACCCCATTAGTCGCACCTGAAAGGACAAAGATTCTTCAAAATCATTGCAAGATAAGTGTACATAATATTTCCATACAATCAAACAATGTTTCATACGTGCACAGACAACTGTGTGTGGATCTCATAGATAAACAAATGGTTTTGGCCTTCTGAGTGTGTAACTTACTTAAAATCCTTTACTCTACATTCTAATTCTCCTCAATATTTTTCTCCCGTAATAAGTGCAACCATATCGAGAGATATCAACTGAAAAAAAAATTGATTACCTTTAGTCAGCTGTTGTCCAAATTGTTAAAAAAAGAAAGATAAAAGTTTGGTACATAGTTGATTACCATTCTGTCATCTCTTCAGATTCTGTAGTCAACCGGTTGTCATCTCTTCCAGTCAGAGGATGCTTCTCTCAGATATCTGAAAATCCTTAAGGGACTGTTTATCATCAACAAAAGTGATGTGCCCCAGTCCGAGGATCAGTCCATGGAATAAGATCAGAATGAGGTTCAGAACGTCCGGAACAATGCAACTGAGGTTCAGTCCATCGATCGGACAGGACAGACTGATCGGGCCGTGTACCGACTCGACCCGCACACGTCCGGATTGGAGCTTCAGCATAACCCGCGACCAGATGACCAAATCAACCGTACTGAAGCTCGCCTTTCCCCTCCTGTTCGCCATGCTAAGTCCATCGGTCAAGCCAAAACTGAAGTTGGTAGAGTAGAATCCGAATCCGACCGTGGCCTCTCTCTCTTAAGTCGTTTAGGCCGAGCCGACGATCGTTCTGATGAAGTGATCCGAAACTTCGATCAGTTCATGAACTTTGAGCAGCCAAATCTTTCTAAGGCAAGACTCTTAAGGCTGTCTGATGACATAGCCTCCAATTGGCCCGGAACAGTCCATGAGAATCACCCGTCCGAACATGAAGACCGTACCGGCTGTGTACTGCTCCTTACCGCGGGACGTGCTGTCGGATGCACTGAATCTGGACAAGGGTAGCCGAAGGGTTCAAATCGACCAGTCAACATTATTTTCTGTGCTTTGACTAGATCTGGTCTTCTATCTATTTTCTATGTCTCTTTTTCATACATTTCTATTTAGTATCTTTGACTACAAGTTGTATAAGTATGAGAACACATCCATGAAATAAAGCAATCGATTTTCCTTATTCCTTTTTGAGTTTTCTCTCTTTGTTCTTTGCTTAGAACATCCTTGTTCTCTTGGTGAGGTTATCTCCAAGTGAATCCCTTTCTTTGAGCCGGACTTGTGTGTCAAATCAAGCGGCCATTGAAACTTCTGGTAGTATCATGGGTCTTCCGCAGCCCTTTGTGTCACTAAACAATCCATCAGTTCTCTATCTATTTAGATCGAGTTCATATCATCATATCCGGTTGAGTGTTTGTTCCTTAGGGTTCTTAAAGTGGTATCAGAGCCACTCTTCCGGTATCTCCTTTCATTCCATCTTTCTCATCTACCATTTTCTTCATAAAAATACTTCTTCTATCTATCTTAAATCCGGGCCCCTCTTTACCATCCATATTTAAAAAAAAAGATCTAATCAAAAAAAAAATAAAAAAAAATATATATATATATATATATAGATTTCGATTGTGGTTTGGTGGTGGAAGAGTAAGCCTGCTGGCCGAGGAGAAATCCGGCCTTGGAGGTGGTTAATACAGATTTCCCTTGTTAAATCTCTTATCTCTCTATCTTGTTCTTTGGGTGGTTCACTTGGGATTCTCATTTTTGGGTTATCTAGTTTGTTCTCTTAGAACTTTAAGGGAAACACTTTTGTGTGAATACCAAATTGAGTGAAACACGTGTGTGGGCAAAGTTAAACACCTGAGAGTGTGAGGTTTTATCTAACTCTCTGTGTTTAAGATTTTCAGGAAAACCATCAGTAGTGGAGAAGAAATGAACCGTCCCGGAAACTCTATGGCCGGCTTGTCTAACTTGCAAATGAGAGATTTGAATGATTCTATGACTAACTTGTTGAATACAGGTTTGAAACAGATCCATCAGAGACTTGATGAGCTTCAAATCAACCGGTCAACTTGATCTCAAACCGGAGCCAGGCGCGATCGACCAAGGAGACGCAGCCGATCCGACCATGACATCCAAGAGGAGGAGTCCGAAGATGAGGACGACCGATCCATCAACCGGCCTAGGAGAGGACCTAGAAACCAAAACCAAGGTGATGTCAATCCATTTGCTAGAAATGATCGAGCTGATAATGGTTTGGGTGGATTGAAATTGAAAATTCCAAGTTTTGAGGGCAAGAATGACCTGGATGCTTTTCTAGAATGGGAAAGAAAAATTGAACTTGTTTTCGATTGTCAAAATTTTAATGATCTTAGAAAGGTTAGGCTTGTGGCTTCTGAATTCTCTGGCTCTGCTATTAATTGGTATGATCAAGTTGTGACTCACAGGAGGAGAGCAGATGAAAGACCAGTTGATACTTGGGCCGAGCTCACCATGATCATGAGGAGACGCTTTGTTCCTGATCACTATCACCGCGATCTCCAACACAAATTGAGATGTTTGCTGCAAGGAACCAAGTCAGTTGAGGAATATCACCAAGAGATGGAGATCCTCATGATCAAGGCAGATGTGAATGAACCCCTAGACGCCACCATGGCTAGGTTTCTCACCGGTCTCAACCGTGACATCCAAGATCGTATGGAGCTTCAAGAGTACGACAACATGGAGCAGATGTTACACAAGACTATTCTGATCGAACAGCAAGTCAAAAGAAAGGGCATCTCTAAACCGTCCTTTGCTCCCAAACCCTCTTTTACATCCAAAGCCAACTATCAAGATAAGGGTAAGTCTTCGACCACAACAAATAATGCTTTTAAGACTAATGCCCCTGCTCATGTTGATAGAGAAAAGAATGTGGAAACTTCAAAACGAACCCGAGACATTCAGTGCTTCAGATGTCATGGCCTTGGCCACTATGCTAATCGGTGTCCAAACCAAAAGGTGATGGTTCTTTTGGAGAACGGAGAAGTAGAATCCGAAGATGAAAAGGAGGATCTTGGACCAGTCTTTGATGAAGATGAGACACTTGATTACCCAGCTCATGGCCCTCTCCTTGTTGCTAGAAAACCAATGGACGATGCCTATGGCCCCATTTTCGACCAAGAGGTCGATGGCGTGATTGACGAGTTCTGCTCGACCTTTCTAGAAGATTCTGGTCCGATCTTTGATGAGGACAGCCTTGAATGTCCGGCTCATGGTCCACTGTTGGTTACTATAAGATCCTTGAGTGTGCAACCAAAGATCAACGACAAAGAACAAAGGGAGAATCTCTTTCATTCTAGATGTCTCATTTCAGAAAAAGTTTGTTCTTTGATCATAGATGGAGGTAGTTGCACTAATGTGGCTAGTGACACCCTTGTAAAGAAACTTGGGCTTGTTACTCGGCCTCTTTCTCGTCCTTTCAGGTTGGAGTGGCTCAATGAATCTGGAGAACAATACGTAAAGGAACAAGTGACCGTCCCCCTTACCATTGGCCGATATGAGGACGAGGTTGTTTGCAACGTTCTGCCCATGGATGCATGCCACATTCTTTTGGGCCGGCCTTGGCAATTTGATAAGAAGGCTGTGCATGATGGTTTTACAAACCGACACTCTTTTGATCACAAGGGAAAGAAAATCACTTTGGTTCCCTTAACTCCTTTGGAGGTTCATCAAGATCAAGTCCAACTTAAGAATGGTCGAGACCAGGAACCTAAGAAGGACAAGCCTGAAACGTCTACCAGAAACTCTAACTTCTTTATCAAAGAAGGTCAGATCAGGAAGTCTCTTTGCTCTCAAAAGCCATTTCTTTTACTTGTGTATAAAGAATCTCTTATGGTTTCTTCTTCCTCTGACTTTGCACCGGAGATTCCGAGTGAACTTCTAGATGTTTTGCAGGAGTATTCTGATGTGTTTCCAGATGAGAATCCTAAAGGATTGCCACCAGTAAGAGGCATTGGGCATCAGATCGACTTCGTCCCGGGCGCGTCTCTACCTAACCGACCAGCGTACCGCACCAATCCGGTCGAGACCAAGGAGCTTGAGAAACAAATTGGTGAACTACTTGAGAAAGGTTATATCAGAGAAAGCCTTAGCCCTTGTGTCGTGCCTGTCTTGCTCGTACCAAAGAAGGATGGCTCATGGAGGATGTGTGTGGACTGTCGGACCATTAATAACATCACGGTCAAGTATCGACATCCTATCCCTCGTCTTGACGATATGCTTGATGAACTTCATGGTTCTAGAGTCTTTTCTAAAATTGATTTGAAAAGTGGCTACCATCAGATTAGGATGAAAGAAGGTGATGAATGGAAAACCGCTTTTAAAACAAAACTAGGTTTGTATGAGTGGCTTGTTATGCCCTTTGGTCTCACAAATGCACCTAGTACTTTTATGCGTCTAATGAATCATGTCTTAAGATCGTTCATTGGTCACTTTGTTGTTGTTTACTTTGATGATATTCTTGTTTACAGCAAAAACCTTGATGAACACCAAATGCATCTAAAATCCGTTCTTGAGGTCCTTAGGAAGGAACGCCTATTTGCTAACCTTGGAAAGTGTTCTTTTGGCACAGATCATGTGGTCTTTCTAGGTTTTGTTGTAGGTGCAGTTGGACTTCGAGTGGACGAGGAAAAGATCAAGGCCATTCGAGACTGGCCGAGTCCAACTACCGTGGGCGAGGTGAGAAGCTTCCATGGCCTGGCCGGGTTCTATAGACGTTTTGTTCCGAACTTCAGTACCATAGCAGCCCCACTTACGGAGGTGATCAAGAAGAACGTTGGGTTCAAATGGGAACAAGTTCAAGAAGAGGCATTTCAAATTCTCAAAGGGAAGTTGACTCAAGTTCCTTTACTTGTACTTCCTGATTTTTCTAATGCTTTTGAAATTGAATGTGATGCCTCCGGAGTTGGTATTGGTGCTGTGTTGATGCAGGACCAAACACCCATTGCCTATTTCAGTGAAAAGCTTGGAGGAGCTACGCTCAACTATCCCACCTATGACCAAGAGCTTTACGCATTGGTGAGGGCTCTTCAAACATGGCAGCACTATCTTTGGCCGAAGGAGTTCATCATCCATACCGACCACCAATCCCTGAAACACCTTAAGGGCCAGCAAAAGCTAAACAAGAGGCATGCTTGTTGGGTGGAGTTCATTGAGACGTTCCCTTATGTGATCAAATACAAGCAAGGTAAGGAGAATGTCGTGGCTGATGCCTTGTGTAGAAGGTATACTCTTCTCTCGACCCTTGAAACAAAATTACTTGGTTTTGAGTTTATCAAAGATTTGTATGCATCTGATCAAGATTTCAAAGAGGTTTTTCGAAAATGTTTCAAGGTTGCTTATGGAGAGTATTTTCAAAACTCGGGATTCCTATTCTGTGATAACCGCTTGTGTGTGCCCCAATGTTCTTTGAGGGAATTATTTCCCAGGGAAGCTCATGGAGGAGGTTTTATGGGACACTTTGGTGTTAAGAAAACTTACAAGGCGGTTCATGATCACTTCTATTGGCCAAGCTTGATGAAAGGTGTGGAACGGATCTATGGCCGATGTGTGGTGTGCAAGAAGTCTAAATCCAAAGCTTCAAATCACGGTTTGTATTCTGCACTTCCTATTCCTTCTCATCCTTGGGTAGACATTTCTATGGATTTCGTGTTTGGATTGCCAAGGTCTAAGTCTGGACGAGATTCAATCTTTGTTGTGGTAGACAGATTTTCGAAAATGGCTCATTTTATTCCTTGCCATAAAACTGATGATGCCATACAAGTTGCTAATCTGTTCTTTAGAGAAATTGTTAGATTACATGGAATGCCTAAGACCATTGTATATGATCGTGATGCTAAGTTCCTTAGTTATTTTTGGAAAACTTTATGGTCTAAGCTAGGAACGAGATTGATGTTTTCTACAACTTGTCATCCACAAACTGATGGTCAAACTGAAGTTGTTAATCGAATCTTGTCTGCCCTGCTTAGATCTTTGGTTAAAAAGAATCTTAGACTTTGGGAAGAATGCTTACCACATGTTGAATTTGCTTATAATCATGCAATGCATTCTGCTAGTAAGTTTTCTCCTTTTGAAGTTATTTATGGGTTTAATCCTTTGTGCCCACTTGATCTTTTACCTTTGCCTTTGAGTGAAAGAGTTAGTACTGATGGCGAAAGGAAGGCGGCCACTATCAAGAAACTACATGAACAAGTTCGTGCAAACATTGAGGCCAAGACCGAGATCTATAAAAGTTATGCCAATCAGAAAAGAAAGGAGGTTATTTTCAAAGAAGGTGATCTTGTTTGGGTTCCCTTGAGAAAGGAGCGATTCCCGGAAGAAAGAAAGTCCAAACTTATGCCTCGGGTCGATGGTCCATTCCAGATCCTTAAAAAGATCAATGACAATGCTTATCAACTTGATCTTCAAGGTAAGTATGACATTTCTTCGAGCTTTAACGTTTCTGATCTTTCCCTGTTTCTTGTCGATGATCCGGATTTGTGGTCAAATCCTTTTGAAGAAGGAGGGAATGATGTGCCCCAGTCCGAGGATCAGTCCATGGAATCAGATCAAAACGAGGTTCAGAACGTCCGGAACAATGCAACTGAGGTTCAGTCCATCGATTTGACAAGACAGACTGATCGGGCCGTGTACCGACTCGACCCGCACACGTCCGGATTGGAGCTTCAGCATAACCCGTGACCAGATGACCAAATCAACCGTACTGAAGCTCGCCTCTCCCGTCCTGTTCGCCATGCTAAGTCCATCGGTCAAGCCAAAACTGAAGTTGGTAGAGTAGAATCCGAATCCGACCGTGGCCTCTCTCTCGTAAGTCGTTTAGGCCGGGCCGACGATCGTTCTGATGAACTGATCCGACACTTCGATCAGTTCATGAACTTTGAGCAGCCAAATCTTTCTAAGGCAAGACTCTTAAGGCTGTCTGGTGACATAGCCTCCAATTGGCCCGGAACAGTCCATGAGAATCACCCGTCCGAACATGAAGACCGTACCGGCTGTGTACTGCTCCTTACCGCGGGACGTGCTGTCGGAAGCACTGAATCTGGACAAGGGTAGCCGAAGGGTTCAAATCGACCAGTCAACATTATTTTATGTGCTTTGACTAGATCTGGTCTTCTATCTATTTTCTATGTCTCTTTTTCATACATTTCTATTTAGTATCTTTGACTACAAGTTGTATAAGTGTGAGAACACATCCATGAAATAAAGCAATCGATTTTCCTTATTCCTTATTGAGTTTTCTCTCTTTGTTCTTTGCTTAGAACATCCTTGTTCTCTTGGTGAGGTTATCTCCGAGTGAATCCCTTTCTTTGAGCCGGACTTGTGTGTCAAATCAAGCGGCCATTGAAACTTCTGGTAGTATCATCGGGTCTTCCGCAGCCCTTTGTGTCACTAAACAATCCATCAGTTCTCTATCTATTTAGATCGAGTTCATATCATCAGATCCGGTTGAGTGTTCGTTCCTTAGGGTTCTTCAAAAAGCAAGAACCAAATACTCCAGTGAGAGATAGGAGTCGCCTAAGTCTTTCTTTTACTGTTTTGATCTCTGAAACAGACCTTGCAAATCACTCCCCAACATTGAACCAGTGCTTGTAAATAGACCACTACATAACTTATTACTCTCCAAACAAAAGAAAAAACAAAATTCAAATCCTGATACTAGACATCCATTACCTTTGGTTGGTGTTCAATGTAACTTATATTTTGCTTCTTGAATGTTTGTGTTATCCACACCTATCATGTGCTTAACCCATTCTTCTGCTCCAAAAGAGCTTCCATTAGATGCTATGTCTTCACAATCTCCGTTCCTCAGCCTCGTATAAGTGCACCAACAAAGGCGATTCTCTTAGATTCTCCATGATCTCAATAACCCAATTCCACAAACCACTTATCGAGCTTATACCGGGACACAACGAATTCGCAGCCTTTCCTTTATCAGATTTCTCCCGTTCAAGCTGGACTGATGCAAAATCAGCCATGTTACTGAAACGAATACACACGCGCCACCATCGCAATCATCTATTCTGGTATTTCATCGCCAGCTAGCTCCCCCAACAATACCACTCTCTCCGGCGTCCTCTATTCGCCTAAACCCTACCTTCCTTCCATCGCCAGCCAATCCTCCGCCTCTGGATTAGTCACATTTGTAGTAAAAAATATCCTAAGCTTTAAAGTTCTTGTCAATAGTTACATTTTTGCCAGAGAATATGCAACTATGAGCGGTCTTATAGAAATTAGAAGATTGTTCGATTACTAATTTGAAGAGGAGAGTAAATGATGAATTAGTGGAAGAAGTGGGTGTTGTTTGTAACCGGTGACGATTTAGTTTCACAATTGGCGAGAGTTACAAAGAAGAAGATAATAAATAGGTTTGCACAAACCGACTAAGGAACGTCTCTCTTATGGGCCTCCTATGAAAAGTAAACTATTAAAACTTAGCAAATATCAAAATAAAACAATCAGCCCAAATTAAAATCACGAAAAAAGCAGCTTGAGAATTTTTTTTCAAAGGAGACAGGTGTCCAAATTTGTCTACTCATTCCTGATAATGTGGCGGCAGGAGAAGAGAAAAAAACCTGTTTTATTGTTATAGATTTTAAAACCAAAACAAAATAAAATAATTAAATCAATTAACGTTATGTGAATTAAGATTGGTTAACTGGTTAGAGTTGTTGGTCTTTGATAAGCCCTGATTAGGGTTTATCTGAAATGGGTTAGAAAGGGGAGAGAGATAGAGAGAATGGGGGCTGAGAGTATAAGTTTTGTTGATAAATATTTTGATACCATAAACTTAGAGATAACGCCCTTTAAGTAACACTACAACTTATTCAAAACGACAACGTACTATAAAGCTCATATTAATATAAAACCCTCTTTCTCACCAAGAGGTTTACCCACACTTCATCGTCTGTTCCCCTTAGCCACTTAACTTCACCTTCTTGGACCTGCTCCTCTTATCCACGAATGCTAATGGGACAGCCAACTTATCAATACCCCCTCGAAGAAGACTCAGCTTGTCCTCAAGCTGGAACTCCGGAAACTGCTCCAACAACATCTTAACCGGCTCCCATGTACATTCGAAATCAGGTAGTCCCTTCCACTTAACTAGCACCTCAGCCTTCTTATCCACTCCTGATTTCCTGATCTCTAACAAGTCGTCGGGCTCAGTATTCCACTCAAGCGATGAGGAAAGGACTAAAGGTAGCTCCTGAACCTTAGTGTGAGGCGCCACAGCCTGCTTCAATTGAGAGACGTGAAAGACAGGGTGAACCTGGCTGTGCGCTGGGAGCGCCAGTTTATAAGCTACCTTCCCAACTCTTTTCTCCACCAGATTATGACCAAAGAACCGAGGAGCCAACTTCTCTACTCTTTTCATGGCCACTGTTGTTTGTCGGTATGGTCTCAGCTTCAAATAAACCCAATCTCCTACTGCAAACTCAACCTCACGTCGCTTCTTATTCGCAGCTACCTGCATCCTAGCCTGAGCCGTAGCCAGGTTGTCTCGAAGTTCTTGAAGCAGAGCATCACGATTCTGTAACAGCCCTTCTACCTCTGCGTTAGCTGTAGGCACATCTCCAAACCTCAACAAATTCGGTGGGTCTCTCCCGTAAAGAGCACGGAATGGCGTGGTGTTAGAAGATGAATGGTGAGAGGTGTTGTACCAATATTCAGCCCACGGTAGCCATTGACTCCACGCTGAAGGTTTTCTTCCTGCGAAGCACCTCAGATAAGCTTCTAGACACCGGTTGACTACCTCCGTCTGACCATCCGATTGCGGGTGATAAGCAGTACTCTTGTGCAGAGCTGTACCTTGACTTTCAAACAACGCTGCCCAAAAGTTACTCAAAAATACTCTGTCTCTATCTGATACCATCGTCTCCGGAAAGCCGTGGAGCTTAATCACCTCTCTGATAAAAACCTTAGCTACAGACTTCGCAGTGAAAGGGTGCTTCAAGGGAATAAAATGCGCATACTTCGTCAATCTGTCAACCACGACCAAGATCACGTCAAACCCTTTTGATACTGGCAACCCCTCTACAAAATCTAAGCTGATATCAGCCCATACTTGCTCGGGGATGGGTAGTGGGGACAACAAGCCTGCTGGTGAGAGCGTTGAGTATTTGTTTCTCTGACAGACCTCGCATGATTTGATGAACTCTGTGATGTCGCTTCTCATTCTCTTCCAGTACACTTCTCTCGCCATTCTTTTAAAAGTCTTCAGCACCCCTTCATGCCCACCTACTGCACTGTCATGGAACTGACTCATCAATGCTGGAATAAACGGTGAATTAGCTGGAATCACCAATCTCCTATCCTTGAACAAGAACCCATTCTCTACGCTGTAACCCTCATACTCATTCTCTTCTCTTTTCACCCCGATCATGATCTCTTGCATCAGCTCATCCTTCTCTGCTTGAATTGCTAACTCATCCATGTCGATAGACAACGGAGCTGTTAACTGGAACCTCTTAAGTTCAGCCGCGTCGTCAGTCTCTTCCACTCGACGAGATAATGCATCAGCCACTCTATTCTCCTTCCCTGATCTATACTCAATAGTGTAGTTAAGACCAAGCAGCTTAGAAGCCCACTTTTGTTGTTCTACTGATACTGCCTTCTGATCCAACAGGTGCCTCAAACTCTTTTGATCCGTTCTTATTGTGAACTGATGACCCGTAAGATAATGCCTCCATTTGGTAACAGCGAAGACTATAGCCAAAAGCTCCCTTTCATATACCGACTTTACTCTGCCCTTGCTCGAAAATCCTTTACTAATGTAAGCCACTGGTCTGTTCTCTTGAGATAACACTGCCCCAATCCCACTACCTGAAGCGTCAGTCTCAACTACGAAAGGCTTGGAGAAGTCTGGCAGCCTTAATACTGGTAACTCACTCATAGCTTCCTTCAGTCTGTTAAACGCTTGCATAGCTTTCGGAGTCCAGCAGAACCCACCCTTCTTTAAAAGCTCAGTCATAGGTCGAGCTATCCTCCCATAACTTAAAACGAACTTGCTATAATAGCCAGTAAGCCCCAAGAACCCCCTCAAGGCTGTTACGTTCTTCGGCGGTGGCCACTTCTTCATTGCTTCGACCTTTTCCGGATCTGCTGAAACCCCATCTTTGGTGATCACGTGACCCAAATATGCGATCCTTCTCTGCCCGAAAGCACATTTCTTCTCGTTCGCATAAAAACGGTGAGCTTTCAACACTTGTAACACTATCTTCAAGTGCTCCTGGTGCGCCTTCTCATCTCTACTATACACCAGTATGTCGTCAAAAAAGACTAACACGAACTTTCTCAAGTACGGCTTGAAGATGTCATTCATCACAGAATGAAACGTCGAGGGGGCATTAGTGAGCCCAAAAGGCATCACTAGAAACTCGTAATGGCCCTCGTGCGTCTTAAAAGCCGTCTTCCCTACGTCACCAGCCTTAACTCTTATCTGATGGTAACCGGATTTGAGATCGAGTTTAGAGAAAATTGTTGCTCCTTCCAACTCATCGAGCAACTCTTCAATCACGGGAATGGGGTAACGATCCGGTATGGTACTCTTGTTCACCGCCCTGTAGTCGACGCAGAAACGTAGACCACCATCCTTCTTCTTGACTAACAATACCGGGCTCGAGAAGGGACTGATACTAGGCTTTATAATCCCGGCTTGTAACATCTTCTGTACCAGTTTCTCGATCTCGTTCTTCTGAAGATGAGAATATCGGTAAGGTCTTATGTTAATAGGTGATGTTCCTTCGTGCAACGTAATGGCATGCTCCCTTGACCTCTTGGGCGGCAGCCCTGTAGGCATGTTGAACACCTCCTTGAATTGTCGGATCAGCCTTTGAATGTTATGACTCGGCTTTACCAACCGCTCCTGCTCGCCGACATTCTCAAACAGCTCCTGCAATTCCAACAAGTAAACACCTCCTTCGCTTCCACACAACTTCTCCATGGACTTGAGTGACACCTGAGCCCGCACGAGTGAAGGGTCACTGGCCAGCGTTACCCACTCATTGTCAACTTGGAACCGTAAGATATGCAGACCCCAATTTATTCTTGTTTCTCCCAGCGATGCTAACCACGTATAGCCCAGCACCATGTCTGTATCTCCCAACTCAAACAGCAAAAATTCACCTTGTATCTCAACTCCCTGAACGACCAACTTGAGATCTACACACTTCCCTTTTCCAGTGATAATTCGACCATCTCCAATGGCCACGCCAAACTCCGGGGTAGGCATTAAAGGTAGGCCGAGGTTCTCTACCAACCTAGTGGCGATGAAACTGTAAGAGGCTCCAGAATCAATCAGAACTACTACCTCCTCTCCTCCAACGTTTCCTCTAATCCTCATGGTTCTCTTTGTTGTGAGGCCAACCATGGATTGTAGAGAGAGAACCTGTAGCTCTTGCTTATTGTTGGTTTCCTGTTCCTCTCCTAGTTCATCCTCAGCTTCGTCGTCTCCTTCTGACTCCTCTTCAACCTCCAAACATTTATACTTTTGAAATGTTTTGCATCTGTGTCCTGCAAAGTACCGCTCTCCACATTGCCTACACGGGTTATGCACTGCCCTTCTCTGGTCCCCTCCTTTACCATCTCGTTGTGCATCCAATGACCTCCTCGCAGGAGTGGTTTCCCCCGGATTAGATGGAGATACACTCGAGCTTCTCTGGTTGGAGTTAAGCGCTGGGGCTGAGTTAGTTCGCTGGAATGGTCGAGAGTGATACGCATGCGATCATTTTCTTGCTCCTCAATGATCTTCGCTGTATCCACTATCTCATCCATACCCATTGGCCTCAACCTCACAACTTGCTCCCTCAAGCTTATCTTCATACCATGTAAGAAAATCTCTTCCAACACATCGTTAGGAACGTGTGGAACTTCTGCAGATAACTCTTCAAACTGCTCACGGTACTCAGATATGGTTCCCGTGTGACGTAGTCGCAGCATTTGACTAAGAATGGTTCCTCCCCGGGAGGGTTTGAACCTCCTTCTTAGTTTCATTTTAAAATCCCTCCAATCCAATAGCTCATCCCGATCCTGAATCATCCTCAACCATGTCACCGCACACCCCACCATACTCGCCATTGCTTGAGTAAGTTTCTCCTCTTCTTCCGTTTGGTTCACTGAGAAGCACTTATCCACCCTAAAAATCCAATCATCAGGGTTTTTCCCTTCAAAATCGGGTAACTCAAGCTTCTTCTGAGGTGGTGAACTCTTCTGCAACACTGAGTAACCAGAAGACCCCGCGGTGAACGGTGTCTTGGAAATCTCTGCTGCTCTTAACGGAACCGCGTTCTCCGGAAGGGTTAGGATTCCCTTCTCGCTTCGCATCTGCAGACCTTTCTCCTGTGGTTGACGACCTTCTTCTAACGAACGATGTGCCTCCACTGCACCTTCCTTAACAGATCTAGGGTTTTCCAGGTTCGTTACCGCAGCGATCGTAACACCCATCGGTTTCTCCTCTAGGGATTGACGGTGTCTCTCCTCCGCGCGTTTCTCATTCTCCAGGGCTCGAAGGTTGTTCGCTTTCATCTCCGCTCGCATCTCCTCGATGATGCTCGCGAGTCCGCCAAGCTGACCCTCAATCGCAGTCATCCGATCTGCGTTAGAATCTTGCTTTGGTGGCATTTTGTTGCTCTGATACCAATGATAAGTCCTGATTAGGGTTTATCTGAAATGGGTTAGAAAGGGGAGAGAGATAGAGAGAATGGGGGCTGAGAGTATAAGTTTTGTTGATAAATATTTTGATACCATAAACTTAGGGATAACGGCCTTTAAGTAACACTACAACTTATTCAAAACGACAACGTACTATAACTCATATTAATATAAAACTCTCTTTCTCACCAAGAGGTTTATCCACACTTCATCTTCTGTTCCCCTTAGCCGCTTAACTTCACCTTCTTGGACATGCTCCTCTTCTCCACGAATGCTAATGGGACAGCCAACTTATCAGTCTTTATTAGCAAAAGCTGAAACTGCCAAACGGTTCAATAAGGCTCGATTCTTCAACAGATTTTCTTATACTCCCCAATCAAGTCCCTAACAAAAGATTTGAAAAAGACAGAAGTGTAAGAGGAAGATATGATAAAAAAAACAAAAGACTATGCTATCATCATGTGACATTCTTGCTTGATTTACCTTCTTTGTTGAAGAAATATGTAATGACCCACCATCTCCACTATCCCCACCATCTCCACCATCCCCACCACTTCCACCATCTCCACCATCTCCACCATCTCCACCATCCCCAACTTCTTTAAAGAGAAAGAGGAGAGAGAGAGAGAGAGAGAGAGAGAGAAAGAGAGAGGGAAAGAGAGAGAAAGCTCACCTGAGCTCGTCGCCGGAGCAACCGTGTGCCGTGATCACGTTCAGCTTGCCACCACCGATAAACGCCATAGGTAACCGCCGGAAACCGCATTCCTTAAGCTCAGTTTCGTTTCCGTTTAGTAAATCGTCCATAACTTCCTAACCATTGATCATCTCGTGCATCCAAGGCCATCATCGTGTTCCTCTCGTCAAGACGAAGCCGTAGACACCAACCACGCCTCAATTGGAGCACGGACGAAGCCGCATGCGCCTCCCGAAGATTCGTCTCGGCGCGCGCGTGAAATACACGCGCCGCCGCCGTCCGCCGGAGCCACCGCGAGTTCCGGCCACTCGCCGCCGTCTCCGACCAACGTTCGCCGGAGCCGCCGTGACCGACCACCGTCCGTTCGCCGCCGAGAAGCTGCCGCCGTCGCCGCCGTTGACTTTCCCGTAAGCCGCCGCGTCGCCGTCGCCGCCGGTGACCGACACCGGTGACTCGCCGGCGACTCGCCAACTCGGCCGAGTCAACCCAGTGAGTCAACTCGGTGACTCGGTCAACCGGTGGTTTGACCGGTTTAAATCGATTTCGATTCGGTTAGGTTAAACCGGTCGGATAAAATCAATTGAAAATCGGTTAGGAAAAACCGGATTAATTAATTGATTTATTAATTAATTAAATAATTAATCTTTGACCAGCGGGTTGACTTTTCAGTAAATACCCGTTTTAAACCGTTCGAAAGGCGTTCTGACTCGAAATTTCGATCTGATTTCAGATTTGGAGTCCATTTGAGCAGCGGGAGTTCATAGATACCACCTCTTATTGTTGCTAAGGTGAGGGTCTATTCTCGAACTTCTCGTACACGGCTTAGGACCTCGAATAAATATAGTTTATTTCTAATGTGTTTCGTCTGTGTGAAATCGAGTCTATCATTACTTGTTTAGTTTTAGGTTCTTTGCATAAACCGGAACTAGGGGGTTAGAGGATTCAACATTGATTGTTTCACTTAATGTAAATTCTTAGCTAGGATTGTTTTTGTTTGGAGACGGATACAGAGACGGACTTCTGTATGCCGGATTGCATGGAGGTCACAGCCAACTTTAGTCGACCGGTTGAGCTGTAGACTGGAAGTGTCGATATATCGTCTACGGGCGTGTGTTACCGAGCACTTTTTCGGTGTGTGTATGAACCGAGCACCTTTTCGGTAGTGTTTTGGCCTGTTAGTGGACGGCGAGTGTGCACCTCGCTAGGACCATTGTTTGTTGCTTGAGTACTTTAGGTACTGTGTTTGACATGAATTAGAATTAAATTATATTTATTCGGAGTGCTATGTCCGGGTTCATGGACTTCGGGGTAGCATCCCATACCTCGCTGAGCGATTCCCCTGTCGCTCACCCCTCCTTCTTTCCCCCTTTTAGGTGAGACCGACGAGCAAGAGTGATTATCGGACCGGTGCTATTGGGCTTTTGGGCTTCTATCGCTTTTACCGCTTTTATCTTTATCGGGTCTTTAGGCCTTTGGACTTTTATCGTTTATGTTATTCTTATTTCAGACTTTCGGTTTATGTCGTATTTTATATTTCGGATGTTATCAATGTTGGGCTTTTAGGCCTTTTGGTATCGTATTGACTTTTAAATTATGATATGAAGATTATTATTATTTGAGTTGTATTATTATTTTATTTCCGTTTTTATCAATTTATTATTATATTTTGAAAGTGGCGGGTGTGACAAAATAGTTCGCTTCCCTCTAGGTTTCTCTTTTGTCCATCAACAGTAATTTCCCATAAGCAAAAGCTCAAATAAGATCAGACCAAACAGAGAAACATATGAGTGTTAGATTCATTGTTTCTGTCACTTACCGTATAGAGATGGAAATGAGAAGCCCAACTAAAGATTCTTCTTCTCCCTCATCGTTTCCTCTCTACTTTTTTTTTTTTTTTTTTTTGGTGGTGTGTGTGTGGAAACCAACGATTATGGATCAGTAAAAGAATCTTACTCTCGAGCGCTCAGAAGAACGATTGGCCTATACGATTTCCCAGCAAGGTATGAAGTTCCTCAGATTCCTTTAGAACTCAATCTACCTCTCTGCTGTTTTAGTTCTCAGGCGATTTTGAAAATTTCTACTTTATTTTTGAAGATTTCGTACCAAATATATGAAATTGATTCCCGGATAGGTATAGATATTCTCCTTCTTGATTCATAGGTTTATTTTGAATTTGGTTAGAATCATATACTACAATCTTTTTTTTTTTTTTTTAGTTGATTTGTTTTCATATTGGTTTTTGAATTTAAAGGAAGTAGCACCTTGTTAGTTGGATGTGAGCTAGAATATCCTTTTAGCCATTGATGAGTGGTGAATGCATTGTTCCAGGAGCCAGAGCCCCTTGTTGCTATGTGGCTGGTAAGATTTCTGGAAGGGCCTTCACGGTGTCAGCATAACGTTGGAGTGTTACTCTAAGCTCATTGCCATATTACTCAGCCAAACTTCACCACACAAAAAAAAAAAAAAAAAAGAGGCTTTTTATCAGGTCTCTAAGATTCTCCATTCGAAGTTGCGTTGAATATTTACTTTTCATCTTTGTATTTACTGTTTTTTTCGTTTGCTATCCTGCATATTGTTTTAACTGTGAATCTCTTTGATCTCTCAGTATGAAAACAAAATAGGGGCAAGCTTTTGGATATGATTCCATTTATGATCGTCTCTCAAACTATTTTAAAATGACTGACTCATACATTGTACTGTATGTAGAATAATACACTACTTGAGCGACGAACGAAGATGAGGCTGTTGAAGGTCGCCACGTGTAACTTGAATCAATGGGCCATGGAATTCGAATGCAACATGAAGAACATCAAGGCTTCGATTTCCCAGGCAAAGGCTGCCGGTGCTGTCATCAGGCTTGGACCCGAGCTCGAGGTCACTGGCTATGGCTGCGAGGATCACTTCTTGGAGCTTGACACCGTCACTCACGCGTACGCATGCTTCTCTCTTTTTAGCTCCCATTAGATTGATGGAATCTAGTTCTTGAATCACGCTTTTACACATTTTCAGGTGGGAGTGTTTGAAGGAGTTGCTGCTTGGTGATTGGACAGATGGAATCTTGTGTAGCATAGGAATGCCTGTGATCAGAGGAGCAGAGCGGTATAACTGTCAGGTTCTCTGTTTGAACAGAAGAATCATCATGATTCGACCAAAACTGTGCCTCGCAAACGATGGGAACTATAGGGAGCTGAGGTGGTTCACTGCTTGGAAGCAGAGAGGAGAGCTCGATGAGTTTCACCTCCCTATTCACGTTTCAGAGGCCTTGTCACAGACATCAGTCCCTTTTGGTTATGGTTACATCCAGTTTATCGACACGTAAGTCTTCATATAATGCTGTCAATGATTTTCTCAGTGATTCTAAACAGTATCAATCAACTATTATATTTCCTTTATCAGAGCTGTTGCAGTCGAAGTCTGCGAGGAGCTGTTTAGTCCAGTCCCTCCTCATGCTGAGCTTGCGTTGAACGGGGTGGAGGTATTTATGAATGCAAGTGGGAGTCATCACCAACTAAGAAAGCTAAATATTCGCTTGAACGCTTTCATGGGAGCTACTAACGCTCGTGGTGGGGTTTATATGTACAGTAATCAACAGGGATGCGATGGTGGCCGCTTATACTACGGTATGTTCAAAGAACCTTGGATGATTAAAATCTTTAAATTTTGAGTGATTCTTATCTACTTTTTCTTGTGTGTAGATGGATGTGCATGCATTGTTGTAAACGGGCATGTTGTAGCTCAAGGCTCACAGTTTTCATTGAAGGACGTTGAGGTCATTATTTCCCAAGTGGATCTAGATGCGGTATCCTACATTTATCCTCTGTTGTTACTTCCTTTAATGATATATATATATATATATATATATATATATATAATGACGAAGCTGTTAAGACAATTTTTGCTTTCTTTGGTTGAGAAAGGTTGCTAGTCTTCGGGGATCTATAAGCAGTTTTCAGGAACAGGCAAGCTGCAAGGTTAAAGTATCTTCAGTATATGTGCCCTATAAGCTGACACAGTCCTTCAACCTGAAAATGACACTAAGCAGTCCGAAGAAGGTTTTAAATGCTCCTCTGCTTCCCATTAATCTTTGAACTTGAGTGAATGTTTTAGATATTTGTTCAAGTGTGTAGATCATGTACCACTCTCCACAAGAAGAAATAGCCTTTGGTCCTGCGTGCTGGCTATGGGACTATCTGAGAAGAAGTGGAGCTTCAGGGTTTTTGCTTCCCCTTTCTGGTGGAGCAGACAGCTCGTCTGTGGCGGCTATTGTCGGGTGCATGTGCCAACTTGTTGTCAAAGGTATGTTGAGCTGTGTTTGTCTTGTTGGACAAACACGTGAATAACTTAAAAAAGAGACTTACATGATGTTGATATCTTCATGATCGTGTAGAGATTGCGAATGGAGATGAGCAAGTGAAAACTGATGCGAAACGAATTGGGAACTATGCTGATGGACAGTTTCCTACTGATAGCAAAGAGTTTGCCAAGCGTATATTTTACACTGTCTTTATGGGGTCCGAAAACAGGTAAATCAGTGAAACTAGGGCTGGGATTTTTTACCGAACCGAACTTGCCGAAATTTAGGTTTTCGGTTAGTTCGGTAAGAAAGTTCGGTAACAAAAAAATTATGGTTTTTGGTTCGGTTTGGTCATCTGTTAGTTCGGTTTTCTAAAGAATTTTTTTTCCAAACAGTACCAATCTTATCGAAATGTTGAACCCAACTAACCAAAATCCGAACCGAAATATAAATAACAAACTGAGTAACTAACCAAAATCCGAACCGAATTAACCAAATTAACAAAAAAATTTCAAATTTTATTCAATTTAAACCAAAAATTTAACCGAATTAACCGCAAAGCCAAAAAATTTGGTAATTTTTTTTGAAACCAAACTAACCGAAAACCGAACCGAATCAAATCAAATTTTTTCGGTTATTTCGACCGACCTGAAATGACCGAATTCAGAACTATCCGAAGAAACTGAATCCGCAGGCCTAAGTGAAACCTAGGGATGAGGATGCGAGTTTTGGTCGTAGTGGTGGGATTTTTGCAGCAAACATCAACTTTTTCCCCATGTTTAAATCTCAAATTTGCAGTTCCAAGGAGACAAAAATGCGTGCAAAGCAGCTGGCAGATGAGATCGGTGCGTGGCATCTTGATGTTTGTATAGATGGCGTTGTCTCTGCGGTTCTATCTTTATTTCAAACGGTTACAGGCAAGCGGCCTCGCTATAAGGTAAAGCATGAATTTAGAAACAGCTGAACCAACCTAAATATGATTAAAATGGTTTTGTGTATAGGTTGATGGAGGATCAAATGCCGAGAACCTTGGATTGCAGAACATACAAGCACGGATGAGAATGGTGTTAGCGTTTATGTTAGCGTCTCTCTTGCCTTGGGTTCATAGCAAGTCAGGATTTTACCTTGTTCTAGGCAGCTCCAACGTTGATGAAGGACTTCGTGGTTACCTGACTAAGGTGATGAGTACCGCTACATCTCAGTTCCCAATAGATTGTTAATTTAATTAATTCTTTTGGTTGGAACAGTATGATTGTAGCTCAGCAGACATAAACCCAATAGGAAGTATCAGTAAACAGGATCTGAGGTTGTTCTTAAGATGGGCTGCAACGAATCTCGGTTATCAATCTTTGGCAGATATAGAAGCTGCTCCGCCAACAGCCGAGCTTGAGCCCATTCGTTCTGACTATACTCAGGTAAATAACAAAACTGTTTGTGAGTCAATATCTGAAGTGAATAAAGGCGTGTGTTTTCAGACATCTTGAGTTGTGAAAACAGCTTGATGAAGTCGACATGGGAATGACATATGAAGAGCTTTCAGTCTATGGAAGAATGAGGAAAATATTCCGGTGTGGTCCAGTTTCCATGTTCAAGGTTTGAGTTATGATCTTCAGACAAAGGTACTAAATCATGATGCACTGAAACTGACTTTGTGTCTGTTGATTCTGCAGAATCTATGTTACAAGTGGGGAACAAAGCTAAGCCCAGCAGAAGTAGCTGAGAAAGTGAAATACTTCTTCAAATATTATTCGATTAATCGACACAAGATGACTGTCCTTACACCATCCTACCACGCTGAGGTACTACGTCTGTTTGTCTGAAACATGTTTGGAATCTGTCTTGAGAGAGAACTCATTGTGATTTTTGTTGCAGAGTTACTCTCCAGAAGACAACAGGTTTGATCTGAGGCAGTTTCTGTACAACAGCAAGTGGCCATACCAGTTCAAAAAGATTGATGAGATTGTTGATGGCTTAAATGGCGACTCGGTTGCGTTCCCGGAAGAAGAAGAAGAAGCAACCTCCAGCCAAGAATTTGGGGTCGTAGCAGCAAATTCTGGTGACCCAAGCGCAGGTCTCTGATGAACATATCTCCCCTACCCACTCTGTTTCAACTCAAAGTGGAAGTTTGGAACAATAAGGAAAAATAAAAAAAACATCTTTGTGTGTCACTGAAATGTATAAAGTTGGTGTTGAAACAAAAAGAACACTATTTACTTCCAGTAAGTTTACTTTTTAAGTGCGACATTGAGTCATTCATCATTTGAACTTGTTAACCAGTTCATTTATAAACAAATTTTGGTACAGTTACCACCCTCCCTCTCATTAATAAATATTAGGGGCATTGTGTAAGGCCCCGACCCGGTTTCCCTTACCGCCGGTACGTCCTCAGTTCGCTTCCCTCGACCAAACTGGCCCTAACTGAATTATTCTCTTAACTTAGGATTTTTATCCATTTTTCCTCTATCAGGTTCAGTTCAGTTCCCTAAATTCATTAAATCTATCCAGCATCCTAGCAAAATACTAAGACTGACAAAATAATAAACATGTACCTCACTGCCTCAATGCTAGTTGTCCGCCAGTCCATCCATACGCTTCATCCTTGTTGTCTTCACCCTTTTCCCATTCGTTCTTATCCAGCCAGCTCGATCAGATACTTAACCGAATCCCCTTGTTACTTAGTCACTCAGCCAACCATCCCCACATGACCATGAACAAAGAGAGACGGTTGGGTTTCCAACCAGCCATCCAGAACAGACAGTACGCCAGCCTTTCTAGCGTTCCAGCACCAAACTTCCGATAACCGCCTCAGATACTGTTACCCTTGATCCATAACCAGTCGCTAATCATATCATGATCAGACAGTACATCAATCGGTCCATACAACTCTCGTTTCGACAGTAACCACACGGCCATCCAGTCCCTCAGTCACACACAACACGCTCCCGTTCAGCATATCCTAACCGCCGACTGAGCGGTTCTTCTGCATGATCCAGACTTTGTATCCAGACCTCACACCAGTCCATCATAGCCCCGACCGATTCCCTTTCCTGGATGACACTAACCATGGTGATACACAGTCCCAATCGCATCCCATCAAGACGCTCACCATCGGTACATGGCTCCACCGCACATAGACTTAGCCGATACAGCCCTTCCCATGGCTTGTCCTTAATTCCGCACCAGAAGGAACAACAGACGCCGCGATCATTCTTCTTAAATGATCGCCCCTCTCATGGAACCAGAACCAGACGCGCATCCGTACATCTGCAAGGCCACCGCTCGACTTTAGGAAAAGTCGGGAAGGATCCGATCAGTCCTACTCGGCAATCTCAGACTCTCTCCCGGTCCTCTCTATCTTTCCCTGTATTCTCTTTTCTTTTCAGAATCGTCATCCCCTTTCTGATCCGCGAAATCCCTTCCTAAAAATCAGACTGACGGTTTTCCTTCTCGGCATAACTGCCCTTAACCACCCCCTCGCGGTTACACCAATCCTTAACCCTTGGAACTGTCCCAGCGCGCCTCCGATCATTCAGTAACTGCACTCAGACAATTTTACTTAATTCCCCAGCAGTTCCCCAGCAGTTTTGAGTCCCCCTCCAACTGCCCGTAAGCCAACTGCTATATAACTGCTGTAGCAGTTCCACGACTCCACTGTCCTTGTCGGTTAGTATCCGGTAACCGCTCCGTAACCGCTCATGTAACCGTCCTGATAACTGCTCGGTAACTGTTCCAGTAACCGTTCCCGCCTTTTTCCTTGGCTAATCAGTTCATGTTTAGCTCTGTATCCGTTCCCGCCAGAACGTATATTAATCAGTCCGTTGGCAGACTAACTGATCTCGGATGACAAGTCCAACTGCCTTGTCTGAATCCGTCCAGCTTAGTCTGACAAGCTCAACTGCTATGTTCGAACATATATTATCGTCTTAACCTGACCAGTACTATCCAGATGTAATGTCCAACATATCTATCCCGTCTGATCAGTCCGACCTTGGACTGATCCAGTTTAGACTGCGGGACGGGGATGCTACAAGTCTCCCCCACTTAGAGTGAACTCGTCCTCGAGTTCAGCAGTCAATTGAACTTTGTTCTATCCAATCAGAACAGTCTCCCCCACTTGGAATAAATCCCAATCAAACGGCACTCATGCCTTGACTCAATGTTCAGGCTTTCGGTCAGTCGACCATTACTGTGTTCCAGACTTCCTGATCATAATCACGCTTGGAGTTGATCTTAGATATCAATTATTCGATCCGGTCTCTTTACCATTTTTTATTTTTTATTTTTAAATCTCAACAGACTCGGTTCAGTGCACCAACTCACTAAGCATATTAGTCCTTACTTCCGAGCAATCTCTTGGTGTTTGGACACACACTTTGGCGAGAACGCTAGACTCCCAACAGTGCTGACCAATTTACCTCAATTCTCGAAGTGTTAACTCACTATCTTAGTTAAGTTTTTCCAGCTTAAACCTTAACCAATCACAGTCACTTATTGACTCAACTTTAGTCCCTCCGGAACTCAATTCCAACCAGTCTCAGTCCAATCCTGACTTGACTGTTTGATTCTCGTACTCCAGTGTTCCTTAGCATGGCCAAACTCCGAATATTAGGAACTTAATCTTTTCAGAACGCATGGATCTCATCTTGATCCTTACAGTTGTTTCCCTCAGATCACTCCTTGATCCTAACCTGTCCCCGACCACTTATGATCGACATCAGCTTTTTCAGATCTTTACTGATCTTTATTGACACCTCCGAATCATTCTTGATCCTTACAGACATTTCTTACCGGATCCTACACTTGATCCCTTGCACAGTTTCCCTTTCGGACTCCCAGTCCTTCCCGGTTCACAATTCCAAAATGACAAACTCATCTAGTTCCTATTGACTCAGTCACGGTTATGTCTTGGAAACTCAGCAGTTCCCAAACGACATCAGTTCATACAATACGTACCTAACAGACAGACGTCCTACAGACATGTGATGGAAAACTCTCACTAGTTCCCATCCATGCTTTCATCGCGATCGGAAACCCACAGTAGTGAACTCCTTGAGTTCCAGTAACAGTACAGTTATGTCTTGGAAGGTACATCTCCCACAGACATCAGATTGGATTTCCGCAGACTACAGTACAGACACGCGATGGCGAACTATTCTAGTTCCCATCGACGCGATTACAGTTACGTCTTGGCAACTCTCCGGTTCCCACATACGTCAGGACAGTACACGCGATGACAGACAGTCACGTCTTGGAAACTCTCGGTTTCCATAGACGCCAGAGCATACAGTATTAGTACAGTTACGCCTTAGCAAACCCATTCAGTTTCTAAGGGCATATCATCTCCACTAACACTAATGTTTCAGTATTCCCACTTGTCCAGTTGATCAAACACTTAGTCTAGTCTAGCATTATCATTCCAAGTCATCGAGCAGCCGACTAGTAATCCAGCTAAGTCTTAATGAGCATCTCAGCCATAAGCACCTAGACTGATCTAGACTCTCGCATGAAAGGAATCAATAATCTAAACTCAAATGATCGTCCCAAATTTTCGAGCCATCATAAAAAATCCAGCAAGCCTTAGCAAGCATCACAGCGCCAAAGTACATTGTCTGATCTAGACGCTCCTGGTAGGAACCGATCATTTACTACTTTTGAAATTCTGACCACAACTCATCATCAATAGCATCTTGTACCTCCGAGTATTTTCTTGATCACTTAACAAGTCTTTGGCAAGTACACCTGACTTCCAATCTCTTGTTTCGATGATCTCAATTCTCAGACCGCACAAACCTACTAAGACAATCAAGCTTAGTCAGTCTTGACAATTCCATTGTCCATTTTTTTTTTTAATATCCAGACTTGCTTACACTTGCCACTTGCTATGTGTAAGTCTTACGCAGATTTTTCCGAATCCTTCAATGGAACTTCCAGTTTCAATTTCCCGGACCAGCTTGTCCATTACCTTGGAAATCCTAGAATCCGTCTAAGCATTCTCAACAGACGTTCCATTCGAATGTAAGTCTCTGTACTTCATATCCCAGCATCAGTGCCTTAGCCATTAGTCCTTAGGCTCTTCCATGGACGACTTGTCCAACTCAGTTTTCCGTTCACAACCTTCAGCTCATCCACTCGGCTATTCTACCTTGAACCTTTCCGCTGAAGTCTTCTTGCCAAATTCAGTTATGGACGTCTAGTCCATACAGAGTTAAAACTCATCAGCTCCTTGGCTCCGTATCCGACATCATTGTCCTTGACAGTTCCTTGTCTTATTTAGACTTTTCCGAAGCATCCTTGGCTTTCTCGAGCCACTTGATTCAATCCTAACTCCAGTCAGCTTATTATCCTTAAGCTTCAGAATACACTTCGTCAATCTTTCCCGTTTCTTCACTTCATAACCCGGATCCATTGACTTAAATAAATCTCTCGGTTGTTTCCAACACTTAGAAAAATTTATTGGATAACTCTCTCGAGTAATCCAGAACACCTTAAGTAATCCGATCATTCTCCAAATGATCTTAACTCAGACTTCATTCAACCAATCCAATCATTCATCAATGATCTTATCTCTGGTTTCTTTACATTTAGACTTCCAACTTACATTTGCCCATACAAAGTGTAAGTCTGACTTGATCACTCCCAAGATGAAGTCTCTCGTCAGTTCTCCAATGCTCGCGCTTAGCATTTTCCACGTCTATTCGGTCTAGACAAATCTTGAATAATCCTTCAAACTCTGTCCTAGAACCGTAATCGCTCTGATACCACTTGTAAGGCTCCGACCCGGTTTCCCTTACCGCCGGTACGTCCTCAGTTCGCTTCTCTCGACCAAACTGGCCCTAACCGAATTATTCTCTTAACTTAGGATTTTTATCCAGTTTTACTCTATGAGGTTCAGTTCAGTTCCCTAAGTTCATTAAATCTACCCAGCATCCTAGAAAAATACTAAGACTGACAAAATAATAAACATGTACCTCACTGCCTCAATGCTAGTTGTCCGCCAGTCCATCCATACGCTTCATCCTTGTTGTCTTCACCCTTTTCCCATTCGTTCTTATCCAGCCAGATCGATCAGATACTTAACCGAATCCCCTTGTTACTTAGTCACTTAGCCAACCATCCCCACATGACCATGAACAAAGAGAGATGGCTGGGTTCCAACCAGGCATCCAGAACAGACAGTACGCCAGCCTTTCTAGCATTCCAGCACCAAACTTCCGATAACCGCCTCAGATACTGTTACCCTTGATCCATAACCAGTCGCTAATCATACCATGATCAGACAGTACATCAATCGGTCTATACAACTCTCGTTTCGACAGTAACCACACGGCCATCCAGTCCCTCAGTCACACACAACACGCTCCAGTTCAGCATATCCTAACCGCCGACTGAGCGGTTCTTCTACATGATCCAGACTTTGTATCCAGACATCACACCAGTCCATCATAGCCCCGACCGATTCCCTTTCCCGGATCACACTAACCATGGCGATACACATTCCCAACCGCATCCCATCAAGACGCTCACCATCAGTACATGGCTCCACCGCACATAGACTTTGCCGATACAACCCTTCCCATGGCTTGTCCTTAATTCCGCACCAGAAGGAACAACAGACGCCACGATCATTCTTCTTAAATGATCGCCCCCCTCATGGAAATAGAACCAGACGCGCATCCGTACATCCGCAAGGCCACCGCTCGACTTTAGGAAAAGTCGGGAAGGATCCAATCAGTCCTACTCGGTGATCTTAGACTCTCTCCCGGTCCTCTCTATCTTTCCCTGTATTATCTTTTCTTTTCAGAATCGTCATCCCCTTTCTGATCCGCGAAATCCCTTCCTAAAAATCAGACTGACGGTTTTCCTTCTCGGCATAACTGCCCTTAACCACCCCCTCGCGGTTACACCAATCCTTAACCCTTGGAACTGTCCCAGCGCGCCTCCGATCATTCAGTAACTGCACTCGGCCGATTTTACTTAACTTCCCAGCAGTTCCCCTGCAGTTTTGAGTCCCCCTCCAACTGCCCGTAAACCAACTGCTATATAACTGTTGTAGCAGTTCCACGACTCTACTGTCCTTGTCGGTTAGTATCCGGTAACCGCTCCGTAACCGCTCATGTAACCGTCCTGATAACTGCTCGGTAACTGTTCCAGTAACCGTTCCCGCCTTTTTCCTTGGCTAATCAGTTCATGTTTAGCTCTGTATCCGTTCCCGCCAGAACGTATATTAATCAGTCCGTTGGCTGACTAACTGATCTCGGATGACAAGTCCAACTGCCTTGTCTGAATCCGTCCAGCTTAGTCTGACAAGCTCAACTGCTATGTTCGGACAGATATTATCGTCTTAACCTGACCAGTACTATCCAGATGTAATGTCCAACATATCTATCCCGTTTGATCAGTCCGACCTTGGACTGATCCAGTTCAGACTGCGGGACGGGGATGCTACACATTGCCCCCGCGCTTGTGAACATAGTTCTTTTTTTGTCTCAATATCTGTTAGGGTTATTGTAGCTGTGAATTTTACGTATTTGGGTTGATCATTGTTTTTCAAGTTTTTTTATTGTTATAGGGTTAGAGTTGTGATGATGAACTGTGTATGCAATATTCTCCACTCACGAAGGTTAATGTGATTGATATAGTTCGTGGTGTTGCATGCTGTGTCACTGAAACTTATTGTTTGTTTGTCTTTTTAATTTGTTACTTATACTGTTGAGATTACATAAATTATATTAAGGTTGTTGAGAGTACCTTTTGTTTCTGAATATTTTTTTCCGGTTTATTTGTGTAAGTTGTGTGTATTAAGTAATATTTTTTTTTTATTCTTATTACGTTGGTTACATGTTTTATTTTATTTTTAAACTTGTTGCTTTTACCGGACATTTAAAACAAATACATGAAGACTTGTAAAAATAATTATAAAATGAGTGACAATTAGTATTTGAGCCTTAATGGGTTTTAAACGAATATATGTATTTTTCATAAGAAGACAATAACATTGGCCTGTCGACATTAAACATGTAAGCTATTTTCATAAGACAAGAGGAGTGAGCAGGTGGAGATGTTGTTGTCGCCTTTGTGTCTTTTGGGATTGTCTCTTGTATCTCCTGGTGTGGTTGTGTTTATTTCTCTTTTATTTGATGAGTAATATGTAAACAAAAATCATTGTTAGTTGTATTTATCAGAGTTTGTAACTTACTCTGTTTTTTTTTGTTTAGGTAATTTCACTGATCTTGGTTGTCGTCTTCATCTTCTTCGTAAGCATCTGCGAAAATAAGTTTGTAAATTGTTAAATAGCTGGTCGTGTAGTTTGTATTTGTTTAGCTGACTCAATGTATATGTCATTGAGTTTTAGTTGAGTTGATTGATTTGGTATATATTTGTTTTGAAGTTTATTTGTAAGATTAGACAAAAAGAGAGGTGATCATTAATGATTCGTCTTTTTTGAGATTCTAGTTTTTGGTGTTTTGATTGTTTGGGTTATTGTGGTTTCTTTTAAGTTGTAAAATAAAGAATTATATAAAATTAGATTGATAAGTGAGGGAGATAAATAGACGACCACAAATCTTGGATAGAAAATATTTTTGATTATTGATGTTATCACAATATAGACAGTAATATAAAGAGAATTATGTGTTGATTGTTTCTTACGGATCAATGAGGAGACGGGTAACAACTCGAGTTGTTTTATTGGTGAGGTCAGAGCCCTGGACATAAACAGATTTGTTCAACCACATCTGCGAGTTTAAATATCAATTATGATATCGAAACATAATATAAACCCAGATGCAATATGATAATATACCTGAAAGTTCTAGGTTTGTCTTCGCAATCACTTGGAGATTGTCGAACAATCTATTCTTGACTGGAAATTGATCTCATGAGCATCCGTGATGACTTTATCAATAATGGTTAGTGAGATGAAACAAATGAGGAATGAATGATCAGTTATCTTGTACATGCTTGAGCACCTAGCAACCTCAAAATGATCGATTTTCTCAATGGAACCTGCTTTCAAAGATGACATGTAATGATTAGCACGTCCGACGAGAGTAAACCCATGAATCACAGAATCTACAAATAATATTATTCAACAAAGAATCATGAAATCAATTAAAACAATTATGTTAAATAAGTATGATAGATCGAAGATTAATTTACTTTTTCATCAAGGAAGAGAACCGTGATTCCCACAAACTCCATGTCTTTCTTGAAGTTCATGGAATCCCATAAGCGGAGGAAGCCAGAGGCTATGCTCTGACTACTACGACCAAGACGGAGAGACTCGAAGGTTGAGTGACAGACGCCGGTTTGAGGAACTGGAGAGGCAGAGAGAAACATTTTCTAGAAGATGGTTAAAGCTAAGAGGAATCAATGAGTTTTGTGGAGATGCATATTGGGTTCATCAAAGATGAGAATCATATATATAGGATTTACAGAGGGGCTACAAATCAGGAACATTTATGATAAAGTGATTTAAGATGGGGACATGAAGAGTTCACTGGTGAAAAAATAGATTACGAACACACACGGCGCAACTCTGTAACTCTGACTTTTTTGAGACAATGATGAAAAGAACCCCAACTCATGTTAAACGACAACAATTTACAATATAGGAAAACCATAATCGTTGCAAACTTAATATTTTTTTTCATATAACGTGATGAATCCCATTTAAAAATGAAACCCATAATACACTTGTAGGCCCGACCCTCAGAGGAAGCCGAAGAAACAAGGGCTTCCGACTTTCATAAATATATATTAGGTTCAGCCATTAATATACAAAGTATCATTTAGCTTACTGGTATAAATTTTGGTGTTTATATCTCAATAACCCTGGTTCGAGCCCTGGTGACACTTTTTCACACTTTTTAAAAGTGGAGCCCACAAAACGCTGATGTGGCGCGATGAGAAGTGAGCAAAAACTCAACTATTAAAATATAGATTTAGATTAAAATATATATCTATTTTAATATCATTTAGATTAAACTATATACCATATAAAAAATACATAAAAATGTTAATTTTGAAATTTTAGAAATATGTATCATACTTGAATTGATTATAATTATATATTTTTGCAGTTTTAATTTGATCAAATCATTAAAATATATTTTGCATATCTTTCTTCTTATTATTTAAAAATTTAAAAGTATTTTCTTAGAAGATTAGTGTTTAAAATAAAATTTGGTTTCAAAATATGCATTTTTAAGTTTTTGATGCAATTTTAGTAGTTAATAATGGTAAATTGTACAATTTACAAAATAATTGTAATTTTCAAAATACTACTTACTTAGAATTATAGAAAACTTCGGCCGGCCCGTCCTACGGGCGAGATGATAATTTGAAAATAATTTAAATTGTTAGAGTAAATATTTTTGATTTTTGTCTAATAATTGTTTTATTTTAAAATGTTTTGTTCTATATTAATATGATTCATTATTTTATTGATTGTTATTCTTTATCTAGTTTCATTCTCATTCATTATTTTATTGATTGTTATTCTTTATCTAGTTTCATTCTCATTACAATTAACTAATTTTTTTCTTAGGATTAATAAGATTGTTTATTTGAAGTTTTATTCTGTTTTTATTTCAGTGGTATAAAATTGTTGATTTATTCATTCTCTTACATTATTTTATATCGTGGGTCTCTTATTTTACTATATAACTATATATTTTGTTTTTATTTTTATGTAGTTGTGAATCTGTGTTTTATATTTATTTATTTATTGTGTGTAGATCGCAGGAAGAGAATGTTATGGGTTGGTTACTAATTTTTGACTCTTTCCGTATATATTATTTATGAAATTTAATAATGTTATTGATTAATATACATGTCCTACATTTGAATTTGCGATGTATACTTTTTTACCTATCAATATTATGGGTGTACAATCTATTTCTATTATTTTATATGTTTGTACACATGTTAGAATAATTTATAGTATAAAATAAGAGTTGTATGTGGACGAAATGTAAAAATGTAAACAGAGTGAAGAGTCACAAAATAATAGTGATTGTAGTCTTGCAATTGATGTTGTTGCCGAAACATTAGAGTGGATGATAATTAGTGGGATGCTACCTCTTGTGTCTTCCTGAACCTGTATCCAAGACATCCAAGCATTAGAGCCGGTTGCTTTCACTGCAAGTAATGAGATGTTTCAAGTACCAGTGCCAAGTAATGGGTGTTGTCAGTTCCTGTAAGCGAAATCAAGTTGATAGGAATACGAATATAAGGATCGGGATGATACGAATATAAGCTGTTACTTATTATAAATGGAATCTCAATACCTCCAACCATCTTTGGGTCAATCTAAGCCTAAGTAGAGGGGTTTGAAGGCAATAAAAAACAAACGGGAATAAGATTAATCAACAACTAAACAGATGAAAATGAATTGCAATCAGAAACCTCTATAACACTAACTCAATTGTTGTATCATCGAATTCTAAGTCATTAAGAACATGAAAATGAGAACCGAGCAGCATATTCACATCAATCTTATAATCAAGCTCACATATCTAAAGGGAACTTTTTTTTTTTTTTCAAAGAAAAGGTATCTCAAGGGAATTTAATACAGATGAGTGTCATAATCCATAACCACAGTGTTGTAAACTGAGTAATACCTACCTGGTTTCCGGCTTTCCAGGGAGAGACGGACTTGCCTTGCCAATGGATTCGATGGTTCCGAGAGCAGTTGAGACGAGGGTAAGAGCTAAATCCAGATGGTGGAGAGTAAGAACTAAGTCTCTGCAGAGCATCAGCGATTCAGAGCAGTGCCAAGAACTCTATCTAATAAGAACCTCATCGCCATAAACTGTTCATCAGAGCAGAACCTCTGGCGTACATGATGAAGAAACCAAGCCAGTTTTGTCGTGCTCTTGGAAAGACAATATTTTGCATCTCTACGACTTCCCATCGTAAGTCCTGCAAAAAAATATTTGTTTTCCAAATCTCTCCGACTCTTTTTTCTATCTTGTTTCCCTACATATATCTTGTTTTGACGTTTGAGTTGTTTTAAGGGTGAACTCGGAAAATAATACGGCAAAACCTTGGAGAGAAGCTGGCACCATCGTATAACTCGCCATTGACACACCACCAGAAGCTTTATTCTTAACTTAGTCCACAAAGACCGCCAAAGATAGATACAGCAACATAATAATAACAACTTCGACTAGTTTTGAGAACAAAAAAAAAAAAAAACGTTTGGTCTTAATTCCATCCGAATTGCTGATTCATTCTCCTTTCTTTCTTCCAAGCTACTTCTCCTGGTTTTGTATTTGATCCGTTAATCAAATTTTCAACTTTGACTACCACTTCAAAGATAGATCCTAAGATTTTGAAAGTGAGGGACGAACAAAGTAATGTAATGTTGAATGAATATGAGAAGAGAAGAGGGAATAAAACAGAGAAACTAATAACAACAATTATTTCTATGAAGAAATCTCCATACTGAAGCAAAGCATTATGATGATTGATGAATTTCGGCGAAGCTTACCTCTTTATTTATAGAATAACTTTTGTAACCATCGAGGAGGGTGAAGGTGCTATTGAATGCGAGTTAATGAAGGTGGTGGTTTAATGGAGTGAATGAGAACGTAGATGACGGAGATTCAATGAAAGCTTAGACCGTTACACCTCTTCTGGTAAGAGGCGGTGGCCTGTACTTGGATCGACGCGACGGTGACGTCTTCTTAACGTAGACGGAAGAACTGGAAACATACTTGGGTTTATACGTAAAACCTGAAAGCCCAGATATAATAAAGCCCAAACAAATTGTATTTACGTTTTAATGAAACGCTGCGGATTGTGTACGTGGACACGTGTCGCATCCAGGGACATCGACTTTCTGATATGTCATCCCATATAGCTTCACGTGAGGGATGTTATTAGTAATATATATACAAAAGAGCGAAATGATCCGCAGAAAGGAATTAATAGAAGACGAAGGGAATACATGCGGATTTGTTTCTGTTTTCACCCTAAGGAAATAATAGAAGACGGGCGGAATTTTATTATAAAGAAGGGTTCTTTCACTCCTCCTTGCACCACATGTGCGTCCACGTCAGAAAGTCATTGCACGAGAGGACGACACGTGTCCGCCGGTTGAAACTCACTGTTTCATCAATTTTTTTTGACTAATCGTCTTCATCAACTTAACGCCGACTTTTAGGGTTCATTCACATCTTTCGTCAATGGATTCCGACATGGTGGAGATCGCTCCTCCTGCGTTTGCTTGGTGTTCGAAAACTCTAGAAATCCACAAAGGTTGAATCTTTGTATCCTTTTTTGTAGTTTATGTATCCATTTTTATTGACTCCATCAACATGAAGATCCTGAGTCGTACATGAGCAGTTTTTATAAATCTTATCCCCAATTCGAAAAGGGTTTTCCGGCGATGAATGCTCTCCGGCCTTAAAAAGGTTTGTAAGTTTTCATGTGTTTCCAAAGAACGCTGTCTTATTTGACATTTTTGGTCGAACAGAGTTTGTATTTATTGTTGTTTCCAACTAACTAAGCTTTTTTTTTGGAATCGGATTCGCAGGCCGCCATAAAGGTTGCCTTTTTCATTTGCTTTCTGCACATTTTTGTTAAATCTATTTGTTAGTTGAGATGCAGAAGCTTCTGATTTAATTTATTTGTTGATGCGTTGAATGTCTGATTGAGATAACAAAATCGTCTTTACTTTTCTCTTTGCTATGAATTTGTGAGTGTGTGAGTGTTGAGATGCCTTTGATTTTGGTTTTCGCTTTATGTGTTTTATGTTGAAGAGGGGGCTGTGACACTTTGTCGGAGGGAGTATCTGTAAAATACAAGTCTAATTTAGGCTTCGATGATCAGCCTGCTGCACAAGCTATCACTTCACAGACTATGGGTTGCAATCTTCAAACGTCAACACTAAACACCCTACAAAACCCAGACTTGAATTTTGATCTTCTATTCTGTTTTCTTCTTCGTGGATGATATGCTCACTGTTGCTGATATGCTCAATTGTTATTTTCTTCTTCGCAGACTATTCTGTTTTCTTCTTCGTGGATGATATGCCCAACACTTAACACTAGCTTGGAAACTAACGACAGTTGCTGATATGCTCAGTTTAATTTCCTCAGTGATGGAATATCAGACACTTGATCTTCTATTATGCTCATTTTAAACATAACCACTCTTTGCTGTCTGTGTGTTGTGGCAAATGAAATAAGAGAGTATGTTTTGATATAGGGAGGTCTGGAAACTTATCCTCTTACGCCTTGATCCAGTTTGCAATCTATTTTCTTCATGGCCACAGCTCTTATCATGGTTGAGGCAAGGCTCAGCAGCTGCTCCTAAAACGATGAGGACTGTGGTGGCTCAAGCTGCAATTTTTCTTCTATGGCGTCAACGCAACAAACGCAACAACTTTCTTCACAACCAGCAGTCAATAAATGTCATAAGTATGTTTAGAGTCATCAACCAGAAGTGCATGACTGGCTTCCTGTTTTTTCTTTATTTTTGCCATGGAGTTCAGTTAGATTAGGTTCTTACATTTGTAGTTTCACATTTCATTTTTCAATGATATTAACATATTTTAGCCAAAAAGAACAATAATACTATCAGACTTTACAACACAGTTTGCACATTATCTGAATGTGCTATTTATTTTCAGTTTCATATGTTATATCGATTAGCAAATTTTCTAACGTAATGAAGGAGTCAACTTTAGTATACGAAAATAATACATGAGGAGAATGTAGGTTATGGATAAAAAGATTAAAATGTTTTTCCGATAACATATTTTGTAATGACAAGATAAAGAAAACTCAAACGTCAAAAACGACATCCCTAAATATGCAAAAAGTTAACCAATATATTATATAAAGCAAATCAACTTCAGAATTCTACAATTTCACATGCAATATATCAAATTCCTTCTCCAGTTATTAAGAAGATTTTTAAAAGCAATAAAAGTTAATACAAAAGGTTAGCATTTGTTTCTTATTGGGTTCTTAAATATTATGAAAAAAAATAAAACCAATGGAAACATATGCAAATTGCTTAAAAAATCATCCCTATAAATTAAACGTTATATTTTTGAATTTTTTTATATAAAAATATAATCCATTGGTTTCAAATAAGTCGACACAACTGGTGTATAACATAGCCTCATAAAATATAACCCATACAACATAAACTAGTCAAACATACTTATAACTAAAAAATAATAATAGTAATATTAAAAAAAAACAAAAAAAAATAGTTTGCACAAATTTTAAATATATATTGTTAAGTAGAAATAGTCATTCGTATATTTCGATGGAAAGCAATATATATAGATAAAAATCTTGAAAAGGGTGATTTTTTTACTAATTAACAATTGATATTAAAAATACAATGCAACTATTTAGATCAAATTTTGAATAATTATTTAGTTTAATATAATAAATATTTAGTTGTAAACTATTTTCTGTACGCTTTTGTATTCTTTTGTATTATGTTATAAATATCTAAACATCAATCACAAAATTTCGGTGAGAATTTAACAGCTTATTAATTTATAGTCATTTTTTCAAGTTCAACATATAATATATACTGAGTACGAAAAACATAAAAAACCCTAAGATTTGATCTTTATATATTATTTATTTCAGTCAAATGCTTTATTGGGTTTTAAATATAAATATATATATATTATTTATTTTAGCTTATATTTTACTCTTAATTGGGTACTTATGCCGTGGTTATGGAAGTTATTATCATATAATAACTTATGAGGTGCATCTAATATTCAGAAATATTGTGTAATTATTGGTTCAGATGTATATATTAGGACACTCACACCTAAAAAGAATATGAACTCTGCGTTGTATGCATTAACAATATTGTAAGCAAAGAGAATTCAACTAATTGCCATGCAACCATATCTTTCACCACCAGTGCATCGTTGATTGGTTTATATCAAATTTAAGCTGCCCAACATGTCAAGCTACGATATTATAATATTATTGTTTTCGGTTTACACGACTAATAATTAACCGACCTAATAATAAATTTTACTCATAAATGTTTACTTAATCTATAATTACAAGTTCGTCTCTTTCCTCACGATACTATTTAGATTCATCCAATTCCATAAAATTACCAAAAATGATGTGATGGCACCATAAAAGAAATACTTATCAAGACACCATGGTATATTTAGTCTCCAAATACAATAACATATACAGAATTTAACTAATATGTATATTTTAAAATATAACAATTTATATTGAATTTTTACTCTAACTATTTTCATTATTTTCAAAATATTATCTCGCCCGTAGGTAAATAAACTAAATATACTATAAGATGATTTGAATCTAGTGTCAAAACGGTGACAAATAGTTACATTTTTCCATTCTCTATCCCCTAATAATCCCTAGATCGCACTCACTAATTCTTAGTTCAGGGTTACACAATATTTCATCTACTCGCAGACGAAGCGCAACGCCAAGCCCAACCGCAAGCCCGAAAAATTATAAATTCACTTTAATGAAACGCAGCACAGAGGACACGTGTCGCGCGCAGGAAAGCCCAATTTATGACGTGGATGCACATGTGGCATACCTGGGAGGGATCCAAACCTTCTTTTATATATAAAGATCGGAAAATATAAAAAATAATATATTTATTAGCAAAAAAAACATAAATATGCATCTTTTAAAAAAAAATGGAGTATTTTAGAAAATATTTTACTCTGGAAAAACACAGATTATTACTTAATCTATCTTATTAAAACTCAAGTACAAATTATGTTTGATTGGAAACATAGATAGCAATTTTTTAAAAAAATTTGTTTGGAAACATGGATTGCAGTTTAAAAAAAGTTTGTTTGGAGATATGGATTGCAACTTTAAAAAACAAGTTTGTTTGGAAACATAGATTGCAATTTTAAAAAAGAAGTATGTTTGGAAATATAGATAACAATATATTTAAAAAAAAAGTAATGAGCTTATATTTTTAAGAAAAATTGGAAGTCTATTATATTATGAAAAACTATCTATCTGGTACCTAATCGGGTTCGGTTCAGGTATGTTTGGTTTCGGGTTTCCAGGGTCAAAGATTTCAGTCCCATTCAAATATTCCAAAATTTCAGTTCGGGTTCGCTTCGGATTTTTGCGAGTTCAGTTCGAGTTCATATAAACCATTTAAATTACTTTTAAAATTTTAAAATTCATTATATACTTTAAATTTCTCAAAAACTATAAACAAAATAATATATTAAATATAAATTTGAATAACATATGTCAGAATACCTAAACTTAACATATAAATTAGTTTAGTTCAAATATTTGGATACAGAATCAATAATTATTTTAAATGTTTTTGGTGTTTTAAGTATACTATTACTATTTTAGATATTTACTATTGACTATTTGTATACACTTTCTAGTATTTAAACCAGCTTAAAAGTATCATATATATTCTAGATGTTTTTATATACATTAAATATAAAAATAATTAATATATAAGTATATAAATCTATTTCGTATACATTCGGGTATCTGAACTACTTCGATTCGGATCGGATTCGTTTTCGGTTCTCTAAAAACAAATTTTTTGAATAATTCGGATATTTAATCAATTTCGGTTCGGGTTTGGTAATACTTTTTCGGATCAGAATCGGTTCGGTTTCGGGTATTTTGCCGAGCCCTAATATTATTGATATGAAAAATAAATAGAAATATATTTTTGAAACAATATATCCGCGTGGGCGCGCGAATCAAAGTCTAGTTACTTGTTATTTTTTAAACAATGTTCGATATTTCAAATCTTATTATTGAATCTCTCAAACATACGTAATTTGGATTTTGTAAGATTGAATAAAGGGAAATTTGGAAAAAGAGAACAAATTAACTAAGCTATTGTCCCCTTAGTACAAAATCAAATTTTCCCACTTTTTGACTTTCACTACCCTTTTTGTTAATAAAAATTCATATCATCATATTTACAATGGAATTTTTTTTAAAAAAAATATAAAACATGAAGTAGTTAAGCATGTGAATATACGAAAAATATTTTTGGAATCAAAAAAATGTTGGAATATTAAGTTCAAAAATGGACTAAAAGAGTTACATTGTCAGATCTACCATCTACTGAGATTTAGAAAATACAATCTAGGTAAGACACAGTGATCTACCATCCGTAGAGTGCGTTATACACTACGAACACAATGATCTACCGACGAAGAATGCATAATACACCAGAAACATATCTATCTAGTGTGGAAGAAAAAGAAATATACAGTTCCTTCTATGTTCTGTATTTTAAAAATCTAGTAGAACATACATTCTACGATGTCTTCTTTTATCTATAAACACAGTATTCCCTATCTACGAGTTCATCTCTTTTCTGACATTGGTAGAATGTATATTCTACTAGATTTTTTAAAAAAATCCGAAAATTAAGGAAAAAACGATTATGAAAATATTCCCTAGATCTATTAAAAATTTTTTTATTTCTTTTTTAAATAATATCGCCTAAATGTAAGTCTTCATCTTTACCACAACGATTTTGGATTTGCATCGTGGGGCTTCTATCATTTCCTAGTTGTTCGAAGCTTTTGTCTCTCTAACATAAGAAGATGCACATCTATGCTTCTTCTGGTTTGTGGAAATCGTCCAAAAGAAGTGGATGGAGATTTCTTGTTGATGATGAAAAAGGAGGTAGATTACTTACTTTGGACACAAGCAAAACCTTCGACAACCAAAGAGTTATGGTTTGTGAAGACTTTGGAATCGATGTAAACATGGTCAATATCGAGCTGAGTTACTTACCTTCTGATTTGGTCATTGGCATCGACTCACCACATGTTTTCATCACCAATGATCGGCAACTCAAAAATTTTCTTACCTGTGTGAAGAACAAAGCTTCGACGCGGTTATGTGTGTGTATTCGATCTAAGGCCGAGACAAGCAATATCAAAGTCGATTTGAATTTGAATGAAGAAGCTACTGAGTCGCCTAACAAAGAGAAAGAGCCTATGTCGTTTGAAGTTTCAGAAGAAGATGTTGAGGTGGATGAAAGTGATGATGATTGCAACCGTGAGAAAGATATGATCAATGGAAAGTCAGTTCGTTTTTCTCTCGTTGATGTTGTGAAGAAGGGTCAACATTTTACTACCAAAAACGCTTTGAAGGCAACAATGAAAATATGTGCAATGAAACATAATTTCGACTACAAGGTTGGCAATCGGATAAAACAGTTTGGTACGTTCGTTGCGCGGATGATGATTGCTGACGGCGTGTTCGCGCAGAGGGATTAACAAGTTCTTCATATTTTATCATCAAAAAGTATGTACCTGATCATTCATGTTCTCCATCATCAAGGAACCACTCTGTTCGGACAGCTTCATCAAAAACAGTTGGTAGTCTCATTATGCATAAGTACGAAAGTGTCAAGGAAGGGCCGAAACCTAATGATATCATCCAGTTTATGCGGAATGATCATGGAGTTGAGATATCCTACTCTTTAGCTTGGGATGCACATGAGTATGCAGTAAATGTTGTGAGAGGCATTCCGGAGAAGGGTTATGAAAAAATTCCCAAATACTTGCAAATGATGAAGGAAGCTAATCCAGAAACACACACATTTTATGAAACTGATAGCGATGGGAGATTCAGATTCCTCTTCATCTCTTCATCACATTTTATGTTGGCATTCGGAAAGTTATTGTTGTGGATGAGACTTTTTTGAAGAGCAAATACAAAGGAGTATTACTGGTTGCTACTACTTTAGATGGTAACTCGAACCTATATCCTATTGCATTTGGAGTTGTCGACTCAGAGAATGACCGCTCGTGGGAATGGTTTATGAGATAACTTAATGTTGTCATTGCTGATGATCAGAGTTTAGCTTTTGTGTCTGATAAGAACGCCTCCATTGCTAAAGCTCTTGCGAAAGTGTATCCGCATTCTCATCATGGAATTTGCATTCACCACTTGTTGAACAATGTTGTAACATATTTCAAGGGTAAAGGTGTCGCTGGTTTGGTTGCAAAAGCTTCTAAAGCTTATCGAGTAGCTGACTTTAAGAAGATGTTCACTGCTATTTTCGTAATTAGTCCTGAAATTGGAAAATATCTAATAGAAGCTGATGTGAGTAAGTGGGCTCGTTGTCAATTTCCGGGTTACAGGTATGATGTTAGGACCACTAACCCTGCTGAATCGATAAATTCTGCTTTGCGTTCACCAAGAGAGTTTCCAGTTATACATTTGTTGGACAGCATAAGGGAAATGATGACTCGTTGGTTTTTCAAGCGTAGAACTTTAAGTTTTAAGCACACGCAGCCACTGACCATTGCGGTGGAGAAGAAGATTGACCGAAGGATTGAGAAGGGTAAGAAGTTTCAAGTTTCCCTAATTGGCGATGACAGGTTTTTGGTTCAAGGTGACACTTTTGAATGTTTGGTTGACTTGGTCAGACGCACATGTTCATGTGGGAAATTCGATTTGATGAAAATCCAATGCAGGCACGCCATAAAAGCAGCTTTCAGTGTAGGCAAACAAGCACTCACACTTATTGACGACATGTATACCACTGCTTCATGGAGATCGGTCTATGAGGAAACCATAAATCCTATTAGTGTTCCGGAAGATTCATGGATTGTCCCATCTCACGTAAAGCAAGCGAAAGTACTTCCTCCAGAGAGTAGAAGAGGTGCAAGTAGGAGAAAGAAACGCAGATACGAGAAAGTTGAAGACAAGATCCGTTCGTCACAAGGAACTCAACGCTCTAAACGTCGCAAATGCAGTCGATGTGGTATGGTTGGTCACAATAGGTCAACATGTGATAGAGCAATATAGGATTCAAGCCATTCTGTTTAGGCGAGATATGTTTCAGAGTTGTTTCTAGTATTATCTTCGTTTCATCTCGAACTTGGTTTTTTCATGTTGAACTCAGTTTTATGTTTTTTGCTAAAATCCAGTATTTTCTTCGTTTTATACAAGTTATTTGACTATCAACAGAATGTTTTCTGTTAAAATCCCTTCTTCATATACAAGTTATTTGATTATCAAAAGAAAACTGAATATCAAACTGATTCGATCTTCTCAATGTAAAATCAGAGAGCAGTTACAATATTAATCACGTTTCGAACACAGACATAAAATACTGAGCATGTATCCTAAACAACCTACTTTGGTAATGTTTTTGTTGAACTTTTGACCCACCATAGTACCAATGTCGGGGATTGCCTCCATAACCCATATCTGAAATGCAATGGAGAATCCATCCAACACGTAACTTTTCTTCAGATGTAGATCTTTGGTTGCTTTGCGTATTGAATCAATCAGCTCATCATACGCGTGAAGACCCCAAAGAAACATCCTCATCTTAGCAAAATCCATCACCAAGCGGATGTATTCTAGAGGAATAGAAACTCTATCATCCTTAGCTATGAGGTATCCTTGGATAATACAGAGATACACTAGCCTCACCCTGTCCACATACGTCCACTTGTTACAGACTTGAAGATGCTCAGTCCTTATACTCAATAAGCTGATCTTCCTGTTCTGCTTCAACACTGTGCTCTAGAACCCCTTATCATCCTCCCAATCTTCAAAGTCTATGTCAGGTTCATCCTTGAACTTGAGTCCAGTCACAGCATAAAATTCTTGCTTTGAAAACCTAAGAGGCCTCCTTGCAAATACAAACCACAGCTCGTGAAGCTTGGAAACCTTGAGCTGCTTGCATATGAAGCTGTGAATAATTTTCCCTGAGTACAGGAGCTTGTTCTCTAGGATTGCCAGAATCGGACCAAAGACCGGGTCTTGCAAAACTTCCTCATACTCATCCTTGAGAACACTTCTCACCATATCCAACGTCCTACGCCTACACCTATGGTTAATGTTATCAATCTGGGTCTCAGCTCCTTCTTCAAGAATGCGTTTTGGAAACTGGTAAGCCATTCCTATAAAACACGAAATCAAAAACATCAACTTGTTAGCGAATCTGCAGACACGACAAAGAAACAGAGTCAAAGCTACCCACCTATACCCGATTGACTCACTTCGAAACGCTTATGAGAGACATAAAGCTACTCAACATTAAGATGTTTTGTTTAAATACATAAACATGAATCCAATTCCAATCAAATACAACTCAATCTCACAATCAAACTATTATACATGTAAAATAGCACATAAAACTCACAATCAACTCAACCCAAAACTACAATCAAAACCGTAAACATGAATCAATTTACTTTTAAAACATTGAATCTTAAGACTAGTTATTGTCTGAAAATGCACTCGTAGAACTCTTACATTATCATCGGAACTTATCATTGTCTAAGCTCAAACAATGGACTTTCACAATTTGAGTTTCTAAGCCATTCAGTAATTTATTAATACATGCACATCAACAAAATCACTAAACCAAATCAAATCAAAAAGGGGATCTCAAAACCTAACCTTTAATTTTGGGAAAAGAGGAACCGAGATGAAAATCGAACACCTACTTGTTCTTAATCAGTGATGAAAGCTTTGTCCGCCTCGTGCCAACGCTCATTTACGCTGTCGGAGAAAACAAGGTCAATTAGGGTTCATAGAGAAAACAAAGTTGGAAAAAACAAGGGAGGAAGAAACAGAAAAATACCACAGAGGAAAGGGGGAAGAAGGAAAGAAAGATGGCACGACAACTAAGAGTTCACCGGCGAACCAACACGCGCCGGACGGAACACGTTGATGGCGAACACGGGAATCACCTTTCTCGACCTTCGACGGAGAGATGTTGGAGACGATTGGGTTTTGATTTTTTAACTTTATTTACATTTAATATATCATATTATAACTCAATTTGGAAATTACTTATGTTTTTACATTTTAACATTTATATTTATAAATCTAAATACGAAGGACAAAAATGGATTTTACTTTTCATTAGTACTAAGGGGACAAAGATTAGTAAAATCATTCCAAAGGTACAATAACTTAGTTAATTTGTTCCCTTGAATAAATCTTAGATCATATCTTATTTTTATAATTAATTTTCCTTTTTAAGAAAAAGCTACTATCATAAAATAATTTTCCATTAATTTTCCTTTTTAAGAAAAAGTTACTATCGTACCGAACAATTAAATATTTTTTCATGGATTTTCCTTGTAAAGAAAAAAGTACTATCATACCGAATCAATTAAATAAATTTTCCTTACAAATTGACCATATATACAATATTTTCTTTTGAAAAGGAAGATTTGTATCACCTTTTCAAAGATTTCACCCACTTAAAACAGAAATCTCAATATATCTCAACACAATAAACAATATAGATAGACCTGATCAGTTACTCTGTCTCCCTCGTATTAATACGCATATTTTTGCTCTTTACTTTCTTCACATCACGAACAAAGACAAAAAAAAAAAACAGAACACTGAAATTTACATTATACCAATAAAATGGCATTATCAAAGCTTCAATTTGTAGTCATCTTCGTCTTATGTTCTCAACTTGTTACTTGCCAGTCAAAAGGTGATACGTTTTTTATTTATAATATCATCTATGATCAAGAGTGATAATATTTCGAATTCTTTTTCTATTTTTTTCTGAAATCATTGTTTATATGCTGGTGAACTGATAGATGTAAGAGAGAATGCTGATCATCCTTCACAGTGTGTCTACAGAGGTTCGTGTGAGAGCAACAGAGACTGTGAGAGTCAGTGTGGACCGTCTGAGTTTCCACCGGAGACCATTGCCTCATGCCAAGCTAGTCCTAGGGGTCATGGCAACATTTGTTGTTGTGCTAAAGATTAATATTCTCTTTCCAGCTAAAAGAATAGTTTTTATCTACTTTGAAATAACTAAATGTAATAGTTGTTCTAGAGTTTTTTATCAAAAAAAGAAAGAAGTTTACTACGTTTTTTGTATTATATTTAAAAGAAACATCTACAAGATTGGATGTTTGTTGTTATTCACTAGTTCATAAATTAGTAGAATTCTAAAGAGATCGTTAGGAATCTCACATCAGAGCTAATTGAATTTATAAAAAAATATAGAAGGGATATAAATTAATTTATAATTTGTTGATCGCTTTTTGACTTGAAAATCTATGATGCTTTAGCAGTAATCAATATGTTACATAAAATTTGATAACTTTTGTTAGGTGATAAATGAAATAGAAAATTCAAATGAAAAAGCTTAACTATATATATGCATTTTTCAACAAGCTAAATTATATTTGTTTTGTGAATACAAAGATTTCCAATTATAATTCAAATATTACATAAGACGGCGAGAAAGTTTTCAGCTAGTATGATCAATATGACAATATATAATCATTTGTATACACGTGCCTAGACTTCACTTCGAAATGTGTTACAAATAAATATATTGACTTCACTTTGACCATTGATTATAAGTTCATAAGAGCATGATTATTGCAAAGACCCATATTAGGGGTTCTTATTATTTGTTTAATGCTTTTAAGTACAAAAAGTGACTTAAGAGAAATTTAAGAATCCCCAACATTTAATTGCTCCATTGCAAAATTCTTACAGCGTTACTCTCACTCTTCTTGACCTGCAAATTACGAGAACAGCGTTCTTACTTGATCTTCTTTAGCCAATGTTGTTTCAATGTCCAAGACGATGAAACAGAAACAAGAAAACCTCAATAAAATGAATCAATAACCAGAACTTGAAACATGAAACAAAACAACAAAGCATATCATTCTCATTACTCAAACAGAACAAGAACATTAACATAAAACAGAGACACAACAAGCACAACAACTTGTAGTTCCCCGTATGTCTTGTGCAGCATTGTAATTCTTCATGGAACCAGTAGTAAAATTTATTTATTAAACCGTTCTAACAGTAGTAAACAAACATCCAGGTGCTGTGAAAAAAATCTATCAATTGAAACAACGATCTTCCTAACAGAGAGCAAGCCATCATTAGATTCATGAAGCTAACACACACACACACACACATATATAAACAGAGCAATACTTAAATAAAACAACGCAAGCTGTTAAGGGAAACATATGAACCATTCTAATAGAATCAGTAGTAACCATGAGAATGCAATTTGTAACCCAATCTGTAGTGTCAATTGAAAAAAAAAACAAGACTTTTCTAAGAGAGCACTTATGATATCAGAAAGAAAAGAAAAAAAAGCTAAACATATATGTAATAAAAGAGTGGTGAAACTGAAACATACTTGCAATGGCCTGACGATAAGCTTGAAAGAAAGCACGACCTAATATCCCAGAACCCATCACAATGAACTGCGCAATGATTCTCCCAGCCTGTAAAATGAAAAACATGAGGAATAGTTAGTATTGATTGATGCAACATGATAAAGCACAAACCTTTACCTATTGATATCTATATATATGGCATGAGGTAAGAGGGTAACAAAAGAACAAATCAATCTCTCTCGGATTCATACAAATGAACCAACAAACAATTTTAAAGGAAACAGAGGAAATGGAGAAGCAACGAGAGGGAGAAAACCCACCATGGACTTGGATTAGTTGATCGATTACTGAGCTGTGGCTACAAAAACAGAGTACTGGAGAGAAGTGCAAGCCACCACTATACCTTCCACTATCGCAAAAAGAATTAAACCACAAACTCAGATGTGTCATCCCAACAAGCGACTATATAGGACATGAAAGCACTCACCAACGGAACCTGAGACAAAGCTAAGGTAATCTTGAGGTATTAATCTTCTGTCAAACCCAGGCAAAGGGATTAAATATCCAACACGGCTAAGTACAAGCAACACAGACGTCACAAACAACCTCCTCCTTATCTCGCTCTTAAAGAACCTTTCCGCTGCGGTATTGAGCACTGAGTTCTCTGGAGGAACAATCTCCACATCCAAAGCAACAGTGATGAAACCAGTGCCCTCGAAATAAGGATTTCATTCAACATGAAACAACAGACTGTGTCCTGACAAGTGATTGCGCTTTTATTCAATCTCTTTGCTTTGATTCGGTATGAAACAGAGGAAGAGAAGCTTACGCTTTGAGACGAAGCCGTAGGAGGGTTGCTGCGGAAGCGAGATAGGTCGAAGAGGAGGAGAATGGAGGATGAACAAGACTCAGCTTTGTTGTTGTTGCAGAGATAACGCGGCTCAGAGGCAGGAACGAAGAAGAATGCGACAGCTGTCTCATAAGAGACGTGTTCTCAATTTTTTTGTATTTTTCAATTTTTTTTTTAAACACAATAACCTAAGAGAATGATTAACCTGGAGTTTTTATGATGAGGTTCTTACCGGAAGTTAAGAAACAGTTGCATGGTTACATGCTTAGGAGACTGGGATAATGGTGCTCTAATTACGTAGAAAGAGCCCTCTTAGGGCATATGAATAACCCCGGTCTCTTAGCTGGGGTTCTTAACTCATGATTTGACACTTTTTGTTTTTATTTTTCTTTTATATTTTTCGGCGGCTCTTATATCTCTTATTTAAGAGACGGTTTTTAACTTTTCTTAGTTAAAATCTAAGAAAAGCTAAGAACCGTCTCTTAGCCGAAGCTAAGAACCCTAGTTAACACTGAGGTTAATATGGTCTTATGTTTTGCATGTGTACGAGGAAATGTAAAACAAAAACCACGCTTATTAACAAACGACCATGAAACGAAATTATAAAATTAAATTTCCTTTTATTGTATAAACTTGGGATGATTATCTTTTCGAGAACACTTACCTTATATATACTTTTAAACTTTATACTTGAGTCTCTATATATACATATGCTAGCTAGTACACTAACTAATCTTGCTGGCTATATTGTTGTTGCTGCTCTGAATCAGAAGCGTTGATACAGTTTCCAAGATTATTAGCGAAGCTTATATCTCGTTATGAGACATTAACGATCATAGCTCCAAGAAATCTCTCGTCTCCCCTCCACCATCGTTGGCCACATCGTTCTTTTCATCTCCGGCTATGAAACCACCGTTGAAAGCTTCTCCAACGCCGTGATGATGAAGATCCATCGTATAGTAGTCTTCGAATCTGAATCCATGCTCTGATGATGGGGTCATTGACTCATTGTAGTAGTGATCATGTTAGTATAGGCGCTTGATCTTGGCGACGACCTCTCTTCTTCCTCTGGAGTAGCCGTTGACTTCGTGGGCCCATTTGAGCTGCTTTCTGGAGCAATGCTGTGGCTGACATAGCCGGAGATGAGTGGTGGAAGTTGGATCTTCCTGTTCTTATAGAAGAAGATGTTGGGTGTCGTTTTTGACAAAGTGTTGCGGACCATTTTTCGATGGGTTTTTCGACGGAGACGTCTATCGAAAGGACCGGAATTTGGCCAGGATGTAATCGTCACCGTAAACACTATGAATTAGTGTATTTGTTGGTCAAAATCGGAGTTGTTTTGAATGAGAAATTGAGGTCCAAATTGAATGACATGAAAAGCTTATAAAGCTATTATTTGGTTAAATATAAAGTTTAACAAATATTTCACTTTGGATATTTGAGTTTGAATTTAGATTTAATAAGTTGATTAGACTTTAATGTCAATTAATTTGTTCTAAATCTTATTCATAAAATATTTTTATATTTGGTTAAATATAAAATATAAACTCAATTAAAGTATATTGTTGGCTTTGATGTGGTCAATGCAACTTTATGACTTGATATACTAACGTCTTTTGAATCGTAGTCATGGGAATCAATTTCCTTTATTGCTATTATGATTATGTACGTTAGTCGACTCATTCAATTACATAACGTGTTTCATTCTTATGAAGTTATAAAAGGAGCACTTGTGTTTACTTGTGTACACACAACAAAATATACAATCCTCCATATTTCTTTTATCTTTCGAATCTGAGAGTATACGCAAATCTAGTTTCGCCAGACTTCTGATAGAATGACGCAGAGGCGGACCTATTTGATGAAAAGGTGGCACTACAAAAAAACAACGACATACCGAGGGAAAAAATCGTCGGTTATTCCGACGACATACCGACGAAACAAGTCCTCGGAAATAACTCCTCGGAAATTCATTATTCCTCGGAAATCCCTCGGAAATTTTCGACGGAATTCCGAGGAAACTCCGAGGACCACCAGTTCGTCGGAAAGCTCCTCGGAATATACCGAGGGAGAACTTCCTCGGGATATTTCGATGGACTTTCCGATGGTCCAATCCTCGGAAGTTCCGACGGAAAATTCCGAGGAATGAGTCCCTCGGTATATTCCGAGGAAGAAGTCCCTCGAAAATTCCGAGGAATGAGTCCCTCGGAAAATTCCGAGGAATGAATCCCTCGGTATATTCCGAGGAATAAGTCCCTCGGTATATTCCGAGGAATAAGTCCCTCGGTATATTCCGAGGAAATGTTCCTCGGAAATTTCCGAGGGTTCATTTCCTTGGAATTTCAAAAAAATTAATTTATTTTAAAAAAATAAATTTTTTGAAATTTAAATTCGAAAATATAAAATTAAAATTAAAATTGAAAACATATTAGATAATATTCAAAGTTGTACAAATAAAAATAAAACATTCCGAGTTCTTGAAAAAAAAAAAACTACGGGTCTGGCACGTTCGGGAACACCTCGTTCGGGTACTTCCTCTGCATCATCTCCATCATTTGCTGGTTCAGCCTCCTCTGTGCCTCATAGCCCGCCTGTTGAGCCGCCATCTGGGTCTCAAACAAAGATATGCGATCATCCTTGTCCTTCAACTGAGCCGTAAGTACTTCTGGATCAACAAAGGGCGGTGGTGCAGAACAAGGAGGAACCGACCGGGTGCGACGACCCAAACCGACCAAACGTCTCTTCTTCTTTGGAACCGACTGAAATAGAAAATAGCCAAATTTAAATCAAGAAATAAATGAATTGAACTTTAAAAAAAAGAACTTACGGATTCAACGATTTCGTTGATTCGAAACCGGGACAAGTTGGTCGAAGCCGTCGAAGCTGTCGAAGCGTCATCCTCGGTTTGAAGCTAAGACGCTTCGTCTTGCACCTGAGTTTGGACCAGGGTGACCACTTCCCTCACAAGACCGTCATCAATCTGGCCGGTCTTCTTGTTGGTATACGCCCTCTTCATTAGGGCGAGATCATCAACCGGCTCGCCATCATTTTCTTCCGCCTTGAAAAAAACATAAATTAAAGAAACATTAGAAATTAGAAGAAATGGACAAAAAATAAAATTTCAAAACTTAAATAATTGAAGAAAAAGCGGCTGAACTTACCATGCGATCCCATAGAGAGGCAATAGATTGATTGAGCACCCAAGTTATGCTTGAAGACGCCCTTCCCTTTACGGTCGCTCCTGCGGTTGGTGGAGTTGGTGGAAGAAGTTTCTTTCGTCTCTTCCTTATCCCAATGCGCACACAACTCCGTCCAGACCGTGTTGTTTATCGACTTTGGGACCTTTTAATAAAAAAAGAAAAGAAAATAGTTTAATAAATTAAAAAATAGTTTAATAAATTAAAAAATTGTTTAATAAATTAAAAACAACCTTGTTGAATTCCCACTTCTTCTTCCACTCGTGGATCTGCTTCCCATAGTTGTCCATAACTTTATGGACGAAGTGGTGATAGATAAAGAGCGTCTCATAGGAATTCCAGTTGAATTCTTGCTGAAAAAAAAACACAATTAGTAGAAAATATATATTAAAGATTAAAAATATAAGTAAAAAATTAGAATACTTACCGCAAACTGACGAAACCACAGATGCTGCTTGTCGGTAGGGAAGTGAGTGAAAGTCGGATGTCCCTTGTCGAGGGCTGAGTACATCATACGGTTGATCCATGCGCTGATCCCGTTCCCGGATCGGTTGAACCTAATAAAAAGAACAAACGCTTAATAATGAATCAAATTTTAATGAAAAAAAAAATGTTTAATTACCATGTTTGACCCCGTCCATGTGGATACGGAATGAGATAGGGAAGATAGTCACGACCGGGCTGTCGAACCAACTCCGCAACACTCATCACTCCCGGAGGACCCGGAGGAGCAGGAGCGGGTGCAGCAGCGGGAGCGAGAGGAGCAGGAGCGGGTGCAGCAGAGGGAGATGTATGGTAGGAGCTGTGGGGCGAAGGGGAATCTTGAAAATGGCTGGAATCCCGAGACTGGCTCCCCGTACCACCACGACCACGACGCTGTCGAGGCCGGGTCTGATCATCATTAGAACTGAAAAATTAAAAAAATATATATATTTAATAAATATTTAAATATATAATTTTTTTGTAAATCCCAAATTATAGTTTTTAATCACAAAAAAAGTTTTATAGATATTAAAAATGTTTAATAAATATATAAAAATATTTGTAATAAACAAAAAATAGTTTTAATAAATAAACAATAGTTTAATAATTACAAAAAATAGTTTTAATAATAAATATTTAATAAATATAGAAATTTATATTATATATATATATATATATTTTTTTTTTTAAAACAAATCCCAAATAATAGTTTTTAATCACAAAAAAGTTTTATAGATATTAAAAATGTTTTGTAAAATCCAAAAAAATCGAATTTATATACAAAAAAAGTTTTGTAAAATCCAAAAAATTGAATTTATATACAAAAATCGTTTTGTAAAATACAAAAATCGAATTTATACACAAAAATCGAATTTATATACAAAAATCGATTTTATAAATACAAAAATAATAAAAAATTTATAAAAAAATTCTAAATCAATTCAACAATACAAATTATTCAACCAAATCACAATTCTAAACCTATTATACAACCAAATCAAAATCCTAACCAATCACCCTAACAAAAATCTATCAAATCTACACAAAAACCTAACAAATAGAACCTAAGAGAGTGAGATAGGATCCTTACATGATTTGTGTAGGTTTAGAGAGGATTCGCCGGAGAGGAAGAAGAGAGAGAAGGGGGAGATCGCCGGAGAGGTGGGAGAGGAGCCGGAGAGGAAGAAGAGAGAAATGGGGAAGAAGAAGTGTCTCGGCGTTATAAAACCTAGGGTCCGACGGATAGTTTCCGTCGGAATTTCCTCGGTTTTTCAATTTCAATTTTCGCAAAATGTTTTGCGGCTGGTTTGCCCGGTTAAATAAAAATATTCCGAGGAAATTCCGACGGACACTTAAATATCCGTCGGAATTTCCTCGGATATTTCATTAATTCGAGGAAAAAGAATATCCTATGCATGTATTTCTGTTGGTTTATATTGTTCCTCGGAATTTTCTCGGAATATTCCTAGGAAATTTCGAGGAACACATGTTTGGGGTTTCAAAACATCAAATTTTTTTGCCCTATATCATTTCTTATACAAATGCAATGCATACCATTGAGGAATCTTTGTATAGATGATCATAAACTATGAAATAACAAAATTTCAAAACGAATTGTAAGTATTCCCTTTACCGTTCATTAAAGTGTATAAGTGTTTCTCTTATGTTGTGGGGATTTCGTTCATACAATCGGAAAAGTGTTTATTATAGGGTAAGGAACAAAGTTTTGACTTCATAATCAGTCTAAGACACTTAATAAGGGTTATATAAGTGTTATTCAAACCGTAAAACGTTGTTTTCGGTTTAAAAACCCTACTTCTTCGGAATTTCCTCGGAATAGTCCGAGGAAATTCCGAGGAAAACCTATTTTCCCTCGGAATTTCCTCGGTATTTCTATTAAAAAAAAAAAAAAAGTCGATGCTAGTCTGTTTCCAAGTCATCATCACCAGATGAATTTGAATCTGGATCTTGGTGAAACTCTCCAATCTCTGGTTCATCCTCTACCTGAACGACGGCTTCCTCTCCGAAGTCGGTTAAATCGACTACAAGGCCAATTCCAGCTAAATCTTCTGCTGCACTTTATTTGCCGGATGTGCTTGGTTGTAGTGGGTCTTCCAGCTCAGAACTTCCCTGAACTCGTCCTCTCGGGTTGAGTCTTGTAACAGTAACACATGGATCATCTCTGTTCCTTACTTGATATAACAAACCTGTAACATTTAAAAAATTATTAGTAAAATTATAAATTAATACACATGATGATGAATCATTCTGAATAATTAACATTTAACTACCTGATCGGCCTGAGAAGCAAGAATGAAAGGATCATAATATTGCAGCTTTCGCCTCGAATTTACTGATGTAACACCAAATGCATCTGTTCTCACACCTCGATCTAGAGTGTTGTCGTGCCAATCACAATAGAAAACAGTACAGCGCAATCCAACCATGCCCAAATACTTGATTTCCAAAATCTCATGTATGTGTCCGTAGTATACATCATCTCCTGATGCATAACAAACGCCAACATCACAAGTCGTACTCGAACGTCTCCTCTTCTGAGTTGTGAATGCATATCCTCGAGTACAAAATCTCGGATATGACTTCACAACAAATTTTGGTCCAACGACCATCTCGCGTATCCAATCGTCAAATGTTTCACCTCTGGCCAAACCAGCAGACACCTATTAATAGCACATATATATGTTATATCAATAAATGTGAATTAGTATAAATATGTGATAAATGATATTTTAATTTGTTTAAAGCACTCACATAAGTAAACATCCATCGAGAAAATTCTCTCTGCTTCATTTCTTCTAGTTCGTTCTCTGTGGCGTATATATATTCGAACCGCTTTTCTGCCATGAAAATCCTGTACATATGATGACAATAATGTAATTAATTAAGATTTAAATTTCAACTTGTTAAAATAAAAATTTGTAAGCTAATTTATTTACCTCTCATATTGAAGAACATCTTCGCGGTTGGTGAGCAAATATGTTTGGAAATTACTGCGCTCCTGCTCAGTAAGTCGACGGTCCTTTGGTTTTCCGCTAAGTCGTCCAACGTCTGTGAAAATGTCTGGAACCGTAACATGATATGTTGCCAGTTCGCCTCTATCATCATGCCGAGCAGGTCTTCTGTTTTTGGTCTGAACTTCTGCTGGAAAGTAGGACTCGACAAAGTTTGAAGTTTCTTTATTGGTCATCTGTGCGACTATAGAACCTTCCACCCTACTTAAATTTTTCACCATCTTTTTCAAATGGAACATATACCGCTCATACAGATACATCCATCTATACTGCACAGGACCACCAAGTTCCAATTCTCTTGCCAGGTGAATAACAAGATGCTCCATAACATCAAAAAATGAGGGAGGAAATATCTTCTCAAAGTTGCACTGAATCACAGCTATGTTAGTCTTCAAATTTTCAATACCTTCAAGAGTCACTGATCTCGTGCATAAATCGCGGAAGAAACCACTTATCCCTGCAATTGCTTCATGAACATTTCGTGGTAATAGTTCCTTGAAGGCAAACGGAAGGAGGCGCTGCATCATTACATGGCAATCGTGGTTTTTCAAGCCAGTATACTTTCCTTCCTTTCTGTCGATACAGTTACGCAAATTAGATGCGTAACCGTCTGGAAATTCCACATCGTTTGAAATCCAATCAAAGAACGCATCTTTTCCCTCTGCATCAAGTCGGTATATGGGAAAAGGAGCCCTACCATTCTCATCAACATGAAGTTCTGAACGAGCACATATATCGACTAAATCCAGTCTTGACTTCAAATTATCCTTTGTTTTACCTTGAACATTAAGGATCGTGTTCATGAGATTGTCAAAAAAGTTCTTCTCAATATGCATGACATCTAAATTATGCCTTAGCAGATGATCCTCCAAGTATGGCAGATCCCAGAAAATACTTTTTTTGTGCCAGTTATGTAGGTCTCCAACAACATCTACCGAAAAACGCTCATGTCCACCGACGTCTGGCGTTCTTTCTGCACCAAAATCTCTTAGTTGTGTCTTCAAATCTTTCCCACAAATTTCCGGAGGTGGACTGTCAAACACCCTCTTGTTCTTCGTAAACAAATTCCTACTCCTACGATATGGATTATCAGGTGGTAGGAATCTCCTGTGACAGTCAAACCAACACGTTTTCCTTCCGTGTTTTAGTTGGAAAGCATCAGTGTTATCTTGACAATATGGACATGATAGCCTTCCATGCGTTGTCCATCCAGATAACATACCATATGCTGGAAAATCACTTATTGTCCACATTAGTACTGCCCGCATTTGAAAGTTTTCTTTACACGAAACATCGTATGTTTCAGCACCTTGAGCCTATAGTTGTTGCAACTCATATATTAGTGGCTGAAGAAACACATCAAGTGATCTCTTAGGATGCTCTGGTCCGGGTACAAGAATCGAGAGAAACAAAAACTCTCGTCGCAAGCACAAGTTTGGGGGTAGGTTGTATGGTGTAAGAATGACTGGCCATAGAGAATACTGTCTTCCACTCTTGCCAAACGGGCTGAAACCATCAGTACATGCACCAAGGTAGACATTTCTTCTCTCATACGCAAAGTCGGGATACTTTGATTGGAAATGCTTCCACGCTTTTGCATCTGAAGGATGTCTGATCTCACCATCTGTTGAGTGCTCCGCATGCCATCTCATTGGTTGCGCTGTGCGTTCAGACAGATACAACCTCTGCAACCTTTCCGTCAAAGGCAAATACCACATCCTTTTATATGGCACTGGAACTCTTCCACTCGTATCGTTATAACGAGGCTTTCCACAAAATTTCCATGTAACCCGCTGTTCATCCGTCCTCCAATAAATCATGCAGTTATCGCTGCATACATCTATTACCTGATACGATAAACCAAGACCAGCTACGAGTTTCTGAACCTCGTAGTATGAACCAGGAGCTACATTATCCTCGGGTAGAATACCTTTTACAAAATCAGCAATCGCATCCACACAGTCTTCAGCCAAATTATAATCTGTTATAATGCCCATCAATCTTGTAGCAGATGATAAAGCTGAATGACTATCTCTGCAACCTTCGTACAATGGTTGCTTTCCAGCATCCAACATATCATAAAATTTCCTAGCTTGTGCATTGGGTAAATCTTCCCCTCTAAAATGATCATTTACCATCTGCTCAGTACCTACACCATAATCTACATTCGTTCTAATTGGTTCTTCTAATCTAAACGCTGGCTGAGGTTCGCTAGTACTACCATGTTCATAGTCACTTTCCCCATGATGATACCAAATTTTGTAACTTCGTGTAAACCCACTCAAATATAGATGAGTCCAAACATCCCACTCTTTAATAACCTTTCTATTTTTACAATTAGAGCAAGGACATCTTAACATACCTGTTTTTGCTTCCGGTTGTCGGTGAACTAACACCATGAATTCGGTTATACCTCGTTGGTATTCTTCCGTAAGCAATCTCGTGTTCGGATCCAAATGAGGTCGATCGATCCAAGAACAAAAATAATTTGAAGAAGACATGTTTTTTATGAATCAAATTCGTGTGTAAAGAGAGTAAGAGGGATGATGAAGATATGGAGTGAATGAAGAGGAAGAGGGGTGCTTGTATTTATAGTTGAAATTCTGCCGACAGACCGAGGAAATTTTGACGGAATACCGACGGCAACAGCTCTTTCCTCGGAATTTTTAAAATCTCCCAACGGCTCTCTAACGGCTATAATATATCCTCGGAATTCATCGGTTTTTTCCGAGTAATACATTTTTCCTCGGTATTCCATAAGAATATTCCGACGGATTGATATTTCCTCGGAATTCCGTCGGTATATTCCGAGGAAATTCCGAGGAAACCAAATTTTGTGTTTCCTCGGAATATCCTCGAAAATTCCTCGGGATATTCCGAGGATTTCATTTTCCGTCGGAATGTCCGTCAGAATACCGCTGTTTTCTTGTAGTGTGGGTCAAGTGACACACCATAAATTTGATTTTCTCTTTATAATCTATAGGTATTTTTGATTTTGAATCAGTTGATTTTCATGTTTTACAATTACTTTTTTTTATGTTTGACACAGGTAAAAAAGTCCTCTAGGTCCGCCATTGGAGTGACGCAAATCAGAAGATTTTTTGCAGTTGTATCTTGGGACTCATTACGTTATCGAACCGTCACACTACGGGACATATTTTGAGTTAAGAAAAAACATAATATCTCGCCTCTGCAGTTGTCTCATCCTTTTCTTAATCTTTGGTATATTTTTATCAATTTTATTCTTTACAATATTCAGCTCTCTGTAGTTTATATAATACGGTCCTGTCAGAAGAAGCAAGAGGGAAAACTTACTATTATTGCCATTAGGGTTAGGGTTTGATGAAGCAAGCCAAGGAGGAATGTTTTGAAAGAAGAAATTAGGGTACACTTAGGTTTGATTTGGGGGGAAATTGATTTGAGATTTTCTAAAAGGGTACCGATGGATTATTAGTACGAACCACATGATTAATTAAAATAATCACCGTTTAAATGATTATGTTTAACGATTTAACGATGTCAAATTTTTGGTTTGAAAATATCAATTTTCAAAAGTTGGTGAATTTAACAGGTAGCCAAAAATATTCCAGGTATTAAACCGGAGCCTAAAACTTGAGGTATTTATTAAGCAAATGTTTACGACTTCAGGTATTTTTCGGGAATTTTCCCAAAAAAATAATAGAGATTATAAAACAAAACATAAACTTTTTTGATAAATGGTAAATATCATTTCAGAAATGAACTGTTGAGGCTTACAAGGTGTGTTAAACAAACTAAAAGATCTCTAAAACTTACTTTCATGGCAAAAAAAAGGTAAAAACATGAAAGCAGAAACAATCTAACTTGAAACCGTTCTGTTTTGGAGCGTACATGATATCAAGTTTCGATATAAACTTGTAGTAGCCGGATGGAAGGTTGAGCCGAGACACGCATGGAAAGAGAAACCCGAGGACCTAGAACACGAGGAACACAACGCTAGTGGGAAGTGGATTCAACGGCCGCCTGCACAAATTGCTTTCCTCCGAGGAGCAGAAATAGACCCGCTCAAGGACTGTCCGGGCTGGGAAGGAACTAAACCAGAAATTTAGCAATAGACAGGACAACACACACCACGAGTGCTTAATAACGCTCAACCAACTCGACCACATTCGCCCTCTAAGTCGGTACAGAGTAAGGGGCAGCATCACCACCTCCCGAGTCTTACTACCTCCTCCAACCGCAAAGTGTTACCCGGTGCTCCAAGAAAAAGAAGAACCTCCACAACCCAGCTCGAATAAACCTGCAATTCCAATCCAAACTAACAAGCAACGCCAACACCAATAACAAAGGAGGGGAGATGAGCTAAATTAATGCATCACTCAATAGTTAATCGCCTAATCTTGACTCAGCGGAGTGACAGAGATGACCCTGTCGTATCCAGTCCGAGGTCCCGAGACCTCTAGCTCAGGCGACACGTACCGAGTTAGCCTTTGAAGGCAGAGGCCAAAAGCGACATTTTATTTTCCAGTACGGCGAGAAAAGTCGGGAGTAACAAAAACTTCGGTGAAGAGAAGAATGAAGCAGCGGTACAGTCGCTAGAGGCGGTTCACGAATCCTTCTCAGCTTCGACGAATCGAACATGTCATCTGCGAAGATGATGACCAGAAGCAGAGTCACAACAACAACAGATCTTCACGCCGGAGATGGATTTGGATATAACGGGGTCGGCAAGAGCCCCCTCACAACGCCGAACGGCACTGGAGAGGCAATCAGGAGAAAGACGAAGGGAGATGCGAAACTAGGTTTGGGAGAAAAAATTGGGGTCAAGTGTCTCTAACGCCCAATGACTTCGTTCGCTTTCAAAACAAGCGCAATGATTTTTGGTTGCAAACAAAACCTAAACTTATTTTTTTGTTGTAGAATCAGATTTCCCATCATGCATGTTTGGTTACAATATAAAATGTAAATAACCGAAGCATACACGAACTGACCATAGCTAGGAAAAAACACAGTAGAGCAAACCCCTCACAGCTGGCTACGAAAGTAAAATAAAAAGATCATAACTATTTTGTATAGATTTAGTTTTTGAATGTGCCAAAAAAAGGTTTTTGAATATAACTTTCGATATATTTTTTTTGAAAAAGAAATGTAACTTTATGTGTAACTAATACATAATTATATTTTCATAGCACAAATACTATGTCCCCTCCTCTGTTTCCTTTTCCGAATACCCCAGGTTCCTCCTTGTTTTTATCTTTTTTGCCAAGGAGAATCCTAGTCTGTTCCTAAATTTTATGTAATATCTTTACAAACCTTCCCCATTATAAATGGAATTCACATTTTGGCAAAAAAAAAACTTTTAAAGTTTTTGACATGATTTTTTCAAGCTTTTAATAGATTTATAAATTAAATATAAATATATAAAAAAATACCTAACTGAGACTCAATAATATATATATCATAAACCATGTATTTGTAATAGTCACCATTAAGGGTCACCATAATAAGTTTGAATTTTTTTTCTTGTTAGTTACAAGTTTGAATTTAAGTTAGAGAAATAGAAAATTAGGTACATATGTTATATGCTTTTACTTTTTTACCGTAACTGCAATTCCTTTTTGATAGTTATAAGTTTGAATTTTGGTTTGTTTTGTATATTAAATAGCTAAATGAATAATACATTGAACCTCTGCTATATACAATATATATATATATATATATGAATGTGAATAAAAAATTCTTACCTTACTCGTTATAGTATGACATTATTTACAGCAAATATGGAATCTTACAGATATAAGTGAAATTAACAGGTCGGTGAAACCGTAGACGACCAAAAAAGCACACGTGATTGTATTGTATCGTAGCAGAGAGTCATAATTGGCTCTCTTTTTTCTCTTTTGTGGACGTCATATTTGGCTTTCGCTCTTCTCTTCTTCGAAACTAATCCACTCACGCGATCAGACGACCTCTCAGACACACGTTCCCAATGTTTTCCGTTTCTGGTCGTCTCCTTGAAACGTCTTTGTTTCTGTTCCCATACCAAAACAAGTTCTTGTAACCCGAAGTTTAGTTGCAAACCGTTTGGAGTTTCAAAACATCAGAATCAATACGAAAACTATCTATTAACATTGGAACATTTGATTAATTATTTGGATCAGGAATATTGATTTGTTTAATGCATGCATATATCAGGGTCGGTCCTCAGAATTTGGGAGTCGTATACCATTAAGTAAAGATTTCAAAATTTTGGGAGCCTAAATTTTTTTTTTTTTCAAATTTGGAGGTCTTTTTACATATCAAGTTTTTAAAAAATTTTGGGGACCCGAAACGAATGTTTCATTAGGCTTGGCCCAGGACCGGCTCTGCATACATGATACATGTATCCAGTTATTAAAAGTATTAGGACAAGTCAGATATCTAAACTAGATACAAATGAATAACATTGTACTATACATTGAAAATATACACTGAAATTATGATATAGTGTTAAGCTAGATGAGGTTATAACCTAAAACCAATTAGTAATAAGTGGATTGACACTATCTTTCTTATATTTTATTAAGGATTCCTTCTAAGGATGTGAGAAATTTTGCCTCTAATTGAAAGTTAGTGATAAAATTAATTGAAAGTACCTGATTTTCTAGATGATAAAGACCGCTAAAAGATCACTCGTCTATAGACAAATTCATTAATGGTTTAACTAGCGTATATGCAATTAATACCAAGGTCCTAAAAATTAGTCTAGGAGGCGCCTAGGCGGCAACTCGGTTAACTCGGTCCTATCCGAAACGATTTTCTTAAAATCCGATTTATACCGATTTATATGATTCAAATTGGTTTAAATTGTTCTAAATCGGTTAAAATTGGTCAAAATCGATCTAAAATTGTCTATATATGTTAAATTAAGCAATAATATTATTTCAAATCTACAAATTTGTCTACTTTCTTATGTTTTGTATATCTAATTTTGATAATTCATCACAATAATTTTATAATTAAACTTAAAAACTAAAATATGTCATATAAATGAATAAAATATATAAAATAAATCAATATTTTGCTAACGCCTAAGCCTCGCCTAGGCCCCGAATAATCCGCCTAGTCGCTAGTCCTCTCTATAAAGCGCCTAGTTACCGCCTAGCGATTTTTAGAACATTGATTAATACTAAACCAAGACAAATTGTTTAGTGTAGAGTTCATTACTTTGCAACTCCTGAAACGTTTACTTACGTTGCCGCATTTTGGGCACATCAATGAAGTTGGACCTCTGTTCGCCTTTGTCACACAATCGATGCAGGCAATGTAATACATAGTCACATTTGACGTCATCAATTTTGGGAAGACCTCCTGCAATCAAGTAGCAGCACTTTTAAGACAAAATAAGACGTCTGTTGGACCTAATTTCGGTCAATTATGTAATTGGACCTAAATAACCTGGGCCGCGCAACCAACGAAGAAGCTCGATACCGGCGAGCGAGAGGAGATCGATTTGAAGAGCCGGAGATCGCGGAGAGGTTGAGAGAAATCTGAAATGAATCCGCTATAAAAAGAGATCGATGAGTACAAATAAAAGACACAGAGAAAACTCTAGAGAGAGCTATACACGCACATCGATCTCATTTGTAACATTGGATCTCATTTTGTCATAGGCTTGTTTTCGGGCCTATGTCATTTGTTTAGGCTGCTTAACTCCGAAAGCTGTTAAAAACAGCCAAATCGTTAACAATTGTTTTCTATGTGTGTGATAACAAATACGGTTTGGGAACACGAGCCTTGCTTAACTGGTTGATGTTGTATTCTACTTCGCACATCCTTCCTAATTTGACGGGTTAGCTTGCCCGAAACATCTGACTCTGTCAAGTCTACTTATTCAAATATATAGCAAGTTTATAATATCTTTAATGGTCTACAACTTAATAGAGTTCTATAATTTTGGGTAGCATATAACTATATTTATATATAATATGTTAATATTAATCTAATATATTAAAATATATTATCATAAAACAATAGGTATTTTTCTTATTTCATATATAAACATACATTAAATTTTAAATTATACATACATACAACTCTAAATATTATACATGTCTATGAAATGGCCATACAAATTGTATAATTTTGTAAACTTATATATAATCTATAAATTATATTATATGTGGACCATCCACCTAATAAATGTATATTTAAGTAATAATGTTTTAGAAAGTATTTTATTGACATTTCCCTTAAATAATTCATAATTCTCAAAATAGCAATACTGTTTTTTGAGAACACCAAAATTTATTTCACTTGTAGAACACACATTAAGAGAACGAGTCTAAAGCTATTACATATTATATGACCAAAATTGTTTTAGAACTTTTCTAAATTAGATTCGTTTAAATCGAAACATAAAAATGTGAGTAGATTAAAATATATATTTTTATTATGTATATATGTTAGAATACTTCTTCTTCTTCTCTCGTGAGAAAATAGAGTACTTCTTCTTTTTCCTAAATTTTTAACTCAGTACCAATCCATTTTTATAATCCAAGATGAGGAAATTCCTTCAACTCTTTTTCACCTTCTTAACTATGTTTATCATTCTCTCACTTGGTTTGTATTTACATCTTAACATCTTGCATATACTTAGATCCTTAAAATTTTATGTTTAATATATTGTAAAGCTCATATAATATTTTTCACTATATAAAATATAGTATTAAATAATATTTTTTGTAAAAATAATTAATATCTAGATGGTTAGAAAATATAGAAACTGAGTCAAACATTTTTTTATGTTAAACCTACAAGGATGATCCCTAAAGTATTTTAAGAGTTATTCTTTCTATTTTAGTCAATTGTTAGTTTTAAATGTATAGTCTTTATACATGATGAAGAAATACCATGCATCATAAAAAAAAGTAGATATCTTCATTTTTTTATCATCTATCTATATTATTAAAAGAGAAGTACCCATTTGAAAATGTTCTTACTTCATTAATTAAATTCCCTATTTTTTTGCTTGTCTTTTTCAGTTGCATTTATGAATTATCCTAAAACGAATAAAACTGCCTAATTTATTACTTGTCTTTTCAGTTACATTAATGAAATATGCTTAAATGAATTTAAACTTCTTATTTTATTGTTTGTCTTTTTCAGTTACCTTAATGAAATATCCCCAAATAAATTTGGACATAATGTCATTTAATCAACAAAAAAAACTCATGAGTTATCCTTACGTGCATAATTTTAATAATGGACATTTTAAAAAACGTGCATCATTAAAATGTTACCTAAAACATACAGCACTAATATATAACATGCATCAATAAAACTAGAATTTGACTCACACAATTGTACGGATATTATTTTCAATTGATTAAATTAAAAAATATTTATTTATTCAAAAAATATTTAAGAATGGCTATGTTTTTAAAAATTATATGGTATTATTTTCTCATAACTCATTTGTCATTTGCAAAATTGTTAGAAATAAAATTTTAGCATAATATAACTCAGTTGTCATTTGCTAAATTTATGGTTTTTATTTATATTTTTATTATTTAATTATAATATTTTCATTTTATATTTGAAAGAGAAATGAATTTTCTTTCAATCAATATTTTTGTAAATGTATTTTTTTAAAAAATAATCAGTTTAAATTGTTATTATCTTTGAATATAATTATTTTTGACATAATTTGAGTTTTCGTTTACATCAAAACTTATCATATTTTATGATAATTTTAATTTAAAATGTTATTTTCATATTTTTCAAACAAATTCTAAAAATAGTTTTTAAATATTTTGTTATAATTTTTTTAAAAATATTGAGTTGCATTTCAAATAAAAAAGGTAAAGATATTAAAAATATTCTAATTAAAATATGTAAAATTTAATATAGTTTTAAGGAAATAGTCAAAATAAAAAAAAATTACACATAAAAAAAATCATGATTTTTGTTAATTGGGCGGATCATTATTTATATGATATCGCAAACGAAAGAAAAATTTATGTTTTTACAATTATCTAATTAACTATGTATACTCATTTTTTAATATTTTTTTATATGATATCACACATTCGTAAAAAAATAGATAGTTTAAGATGCAAAAAAAAAAATATTTACTTAATCAATATAATATGAATGAATTTTACAAATACATCATTTAATAAAATAAATAATTAAAAACTGAAAATTCATACCCGCGCTCAGGATCTAGTTTCTCTACATTTTTCTTTCATTCTCATATACGCTAACAACCATTTTTCATAATATGGATGAACTATAGTTCATATGTAAATTTAAGAACTATTTTGAATTAGATTTTTATATTTTGTAGTCAATATGTTTTGCTTTTCGATATATATATTAATTTTTCTTAAAACATCAAAACTTTATGTGTACTTTATATTATTATGAACATAATTCTTAAAAAAAAATTAAAAAAAATGAAAATTTAACATTTTAATCAAATCATATGCTCATCTATATTATTAAAAGAGAAGTACCCTTTTGAAAATGTTCTTACTTCATTAATTAAACTCTTTTTTTTTTACTTGTCTTTTTTAGTTGCATTTATGAAATATCCTAAAACGAATAAAACTGCCTAATTTATTACTTGTCTTTTCAGTTACATTAATGAAATATGCTTAAATGAATTTAAACTTCCTATTTTATTGTTTGTCTTTTTCAGTTACCTTAATGAAATATATTTAAATAAATTTGGACATAATGTCATTTAATCAACCAAAAAAACTCATGAGTTATCCTTACGTGCATAATTTTAATAATGGAGATTTTTTAAAACGTGCATCATTAAAATGTTAACTAAAACATGCAGCACTAATATATAACATGCATCAATAAAACTAGAATTTGACTCACACAATTATACATATATTATTTTCAGTTGATTAAATTTAAAAATAATTATTTATTCAAAAAATATTTTAGAATGGCTATGTTTTTAAAAATTATATGGTATTATTTTCTCATAACTCATTTATCATTTGATAAATTGTTAGAAAGAAAATTTTAACATAATATAACTCAGTTGTCATTTGCTAAATTTATGGTTTTTATTTATATTTTTTATTATTTAATTATAATATTTTCATTTTATTTTTGAAAAATAAATGAATTTTCTTTCAAACAATATTTTTGTAAATGTATTTTTTAAAAAATAATCAATTAAAATTGTTATTATCATTGAATATCATTATTTTGACATAATTTGAGTTTTCGTTTATATCAAAACTTATCATATTTTAGGATAATTTTAATTTAAAATGTAATTTTCATATTTTTCAAAAAAATTCTTAAAATATTTTTTTAAATATTTTTTATAATTGTTAAAAAAATATTGAGTTGCATTTCAAATAAAAAGGTAAAGATATTAAAAATATTCTAATTAAAGTATGTAAAATTTGATATAGTTTTAAGAAAATGGTCAAAATAAAAAAAAATACACATAAAATAATCATGATTTTTGTTAACTGGGCAGATCATTATTTATATGATATCGCACACAAAAGAAAAATTTCTGTTTTTAAAATATCTAATTAACTCTATACTCATTGTTTTTTATATTTTTTATATGATATCACACATTCGTAAAAAAATAGATAGTTTAAAATGCAAAAAAAAAATTATTTACTTAATGAATATAATATGAACGAATACTACAAATACATCATTTAATAAAATAAATAATTAAAAACTGAAAATTCATATCCGCGCTATCATAGTCTAGTTTCTTATTTAAAGAGAAAACCTATGTGTCTTTTTGTTTATAATGCTTAAAACAAAACTTTATTAAGCAGATTTTTGTTTATAATTAAGTTTTATATTTCAGAAAATATTCTATATATTTTCTCTCATACAAAATTTAGTATTTTTACATCTAAAAAGAATGATGGCAGATGCGCAAAGAAGGAACCCAATAGTATTTCGTACGTATAATGTCCCAGTTGACACAAAAAAATCTTGTGATCCACTGTGTAATGATAGTTTTTGAAGAAAGATATTTGGACCTGTTGGTCTAAGTGTTTGTGAGAAGGAGCTTAAGGGATTTTGTCAATGCTCAGCTCATCGCAAGAGACCTCGATAAGTGTTGGGAACTTAATGTCCGAGCAAAATTTTATATTACCTTTTTAACAATAAATGTCTAAATATTTCAATTGATATGATAATAAATTATTACAATATTTGTTTTAAGATTTGTAGATTTATTTATAATATATAATAATATAAATTTTAAATAAATACAGCTGTGAATAACAAAATTGGACTTAAAATAAAATAAATGATAAAGGTGTTATTAAATGCAGAAAAAAAATGTGTATAAAATCCTAGAAGATTAAGAAGAGTTAAAAAAATATAGAGATCAAACCACAACCAATATTTAAATGTGATCATCAACTAACATATAAGATTTGTATACATTGTAAAATGGAATTTTTGCAAAAATGACTCAAAACTCAAAGTCAAACACAAAACTAATGACCTTTTTGGAACTTTCTTTGCTCTGTTCACTTCTAAATTTCGGTTTATTCGCGAAAATGTCATTACTTTAAAAAAAATTAATTATTTTTTTTTGAAAATGGTTGTTTTACTAAATCATCCTCATCTTTCTCTTTTATTTACAACATTGTCATTTTCATCAATATATCAACCACCATGAACAAACAATTTCAAGCTCTAAATGCGTCTAAAATCAACATCTACATCTTCATATTCTTATTTCTTACAGACACAAACCATTTCCTTTTCACTTCCTCTTTTACTTCATCCCAAAATCCCAAATTTTTTTATTTCAAAATTTATAAGCTTACTAGAGTTACTCAAGTTCATGATTCTTGTAAAAATGAATGAGTAACTTTTAAGTGATTTGTGCTTGGAGAAGCTAATCATGAACCTCACTGGATTTAACAATGATTTTTAAATTTTTTTCCAGATTTGTTCTCCTGAAAAGTTCCGTGTAAGTCTTCTACAATGAGAAGACTTTTACGGAAGTCTTCTAGTCAATACAGAGGTTAGTTTTGGATTGATTTTATGTCTTTTCTAGAAACAAAAATAAGCCAATATTTACAAAGCAAGACTTCCAAAGAATTCTGCTGTAGAGTAGACTTATCTGGAAGTCTTCTTTTGTAAATTTTCAATTGCAAAAATGACATAAATAGAAAACTTGTTAGAAACTAGTCTTCTAGACGACTTCAGTGGAAATCTTCTACGTCAATGTTTAATAAACTTTCATTTTCTCTAAAACTGTAAATACTTTTGAACATTGTCTTGTTAATTCATGTATATTAGTCGATATCGGGGCTCCTGAATGAAATTCATAACTTAATTGGTTTTCATTATGAGGTTACTAGCATTCATGTTTATTAATATTTCTATCTAATTCGAGAAGACTTCTCTACGTTAGTTTTTGTAAACTTGTTAAGTACTTTTAAGATATATTTTTGAACTTTCAAAAGTGTTAAATAACTTCAAGAATATCAAACCAACAAATGATTATAATTACATGATTTCAATTTTTCTCCCAACAAAATATTTTTAATAAAATTTATAAATTATTTTTAAGATCTACTATATGAGAAAACTTTTATGAAGTCGTCTCCAAAAAATTTATATAACCTCATAAGACTTTCTTGGGTTATATTCGTAAAAATGAATTTTGATTTTTTGTTTGGTCATAAGTGGTTGGATGTAATTTCACATTTTGGATTACTTTTGCATTTCCTTGAAGTTTGGGTATGCTTTTGGGGTTAAAATCAGGTTTTGAGTCATATTTGGTAAATTCCCAAATAAATGAAAGAGCTAAAGTTTATTACTATTAAAATGGCAAATGAGAAATTGAACTACTGCATTGCTTATTTATGGAAAATTAAAGAATTGGTGAACTAAAATAATAATAAGAACTAAGGGAAATTGTCACAAATATTATATTTATAGTGTCATTTTTTTATATTTACACTAACCACTTTTACCCTCATTTTTAATGAAGAGTAAAAGACATTTATATTCGTAAGGTTAAATAATATAGACTTAGGGTTCAGAGCTAAGTGGTGGGATAATGTTTTTGGAATGTGAAATTTAGGATTCTAATAAATATATAAATAAATACTTAAAAAAATATAAAGAAATTTTTAAAAATAGTTTCAAACATAATTTTTTGATTTTTAAAAAGAATTTGAAAAAAAAAATCGAAAAAAAATTCAAAACAAAAATTTTATAAAAAGTTCGAATTTGAAAAATTTTAATTCAAAAACATAAAAAATTATTATTATTATTATTATTTTATTTAAATAACTATTTATTATATATATATATAACAAGAGTATAAAAGTCTTTTGTCTGGAAAATGTATTTTTGAAAATGTTCAATTCAATGGTGGTAAAGATGAATAATGGTGCCATAAACATGAAATTCTTCCAATAATTATTTGGTCATAACTCATAACAAGTTGCCGTTTATCATTTTTAGGATTTTATTTGAAAATTTATTAGTTTCGTCGAAATGGAAAAACAGTGAGTCTAAAACGGTTAATCGTTTATCAAATTGACTTTTTATAATAGTCAATATGATAAACCAAACTTATATTAGGGTGACATTTTCACTGTTTCTATCTCAATCCAAGTTCTTCCGTTAAGCAAAGATTTTTAAACATCAATAAATGTGTTTACGACTGTTTCTTATCTCAATCAATGGAACAAAAAAATAATAATTGTACACTATTGTACGGATCAAAATATTAAGAAATGTGTACCATTGCATCAACCAAAATCATATTTAGTGTTAAAACCATGCTGCACAATATATTTTTGCATATAATTTTACACATGTTATCCAATATTTTATCTTCGATTTAACTCTTCTAAGCTTTCTAAAGGGTAAAACGCATAAAAAATAAATATTATTACTCGAAACATTAATATCCATCAACGAAAAATGGTATACCAACCATTGCTAATTCAAATATATAAACAATTATATAATATTAAAATATATTATCATAAGCCAATATTTATTTTTTCTTATTTCATATATAAACATACACTAAACCTTAAATTTTACACACATAAATATTATACATATCCATGAAATGGCCATACACACTTTATAATTTTATAAACTTATATATAATAAATAAACTATATTACATGTGGGCCATCCACCTAAAGTGTATATTTAAGTAATAATGTTTTAGAAAATGTTTTATTGACATTTCCCTTAAATCCATAATTCTTAAAATAGCAATAACTTTTTATCAATTGATTGAAATACCATAAATTGGCTAACACTTTTCAAAAATACATTCGATCAAAAATATTTAAAATAAATTATCTTGGAGGCCAAGATTATACATGTAAATAAATTTGATGTTAAAGATCCACAAAAATTCTATGAGCACCCAAATTGTAAAGGATTAATGATGATACATATATTTTCAGTTGAGATATAATTGGAGACCATAAATATAAACAAAAATTGAAATTTCATATAGTTTCACTAGTCTTTGTTTCATTTGGGGTTTTCTCTCTACGTTATTGGAATTAGTTTTGTACATGTATAAAATGATAAAGAAAGAAACAATATGCTTTCAGCAAATCCTAAACATAAAATTTTAAACACTAAACCCTAAATGCCGTCAACAAAATCCTAGACTCTAAACTTTAAGGTTTATGTTTATCCAAAGGTTTAAAATTTACACAAAGGTTTATCCAAAAATTTAAGGTTTAGTGTTTTGTTGAATGTGTTAATAGGATTAAAATTTTTGTCTTTTTTATGACAATTATTACTATATTTTTATTTTTGTTTTTTTCAAAAATATAATATGAATTGACAAATTTTTATTGGTCTTTAGTGGTGAACCAAGAATATTTAACTATATATCGAAGCTCCAAATATGTATATGGGCTTATTTCTCCTAAACCCCATAGGCTCAGGTGAAAAATGATATGATAGTCATTTGTCTAGTTTTTTTTTTTACAACAAAAGGCTATGAAAATAAGAAGATTCATGGTCCGAGAGCCACCTCGGGGGAACTGAGTCAACATAAACCATAGCAGATGGCGAAGTCCTAGCACCTCGTGCCAGCTTGTCCGCTAGAGTATTTTGCGCCCTTGGTATATGCTGGATAGTAAAGTTAAGAAATAATTCCTTACATCGCAGAAACTCCTCCATGTGTGTAGTGTACGCCGGCCATTTTGTCGGTGTAGACACCATCTTCACCAATTGAGAACAATCTGTTGCAAACACCATCTCTGAGATTTGTAGGGTCTTCATTCACTCCATCGCCCATATCAAAGCTTCACATTCAGCATGTAAAGGTGATAGACTCCTGCGAATAGACATTGCACCCATCATAGTATCAGTTGATCCATCTTTTCTGTAGACCCATCCCTGCCCCGTATAAATATCATGTTCCTTCCATGCTCCATCTATATAACACTTGTTAACTCCATGTGGAAAATGGTTCTCTGCAATATTTAGAGATTCACGATTTATAGACTCCTCTGTCTGGGCTTCAGCCCACAAAACACCTTCTATCTCCGCCATCCGAAGAATATTAAAAGGGGTTCTTATCTGATTCTTAAAAACTTTAGCGTTTCTATTCTTCTAAATATACCACAATATCCATGGGAAATAATTCAAATCCGGTTCCTTGGGTAACCGCCAGAAAAGATGGTCCATATTTGTGAAAAGTGACGGGGTGGGGAAAACTCATGGGCATGAGGGAATATTAGATAAAGCCCATGTTTGTAGTGTTAATGGACACTCAAACAGAACATGATTAATAGATTCTTCTTCTGCACCGCATATTTGACATTGCACATCACATTTTATCCCACGTGAATAAAGATTCTTGGTTACCGGTAGACTACCCGAAAGTATATGCCAAACAAAATGTTTCAGCTTTGGTGAACATTGAAGCTTCCAAGAATGAGCCAAAAGTGGTTTAATATCTGGTCCCAAAACTCTATCCGGAGATCCCATATCCGGAAATAATTTATCTATTCGATAACCTGATTTAACCGTATATCAACCGTGATCCGTAAAATGCCATCCATATGAATCTGGTTTTGGGTTACGGCCAATGGCTAAACTCCGTATAATATCCACATCGTCCTGGTGAATATATACTTTGAGCAGATCCAGATTCCAAGAGAGATCGACTGGATTAATTAAATCTTCCACCTTAAGTAATGGATTCAAATATTGATTCGAACATTTTTGTATTGCTGACCTCGGGCGAGGTGCAGGGATCCAAGGATCATTCCAGACTGAAATGCTTGAACCAGTTCCCACTCTTTTGATTAGCCCTTTATTAACCAGAGATCTACCTGACGTAATACTTCTCCACCCATATGAGGGAGAATATGATCTGATTGGATCCAAAGGATCAGATTTCCTATAGTATCTTCCTCTAAAAACTCTAGCGAAAAGAGAATCAGGTTTATCGATTAACCTCCATAGCTGTTTTTCTAATAACGCCGTATTAAAATTTTGAATATCTCTAAAACCAATACCACCGTCCGGTTTATCTTTGCACATTTTATCGCATGCAAACCAATGCATACCTTTTGTATTGCCACTGCCACTCCACCAAAAATGGGCAACCGTACTGGTAAGTTTTTTCGTAACCGTTTTTGGTAAACGAAAGCAAGACATAACATGAGTTGGCATAGGGGATGCCACTGCTTTAATTAAAACTTCCTTTCCTCCTTTCGTAATGAATCGAATAGTCCAGTTATTAACCTTATTATTGACCCATTCACTAAGAAAACCAAATACCTGTGTTTTAGAGCCACCAAGACTTTCGGGAATCCCCAAATATGTTCCCATACCACCAATTGTTGTAATGCCCAAAACCTGTTGTACCTCTAAACGTGCTATATCCGGTACCTTATGTCCAAACTGAATTGAAGACTTCATGAAATTAATTTGTTGCCCTGATACTCTCCCATAGTCTTTTAAAATCTGTAGGATAATCTCACATTCTTGCCTATTAGCTTTGCAAAAGAAGAGACTATCATCCGCAAATAATAAGTGTGTAATTGCCGGACTACCACGCACAATTTTTAACCCCGTTAATAATTTTTCTTCTTCCTTTTTCCGTATATTCGCTATTAATACCTCAGTACACAAAATAAACAAATAAGGTGATAATGGGTCACCCTGACGAAGTCCTCAGTTTGGTACAATATTTCCTTTTGGTTGACTATTAATCAAAACTTTATATTGTACCGACGTAATACAAGACATTATTCGAGATACCCACCTTTGTGAAAAACCCAGCTTTAGCAACATCGCCTCAATAAAAGGCCATTCAACCCTATCATACGCTTTGCTCATATCTATCTTTATAGCCAAAAATTTCTCCTTACATGAATTATTCGTTCTTAATCCATGAAACATCTCCTGTGCAATTAATATGTTATATGAAATCAGTCTCCCAGAGACAAAAGCAAATTGTGTTTCTAATACCAATTGTGCTAATAGCCTCTTCAGCCGTTGGCAAAGCACCTTCGAAATAATCTTATAACCCACATTACATAAACTGATGGGCCTCAATTCCGTCATTCTACTTGGTCGCACTGTTTTTGGGATGAGGCAAATATTGGTCATATTCATCCTCTCCTCCGAATATCCAGTCCTAAAAAACTCGTTAACCATATTTGTGATATCTGATCTAATAATCGACCAGGATTGTTGGAAAAATAAAACTGTCATTCCATCCGGTCCTGGAGCCTTTTCAGGATGCATCATGAATAAAGCTGATCTCACTTCCTCCTCTGATGCCCAAAGACCTGTTTTGATCCTCTGTAATCAAAGTAGGTACCTCCCTTAGAAATTCTTCATAGCCCGAAGGTGATGTCGTCGCAAACAAATCATTACAATAATCTATCGCAACACCTTCTACCTCAAATTCCGATGTTACCCAATTACCATCACTATTGTTCAAACCCACAATTTTATTTTGTATTCGTCTCTGCTTAGTTAGAGCGTGATAGAATTTTGTATTTCTATCCCCTTTTGCATGCCAAGTCGTTCTACTTTTTTGTTCCAAGTATAATTCTTCATCCCTATAAGCTTCTTTTAATTTCCTGGAAACCTCTAGCACCTCCTCATATGTCTTGGTATTATCACACTGAATGTCCTCCAAAGCCTTCTGAAGAGAATTAATCTTTTTCTTCCCATATGGAGGATTAATTTTCCTCCAAACCGAAACTTCACGTCTACAGTTGATAATTCTATCTACAACACCCGAATTATGACTTGGCCTTTCTGTAGACCAACCTTTCGAAATGGAGTCCATAAGACCATCCATACCAATCCATCTCTTATCAAACCAAGATTGCCTTCTCGTTCTTACTTGTTTCTCATCTAAATTCGTCACAATAGGCCTATGATCCGAACCTACCATTCCCAAATAGTCGACAAAGGCGGACGGGAATAGGGTGTGCCATTCCACGTTCCCTAAAGCCCGATCTAATCTACATTTTACCGTCTGTTTATTCCTCGTCCCACTCCATGACATAGTGTTTACCACAGACGGAAATTCCAAAAAACCACAATTGTCGATCATATTATTAAAATCAACAAAAGTGGACGCGTGTCGTAACCACCCCCCCCCCCCCATTCCTTCTCATGATTACCTCTTATTTCATTTAGATCCCCAATAATAAACCATGGTTCCACTCTATTTATCCCAATTCGAGTAAGACGTTCCCAGACGTGGTCTCGAAGACCCTGAACAGGGTCCCCATATACAAAATAAAAAAAAAAAATTCCTTTATATGTGGTTTCAATATCTATTATTCTATTACTTGAATAGATAATAGAAACCGGTGAATCATGGTCAAAAGAAAGGGCCAGTCCTCCACTCCTCCCAATAGGATCCACCGTATGTAGGTGTTTATAACCAAAATGAAATTGAAAATTTTGAACAAAACCAAACTGTTGTTTTGTTTCCGATAAGAGAAGAAACGCCGGTTTATGTTTATGCCATATATCCCTCAGATAACTAATCGTATAATTGCTCCTCATTCCTCTACAATTCCAACTCAATATTTTCATATCCAATTCCTTATATTATTTTTAAAAAAAATTTAAAACCCTCATCATGATAATTGTAACCATTACAAAAAAATCGTGTCCCTATATAATAATCTTTTATAGCTAAATCCCACATATATCCCCTTTTTTTCCTTTGTGTAATCATTTGATAAATTTTGTGTTGAAAAATACAAAAAAAACAAAGCATTTGGAGATCCATAATACACGTCCTGTCCAAACCAATTAAGTAAAGAATAAGACATACAACTAGTTTCATCAGCCACTTGCTTTATCAACACTTGCGACCCACAAAAAACTAAATCCAAATCTTCCACTCCACCAGTGCCTCAGGCCATCAAGAAGAAAGAAATTATAATCTCACCGAAACCATTCAGAGAAGAAAACTTATATTCATAACAATAAAAACCTGTCCAAAAGATTAACAAATTATCGTCAATAAGCATAAGGTTTGTATCATCGACTTGACTTATACAACTGAACCGAAGAGATAAACTGATCTCAACACTGAAGCTCCTATTTACTTCAACCCGATACTTACTACCTGCTTGTTCGTAACGTCCGCAACACCGCCAGCAACGGTCCCCAGCATGAAAACCTAACCAAATCGTATACATCTTCCAATTTGAAAACCAAACAGTAAGACCACTCTTCCAGCTTCTTTGCTTGCGCTACTTTGCATAGAAATTGTATGACTTTGAGACCAAATCACAAGCCACAACCTGACTGCCCATTCCTGTAATAGCATCCAACAAACTTATAACTGGACTAGACCAGTAACCATTTCAGACCATAATCCATTTCGTTAACCATTTCCACAAACCATAGGAACAACTATACGAACACCTATAGACCAATTCCAAGATACTCTGATACCCTATTAACCTCATAACCAAAGCAAAAATACATACTTCCAAATGAAACTTTATACTCCAACATAGACCAAGAAAATTAAAACGGGAACCAACTCCTTTATTCCAACTCCCTGACTTTATGAGAGGCAACTTAAACCAAGAGAACAAAATATGAAAAACCAGATACTTTATATCAAAAGCCCTACACTTATTCATAACTTAAGTTAAAGAAAAAAACACCAGGGGAAATTAATCCTGGTCTGGTCTCGGCTTGATCAAAGCCTTCTTGGTGGGGACTGGACCCTTGTCTCCCGCCTTACTGCCTTGCTTTGCCATTGCCTTCTTCCGTGGAGACACGAAGCTCTGAACCAATCTTTTCTTCGCGTTCCCTCCCATTGCAGCAGCAGTGATCTTCCCATTCTTCTTCTTTGGGACCTGATGCTCTTGCTCTCCTACTAAGTCTTCACTTTCAGCAATCGGAAAAGCTTCCTCAACATCCATGGAGTTTAAATCACCAGACGCCTCTCGCTCAGAACTCGCATCATCCAGTCCATCCTCCATAATCTCATACTCCAAATGCCCATCTTCATCATCCAGGCCTGCCACCATCTCCGACGACACCGCCTCTTCCTTATTTCCCATCTCCATCACCTGCATTCCTTCACTCTCCGCACTTGAACACTTCACAAAATTATTTTCCTCCATACCTTCTGCCTCTGCAGTAGCCACCTCCGTAGAGAATCCCGGCTTTTCCATAAATTCTTCCCTCCTCTGAACAGTTTCTACAGAAACCCCACCTGATGTAACAACAAGTCCCTCCTCATGACCTTCGCTCTCAAACAGTAAAGCTTTACGGGCCTTAGACTCTGAGGCCTCCCTATTTCCCCACTCTTGAAAGCCTCAAGCATTAATTTTTGTTGAGTATCCAGATGGCCTCCCACCTCCTGGTTCCTCAACCCATTGATACCACACGTTGCCATGACATAGCTATCATTTAGCTCCTGAGGTGGAAGATATCCAGCCTGCCTAACATACCTCGCCGTTGGTCTCCCATGATCTCTATACCTTCTCCCTGGCCCCGATTTAGCTACACCTCCTTGTCTTCCTCCCTCATAAGCAATGCCTTTCCCTTTTACACCCTGCTTTCCCGCCCCCTGCTGGTTTTGCCTCCTACTATCTCCACCAGAAGTGTTCTCCGTATGTTGAGACTTCACTGCCCCCTTTATAGCTTAACGCTTTCCCTCCTTGATCCGGCTTGTCAGATGGGCCAACATCACCTTCCTCCGTTGTGCCTTTTGTGGTGGGGCACCTTGATTGGTCGTGTCTCAAGCTCGAGCACGTCCTGCAGAAGCCATGAAGAGGATCGTATCGCAACGCAATCACTGTCTCCTCCCCACTATGAACCTCCACAGTGATGAAAAAAACCAGCGTCTTAAACGCATCCAAAATCACCCGAATCTTCCCATCATTAATATCAATCGCATCATCTCCACGAACCTCCCCCAACGCATCACCAATACTCTTGAAAGTCGGTTCCGCCCAAAAGTGTAGAGGAACTCCAATAGCCCTCACCCAAAAAGTGATCTTCGAAGGATAATTATCCTCCACCACAGGTTCCCATCTCACCACAGACAACATCCAATTATCAAAATGAAATGGCTCCTTCTTAAGCACTTCAATGATATCCTCTTCCTCCTGAAAATCAAACTGGAATCTTCCAAGACCCAAGTCTGCGCCCACCACCCTCTCTTCAACATTCCAGATTCGTGGGAGATGATAAAGCAACCCATTCATCTCCTGCTCGAGCGGATTCATGCACCGGCCAATCAGAGTCTTTGAATACCACGTGATAAGTGTGGAGTTGTAAAACTTCGGGATCAAAATCTTCAAACCCCCACTTGGCGCCTGCTTCTTCTGGCCCCCAGACTTCACAAGCCATTGTCCTTGAGACATGATTATCCTCACACAGCAAGAGAAAAAACAAGAGTATAAAGATATATAAGTCAAAAGTGACCAGATAATATATGACTAAAAAAAGCTCGTAAGGTGTTATATATATACACAAGCAACACACAATACTTCTCTCAATCACAAACTTTAAATGCCCAAAATTATCATTTGCAATCCATTTTGATATCAAAAAATCAATCTTGAGCCAAATTGAGCATCTATTAAAACCTAAGAGATCGACCCAAATTATTTTGTATCCATAATCCACCCTAACACTCAATCGAAAACATTCATCAGTATCGTCGGAAATTCCACCAGATCCGTAGAAATCATGATCTCTGAAAATACTCCCAAATCTCCCTTTTACATACATACACATCCAATATTTTCTATTGCGTAACTCATGTGAGAAAGGGAAAGAATTGATTCGCTGAAAGTCTACCCAAAACTAATCATACAGAAACCAAGAAATTACCATAACGAAGAGATCCCCGAAATCCTTTATCCTCTCTTCCAGCAGATCCCAATAAGGTAGAAGTTTTTCACTAGCCAGCCTAGGACCATTCAAATTCCAAATCGGAATTTCCTTAAGATCCCCATATCTCCAGATTATGTGAACACCCCAAGATTCCACCAGATTCGAATCCCCATGTACCGTCGCATTGAGAATCAAACCGATCCTCCTCTCCTGATGATAATCCTTACTCCGATCTTCCAAAATCAAAAGGGAAAGTTGAAACTGACACAGATTCATCTTCTATTGGCAATCGCCATTTTTATCGCCGTCTGTCATTTGTCTAGTTATCTACCAAAATGTCTAGCATAACAACCATAAGTCACTTAAATTACTTATATTTTAACTGATAAGATAATAAGTGTGAAAAAATTCTATATGATTTATAAATCATTAAATTATACTTGTATACAATTATAATTAGATTTAGAAGCATATACCATTTTGCATCTATACAAGATGTGCTCAAGATTTATATAAATAGATTTGATAAAAGTCTCATAAATGATTACGAAACTCTAATAAAATGATTTTGTAGGACAGAGTTAAAAATGTTTTAAATAATTTCAAAATCTTTATAAATGATTTATAAATCTCGTGTGGGTTTTAGAAAACATTAAATTTCTAATAATGCTTTATATACAAATCTAATTCTTTATATAGAATATACAACCATTATATTTATTTTTATAAAAATATAGAAATATTTTAAATAATTTATAAAAATGAAAAAAATTGATGAAATATTATATATTTTTTGTATAATTATGCAATTAGTTACCATAAATTATTATTTGTAATATTTTTTGTTTTTTTGTAACTTGTATTATTTGGTTCTAGAATTTCTTTTTATTTTTAGATTTGATCAAAATAAATATTTAACAAAAGTCATTAACTAATCAAATTATAACAATTTTTTGAAACTTCACATTTGAATGGCACGTCAGCAAAATCAATAAATGGATTTTTCAATTAATATATATGAGATATATATGCTTTACGTGCTAACTTGTACATTATTAGTCACTTGAATCATGTGAAAAACGAACATTATGCGAGTTTTTCAAATTCTAATTAGCTATGTAAGTCGGTTTTTAAATATAAGATTAGCTGTTAACACCTCGTACTAAGAGCAGCCGCAACGGAGTAACATACGGAGTCCTTAGCGGCAAATCTTAGGTTAGGAGGAATAGAATAATATTATAAAAGGCAAATAGTGTAAGGATTTCATCGGATCAGTCCGTCCGTAAGAGGTTCAAGGACTTGATCCTTAAGACAGGTGGCAACGGGTTATTGGGCAGGTGATGTTTTGAGTTTGGTTTTGTCGGCAATTTACGGTTCGTTTTGTTTTTTTTTTTCAATCGATTTGGAGATTTTTGTTTGAAATTAGGGTTTCATTTGATGATGTCTACAAATATCCATAATATTCTCGGCATTCGGGATGATGTTCACGATACCCAGGCATATCATCGATTGAAATATGATTTAATAGAAAATATTTGGAACAAATTTGGTGATTCATAATCATGTTGTATTTTTAAATTTAATCATCTTAAATATTTATAAGCTCTCATGTTGTATCTTTATATTTAATCATCTTTTTATCTAATCATCTTATAAACTCTTATGTGTAATCTTTATATTTAATCATGTTTTTATTTAGGAATTTTTCTATCTTTATGTTAAATTATTGTTTTTATTTTTAATTGTTATATTTATATATTTAATTTTTATTTTTAAGTTTATTTATAGTATTTTATGTTAAGTTATTCTATTTAATCATTCAATATATAAAAAATTAAATTTCACTAAACAAAAAAAAAATTTATATTTTTTTATTGCTAAGGATTCCAACTTCGGATTCACCATTGTACACGTATTTTTCACGAGAGTCCTTAGCTATTTAAAAAAAAAAAATTGATAATTTATTTCAGAGGACTCCACGAAGGTGGATGCTCTGATATATCTAGGCCTGACCAAACCACAAGAAAGAGAGAGAAGAGAGAAGAGAGAGAGAGAAAAACAAGAAACAGAAGAACAATGGGGAAAACGCTGTTACTGCTGTCTTTGTTGCTCTGCAGCTTTATCATCGATCTTGAAGCTTCACGCCAAGATCTCAACCAACCGTACCGGACCGGTTATCACTTTCAACCTCCCAGTAATTGGATGAACGGTATGTAAACTGATCTTGATCTGACCTGTATTCATCTATGTGTCTTTTTGATCCTCTATTAACATCGTTTTATTTTCTGTTGACTTCGTTATGTTCGATGATAATCTGATACCACCAATGATCCCTACTCCAGATCCTAATGGTTAGTTCTTTTTATTAAATTTTATTCATATTTTTTAATATATACTTTTGAAAATATGCATTTGTTTCTTTTTTTTTTGTGTAGGACCAATGGTATACAAGGGAATATACCATCTTTTCTACCAGTATAACCCATACGGCGCCGTTTGGGATGTAAGAATCGTGTGGGGTCACTCCACGTCACTTGATCTAGTTAACTGGACCCCACAGCCTCCAGCATTCAGTCCATCTCAGCCGTCAGACATCAACGGTTGTTGGTCAGGCTCCGTCACGATTCTACCAAACGGCACACCAGTGATCCTCTACACCGGCATTGACCAAAACAAAAGCCAAGTCCAAAACGTCGCCGTTCCGGTTAACATCTCCGATCCATATCTCCGAGAATGGTCAAAGTCGCCGGCCAATCCTCTGATGGCTCCTAACGCCGTCAACGGAATCAACCCCGACCGGTTCCGAGATCCGACCACCGCGTGGATAGGACACGACGGAGAATGGAGAGTCATCGTCGGAAGCTCGACGGACGATCGTCGAGGATTAGCGGTTCTGTACAAGAGCAGAGATTTCTTCAACTGGACGCAAGCGACGAAGCCTCTTCACCACGAGGAGTTAACCGGAATGTGGGAGTGTCCTGATTTTTTCCCGGTTTCGATAACCGGAACGGAAGGTCTCGAAACGTCGTCGTCTGGTGAGGTGAAACACGTGCTGAAAATGAGTTTGATCGAGACGTTGCATGATTATTACACGATTGGGTGTTACGACCGTGAGAAGGATGTTTACGTACCGGATCATGGGTTTGTGCAAGATGGTTCGGCTCCGAGGTTGGACTACGGGAAGTTTTACGCGTCGAAAGCGTTTTACGATGATGTTAAGAAACGAAGGATCTTGTGGGGTTGGGTTAACGAGTCTTCACCTGCTAAGGATGATATTGAGAAGGGTTGGTCTGGTCTACAGGTAACATTTATTTTCCCCTAGATTAATTCTTGAGTTAAATCTAGTAAATTTATTTAGGAAAAAAGGCACACATCAAAAGTTCGAATAAATCTCAAGTAATATGCATATGGACTAATCCACTAATCCCCAATTAATTCTATGTTGAAGTTCATCTCGATTAATAGTTGATTTTTGTTATTTTAACAGTCATTTCCAAGAAAAATATGGCTTGGTGAATCGGGAAATGAGCTGCTACAATGGCCGATTGAAGAGATTGAGACCTTGCGTGAGACACAAGTCAACTGGTACAACAAGGTTCTTAAGGCAGGATCTACTATCCAAGTTCATGGTGTTACTGCTGCACAGGTAAGAGTCGATACTTAACCTCGATCAGATTAATGATTAATCCGCGTGTAATAAGAATCTATCTTTGGTATTGAGCAGGCTGATGTTGATGTATCATTCAAAGTGAAAGATTTGGAAAAAGCGGATGTGATTGAACCAAGTTGGACCGACCCTCAAAAGATATGTAGTGAGGAAGATTTATCGGTTAAGTCCGGTTTAGGGCCATTTGGTTTGATGGTGTTGGCATCAAATGACATGGAGGAATACACATCAGTTTACTTCAGAATCTTCAAGTCAAATGATACTAAGTACGTAGTGTTGATGTGCAGTGACCAAAGCAGGTATGTGATCTTTATACATCAATTCAAAGACACATTCAGATTCTTTTCGTATTTACATGAACTGCTAACTTTGTTGTTATGGCACTCGCATACAGATCTTCGTTGAATGAAGAAAATGATAAAGCAACGTTTGGTGCTTTTGTAGCAATAGACCCTTCACACGAAACACTTTCTCTTAGGACTTTGGTAAGTTATAATTATACGTAAAGATATGATCTTAGACAAATGTCTTGTACCAACTATCTAGTGAGTATATACTTCAATAGAGCATCATAGTAGGGAAATGATGAGTGTCATTTTTGACTATTACTTTGTAGATTGACCACTCTATAGTGGAGAGTTATGGTGGAGGAGGCAAAGTATGTGTAACTTCGAGAGTGTATCCAAAATTGGCAATAGGAGAAAAAGCAAATCTCTTTGTCTTCAACAAGGGAACTCAAAGTGTTGATGTCTTGAGCCTAAGTGCTTGGAGCTTGAAGTCTGCCCAAATCAATGGCGAGACAGTGTCACCATTCAGCGAGTGTGAAGATTCACACTCACTTAATCAGTATTGATTCTTTAGTGAAATATATACTTCACATTTTTACGGGGAAAAATTAAATAAATAATTTTCAATTTTTTTTTTTTTGTAAACTTATATTTCTCAAACTTTGAGCACTCAAATACAAAATTTGACAATTATTGATGTTAATTATTTCCGCTTTAATTTTTTTGTGCTAACTGGGGCGATTGGTTTCTATGCATGTTTCTGGTTTGTTAGAAAGATCTACTCCTCAGTTAAGATTGTCTGATTAGATATAACGACATATAAAAATTTTGTTGGATGGTTTAGTCTTAGTAAGAAACAAGAAGTTACCAAACCTTTGTAATGTTTTGATGAAATGGATTCTCAAAACATGTTCAATGATACAGCTATATAATATTGTAAAGTCTATGCTTATCCTTGTTAATCATTCTACACATTTGTAATACACTTGTTGAGTTCATGTAATGAAAAACAAGCTTGCAAGTGTCCCAATGATGAGGCCTTGTTATATATCGCTACACCATCACGCCTACGGGTCCGACCCGTAGATCATTAGGCCTAAGCTCAGAAACAAAATAGCCCATTAAAGGCCCATTAAATGTTAACAGAAGATTATCAAAACGACATCGTCTCTAGCTTAGCCACGTACAAAATTCTCCGTTCCAATAGAGAGACTTGAAAAGCAAAGCCGATAGAAACAATAGGTTGAATTGAAGACGATCTCCGCGCTGCAGCAGAAGAGGTTTCTACTCTTTTCTTTCTCTTCTGAGTGTTTTTTTTCACTATATAAACCGATATGTTATCGTCTTTGAATCCTAAATTCCCAAAATTAATCTGCTGATGATAATTACGATACACAACCCAATTTCGAAATTGATTCTATTGAGGTTTAGCTTGATTTTGATTCCGTTGATCTTGTAAAACCCTAGTCTATTTCTTAATTCTGAAGAAACGCATCTTTTCTCGTTGAGTTGGGTAATTGTGAAGTTAGCTGCTTTCTCTGCTATTATAATTTATAATGATAGTGTTGAGGTGTCTTTTGTTTTTTCAGAAATGTCTGGAAGAGACCGATATCACCGAGAGGTTCAAGACCCTTCTTACCATGATCGACGTCGTTTTACTCCCGAGAGACCATTCCTTCGCGCCCCTCCACCTCCATCACTCTTAGAAGATCTTCAGATACAAGAAGCTGAAATCCGGAGGCTTTTGTCTGATAACCACAGACTAGCTGACGACCGAGTGCTTCTGGAGAGAGAGCTCGGTGCAGCTAAGGAAGAGCTTCACCGTCTGAACCTGATGGTCTCTGATCTCCGTGCCGAACAGGATCTGCAGGCGAGGGAGTTCAGTGAGAAAAGGCATAAACTTGAGGGGGATATTCGTGCTATGGAGTCTTACAAGAAGGAGGCTTCTCAGTTGCGCGGAGAAGCTCAGAAGCTGAGTGAGATAAAGCGTGAATTAAGTGGAGACGTTCAGATACTTAGGAAGGATTTGGTGAAGTTGCAGTCGGATAACAAGCAGATTCCGCGTTTGAGAGCTGAGGTTGAGGACCTGCAGAAGGAGCTTATGCACGCTAGGTAGTAGATTGGACCTTTAATTTCTAAGTGACATCTGGTTTCGCTTTTTCAATGCTAAAAGGAATTGTTTTTTGTAAAACAGAGGTGCTATTGACTACGAGAAGAAGGAAAAGTTTGAGCTTATTGAACAGCGGCAGATAATGGAAAAGAACATGGTTTCTATGGCGCGTGAAGTTGAAAAGCTACGGGCAGAACTTGCTACTGTTGATAGTAGGCCGTGGGGTTTTGGTATGACTCTCCTAGATCTGTCCTGGTGTTTCATTAGAGTCGCTAACTGATTTGGTGTGATATGTTATGTGTCCAGGTGGATCATATGGGATGAATCTCGGCACTATGGATGGCGCTTACCGTGGTTCTTATGGAGAAACCGATGGTTTTCTGGTACGTGTGCTTGTATCCTTGTATATGATGTGTTTTTTTTTTTTTTAAAGTGTGAACTTGTACTTTGACACGTCATATTATTTTGCTTGTTTCTTAGGGATCTTCGGAAAGGAGTCAATATTACAGCCATGGGTCTGGCTCGCAGAAGAAACCTCGCTTGGATCGTCACTGAATCTTATCAACCATCCTGGGAAAAGAGAATGAGGTGAGTCTAAATTGGGCACTTTGAAACACTCCTGTGGTTTTTTATGGTTATGCATATCTACTCTAAATCAAAACGTTAGTTCTTCTCCTCTCTCAATAAGGCATGTTAATCATGTAAGTTAGATGGCTAAACTATGTCGTATGTTTCTATAATTCAATGATTTGGTTTTTCCCGTTTGAGTGTCCTATTATCCCTCTTATTCTTCTGCTCGCATCCTTTACATTCTGGCTTTGATTGTTTGTAAATGATAATCCCTCTGATAGAAACCTCAGAGGAGGATGCCCTTGTTGTATTTGTATGACATTCCTCTCTTCGTTCTTCAATCCCACACTCCTTCCTTCTGTTGTATTTTTATTTATAAAGATCTGGTGAGCTAACCTAACCCCTTTCTAAGGGGTTAAAGGCTTTAAATACTTGGTGTAAGGAGAGATTTGAGAGAATGTAGTTGATTGTGGCCACATTTTCTGGGAAACTGTCGAGTTGCAATTGCTTGTTTATGGAAGCTGAAAGAGAGAGATTTTCCACGGGTCATTGCTTTTATGTGGTGGTGTTACGAATGTTCTTGTAGATTTAAGGTATACAAGAGAATCTCAGTTAAGGTGAAGTGGAAACTGGAACCATTGGAAGGCACAACATATGGGAGGAACAGAGACATTGGTCCGCTTATGGCCTTCGAGTCATGATAATGATAGATACTGAATGCTAGTGCTGATGTGGCTGATGGTTGCGGTGTTGGCAAGGAAGTGAAGTTGTTGATTCATAAAGATGCTTGGCTGTTACTGAACTTGGAGAGTATAAATAAAGATCTACGAGAGTTATTATCAGAAGATCATAGAGAATTGTTAGGCAAATCAGAGGAGTGTCTCTGCATTTGAAGGCAAGTTCAGAGAGGTTGTTCTCCGGATTTGAAGGCTCAAGGTCTTGTTTGAGATTCTGAGATTGTAACGGTTCCGTTGAGCAATAATATTGTACGTGGTTGCTTATCAGATAACCAGCTTCTTAGAACGCATTCTGGGATTCAGCAGTCGCCCTTTTCTGGGATCAGGTAAATAAACTTCCATCAGTACCAGCAAAAGCCACGTTTGAGGGTCTCCTGGATCAACGTGAATGAGATTTTTTCTTTCAGAAAACCCCCGGTACGGATTGTTTGAGCAAGGTCTTCCATCTGAGCGGTCAGCGTCCTTACCCTCAACTGCATCTGGACAGAATATAGGTGCTGGAAGTGGTTTTGGACTTGGTGAGTTGCAGGACCCTACTGCCCAGTGACAATCGTCTGATGGATTGGGAAAATATACACACAAGTGTACCACATATTTCACGGTGCTAGCCAACGGAAGAAAGGTGATTTGGAGCTGATGCACAGCATTTTCTGATGGGTGCCAGAATCTCAATGTCATTAGATTGAAAATCATTCCGAACAACATAAAATGAGTTCAGAAGTTAGGAGGCTGGGTGAAGATTATAACTCATGGATGACAGATGGACATATCAAAGCGGCGTTTCATCTAGTTCCTTAATCAGAGACATGGTAATCAGTCTACAGAGTCATCAGAGGCCTTCATGGGGACTCCTGCATTTGCTGATGGGCGGGCCTTCAAGTTACCATGAGACTGTAATTATCTGTCTAGATCTGAGCTTTCTGGAAATATTGAAGGTGGGCAGACAGCTGATAACGACTCTATTAGGACAGCGTTGATGAAGCCATTCTGATGCAGAAGTTTATTTCTTATTTCTGGAGCTTTCACGATGAGCAAGAGAGAAAATCTTCGTTCAGGTGCTGTGTTGCAAAAGAGAGAGAATTTTACGGTGATGCTTCTATAATTAGCTGCTACGTTTGGTTCCTAGTAGTTGACTGAAGAGATAAACAGCTCTGTCTTCGAGGCGGCACAAGCTTCAAAGTACCTTCTGCTCCTATCAGTTATTTTGCCTTCAGAGAGGAACTTTCCCATATTTCAAGGGATCGTCAGTGGCCTTGTAGGTCATGTTGATGGTACATCAGTTTTTCCTTTCCAAGGATGTTGATGTGCCTTACAAAAAAAAAAAAAATCTTCCAACGAGTCAGGTATTCGATCTTCCCAAGAAAACTTCGCTTACGAGAAACTTTATTTATCTAATTTCTGGTTATTATATCTTCTAGAGGTTAGCTATGTTTTGTTTGGCATATAGGTCCTCATAAGTCTTTAATTTTTTGCATATAACCGATTCATTTTTGTTTCTCTGTGTCCGCAATATTATGTTTGCCACATAAATCTTGGATCCTCTTTGGTGCTGTGACAATGGAGGTTGAATCAGTCTTTTTTTTTCTAGAGGATTTGTGAGACTCTCCTAGATTTCACATTAGATTGTTGATAGAAATGAATTGCTGGACTGATGGAGAAGTAGCTGTGCTTGAAGGTGGCTTACTACATTGTTTTGTGCTGTTGCGTGGAAGAAAAGTTCGGACAGGATTATCTATGCCATGTTAAGTTTCTGGAGGCTGCGAGAGATCTATAGATAAGAATAAAGGCAAAGCTTTTGTAGATGACAAACACATAGGATCAGCTCACTTGAGCCTGGACTTGAGAGCTACTGATGTAGTTTTGACAAAGGAAAAACTTCGAAGCTTTAGAGGATCAGCTCACTTAAGCCTGGAGGTGAGAGCTACTACTGTAATTTCAAGCTTTGAGACTTTATATTGATGTGAAAGTAGATCGGTGTAGGTTTGACCAGGATGAAAGGTGGTACCCGATATAAACCTAGATGTAACTTTGTCTACTTTCCTCCTGCTTTTCCGAAGACAGAGAACCGGTGTTTTAAGAAGAGCGCTTTTTCTTCGCGCAAGGCGCAGACCCAAGCGCTATCGTCTTCTAAGGCGAGGCTAGGTCCAAGAGTAAGGAGCTCTTAAGCGCAATAATGGTACGCCTTCAAGTTTCTGGTGCCTCCATTTGAGTTGAATCTCCTCAAATGAGGCTTTAGGTGTCTTGGGTGCGTTGTTGGTGCTAGCTTTGTGCATTGAAGAATCATATCTGGATAGGCTCACTTGTGCTGCATATCGAGTCTGTGCAGGATAGGGAGAAATCGTTTGTTATTGCTATTGAATGAATCAAAGCGGGAGAAGCTGTTGGAAGAGGAGTAATCGTGTGCGACAGGTGCTTGGGACAAAGTCAAATATGAAGGGACTTCTTCACGGGAACAAGTTGTCTGAACTATAAGCAGGAGTGCTTGGGACGGGGTCATCTAAGAAAGATTTCTTTTCAGGAAACATTGAACCATAAGGCTATCGCCTTAGTGCACCATCTCGCCTTTTTAAAACACAGCTGGGAACAGATGGAAACGACCTACATCTTCAGAAAAGTTCCCCCTCTTGTGTCCTTATCGAGGACAGATGGAACTCTAGAGGAACTTTATGATAAGGTAGATTAGAGTTGTTACTCTGAATCTGCAAGATGATTGGTACAGCACTGCGAAGCTTCAAGCTTCCAATAATGAATCTTCTTGGAACAATAGACGGTACAGGAAGGGATATTTGTGCTCAAGCATTTGATGAGCGTTGACACGAAAAGAATTGTCCTTCAAGCTCCATACCCGTTTCACCTCTTAGACACATATGTGTAGATATATTCGCTCTTTCGTGTCATGTAGCATTTTGTAGGCATTGCATGAGATTTTCACTATTAAAAAGCTGCTCTGCTTTGGTCTCTACAGATTTTAATTATTCTTCTCCTCGTTGCAGGAAACAAAGCTTGAAAAGGACAGACTTCGAGGCCAATCATCATCTACTAGTTGGAATCGAAAAAGGAACCAAAACGGTCATAATAGAAACCAGTAAGTGCGTTATAATCATCTTTACATAGTCAACATCTATATTCGTTTTATTATCATAATAAACAAGTTGAAATACATATACATTGCAAGTCATGATTCTGATTCTGACATTTTCTTTCATGTTGTTAGAACCGTAGGCAACATCTTGGATCTTTTCCCTCGCACCAACGTCTTGGTATCAGGAAAAACTCCGTCGCCGATTTTCTCAACCGCACCATCTGTCGTCACACTAATGGGGTACACAACCAAGTGTACACCGTTCATGTCCACTACCTTCTCACCGCTGTAAATATCCCACATTTGTTCCCCAATTGTCAGCAACCCTCGGACGCATTCAAGACTCTCTGGCTCCGAGAAAGATAACTCATCCACTGTGATCTTGCCACCTGTATGCTCGTACCAGAGCGACAACCGGTAAGCTCTAATTTCATTGGTCTTAGTTGTATCTGTTTGGTAGCAACCTATTGCAATCTCCGTGTCACGGCAACCGTCCATTGATCTCTGGTTTATGTTGGCTGATCCTATTAAAACGTATGCGTCGTCCACTACAAACACGCATATAGACAATAATAAGTAAACAATCTTCAGTTTTGTTTCAGGTTAGGAGTTTAAACCAAACCTATCATGATCTTGGAGTGGACATAGACCATGAATCTCCGGTTCCTCTGTGCGTTCCAGTACTGTGTTTTGGGATGCGGAGACGAAGCTGCTTCATACTCTCCTTCTCTCTTCTCTTCTCTGTTTGCGAGACAGAAGAAGTTTAAGTAATCCCTTGGATGCGACCCGTCTCCAACTTCCCATATCGCCTCTCCTATGATCTTATACATCATTGTCATTGTCTCTCTCGTCCAATGAAGCATCTCTTCGACCGTTTCGCTCTCCGGTGGCCCTTCAGGCCACATTGGTATCACTATATACACGGCAAACCTCTCCTTCTCGCGTATTTTAGCCGCAATCTTTAAAGCTATTTCAACGGGTATCAAGTTTGTGCATCCGCTTCCGTTCTTCCCCTCCCAATGCTCGCAGCCTCCCATAAAATACTGATTCTCAATGTATATAAACCTCTCTGCTTTTCGAATCGCCGCGACGTAACCGTCGTGTACGCTCCTCTCGACCTGTAAGCCTCTAGGCATCTCCGTTGCCGACACGTGATCTATCGATCTCAGGACTTGGACATTCCAGTTCCTGTCATCTTCTTCAGTGGTTGCACTGTTTACTAAGTTTCTTATCCCTGAGGTGTTAACCAACACAGAAGGGTTACACTGTTTCGTCCATCTCTGTTCGAAATTCTTCAAAACATCCCAAGCTGCAGCCCCGACCACACACACGTGACAATCGTGCCACGGCTCTCTTGGTCCGCCTCTGCTTAGCTTAGCTCCAGCAAGGCTTGTTTGATAAAAATCATCGCTTGTCCCGAGTGTACGGAACAGAGAATGCTCCTCTGTGTCGTAACGACCATCGCAGAGGTCAAAACCGCCGAGGAAGCTCATGATCTCTCGCTCTTTTGTGTTTGTATTCGTTACACGTGTGTCCACTGTGATGGTCTTTTGGTGGTGTGCGAAAGCCGTAGGGAGCTTCTTGTGCGATCTTGGACACAATCTACAAACAACACTTGTGTCTCTGAAGTAAGAAAGAGCTGTTTGGTCGTTTGTTCGCATTACACCTTTGTTCTTGATCATCGGTAGAGACGACTCGTCGTTCCACACCATTACTCTCACCGCTACGCCTTCGTGTGCTTTGCGTTTCAGAAGCTCACCGATCGTTACCCCCACTGCGTGTGGAATCTCTGTCTCTTCATCACGTACGAGAACGAGGTTAGGGTTTAATGCCCATCCTGCGATGTAAACTAAATGCCTAGCGCAATCAATCGCTTTATAAACATCTTCCCATAGGTTTCTTGCATTACAAGGAACATCATGAACCCTAGGATCAAACGTGGCTTTATGGTGCGCGTCTTGATACAATACAACTCTGCAGTTCGATCGTTGCGGGAAGCTAGCGTTCTTAATACCTTGAAAAGGCTCTCCTTCGAACGTTTTGCACCATCCCGGTTCTAGATAAGCTGGTCTGAACCACATCATACACTTGAGCTTCAAGTTAGGTTTCTTAGATCCGTTATTTGTAGTCAGAGGAAAACACCCGTTGACAATGGCTGTATTAGAAGTCAGAATCTGTTCAGCAGAGATTCGGAATCTTCCGAGAACGGAACAGTGAGTCTTGAGCGTGATTGTGATGGTGGTGTCGGAAACAGGATGTGCGCAGAGGATCTGAAATGTCTGGTTCCAGACACGGTCGAGTTCTGAGCTTGTTTTAGCAACTTTCTTCTTGTTTAGCTTAATGGTCACGTAAGCTGGTCTTGGCTTCGTACATATACACTGCGAATAAGATAACAAATAGCTCTTTGACCAAAAAAAAAAAAAAAACAAGATAACAAATAGCTCATGAGACATTAACACAATATTACCGTCATCTTTAACAACATAATACGTACATGGAAAGGAAATGTAGGAGAGAAAGGTGTTGCGTCGAAGATTGTAATCTCGAGTGTTCCATGGAAGAACTTCTTCTGTTCCTCAAGCTCCATTTTTTCCCCCTGTACGAAAATGAATCTTTAGGTGTATGAGAGAAACGTTTCTGCGATTATGTGTGTTGAAGCTGGGTCAGTTACATAATGCACAAGGATGCGCCTGGTTTATTATATATATGCTTTTGGCTTTTGGTTAAACTTGGAGGATTCTCGAAGGACAATCTTAAAGAAAACATTCAACAACATATTTTATGTGTATTAATTTGAAGGTTGAAGTGTCTTGGAATACAAATCAAGCATTCGGCTTTGGTTTATCACTACGAGTTGTAAAAGCAAACTATTGAAGTGTATCGAAATATAAGTTTTGGGATAAAGGGGGAGATACTAAGAAAATGTATGGTGGTCTTGGTAAATTTCATGTGGGAGAAGCCACGTCTAACACAGTAGCATTAAGAAGCTGCAGAAAATAGCACTTTGGGACCCAGTTTAATACGACGTTCTGTGGCTGGTGATGACAAAATAATCATTTTTAACTGTCCAAAGACAATAATCCATATATGTCAAAACTCAAAACAAACACTAATCCTTTTAACTGAGAGTAACTGAATATTGAAAATGTTGGATAATTCCAATTAACTTGAGGAGCAAGTTAACTCATTAAAGTGAAGTTTGATGGGTTAAAGAAAAAAGAAAACATATCGAGCTTAGTAATGTTTCCATATTATTATTAGGAAAATATGTAGCTTCGCCTTTAGGAAAAGATGTAGCTTCTTCCTATATAAAGAGTTCTCATGGAGAGATGTTCTATCAAGAGAAACACATCGAAAGATTTAGTTTTGAGAGAGTTTCTAAATCTAATAAGAAGAGAAGTTCTTATAATCTTTGTGTTTGTGCAACTTCAGAAAATGACTGATGATTTTATTTGGTTTATGTTGTAAAAGGATGGCTAGTGATTTTGTATACTTCGGAATGAGGAAAAACCATCAAACAAATCTCAAATTATACTAAGGACTGGATTAATATTCTTATGGAATTTAATCCCAGATTATACAAGTATGAAATAGAATATGATACCGGTTGTCAGTTGAACAGAAAAAGGCGAGCGTCACAGATTGTTTAGCAATTATAGTTTTTAGTTGAAAATTAATTCATTCAAAAAAAAAAAAAAATTAATATCACCAAAATATATAGTGCTAAAAGCTCTGTTTGATTAATATTTCATTATATCATTTTATATAAGAAACTTGGAGTTTTAGATATGTAAAAATATTTTTATTATTGTTTATAAATTAATAAAAAATACATAACATTTTCTGCTTAGTGAAAAAATAGGATTATGATACAAATAGTTTGTTCTTTTTAAATGGGACAAATAAAACTGTTATACGCAAATGTTGTAAGACAAATAAATTTATTGATTATATTTTTTGTAATAGTTTCAAAATTTGTAATAGATATATTAGTGTTAACAAAAACATCACAATAATATAATATTTTCAAATAATATATAGATTATGATATTACTGTGCAGGAGTATTTAACAGTAACATATAGAAATTATGTATTTATTTGGTATGTTATCTACTTTATTATTTTTATCCGTATGATGCCTGCACTATTACGGTATTACTCCATGTTTGAAAATTCGCTAGGCGTAACGCGTGCGGCTGGACCGAAACTAGCCATTTAGGGAAGAAAGTGAAAAAAAATTAGGGAGCACGCAGGGGAGTAATATTTCTTTAAAAAACAAGAATTTTAAATATTTTTATATAGTACATGTTTAATATATGTACATACGAACTATTACCTAATACATAGGGACTACTAGCCGCAAAAACACATTAATTTTCTTTTTCCAGAAAATACATAAATGTATTATTTATTTATTGATAAAACAAACAAATCTCATTCCGTAGCTCTTCAACCCTCTCTCTCTCTCTCTCCACACGCCGCGTGAAACGAAATGACGAACTACGGCGCGATCCCGACGTCCTCTCATCCATCTCCGCCGATTGATCTCGAGTACATCTCACGCGCAAAGCACCGCATCAAATCAGGACTCGCCACGCGCCGCCCATGGAAAACGATGTTCGATCTCCAATCGATGAGCCTCCCCCACGGCTTCTTCGACGCGATCTCGAGGATCAAGACGAACCTCGTCTACTTCAGAGCCAATTACGCCGTCGTCGTCCTCCTCGTCCTCTTCCTGAGCCTCATCTACCACCCGACGTCGCTCCTCGTCTTGGCCGTCCTGGTCGTGTTCTGGATCTTCCTCTACTTCCTCCGCGACGAGCCTCTCGTGGTCTTCGGTCACCAGATCGATGATCGGACGGTCATGATCTGCTTATCGGTTTTGACGATTGTGATGCTTTTGTTCACGCACGCGACGGCGAATGTTCTCGGGGCGGTGGCGACGGCTGTGGTGTTGGTTTTGGTACACGCGGCGGTTAGGAGGAGTGATAATTTGTATCTTGATGAGGAAGCTGCGGCGGCGACGGAAGCTTCAGGGCTGACGTCATATCCATAAATAAACCGATTTGTTATTTTCTTCTTCTTTTTATGTTACTGTGTTTGGTTGAGGGACTTTGAAAACGTTCGTTTCTACTCTGTGTACAATTTGTTCTAATCATGAAGCAAGTGTAACGTTTCGATTTTTAGTTAAGTGATATGTAGAGAGATTCAAAAGAATTTTTTTTTCTAGGAATTTTTTTGAATTGTGTTTTGAGTTAAAAGTTAAAAGTAATTAGTGTATATTGTTAGGCTGCAAGTCACTCCTTTTTTACTTAGACGTAGCTGCTTCTTCTCCATCATCAAGCTATTGGATGAGTGCCAAGATAGTCTCTTTGATGACCAAAGGATGAGCTTATGTTATGTCCTGCTCAGAGGAGCTGGCTCTAAATGAATCTCAGATGCTGCTCATTTCTTTTTTTTTTTATCTAAAACTTGATACGGCGTCGTTTCGTTAATCTTCCCTTAGTCCACTCCAGCCCTTCGTTTAACCCGACCAGACCCGGCCAGTCAACAGATAGAACAGAACCATCTTTAAACCCTAAAAATTGTCCGATCTCAATCTGAAAATCTCTTCCGATGGCGTCTTCGAAAGTGTGCAGATTATCGTCAAAGATACACTCTTTAACGCAGAAGCTAAGCAAGACGAATGCCCACGTCTCCTCCATACCCTCACCCCTTAAATCTTCACTACCATCCTCAGCGACTCCCCGTATCAATCGTTCTACTAGGTCAGTGTCAATGGTGAAAAACCCATCTTCGTCCTCTTTTCTTGCAATCATGGTCTTAATTTTTGCCGTTTGAAACGCAGTAAATAAGCTTTCTTTCTTCCTTCATTTTTGCGTTGGAAATGGATCAATGTTCTCGAATTGGTTTTTGCTGGTGATAATCTGAATTAATGGGCTGCAAAAAAGAAGTCATCTTTTTAACTAAAAATGGGGATTGTTTTTTTAACAGAGTACCTGTGGAGCTGAGTAGCTGTGTATCGCTGTTTCCACTACACAGTGCTATTGCATCTTCCAGATTAGTATCAAGTCTCTCTGCTGAATCCATGAGCTGGGGTTTAGTTCCTCAAGGTCACTCTTCTCTCTCTCTCTCTCTCTCTCTCTCTGTTATCAACAAGATTCACCTTCTCTTGCTTCTTCATCTTGAAGCTTTATCTTTGATCTTGGGTGATGTTACTTTTAATTTTTTATATTAGCTTGCTTATTATCTGCACTTTTGTCAATCAATTTTTGAATCTCCATGAGTTTAGATTTCACAAATTTGGATCCTGTCACTCATCCATGCTTTCAATTTTTACCAAAGAATAACTCTTGTCTACTTTTACATTCTTGGTTTACTTACTTGCCATGAAAAGCCTACTTCTTGGTGATTGATATTGTTGTCTTTGTGTATGTACTTACGGTTTACTTGTAGTAGGGGATTTAGTTTCATTATTACTAGGATTCATTCTTGTCGTGAAAAGCTTACCTGTGGGTATTGATATAGTTGTCTTTGAAGAATGAGGACTTGTTACACACTTGTACCTGAGATCAAGGCGATTCACGTTCTGTTGTTTCTTAGTGTTGAGATTGCATCTTTGATCTTGGATGATGGTACTTTTTAAGTTTTAGACAAGCCATCTCGATAGTTTTAGTCTGATAGATTTATGCTAGCTTTCTTATTATCTGCATTTTTTCAAATGAATTTAGATTCACAAACTCTTGTCTACTTTTACCTTCCTGGTTTTTACTTGTTATGAGAAGCTTACTTGTGGTGATTGAAATTGTTTGTCTTTCTGTGTGTGCTTACATGTAGTAGAAGCCTTAGTTTCATGATTCCCATGTTCCTTACTTGTCATGAAAAGTCTACCTGTGGAGTGGTGATTGAAATTGTTGTCTTTGTGTGTGCTTATGGTTTACTATGTAGTACCCAGCTTTAGTTTCATGATTACCAGGTTTCTTACTTGCCATGAAAAGCCTACTTGTGGGTGATTGATATTGTTTTCTTTGTGTATGTACTTATGGTTTACTTGTAGCGGGAGCTTAAGTTTCATGATTACTAGCTTTCTTACTTGTCATGAAAAGCCTTTTGGTGATTGATATTGTTGTCTTTGTGTGTGCTTCTGGTTAGCATATTCACCATCTGAATTGGTCTAATCAGACATCATTTTTATCCATATTGAGTCTATATTTGGATATCGACTTGTTGTCTATCTTAATACATCCAAAATATGACATTTTATTACTCTGGCATTGCAGGTATTTCAATGCCTTTATGACAGTATTTCATCTTACAAACAAGTTTCCTGGATGAGATCGCACTTTTCATCTCTTATCGAAACTAAAATTCCTGAATTTAGGACAGGTTTTATGCTCAAACTCTCTTTTGAGTTGTCTTTTATGTTCATGGTTATCAACAATTGAGTGATCAGTGTAATGTTGCCGGCAAAGATTATACTCTAGTTTTCAGTGAAATGTCTCATCTTTTACCACGAGTCAGTAATGTGGGAATTATAATTCTTACTCATATCATCAGTTCATCTTTAGATATAAGACATAAAACATAAGAAAAAATACAAATGATTGTTCACGAAAATAGAAATCAATTTAGATTTTATGAGAGGAGCTTAGAAGCTGATGCTTCTACTTGTTTTAACCTAAAAGATCTCTCCATCTTCTTAGAGGAGAATATGTCGGAAGAAGTGGAGATTATCAGAAACGCCAGAGCTTGGATTATCACAAACATGGCAGCGTTCGTTAATCTTTCCATCCACTGATACGTTTTCCTTAATGGTCTAGCCACTTGACAAAATTTGCAGTGAAAGAAATAAAAAGGATAAAGGAATGAAGAAGGTAGAACCGTACAAGTATCGTTTAAAGTTTGTAAAGGTGAATGATCATTTTTCCAATTACGTAACACAAGCATTTGTTCTTGTTTCTAGTACTAAAAAAAAAAACTCTTATATTTAATCAAATTTAATCGATTTAAAACTATCTAAATTACTAACTTTTATGGGTTTGTTGTGATTTATATGGAAAATTGAATGCTTTGTTCTAGTGCGATTTTAGCAAGTTTGTATAAATATAATTTTTGTATAATTTTTTTTAACTATTGAGCATCATTACTGGTGGTTTTTCAACTCTGTTTTTGAACAAAAACATATACAGAAAAAGAAGGATCTATATATATAAAGTTGGATTTTTCCCTTTTTCTGACAAGTGGTAGACGGTTTTTGTGACACGTGTCATCCATGTATTTTTTTTACAGTTTAGGTCCTTCTTCTTTTAGATTATTGCAATTTAGCCAAATACTTTATAATTGTGCAGTATCTAATCATTTTCGCACTAACTATTATATGAAGTTTGATAATCTATTTTATTGTTTACTAAAATTCAATATGAATAAATAAATGAATAAAATAATAGAAATAAATTTTACATATTTAATTTATTCATAACTCAAAGTAATATAATTTTTGTTATTTTATTTTATTTTTACCATTTTCTATTATTTAATTTACAATTTACATATTTATTTAACTATTAAAAATATTAAATGACCAAACTAATAAAAAGAAATTAGAGTGCAATACATAATCTAAACATAAAACTTCCACAATCATAAAGAAAAAACAAAATACTATAGTAATATTAACTCAACAAATGTTTGAAGCTGTAAAAAGATCAACAAAGAAGACTAATCTATCTCATCTTACCATAGAATGTCTTGGATAGAACAAACAGATGTCAGAAAAAGGTAAAAAGATAAAATATGAGATAAAGTAATCCCCGGAACACAAAGGATTGCGACACCAACGCAAAAACCCAAAAAAGCGGGTGAGAGAAATAATAATCATCGGAAGAACAAAGTTACCACAAAACAAAAGGACACATGTCTAAAGCACCAACAGCACAACCACCAGCTAATAGATAAGAAGCACCTCACAAACTAAAAAGTACATACAAGGCGCCCATGACAGCGAAGAACCATAAAACTCTGAATAGAAGAAACCAAAGCTACAAAATACTAGCTCCGCACACCTACACCAAGGGATGCATGAGAAGAATATAAACAACCTGAGTGTGAGAGATTGGAAGCCAACCACCGAGAAACCAAAGCTTAAGCTTGAGACCATAAACAACCTTCCAAGCGCACAAAGCATACACAGAATATCCAAACCGAGACGTGATCAAAGGGAGAGCCACCAGAGACGTGATCAGCGATGAAAGGTGCAACAAGATGAGAGAACAAAGAGATAAAAAAGAGACAGAATTAAATCAACGAACCATAGAGCCATCCTCGAGCTATGAAAAAAGAACATAGAAGTTAGATCACCAAAAACCAGATCTTGAAAACCAAGACGAGCAGAGACTATCGATGGAAAACCAGCGACGAGGAAAATAACATCAATGACAACTAAACTCTGACCTAACCCAACGAGATGTAGTTTCTAACCTTAGCCAAAATCGAAAAAAAACAACCAATATTGACTGAAATAACATACAACACCGTAAGAAACAACCACATAACATGGAACTAATATGCCTGATCTATAACAAATACTAGATAATCTCACAGAAAAAGAAGGTGAGGAAAACAAGAGCACAGAGGTGAGTCTTTTCTCAGTGATGGTGAGAAACACTGCACACCGGAGAGGTAAACGAAATACATAGATGGTGATGACTCAAGGTCAAAATATGGGGGAAAGTGCTAAAAACATCTAAAAAGAGTAATGTGAAAAAATGTGAAAAACTAAAACACAATTTGACGCTGTTAATCTTAGAATCAACAAATGCTTAAAGACAAAATTATTGAAATTCAATATGTTTTATATTAGAAACTCATTTCACCACTAACAAGTAACAAGTAGTATTTTACATACAACAACACATTATTAAAAAAACAAATACATAATATATTAAATTATTAGCTACTACTACATAACATAATAAAACATCAAATAATGATATTCACAATAAATACTGAACACATAATCACATCATCTAAAAACTATATTTAAGAACAATAAAACAATATTCCGCGCGAACCCTCCTACTGCTTAATAAAGATGACAACTTTAGAGAGATAGTATCAACCCTTTTTTATATATTGTAAATATTAAAATTAATTGTTATCATAAAATTAGAATAAAATACTAATATAAAACTGGGTAGAAACTGTATGAGAGATTACACGTTAATCATGCTCTAATATACATTACATATTTTAAAAGAATCTAATACTATAATAATCTTTCAGTTTCTTTTTTTATAAACACTACAAGAAAACATAATCTTAACGAGGGCGATTTTCCTCGTTATTTCGTCGTAAAAGAGGCTTTACGACGAATTAGCGAGGAAACGCGTTTGCTCGTTACACGTCCGTCGTAACACATATTTCCTCGCTAATTCGTCGTAACTTAGCGAGGAATATATTTCGTCGTAAAGACGAAGTAGAACGATTCGTCGTAAAGATGTCGCTACAATTCCTCGTAAGGACGTCGCTACAATTCCTCGTAAATAACTCGAAAACAGTTCCTCGTAATCTACACGTAAATACCTTGAAAGATTTTCCTCGCAAAATACACGTAACAACCACGAAATGATTTCCTCGTAAAATGGTCGTAAACATTTCCTCGTTATTTCCTCGTAAATACTTCCTCGTAAAATACTCGTAAACTGTTTCTCGTCATTTCCTCGTAAGATTTCCACGTAAAGAGGTCGTACATTAGCTACGAATTTACTTCGTTTTTATTATTTTACAGAATTTTAAAATATAATAAAAAAATAATTAAAATTATTTAATTTAATAATAAATTAAAATTCAAAATAAAAATAAATTCATATGAAAATATTTTATAAATAAATAAGTTTTGAATTTATATAATACAACAACAAAAAAAAACTAAGGGTCGTTCATCGCCCGGTAGAATTCATCACTCCTCCTCGTAACATCCGCCTCGTTATGTACGTCGCCGGATGACTCGCCATGAATGGGATGTTGTTGTCGCATGTTCCTCAACATGGACTCCCATTCCGGATTTGTGGCCGCAATAACGTCTAAGAAGCCCTCGACTCCACCCATACGAGATTTTGTCGCGGTCAACTCGTTACGCAGCTGAGCGGACTCTCTACGCAGCTCCGTGACTTCATCATCCCGTCGCTGACCATAAGACGATGTCGCTCTCGGAACATCGTTGACGGAACCAATACCCAATGTCCGTCCCTTTTTTTTAGGGACAACCTTAAAAACAAAAAAATAAATATTGTAAGTAAATATTTAAAGTTAAATTAAATGAATAATTAAAAATTAATTTTTTTGAAAATTTACCTCCTCGTAAATCTTATCCACTTCAAGTGTGGATAAGGTGACGGGTAATCCGTCGGTAGACTGCTGGGTCAGCTGAGTCTGGCGGTCTTCAACCCGAGCAACTACGTCGTTGTAGATTTGCTCGGACTTGCCATCTACAAATACGCCCGCCTTGTTCTTGTGGGTCCTCTCGTAAAGTTCCATAAGAGACGGGAGATGTCCCGTCTCTTTGGCCTAAAAAACAGTTAAGAAAGTTAGAATAAATTAATATAATTATTAAAAAAATTATTTAATAAAATATTTAATTACCATTTCCAAACGGACACCGGCGTGGGGTTTTTGGCCCGTAGTGTGAAGCATCGGCCCGTTCCCGTGCTCATCGACCGTGTTACGGGAGTTAGAGCAAGCCTGGGCGATTCTAATCGAATCAGGAAGGCGCCAATAACGGATGAGGCCATCCCACACGTCCGTGGTGAGCTCAGCGGGTTTGCCACGCTCATACCCCTTCACGATCCAGTCACCCTTCCAGTTGGAGACCGTGTCCAACAAGCGAACTTTCGCTTTCGCGTTAAACTTCTTCCTCACCCTCTCAGTGATCCCCAAAGCCCAATTATATTTTTGCTGTTGGAAAAAATAAATTAACAATTAGTTTTTTAGAAAGTATATATATAAATCATGAAAAAATTAAAAAATATATAATTAATTAATAGAAACTTACAGCGTAAATTTTGAACCACGTCTTTCTGACGTAGTGAGGCGTCTTACTCCAGTTTGGATGTGCCATGGAGAAGTAACCCTTGATCGTGTCGGTTACGTCCGATGCAAGACATCCGTCAACCCCCCACCTGGAAAATACAAATTTAAAATATAAATTATTTTTTAATGTTATAAAAGATATTTAAACGAATTAAAAAAATTAATGCAACATACCACAACGTTCCGTCCGGTCGGTCTGGGTCGATGACTGGTAAACCTTCTCTGCCTGGCAGACTGAGAATGTCCTCTACCGTGTACTGCGAGTAAGGAGCACTCGGAGGCACCATCAGATCAGGATGAATATCAGCGACCATCGGAGGTGCCATCGGAGGAGGCACAGGAGGAGGCATCGGAGGAGGCACATGAGGAGCCGATGGTGCACTAGAAGAAGTAGACCCAGAGACTCTCTGAGTGTACTGAGTCTCGGGGACAGTCTCCTGGCCCGAAGAACTGGGAGCGGAAGAAGAGGCCGGGTCTAAACGACTACCCGGCTCACCGAAGATCTCTCTGTAATGGGCAGTAAGTCTTCCTTTTCGAACCTGGAAAAAAAAATGAAATTTTTAAAATTAACATCAACAATATATTTTCCAACATTATCCACCTAATCAACACTAAATAACATAAAATCCGCAAACCTATCTAAATTCCCTATACTAACCACCTAATATATCCTAAACTAACCAAATTAGAGAGGAATCAGAGAGGCTTACCATTGCTACGAAATGGAGAGGAAGTAGAGAGGAAGTAGAGAGGAAAGAAAGAGTGAGCGGTCGGGTGTATATATAAGATTACATATCGTCGCAAATTCGTCGTAAATGTACGACGAAATAGCGAGCAGTTACAAAGGCCCGTGTTTTTTTTTACGAGGAAATGGCGAGGAATCACAAAGGCCCGTGTTTTTCTTTTCGTGTACTTTACGACGATTTTCCTTACGTGGAATTAACGTGATATATGTTTAAATCTTTTTACGTGGTCTTTACGACGATTTCATCCTACGTGGAATTAACGAGGGTTATGTTTAAATCCCTATAACCCCAAACCCGAAACCCGAAACCCCAAACCCCAAACCCGAAACCCCAAACCCAAACCCGAAACCCGAAACCCCAACCCCGAAACCCGAAACCCCAAACCCGAAACCCGAAACCCCAAACCCAAAACCCCAAACCCCATATTCCTTATTTTCTACTTCATATATTCCAAACCTCCATCTTTAATTTTCTACTTCATATATTCCAAACCCCAAACCCGAAACCCGAAACCCCAAACCCGAAACCCGAAACCTGAAACACCAAACCCCATATTCCTTATTTTCTACTTCATATATTCCAAACCCCCATCTTAAAATTTTCTACTTCATATATTCCAAACCCCAAACCCGAAACCCCAACCCCGAAACCCGAAACCCAAAACCCGAAACCCGAAACCCGAAACCCGAAACTCGAAACCCCAAACCCGAAACTCCAACCCCGAAACCCGAAACCCGAAACCCCTAACCCGAAACCCGAAACCCCAAACCCGAAACCCCAAACCCGAAACCCGAAACCCAAATCCCCATCTTTAATTTTCTACTTCATATATTCCAAACCCCCATCTTTAATTTTCTACTTCATATATCCCTAGAACCCCAAACCCGAAACCCGAAACCTGAAACCCGAAACCCGAAACCCCATATTCCTTATTTTCTACTTCATATATTCCAAACCCCCATCTTTAATTTTCTACTTCATATATTTCAAACCACATATTTAATTTTAGGTTTCGTCGTTATTTCCTCGCTGTCTTACGTGGACTTTACGACGATTTCATCCTGCGTGGACTTTACGACGATTTCATCTGCGTGGACTTTACGACGTTTTCATCCTACGTGGACTTTACGACGATTTCATCCTGCGTGGACTTTACGACGATTTCATCCTGCGTGGACTTTACGACGATTTCATCCTACGTGGACTTTACGACGATTTCATCCTACGTGGACTTTACGACGATTTCATCCTGCGTGGACTTTACGACGATTTCATCCTGCGTGGACTTTACGACGATTTGTGCTTACGTGGAATTAACGAGTGTTATGTTTAAATCCCTAGAATCAGAAACCCGAAACCCGAAACCCCAACCCCCAAACACCATACCCTAAACCCGAAACCCCAAACCCGAAACCCGAAACCCCAACCCCGAAACCAGAAACCCGAAACCCCAAACCCCAAACCCGAAACCCCAAACCCCATATTCCTTATTTTCTACTTCATATATTCCAAACCCCCATCTTTAATTTTCTACTTTATATATTCCAAACCCCAAACCCCAAACCCGAAACCCCAACCCCGAAACCCAAAACCCCAACCCCGAAACCCGAAACCCAAAACCCGAAACCCCAAACCCGAAACCCGAAACTCGAAACCCCAAACCCGAAACCCCAACCCCGAAACCCGAAACCCGAAACCCAAAACCCCAACCCCGAAACCCCAAACCCCATATTCCTTATTTTCTACTTCATATATTCCAAACCCCCATCTTTAATTTTCTACTTCATATATTCCAAACCCCCATCTTTAATTTTCTACTTCATATATTCCAAACCCCATATTTAATTTTAGGTTTCGTCGTTATTTCCTCGTTGTCTTACGTGGACTTTACGACGATTTCATCCTGCGTGGACTTTACGACGATTTCATCCTACGTGGACTTTACGACGATTTCATCCTGCGTGGACTTTACGACGATTTCATCCTGCGTGGACTTTACGACGATTTGTGCTTACGTGGAATTAACGAGTGTTATGTTTAAATCCCTAGAATCAGAAACCCGAAACCCGAAACCCGAAATCCCAACCCCCAAACCCCATACCCTAAACCCGAAACCCGAAACCCGAAACCCCAAACCCGAAACCCCAAACCCGAAACCCGAAACCCAAAACCCGAAACCAAAAACCTGAAACCCCATATTCCTTATTTTCTACTTCATATATTCCAAACTCCATCTTTATTTCCATTCCAAACCACAATATCCCACATTTGCTTATTCATAAAACAAACTCCCAGCATTACCTTATTCATAAAACAAACCCCACATTATCTTATTCATAAAACAAACTCCCTCATCTTATTCATAAAACAAATACATCAATCGGATACATCGACATTCTCGTCATCACTAGAAACATCATCATTTTCATTAAACTCGTCTTCAACAGCTTCGTCTGTGGCATCATCGGTAAGATCTTCGTACTCGTGATTATGCGGATCAATGAGAAGGATGTCATCAATTTCTTGTTCAGGTTCCTCGACTTCATTTATCTGTTCTTCTTGCAATGGTGGTTCTTCTCCACTGATGATTCGTCCTCGAGGTGTAACTTTGATCACTGCTAACCAATTTATACCTGAATCTCTCATCCGAGGGTATGGAAGGAAGCTAACTTGGTCTGCTTGTGAAGCTAAGATGAAAGGCTCGAATTTGTTGTACCTTCGTCCACCGTTGACATCAACTACACCGAATTTGTTAGACCGAACACCTCTGTTGACGACGGGGTCGAACCATTCACATTTGAAGAGGACGCATTTCAGCTTCAGTATCCCTGGAAATTCGACTTCAATAATCTCCGTCAAGATCCCGTAGAAATCTGTTTCCCCTTTCACACATATTCCATAGTTACTGGTCGCCCGCTGTCTACCATAGTCATATGTATGAAAAGTATAGCCTCGTGTGAAATACATCTGTGATGTGGTGACCTTTACAAGTGGAGATTGAATTACTTCGTGTAACCACTTAGGATAATCTGCATCGTCGTCGTCATAATCAACCTGCAAAAATAAAGAGAATGTTAATGAAATACAGATAATGTATGAAAAAAAAGTTTTAGTTAGTACCTGATTCCGCAACCACTTAATGAAGTGTTGATCTTTCCTTTTGTCTACGTCACTTGTGGATATACCAGGAAATGTTTCTTCGACTTGAGAAACAAATAGGCTGTAAAATCACATTTTATAGGAATGAATCTCTCGCAATTATACAATTAATTATACTTATATGTGTTTCGAAGTGTCAATATATGTTACCTTTCAAAATAACGCATCAATGGATCTTCGCAATTGAGTAGAATATAGGTGTGTGCACTATGAGCGTCTTCTTCACTCGACCACCAAACCTCTTTACACTTCCCACCGAGTCGCCCAATCTGGCTAAAGATGTCTGGAACACCAGCAACTGCATATGTTGGCGCAACACCACCATCATCATATCTTCTTGGAGCTCTTCTCCGTGTACGTACTTTTGACGCAAAGTAGTACGATGTGAAGTGAGAAACTTCTTCCGTCAAACTTCCAGCAATTATAGAACCTTCAACTTTGGCGAGGTTCTTTGCTTTTCCCTTCAAATATTTCATGGCTCGCTCATACTGATACATCCATCCGTAATGTACAGGTCCACGAAGCAATGCCTCATATGGGAGGTGGACAGCTAGATGCTCCATGACGTCAAAAAATCCGGGAGGAAATATCTTCTCCAAGTTGCACAATAAGATGGGAATGTTCTCCTGAAGCTGTTCCACAACTTCTTCTTTAAGAGTGCGTGTGCTCAGATCCCTGAAAAATGCTCCAATGCCTTTTATATTCAAAAAAAAATTAAACACATTGTTAGTCATATATTATTTTGTAAATTATTGTGATATAATACACTACGTACCTGCAAGTGCTTCATGTACGTTTGTTGGAAGTAGCTCCGCAAATGCAAAGGGCAGTAGTCGTTGCATAAATACATGACAATCATGACTCTTCATCCCGGAGAACTTTTGACCCTTTTCAACACATCTAGAGAGATTCGAAACATACCCATCGGGGAACTTCACTTCTGATGCCACCCAGTTGAACAACACCGACTTTTTTTCTGAAGATAATCTGAATATCGGAACGGGAACTTGTCCATTGCTTTTAATATGTAACTCGCTTCTTGAGCAAATATCCGGCAAGTCCAACCTCGATTTTATGTTGTCTTTTGTCTTCCCTGGGACATTCAATATTGTATTCATGATGTTCTCAAAGAAATTCTTCTCTATATGCATCACATCGAGGTTGTGGCGCAGAAGAAGATCCTTCCAATATGGCAACTCCCAAAATATACTCTTCTTGTGCCAGTTGTGATGAACACCGTAAGAATCTGGCATATTACGAGGGACATGCCAATTACCACCCCAACGAACTGTTTCGTTAGCTCCGTAGTAGTCGATTTGCGCTTCAATTTGTTCTCCAGTTAGATATGGAGGAGGAGTGTCTCTCACAACCCTTTTGTGCCTAAACAAATTCTTGTTTCTTCGGTAAGGATGGCCAATGGGAAGAAATCGACGGTGACAATCAAACCAACTTGTCTTCCTACCATTCTTCAGTTGAAACGCATCTGTCGTTCCATTACAATATGGACAAGCTAATCTCCCATGTGTAGTCCATCCAGACAACATCCCATAGGCAGGGAAATCACTTATGGTCCACAAAAGCATCGCTCGCATCGTAAAATTCGTCTTCGTTGAACAGTCATACGTCCTCACCCCTGTTGACCACAAATCCTTCAACTCTTTTATCAGTGGTTGTAGGAAAACATCCAGGGACCTTTTTGGATGGTTCGGACCAGGTATTAATATGGTCAAGAATAGTAACTCCCGTTGCATGCACATCTCCGGTGGCAGGTTGTATGGAGTAAGAAAGACTGGCCACAATGAATATTGTCTCCCTGACATTCCGAACGGACTAAATCCATCTGTGCATAATCCGAGATACACATTCCGGATATTGCTAGCGAAATCTGGATGTACTTTGTTGAAATGTTTCCAGGCTCTTGCATCTGATGGATGAGTCATCTCACCATCCGTCTGAGTATGCTCGGCATGCCATCTCATCTTTCCAGCAGTCTGCTCTGATTGATACAATCTTTTCAATCTGTCTGTAATTGGTAGGTACCACATCCTTTGGTACGGTACCCTATTACGTCCCCGTCCTTGCGGCTTGAATCGTGGCTTCTTGCAGAATCGACATTCTTCTAGCTTCTCATCATCTCCCCAATAGATCATGCAGTTGTCGATGCAAACATCTATCATCTCCGAAGGCAACCCAAGACTATAAACCAGTTTCTGAATCTCATAATAAGAATCAGCAGACACATTGTCTTCCGGCAAATACTCTTTAAACAAGTCCGCCCATTCGTTCATGCAACTTTCAGGTAGATTGTGATCAGTTTTAATATTCATCATTCTAGCAGCTAACGACAATTTAGAGAGACCTTCTCTACAACCACTGTAAAGTGGTTGATTCGCCGCGTTTAACATTTCGTAAAACTTTTTTGCATCTATATTAGGTTCTTCATCTTCATCATGAGCTACGAATGCATCAGCTACCATATCATGAACCCTATCATAATCTACCATCTCCTCCTGATGGTAACTATGTTCATTATGCAAATGATGATCAACCGGTTCTTTTTCCTGAAAATTGCTATTACTACTACTAGCTTCATTCTGATCATAATTAAAACCTTCTCCATGTTGAAACCAGATATAGTAATTTGCCGTGAAACCTCTATTTATTAAATGCTTCCAAACATTTTCACGATTTGCCAGTTTCGAATTGTTGCATTTCCGACAAGGACAGAACATCTTACCACTTTCTTGGGCGAGCGGTGTTGAATCTGCTTGATGCATAAATGTCTCCAGACCCGCAAGGTATTCTTTCGTCACTCTCCCGTTAGCATCTCTATGCATATACATCCACTTCCGCAACTCGTAAATAGTCCCGGAGCCAGCCATTTTTTTTCTTTCACGTTTTTTGTTGTTGGTGTGTTTAAAATGATGTTCAAACATCCATATTTATAGGAAAATTCGAATCTGGTAGTTGTAATTTTGCTATGAATTTACGACGAAAATTAATTAGGTGGGCAAAAAAAACGTGTAACACCTATAAAGTTGGTGGATTCAAAAATTTCCTCGCTAAATACACGTAAACTATTCCCTCGTAAATACCACGCAAAGTTTACGTCGTATTTACAAGGAAATAGTTTTTCCTCGTAAAATACTCGTAAAATTACATCCACTTTACGACGAAACAGTTTTGTCGTTATGTTACGAGGAAATAACGATGACTTTAGTTTTTCACGTAAATTCGTCGTAAACTCGACGCAAATTTACGAGGATTGTTTTTCCTCGTTAATTTTCGTCGTTAAGCATGTGTTTTCTTGTAGTGAAAAAAGGTCAATCAGATCTTCAATCATTTTGATCAAATCCCAATTATTGTTGTTTTCGTATAAAAGTGGTGCTCGTTATAATGATTTTGAGAAATGATATTTTTCCCTTAACTTCAGAAATAATATGGTTTAGAAATAATATGGTTTATGTTGCTAACAAGACACATGTTTCTTGCAAGATGAAGTCACTACATCGAGCTAAAAGTCTTTTCAACAATCACTAAACTATAGCAACGAAAATATATTATCACTAACCGATCGCAACTTTACAATAATTTTATATATTAAAACAGAATTCACTACCTTAATTCATGTGTAATTTAAAAAAAAAATAGAACCAATGAACCTATTTTTATAAAGTCATGTTATATTTAATATCTAATTTTATCATTTAAATTTTGGGCCTACTATAAATTTGTATTGGGCTATCAATAATTGAATTTAAACAATAGATGATTAATTAGATTTATAGATAGTATAAATTAAATAGCTATAATTTAATGTTGTGATACTATACCTCCATATGTTAATTATTTAAATATTTGTCGACGTTAACTTTTAAAATTATAAATAATTTTTTTAAATAACAAAAATCATATTATCTAACAATGATTAATCTTTACTATCTTAAACCAATAAAAATAAATTTTAAACTATATAGTTTATTTTAAAAATTAAACAAAAATTAAATGTTTAATTATTTACTAGATAATATAAATTTATGAAGCGAAAAGTTTAATTTTTTAAAAACTTTATAAATCTGTGAAATGTTACAATATCTTTGAATATGACAATAAAAAAATATTTTACTAATCTTTATATATAGAGTTACGATTTTAATAATGAAATAATAATACAAAAATATATATCACTACAAGAAAACAGCGACATACTGAGGGAAAAAATCGTCGGTATGTCGTCGGAATAACGTTATTCCGACGACATACCGACAAAACAAGTCCTCGAAAATAACTCTTCGGAAATTTCATTTTCCTCGGAAATCCCTCGGAATTTTCCGACGGAATTCCGAGGAAACAAATTTCCGAGGAAACTCCGAGGACCACCAGTTCGTCGGAAATCTCCTCGGAATATACCGAGGGAGAACGTCCTCGGAATTTACCTCGGAAGTTCCGACGAAATGTTCCTCGGATTATTCATCGGAAAATTCGGAGGAAATGAACCCTCGGAAAATTCCGAGGAACAAGAGTCCCTCGGTATATTCCGAGGGTTCATTTCCTCGGAATTTGAACCCTCGGAAAATTCCGAGGAACTAGTCCCTCGGTATATTCCGAGGGTTCATTTCCTCGGAATTTAAAAAAAATTAATTTTTTTTAAAAAAATAAAATTTTTGAAATTTAAATTCAAAAATATAAAATTAAAATTAAAATTGAAATCATATTAGTTAATATTCAAAGTTGTACAAATAAAAATAAAACATTCCGAGTTTTAGAAAGAAAAAAAACTACGGGTCTGGCACGTCCGGGAACACCTCGTTCGGGTACATCCTCTGCATCATCTCCATCATTTGCTGGTTCAACCTCCTCTGTGCCTCATAGCCCACCTGTTGAGCCGCCATCTGGATCTCCAACAAAGATATGCGATCATCCTTGTCCTTCAACTGAGCCGTAAGTACTTCTGGATCAACAAAGGGCGGTGGTGCAGAAGAAGGAGGAACCGACCGGGTGCGACGACCCAAACCGACCAAACACCCCTTCTTCTTTGGAGCCGACTGAAATAGAAAATAACCAAATTTAAATCAAGAAATAAATGAATTAAACTTAAAAAAAAAGAACTTACGGATTCAACGATTTCGTTGATTCGAAACCGGGACAAGTTGGTCGAAGCCGTCGAAGCGTCATCCTCGGTTTGAAGCTGAGACACTTCGTCCTGCACCTGAGTTTGGACCAAGGTGACCACTTCCCTCACAAGACCGTCATCAATCTGGCCGGTCTTCTTGTTGGTATACGCCATCTTCATTAGGGCGAGATCATCAACCGGCTCGCCATCATTTTCTTCCGCCTTGAAAAAAACATAAATTAAAGAAACATTAGAAATTAGAAGAAATGCACAAAAAAAATAAAATTTCAAAATTTAAATAATTGAAGAAAAAGCGACAGAACTTAACATGCGATCTCCCAGAGAGGCAATAGATTGAGCACCCAAGTTATGCTTGAAGACGTCTTTCCCTTTACGGTCGCTCCTGCGGTTGGTGGAGTTGGTGGAAGAAGTTTCTTTCGTCTCTTCCTTATCCCAATGCGCACACAACTCCGTCCAGACCATGTTGTTTATCGACTTTGGGACCTTTTGATAAAAAAAAAAGAAAATAGTTAAATAAATTAAAAAATCGTTTAATAAATTTAAAAAAATTGTTTAATAAATTAAAAACAAACCTTGTTGATTTCCCACTTCTTCTTCCACTCGTGGATCTGCTTCCTATAGTTGTCCATAACTTTATAGACGAAGTGGTGATAGATAAAGAGCGTCTCATCGGAATTCCAGTTGAACTCTTGCTGAAAAAAAAACACAATTAGTAGAAAATTTATAGTAAAGATTAAAAATATAAGTAAAAAATTAGAATACTTACCATAAACTGACGAAACCACAGATGCTGCTTGTTGGTAGGGAAGTAAGTGAAAGTCGGATGTCCCCTGTCGAGGGCCGAGTACATCATACGGTTGATCCATGCGCTGATCCCGTTCCCGGATCGGTTGAACCTAACAAAAAGAACAAACGGTTAATAATGAATCAAATTAAAAAAAAAATATGTTTAATTACCATGTTTGACCCCGTCCATGTGGATACGGAGTGAGATAGGGAAGATGGTCACGACCGGGCTGTCGAACCAACCCCGCAACACTCATCACTCCCGGAGGACCCGGAGGAGCAGGAGCGGGTGCAGCAGCGGGAGCGAGAGGAGCAGGAGCGGGTGCAGCAGAGGGAGATGTATGGTAGGAGCTGTGGGGCGAAGGGGAATCCTGAAAATGGCTGGAATCCCGAGACTGGCTCCCGGTACCACCACGACCACGACGCTGTCGAGGCCGGGTCTAATCATCATGAGACCTTTAAATTAAAAAAAAAATATTTAATAAATATAGAAATATAGAAATTATTTTTTTTTTAAAAAAAATCCCAAATAATAGTTTTTAATCACAAAAAAAGTTTTATAGATATTAAAAATGTTTAATAAATATATAAAAATAGTTCTAATAAACAAAAAATAGTTTTAATAAATAAAAAATAGTTTAATAATTACAAAAAATAGTTTTAATAATATTAAAAATGTTTAATAAATATAGAAATTTATATAATATAAATCTATTTTTTTTAAAAAAAAATCCCAAATAATAGTTTTTAATCACAAAAAAGTTTTATAGATATTAAAAATGTTTAATAAATATATAAAAATAGTTCTAATAAACAAAAAATAGTTTTAATAAATAAAAAATAGTTTAATAATTACAAAAAAATAGTTTTAATAATATTAAAAATCCCAAATAATAGTTTTTATATATAAAAAACGTTTTTAAAATCCAAAAAATCGAATTTATATACAAAAATTTATAAAAAAATTCTAAATCAATTCAACAAAACAAATTATTCAACCAAATCACAATTCTAACCCTATTATACAACCATATCACAATCCTAACCAATCACCCTAACAAAAATCTATCAAATCTACACAAAAACATAACAAATAGAACCTAAGAGAGTGGGATAGGGTCCTTACATGATTTGTGTAAGAGAAGGGGGAGATCGCCGGAGATATCGTCGGACAGAAGGTGGAGATCGCCGGAGAGGAGAGAGGAGCCGCGCAGAGGAAGAAGAGAGAAATGGGGAAGAAGAAGCGGCTCGGGGTAATAAAACCTAGGGTCCGACGGATAGTATCTGTCGGAATTCTAATTTCAATTTTCGCGAAATATTTGCCCGGTTAAATGAAAAAATTCCGAGGAAATTCCGACGGAAACATAGATATCCGTCGGAATTCCGTCGGAATATTCCGAGAAATTTCCGAGGAACTAGTGTTTGGGGTTTCAAAACATCGATTTTTTTCCGTATTTCATTTCTTATACAATTGTAATGCATACCATTGATGATTTTTTGTATAGATGATCATAAACCATGAAATAACAAAATTTCAAAACAAATTGTAAGTATTCCCTTTACCGTTCATTAAAGTGTATAAGTGTTTCTCTTATGTTGTGGGGATTTCGTTCATACAATCGGAAAAGTGTTTATTATAGGGTAAGGAACAAATTTTTGACTTCATAATCAGTCTAAGACACTTAATAAGGGTTATATAAATGTTATTCAAACCGCAAAACGTTGTTTTCGGTTTAAAAACTCCGAGGAAACCCTTATCTTTCTCGGAATTCCGTCGGAATATTCCGAGGAATTTCCGAGGAACTAGTGTTTGGGGTTTCAAAACATCGATTTTTTTTGCCGTATTTCATTTCTTATACAATTGTAATGCATACCATTGAGGATTCTTTGTATAGATGATCATAAACCATGAAATAACAAAATTTCAAAACGAATTGTAAGTATTCCCTTTACCGTTCATTAAAGTGTATAAGTGTTTCTCTTATGTTGTGGGGATTTCGTTCATACAATCGGAAAAGTGTTTATTATAGGGTAAGGAACAAATTTTTGACTTCATAATCAGTCTAAGACACTTAATAAGGGTTATATAAGTGTTATTCAAACCGCAAAACGTTGTTTTCGGTTTAAAAACCTACTTCCTCGGAATTTTGTCGGAATATTCCAATAAAAAAAAAAGTCGATGCTAGTCTGTTTCCGAGTCATCATCACCAGATGAATCTGAATCTGGATCTTGGTGAAAAGTAATCAAATTAATAACATTTCATAACATATGTATATATATTATAAATTTATAATTACCTGCAAGTGCTTCATGGACATTTGCTGGAAGGAGCTCGGCAAAAGCAAATGGAAGTAGTCGTTGCATAAACACATGACAATCATGACTCTTCATTCCGGAGAACTTTTGACCTCATTCAACACATCTTGACAGATTTGAAACATAACCATCAGGAAACTTAACTTCTGATGCAACCCAGTCAAACAAAATTGTTTTGGCTTCTGATGACAACCGGAAGATGGGAACAGAAAGGTTTCCATTGCTCTTGATATGTAATTCACTTCTTGAGAAAATATCAGGTAAGTCCATCCTTGACTTTTTGTTATCTTTTGTCTTCCCAGGGACGTTCAGTATTGTATTCATGATGTTCTCAAAAAAGTTCTTTTCAATATGCATGACATCCAGATTGTGGCGTAAGAGAAGATCCTTCCAATAGGGTAGCTCCCAAAATAAACTCTTCTTATGCCAATTGTGAGAGACACCATACCCATCAGACATATTTCCAGGAACATGCCAGTTTCCTCCAACCTTAACTGTTTCCTGAGCTCCGTAATAATCAATGTCCGCTCCGATCTGCTGGCTGGTGAGATATGGAGGAGGACTGTCTCTGACAACTTTTTTGTGCCGAAACAATATCTTATTTCTTCTGTACGGATGGAAAAGTGGAAGAAAGCAACGATGATAATCAAACCAACAACTCTTCCTATCATTCTTCAGTTGAAAAGCATCCGTCGATCCAAGACAATATGGACAAGATAATCTTCCATGTATTGTCCAGCCAGACAACATCCCATAAACAGGGAAATCACTTATCGTCAACAGCAGAACTTCTCGCATCGTAAAATTGTTTTTTAAGGAACAATCGTACGTCATCACCCCTTCCGACCACAATTGCTTTAGCTCTTCTATCAACGGTTGAAGAAAAACATCAAGAGACCGTTTTGGATGCTTCAGCCCAGGGATTAATATGGTCAAAAATAGAAATTCTTGTTCCATACACATATCCGGCGATAAATTGTACGGCGTAAGAATGACTGGCCACAAAGAATATTGTCTCCCAGACATTCCACATGGACTAAATCTATCGGTGCATAACCCAAGATAGACATTCCGAATATTTGTAGCAAAATCTGGGTGTACCTTGTTGAAATGTTTCCACGCTCTTGCGTCTGAAGGATGTGCAACCTCGCCATCTCTCTGGACATGTTCAGCATGCCACCTCATCGACGCAGTAGTCCTCTCAGATTGATATAATCTTTTCAATCTGTCTGTAATTGGTAGGTACCACATCCTTTGGTACGGTACCCTACTCCTCCCATGGCCTTGCGGTTTGAATCGTGGTTTTTTGCAGAATCGACACTCTTCTAACTTGTCATCTTCCTTCCAGTAGATCATGGAGTTGTCGATGCAAACATCAATCATCTCCGAAGACAACCCAAGACTATAAACCAATTTCTGAATCTCATAATAAGATTCAACAGACATGCTGTCTTCTGGCAAATACTCTTTAAACAACTCTGTCCATGCATCCATGCAATTCTCAGGTAAATTATAATTTGTTTTAATATTCATCATCCTAGCTGCTAGAGATAATTTAGAGAGACCTTTTCTACAACTAGTGTAGATTGGTTGATTTGGAGCATCTAGCATTTCATAAAACCTTTTTTGTATCCAAATTAGGTTCCTCTACATTTCCAGTTCCATCAGCTATTGTTGTAGTTGTTTCTAAAAATGCATCACTAATCATATCTTGAACCCTATCATGATCTACCATCTGCTCCTCCTGATGATAATTATATTCATTATGCAAATGATTCGGTTCTTCATTATGATGAGCATCCTCAAAATTATTATTACTACTACTAGCTTCATTTCCCCCATAACCCTCTCCGTGTTGATACCAAATGTAGTATTGTGGTGTAAATCATCTGTTTACTAAATGCTTCCATACAGTTTCACTACGTGCAAATTTTGAATTCTTGCATTTCCGACAGGGGCAGAACATCTTACCGCTTTCCTGCGTGATCGGTGTACAGCCCGCCTGGTGCATGAATGTCTCTAGCCCGCTCAGAAATGCGTTCGTCACCCTCCCGTCGGAATCTTTGTGTAAATACATCCAACTCCGTAACTCGTAAATACTACCGCCACCGGCCATTTTTTCTTAGATTTTGTTTTGAAAAGTTTTATTTTCTGATTTTTTTTTTGTTTTCGTTTCTGTGTTGTCAGGAAGAGAGTTGTGGGAAATGACATATATATATAGAAATTTTCGAGTTTGGTAGGTGAAATATAACAACGAATTTACAACGAATATATAACAACGAATTTACAACGAATATATAACAACGAATTTACAACGAATTTAGGTAAGTTAAAGCACATTGAATACACATTTTCACCTAAATATAACGGTAACATGTTTCGTTGTAATGTCGATGTTACGGTTACGACGAATTTATCTTTCCACGTTCTTTCATCGTAAACTTACATTGACTTTACGACGAAACTATTTCCTCGTAAAGTTACATGGAGTTTACGACGAATTTTGGACTCGTCGTAATTTCGTTGTAAATGCCATGTAAATTTACGAGGAAATATTTTCCTCGTAAATCTTCGTTGTTATAGAAACGTTTTCTTGTAGTTCTACAAAAAGAAGTTGTAATGTTTCTCAATTAATATATAGGGGATTTGATCCGTACTTGCCTCATTTTTTCAAGTACTTGTTGTTGCCAAGTCAAGTATCAAGTCGTTGAGTTTTGCTACTTGCAAGTACAAGGCAAGTAACAAATATCACAAAAAAGTTACGACTCGCCTTGATATTACTCGTTACTTATTTTACGACTGAAAGATGATAACTAAACTATAAAAACCAAAGCTTTAAACAGATATTTCTTTGTCGTAAGAATAAACAATACTTTCTTATCGAAATATATGTATTAAGTTCCTTCTTCTTTTTTTATATTAGGTGAAAATATTTTATTTAAAATAACCTCGGGTTTTTACCAAATCGAGTAAATAAAACAAATTTTCATAACCTTCTCTCATATAATATTATCTATCAAGTAATTTTTAAAAACTTGGAAATATATCCAAGTAATTAATAAATACTTGTAAGTAGCAAGTAATCGAACAAGGCAAGTAACTTGCAAGTAACATATTTTTGGACAAATACTCGAAATAACAAGTACTCGTTTCCGAGAAATCAAGTACAAATCCAAAAATTCATTACTCGTTCAAGGTAAGCAAAGTATCAAGTATATTTAAAAAAGCAATTACCCGCCTTGCGCCCACCCCATCAAAAGAAGTTAGGTTCCTTGAATTCTCCTAATAATAATATTGACATAATAGATATGTATTGGTTTTTATGTTATCTATTTTTCATCAAATATAACATTTACGTATGTACCTAAAGCCATGCATTATCTGGCGAACCTAAATCATATATCTCAACCAACCATTCAATCTCTTTATAATCTTTATAGTCATATAGGGGAATAAGAGTAAATATTTTCCTCAACTATTATGAGGGATTTAGTAATAAATTAAAGTTACATACTGCGCCAGATCATAGAAACTGAGCAGGGTTTAAGATCCATAACCAAATAATGTTTTAGTTCAGTCGGTAAAAGATATGAAGGTTTAGGTTCAGTCGATAACAGCATACATTTATAGAAAATTAGAGTCACGAGTGTTTAAAAGAAAGAGCCACAAAAGGACAAGAATTCTAGTGGCCTAAAATTGACAATCACATGCATGCAAATTCCAGAGTTTGTTTTTTGGTAAAATGCAAATTGCAGAGTTCCTAGGGCTCGACTAATATTAATGCCTCTAATAAATCGCAGGCTCATCATTTATCCATCTATAATAAAATGATGATTGGATTTTGAATTTAAATAGAATAATCTGATTAAAAATATTGAAAAACGACAATAATTTTGGAAAACGATGTGACGACATTGCAAGATCTATCTTTTTTTTTTTTTGGGTAAAAAATCTACCCTTTTTTTGTCAGCCATTGCAAAGATTGGAAATTGCACTCACTAAGCAAAAAAAAATCATAATTCACTAATTAACCTAAATTACACCTTTGCTTCTCTTTTCTATAAAGATATAAGTATGTCCTAAAATGATCGGTTGTCGTCTATGAAAAGATTCTATTCCATACTATATAATTAATCTTTTTGCATGAATACCTTTAGATATCAATACTATTAAAACAGCATCATGACCAATTGATATATGTTGTGTCCAACTTAAAAAATAAATCAAATATTTTATAATTGTAACCACCTTTATTAATCAATATGTAACCTCCTATCCAAAATTCTCGGACCATTTACAATTGGTTACGTTTTCCCCTTTTGTCAATATTGAGTCCAATTTTTTTTGTTTTGAACTGAATTCAGCCCAAACTATTTTATATGCTATTTAATAATTTCAACCTTTAATTGATGAATATAACACGTTACTTCATGTAATTAATTTACATGTAATTAATTTATGCAGTTACATTATTGACATATGATTAAAAAAAACACAAATATAAAAATTAAATTTGTTAAAAAATTTTAAACAAAAAATTTACCCGCCCTTAAATCTAGTTATCTATTAAAAGAGAAGTCACAACTTTCTTTCATGTGTGATATTAAAAAAAATGGACCTAATAGACCTATTACTAGAATCTCATATAACAATTAATCTCTAACTAACTATTCTTACCATTATTAGTATGGCTACATAATACACGCAATATGAAAACATTACCCCTTTAATTACGGTTTACATAACCACCATCCTTGCGATCTTTTAATGGAATTATCTTTTATATTTCGGTTAAGGACGTGATGTTTGGTATATGGTTTGATTAGAATTATCTTTTATATTTTGGTTTTGGTGTGACTATACCGCGGTTAACCATTTATACCAACATTTATCTTAATCCTTACCCATTCTAAATTTCAAACCACCTACAAGTTGTATGATCGAATGCAAAATTAATTTTGCCTTCATTATAAATCCATATCAATTGTAAGTTTGATCCAAATTATATTTTTTCTTTTGGTTTGATGTGACTATACTGCCGGTTAACAAGTTAAACCAACCTTATACATATCTTAATCCTTACCCATACTAGATTTCAAACCATCTATAAGTTTTGTGATAAAATTCGTTTTTTTTCTTCTAAATAAACCTATATACCAATCGACAGTTTTGAAACAGATACAAAATTTTTGATCGAATTCGAAAATATATTTTAATAGAAAAGCAAGTATAATCATAAAATCTAATTAGTTGTAATATCTTTTAACTTGAAAAGCAAGTATATATGCACAAAATATCTAAATAGATACGATTTTTCAAGATTTCTTGCTTGAGAGTTACAACTTCTAATATTCTAACGATATATATCAAACATCTTTTTAGATTTCACTACTTTCTGTTGCCGTTAACTTCTCAACAAATCTACTATATTTTCCATAACAATTAATACATAATATCGTACTATTTAATGTCTATTAATTATAGATTTCACAGAATATACTCTCTACAATACCCTAACTATTTAACAATCTATAAATAATGACGCTAAGAATCATAGAGAAACATCACCTTAAATTTTCTTCAGCCATGTCAACAAATAAGAGTGTTTCTTTGCTTAAGGCCATCAAGCCCTACAAACAGGGATGGCGCATTCAAGTTAAGTTGGTTCATTCGTGGAGACAGAAAACCAACTATGGAGGAGATACTCTTGAGTTGATCTTCGCTGATGAGTCTGTGAGATGATTTGTGCTTATTTGAATTTTAGTAATCATATGCTTCTCTGTACTAAGACTATTATCTATTTTTTATTTCAGGGCGATAAAATCCATTGTACGTGCAAGAGTACTTACATTCAACATACGCAACGTGACCTGCGTCTTGGTGAATGGCATATGATAGATATATTTTCGTTGTCTAATGCAACGGGACAGTATCGTACAACGAATCATACATACAAGATGTCCATCATTGAAGACACGAAAATATCAAAAAGTTCCCTTGTGTGTGATGATAAGTTCTTCAGTTTTGCCGGTTTTGAAGAGATTGGAAATGGAACCCTCAAAACTCATTTTCTAATTGGTTAGTGTATCAATCATAACTTTTTGCATTATTTAAGGTGATGAAGTTAATTTTGTTTAGCATGTTATTTTTTCAGATGTCATCGGTCAAGTGACCAGTCTTCGTGACATCCAAACTGTCCAAGTTTCTGGCAAGGATAAGAAGAAAGTTGAATTCCGCTTACTGGACAGCAGGTGAGTTAATATAACCAATTGATATCTTAATGTATGAACTAGATTTTCTATGTTTGTTTTCACTTTTCTATACATAAATTATTGTTTTAAAACATAAGTGGTATATATTTTTAACGTTAATCGTATACTAAAATGTTTATATAACTATTTCAAATACAATAATTTTATAATTTACATGTTATAATTAATCAATTGTTTAAAACCGTATGTATTTGTTACTTCTTATTATATATTTATCTTATTGTATTTACATTTAGTTATTAAGCAAATTAATATATTCATGAGAAAACATATTTGAAAATTATTTTGTATTTAATTTATGCTAAATTCTGACACGTCTTTCAAAGCTAGATTTCTTTTTACCAATATATTTTATGCTTATTCATTTTTAATATATTATTGTATATATAAAAGTCGAAGATATATTAATTTTTAGACATGTATTATATAGTTTGCTAATTTTTAGTTGTTCTATCATCATATTGTATTTTTAAAATAAATAGTTTATATTTATGAAAATAAAATTTATAAATTTATCAATTGAATATAATTTTATCATATTTATTTAAGTATAATAATTATATTTTAACATGATCATGAATATATTAATGTATAATAATATTTCAAACTAATTTCAAAATTAGTGAAAATATTTAAATATAATTTCGAAAATGAAGATCTTGTAGAAATCTTTCAAAACAGATTTTTTGAATTTTAAAATAATTATATTTATATTTAAAATGAAAATATATCAAAAGATATTATGATGAAAATATTTTAAAGATTCTATGTATTATTAGTCTTAATAAAATACCTTTAATAAGATTTATAAGTGATGGTCCAAATTAAAAAATCACATATGAAAAAAGTCATGACTTCTATTTTAATATATAAGATATCTATATAATTGCTTATGGATTAGACTTATAATTTCAGTGGTCAAAGCATTGCCTGTTGTTTGTGGGGAAAATATGCTGAACAGCTTGACGATCATCTCCAACAAACAAAAGATCATATGTGTGCTTGATCTGGTTTGTGAAAATTGGGTTTTACAAAGGTTTGAACAACCATAACCTAAATCTTTCGATTTTTGGTTAATGAAAATAAAATACTTATCTAATGTAATTATTCTTATCTCGTGCTTATGTTTTATAGGAGAAGTTCAAGTAACCAATGCATTTGATGCATCACTAATCCTTTTCAATCCTGAGTGTCCCGAAGCTCTTGCTTTAACAAACGTGTAGGATTTCTAACTACTATATTTATATTATTGTTATACTATAAGACTTTGACCCTTTTATTTTTATACGTAATTGTATTTTCAATAGGCCAAATAATGAGCTTGCTCTCGCTCTTATTGATCCAAAGAAAGATAAACGTGTGACCAGATACCAAGTTGATGATTGGAATGATATGGATATTAAATCTATCTCTGAGATCACCATGGCAAAAATGGTTTTGTTCTTATATTTTGATGATCATTTAATTTACCATCACATTTATGTTTTGAATTATATATTGCAAAATCATCTGCTCAATCGAATCTATAGATACAGATTGGAGCTGGTTTTACCAAGGCCATGACAGTTGTAAGAAACGTGCCATACTAATCAAATCAAAAAGTGAAAATTTGGCTTCAAATGAGAAACCAGTTTTCTGGTGCACAAGTTGTCGTACTAATGTCACCAGTGTATCTCCAAAGTGAGTTTTTATGCTTTTAAATCACCTATGTCTTATTTGTTTTTATTTTTTTACAATCTTACATTTAACTGCTATATTTTTGGTTATAAACAGATTCAAACTGCATCTGGTTGTCAAAGATGACACAAGTACTTGCAAACTGATGATCCTTGATACAATTGGTAGAGTCATTGTCGGATGTGAAGCAGAAGAGCTTTAGGATGGTTCCTATGATGAGGTTACTATAGATAGATTTTTATTAAGTTTATTTACTAATACTTGATTTACTACATCAATGAAGTTTGCTTCGAAATATTGAAAATGCAGATTGAAGATCCTGATGTCTTACCACAACCTATTAAAGATTTGGTTGGGTTATCATTTTGTTTTGGTGTTACTCTTGGCTCTAAGAATGTTTCCGGTGGATCAGAAATCTTTTTGGTTTCATAAGTTTTGTCTGGAGACATGCTTCTCCAAATCGAGACCAATTCTGAACCCATAACTCATGTTACAGATGGTTCATCAATCATGTCTTGTGGAGAGGTTTGTGTTTAGAATACAATAGATGTGACTATATCGTTTCTGCTCCTTATATATTGTTTAGTGTGATTAGCTTTTTACATTTTACATTGTTTGTTGACCTTATGATTAAGTGTCTGCACCAGAAAAGAACAGTCAGAGTTCAGAAGAAGGTTCCTCAACCCCATTCTCAAAGCGCAAAGAAAAATATCAACTTGATCAGACTTCAACTTCGAAAAAAATTTGTACCAAAATCGTCAAGATGGAGAAGATCAAAGATGATTAGCTGGAAGTAGAAGGTGTCAGGCGAGATTGATGAGTTTTTCATTATTTTTATGGTTTTTCTTAATTGTTCTTTTGATTTGTTTTTAATAATGTCTGTTGTTTTATAAAACAGACTATTTGTTTTCTTTGCTGAAACTTAATAATTATGGGTTTTAATTTGCATAATAAATTTATTTACTATCCTTAACTATACTATCTTTAACCAATGCAAACAATGACTAAGACTGCTTCACCAAACTTCCATTCCTATCTAGCCGAACTTCTTAATTATACTAGCAAACTATAAGTTGGAAAGCAGTAACTTACTTGACGTAAATATGGTTTGACGGCCAGTGTCTGAGTTCTGCCAGAGCTAAGAAGAATCGAAGTTCTTCTCGATATCATTCATGAAACCAAATTCAAAATGATTGTATGGACTTCAGTGATACTTTTTTATACTATATACATCAATCAAAATATTTTCACAAATAAAAAAAGGATACCCGAAATAAGGAAAGCTCATCTAGCTTTAAATAAATAAAAATATACATATCGAACATTTAATTTTTATTTAGATATCTCAAAACAATAATCTTCCATTTCTAACAAGATTTTCACGATTTTAGCAACTAAATAATATTATATTTTATCAACTAAATAATATACCATTCAACCAAAAAAACATGATCGCTAAACTCTGTTATCAATTTTCACACTCATATCCTCTACCATTGTGTTGCTAAGAGACTGCAAGGATCATAAATATTTCTCATACTTCTACATCTAATCAGGTACATTTACCATCACGAAATTAAAACCAAATTCAAAACGTGTTTTGTATATAGATTCGATTTTCAACAAACATTATTGCAGGCGCAATGAAAAGGAAACAAAGTGATCCGCCTATTCAAAAGGTTGATTCAACACGACAAAGAGAGTAAAACTAGACGAAAACAGAACAGTGGGAATTGGATGCAAGTCGACAGAAATGTAAACAGAAAATCAGTTAGAAGTCTGGATGTCCCAGTGTCTTCTGTTTTTAAGAGACTGTTTCAGGATGTCGTAGATACAACTAATGATGCTGTTCCACCTAGCAATCAAGGGAAACTACTCACTCCATATACACCAAGAAACATAAGCAAATGCTTTAAAAGTATGGTTCAATATATTTACTTCTAATGACATTGTTTTGTGTGGACCCTGTTCATTTGACTTAAACCAAAACTAAATGTTTTTCTTCAGTAGGTGTGGACAGTGGGACTGGCCAAGCTTCAGCACGGAAGTTTACAAATAAGTTGTATCACATCTTTAGCATGTAAGTATAAATATCAGTAAAGCTTATATAGTATCAATCGCATATATTGAATGATTGTGACAAAACTGATTTTTTGATCCTATTACTGTGCTAGACACATCTGGCATTAGAAAGAGACCACGAACGGGCTTTGATACGCCCAAAACGGGAAGGATGGCTTTGGCCGGGTGTTTGATATGAACCGAGAAGGCGATGGCACTTCTGGAACTGGAATGGAATGAATGGATCGTCAAGAGATGCGGAATGACTCTTGATATACCACGATCTAAGGCTAACCACCTAAGAAACGATGAAGGTGTGTTGGCTAACCACCAAACGACACAAAAGATGATTGGCTGACCACCAAATCAACAAGCTGGTTCAAACCGATGAACTAGCTAAGAACTCACTCTCTCACTCAGAGAAAAGAAGAATCGAAAATAAACAACCAAAATGAACTGATTTTATTCATCAAAGGGACTACATATTTATACTACTTGTAGTCAAAGAGAATTAAAGAGAATTGTGGGAAAACAAGGCATAGAAAATAGAAACATTGACTAGAATATTATTAATGAGTCAAAGACTCAGTCTTCCATGCAGATTAGTCAAAGATGACCATTCGCTTCACGTTATGGTCAAGGAAACCCTTCGGCTACTGTCCAGGTTCATCCGAACCAGATGGATGCACGGGGTAAAGATAAGGACGCTTGCGGGACTGTCCGGATGGTCCGCCAGATAAGAATGCATGTCCGTCTTTGGTTTCTTCACGACCCAAGCTAAGTCTGCCTCGACCGTGGGTTTTAGAATGTCGAGTTGGTCGGGGAAAACGGGCTGTGGTTCGGTCGGTTAGGTCGTCTGGACGTGGTTCCAGCCGAAGCTCCAATCGGGACGCACGCGGGACGGCTCGGTCAGTCTGATCGGTACGGTCGGATGAACGAACCTCGGTCAAATTGTTCAGAACGTCCTGATCTCCATGCTGGTTGGCTCCAATGGACTGATCCACGAACCAGGGCACATCATTCCCTTCCTCTTCAAAAAGATTTGTCCTCAAATCTGAAACATTAAAAGGAAAAGGATTATAAGCAAAAGAACCATAATCAACACAATGCTCACCTTGAGTTTGGTCCGGTATTTGAATTGGCAAAGGCTCTTCCTTTTCTGGCTCGGTTTCAAGGTTCTCATTCTCCAAAGTCACCAATGGTGTTTGCTTTTGACACTTGTTAGCATAATGACCGATCCTATGGCATTTGAAGCACCTGGTGGAATGAGCTTTGCTTGTGGGTTTCACAGCTTTGCTTTTATCAAAAGAAATCTCATTAGTTTTCAAATCAGAATTTGAAAGATAAGAAGACTTACATTGCTGTTTTGGTGCCGAAGAAGTGTTGGTGTTTCCCTTCCTTTTGAGCTGTCGGATAGCATGAATTGCCTTATGCAACATCTTCTCCAAACTAGCATAAGTTTGAAGCTCGTTTTGATCAAGCACTACACGGTTGCTTCTCTTGGCTTTGGTGAAGGGACGATCACCACTTCTGACCCACTTCTCATCATTGGACCTGTTTTGTCTCTTCCTTTGTTTCTGCACAAAATCAAATTCATTAGAAGCAAACTGTCTCTTGTCAAAAATCAATTGCTTCTTTTCAACAACAGTTTTAAAAGGAAAGTAGACATCATCTTGTAGTGGTTTTGATTTCTTGAGAAGTCCAAACATCCTGAAACACTTAACAAAGTTAGCAAATAAAAATCCTCACACTCTCAAAGTGTTTAGCTCACGATTTTTAGATGGTCACTCAGAGTTCTTTCACTGGTTCAAAGGATGATAGGCAGTCAAAATTCAGCAATCAAAACCCAAAACAAACTTTTGTGAGAAAAAGAAAAGAGAAGGTAAGATGAAGAGATTTTTGATATGGATCCGCCTTAACTGTCCTAAGGCTGGATTTCTCTTCAGCCAGCAGGGTTTCTCTTCCACCACTCCCCCTGGATTTCTCTTCAGAAGTGATTCACGCCAAAACTTTTTTTTTTTAATCGATTTTTTTTTTTTTTTTAATAATAGGCGATCACAAGGGAGTAAAGGAACAGCCCGGATCCAAGAAATAAGAAAAGAAAAAAAACGTGGAGAGATGAGAAGATGAGAGATGAAAGAAAACAAACCAGCCAAAGTGGCTCTGATACCAAGTTGATACGCCCAAAACGGGAAGGATGGCTTTGGCCGGGTGTTTGATATGAACCGAGAAGGCGATGGCACTTCTGGAACTGGAATGGAATGAATGGATCGTCAAGAGATGCGGAATGACTCTTGATATACCACGATCTAAGGCTAACCACCTAAGAAACGATGAAGGTGTGTTGGCTAACCACCAAACGACACAAAAGATGATTGGCTGACCACCAAATCAACAAGCTGGTTCAAACCGATGAACTAGCTAAGAACTCACTCTCTCACTCAGAGAAAAGAAGAATCGAAAATAAACAACCAAAATGAACTGATTTTATTCATCAAAGGGACTACATATTTATACTACTTGTAGTCAAAGAGAATTAAAGAGAATTGTGGGAAAACAAGGCATAGAAAATAGAAACATTGACTAGAATATTATTAATGAGTCAAAGACTCAGTCTTCCATGCAGATTAGTCAAAGATGACCATTCGCTTCACGTTATGGTCAAGGAAACCCTTCGGCTACTGTCCAGGTTCATCCGAACCAGATGGATGCACGGGGTAAAGATAAGGACGCTTGCGGGACTGTCCGGATGGTCCGCCAGATAAGAATGCATGTCCGTCTTTGGTTTCTTCACGACCCAAGCTAAGTCTGCCTCGACCGTGGGTTTTAGAATGTCGAGTTGGTCGGGGAAAACGGGCTGTGGTTCGGTCGGTTAGGTCGTCTGGACGTGGTTCCAGCCGAAGCTCCAATCGGGACGCACGCGGGACGGCTCGGTCAGTCTGATCGGTACGGTCGGATGAACGAACCTCGGTCAAATTGTTCAGAACGTCCTGATCTCCATGCTGGTTGGCTCCAATGGACTGATCCACGAACCAGGGCACATCAGGCTTACCAGACAACACTGATAAAAAAAGATTTTTATGGATCGTCTTGATGGAGATTTGAATAGTGATACATTTCTTGAGCAAATGAGTGGTGATGAAAGTGAAGAGGATGGGAATGCAGTAGCAACATAATCTATGAGTTTGGCAATCTGTAACTGTATTAACTTTTTTATTTTTTTAACATTATGTAGATATATTTGATGAGAGTTTTCAACCAGACTTTGATTGTAGTTCACAAGAAAACACTGATTCTGAATCGGAACCAGAAATAGAAGTTGTTGACTTAACCGTTGACACTGAGCCATATACCGTGCTTAAAACTAACATAGTTAAATCTCTGGCAGCACTTTTCGAAGAAGCATTTTGTGCTACAGAAAAGCCAGCTAAAAAAGCTTTACCAAAAGAAGATGGTAATAAACACCAAAATAAAAAAATCACATATATAGTATTACAATTGTCACTAACTATTTTTTAAAAATCTACAGCTTATATAGATGAAGGGGATGCAACTTACACATGTACTTACTGTGGAGCTATTATGTGGTTTGGTGAACGCTTAAATAGGCGTCTTAAAACACCCAATCCTAAGTTTTCTCTCTGTTGTATGCAAGGACAAGTGCAGTTGCCATTACTAAAACAACCACCAGAAGTTCTTAAAAATTTGCTGACTGGAGGTGATAAATTAAGTAAGCATTTTCAGAGAAACACAAGACCTTACAACATGGTGTTCTCATTCACTTCACTTGGTGCAAAAATTGATAGATCTGTTCGAAAGGGAAAAGGTCCTAACATGTTGGTACTCCAAGGTGAGAATTACCTTTTAATTGGTAGTTTACAACCACCTAATGGAAATGATGCTAAGTTTGGACATCTTTATATCGTTGACACTGAAAATGAAGCAGAAAATAGAACAAAGGCGTTGAGGTAATTAAGCCTGACTTTTTTTAATTATGTTTATAATTATAGATATGTTTACTGTGACTATTAATCTTGCCCGTTTTATGTGTTATTTTTTACAGCAAAGGGAGGCAAGCGAAAGCTTATAAAAAAGTGATGGACTTAAGAAAGAGATCGTCGACCTTCTAATTAAGATGCTGAATGAGACCAACCCTTACGTTAAACAGTTCAGATCTTTTGGACTCTTTTCATATGAGGATAGTCAGTGATAGAGCAAAGGATGGAAGAACATATGACACACCGACAGCATCAGAAGTCGCTGCACTGATTCCTGGAGATTTTAATCTGGACATGGATAAAAGAGATATTGTTCTTCAACAGAAATCAGGCAAGTTGCTAAGGATCGATGAAATACATGCTTCATATCTTGCACTTCAGTGTCCTCTTTTATTTGTACATGGAGAGGATGGTTTCAGACTTGGGATAAAGAAAGGTGTTACTAAAGCTACAGAGAAACTGAAAAAGGAAAATATCAGCATGAGGCAGTTCTTTGCGTTTCGTTTGCATGAACGTAAGAATGAGGCTCCACTACAAGAAAGCACGCCTGTTGCAAGGGAAATTTGCAAGGGAAAAATTTCCTCGCAAATTCGCAACGGAGCCGCAAGGGCATTGCGACGAAAATAATTTTCCTCGCAAAACGCTCGCAAATTTGCATCAAAATAGTTTCCTCGCAAAATTGCAACCAATTTGCGAGACTTTTCCGCAAACTCACGCAAACCCGTCGCAAATTTGCGATAGAAGCTATCGTCGCAAATCCATTACAAATTTGCAAGGAATTTGCGTGAGAATTGCAATACCATATATGTTCGTTGCAATTCCGTCGCAAAAAAACAGATAGGTTGGTGAACACGTTTTTTGTTTCGTGTAACTAATCTCGCAAAAAAACGTATAGGTTGGTGATACACGTTTTTTCTAAGTGTAACTAATATTTGCAAGGGACAAATCTCTCTCGCTAATCCCTTGCAAAGGGGAAAGGCATCGCAATTCCGTTGCAATTGCCGTCGCAATTCCCTTGTAAGTGTCTTGCAAATATTTTTCAGATGTCTATATATAGCATCTGTGAGAAGTGAGCGACCATTGGAAAAAAAAAACGAAAGAAAAAAGAAAAAAAACGAAAGAAAAAGAAAAAAAACGAAAGAAAAAATAAAAAAAAGTTGAGATAAATATATTTGCCGTGAGTTGTGAGTAAGAAAAAAATAAAAAGTTGAGAGAAAAATGGCGTCCGGACATGAAATATACGCGCTACGGGCATGGATGTACAATCATAAGGATCCGGAGACTGGTGAAGTAACGAAAGAGTATCGTGCTGGACTACGAGGATTTTTACAACAGGCAACTAATCAACCATTCGCAAGGGAGCATGGTAAAATCTTTTGTCCCTATAGAAAATGCAAGAACGAGCCATATTTAGAAATAGATACTGTGAAGAGGCATTTATATAATAGAGGATTTAGACCAAATTACTACATATGGTTTTTGCATGGGGAAGGTGCATCAAGTAGTAGTACGGGTCAGGGATTTGAACTGCCAAATTATAATGCAGATTATGTTCCTCGTGAGCCAAATATGTTTGGAAATAATGCGGGTGATGGGTATGAGCAAAATATGTTTGGAAATAATGCGGGGGATGGGTATGAGCAAAATATGTTTGGAAACAATGCGGGGGATGGGTATGAGCAACAGGGAAATAGGTATCATGATATGGTTACAGATGCATTGCATGAAGTTGCTATTCCTGATAGTAGTAGGGAAGAACCTAACATAGACGCACAACGATTTTATAATATGTTAGACGCTGCCAATGAACCCATCTACGAAGGATGTAGAGAAGGGCTTTCTAGATTATCACTAGCATCTAGGATGATGAGTATTAAAAGTGATCATAATCTAAATGAGAAGTGCATGGATTCGTGGGCTCAACTCATTAATGAGTATTTACCAGAAGGTAATCTTGCTACTGATAATTTCTATGAAATTCAGAAGCTAGTTGCCGGTCTTGGTCTACCATCTGAAATGATTGATGTATGCATTGACAACTGCATGATTTACTGGAAAGATGATGAAAAATTGACGGAATGACGATTTTGTCAAAAGCCAAGATATCAATAAACCACAGGAAGGAATCCTGTGCCGTACAAACGTATGTGGTACTTACCCATCACAGATAGATTGAAGCGTTTATACCACTCAGAAAGGACAGCCGCGTCGATGAGATGGCATGCCCAACATTCGGTGAAAGATGGCGAGATTACACATCCCTCAGATGCGAAGGCATGGAAACACTTTCAAACCGTATATTCCGACTTTGCGAGTGAGTTTAGGAACGTTTATCTTGGCTTATGCACGGATGGATTTAGTCCATTTGGTATGTCTGGAAGACAATACTCTTTATGGCCTGTCATCTTGACGCCATACAACCTCCCTCCGGAGATGTGCATGCAAAGAGAATTTTTTTTCTTGAGTATTCTAGTGCCTGGTCCAAAACATCCAAAGCGAGCACTTGATGTTTTTTTGTAACCTTTGATCCATGAGCTGAAGATGTTGTGGCATCATGGCGTGCAGACATGGGATTACTCGCAGCAACAGAACTTTAATATGCGTGCAGTGCTTATGTGGACCATTAGTGACTTCCCCGCATATGGAATGTTATCGGGTTGGACCACACATGGAAGATTATCATGTCCATATTGTATGGATAGGACAGATGCTTTTCAGCTGAAAAATGGGAGGAAGTCATGTTGGTTTGATTGTCACCGTAGGTTTCTTCCGCCGCATCATACATATCTTAAGAACAAGAAATTGTTTAGGAAAAACAAGGTAGTGCATGTTCCTCCCCCAGTAATGCAACCAGGAGCATCTTTGTTAGAGCAGATTGATTATTACGGTGCTAAGGAGACATGTAAAGTTGGAGGAAATTGGCACACTCCACCTAACATGCCAGACGGGTATACGGCATCTCATAATTGACATAAGAAGAGCATATTTTGGGAACTTCCATATTGGAAGGATCATCTCTTAAGGCACAACCTTGATGTGATGCACATAGAGAAGAATGTTTTTGAGAATATCATGAACACTCTTTTGGATGTGAAGGGAAAGAGTAAAGATAATTTGAAATCGAGGTTGGATTTGCCAGAGTTATGTGCAAGACCAGAGCTGCATGTGACAAGAGAAGGAAAATTACCAGTTTCGAATTTTAGATTGTCTGGGGTGGCGAAGCAAAAGTTGTTTGACTGGGTAAATTCTGATGTAAAGTTTCCAGATGGATATGTGTCAAAATTCTCAAGATGCATCGAGCAAGGAAAAAATTTTTCTGGTATGAAGAGTCACGACTGTCACGTTTTCATGCAGTGGCTCCTACCGTTTGCAATGACGGAGCTATTACCAAAACATGTTCATGAAGCAATAGTCGGTAATAAAAGTGAATTTTAAAATTATATATAAATTTATTGTCTTTGGTAATTGAAATAATATTTTTGTTTGATGATGAATTTGTAGGAGTTGGAGCATTTTTTAGGAATTTATGCACACGGACATTGACTGAGGATGGGATCGAGTTGTCAGCCAAGAATATTCCAGTTTTGCTTTGCAATCTGGAAAAAGTCTTCACCCCATCTTTTTTTGACGTAATGGAACATATCATGATTCATCTACCTCCTGAAGCAGCTCTTGGGGGCCCTGTGCAATTCCGATGGATGTATGTATTTGAGAGATTCATGGGATATCTAAAAAAGTTTGCCAAAAATCTGACCAAAGTCGAGGGTTCGATAGTTGCAGGAAGTTTGACGGTGGAAACTTCACACTTTACATCCTACTACTTTAGCCCAACCGTTAGAACGAAGAAGACCGCTCCTAGACGAAACGACGACGGAGGAGTTGCGCCTTCATATCTTGTTACAGACGTTCCTGACATATTTTGTCAGATTGGAAGACTTGCTGGCAAAGTGAGAGAAGTTTGGTGGGAAGATCATGCACATGCTCATGCGGCTCACATTTATATTATGCGAAACATTGACTACTTGCAGGAATTTGAAAGGTATAGTACTCATACAAATTGAACATATATAAATTGTATTGATTACTTTGGTTTTATATTTACATATATGCCTAACAAATAACAATTCTTATATGCAGCATATTCAACTTACAAATTCGAGAACACTATCCTAATTTAGAAGAAAAGGATTATGAGCAGTTGAACGAATGAGATTATCCTGGGTGGTTAGAATACTATGTACGTACAATCTTTAGACTTTTAAAATTAAAATGACTTATTTTAATATTTATATATTTTGAGCAGGTGAAAAATGGATGTCATGACAAACCAATTCCGCGATGGTTGTATGAATTTGTTGACAAACCGGTTGCTAAGATCACTACTGCTCCAATGTACTTCACTCGTTGATACACTTTTCATACGTACACACACGGTTCGAAGAGATCAACCGCGAATTTTGGAATCCAACTCCAAGGTGAAACTGACTTCTAGGGTGTATTGCAACAGATCATAGAAGTCACTTACCCGGGAAGCATCAACTTAAAATGCGTATTATTTAAGTGTGATTGGTATGATCCAACGAGTGGCCGAGGGGTCCGAAAAAATAACCTTGGGGTCATTGATGTCAATGCAAATAGACGTTATGCAAAATTCGAACCATATTGCCTTGCATCACAAGCAGTTCAAGTATGTTTTCTTCCATATCCAAGGATTAGAGAAAGGCGTGAAAGGTGGTTATCAGTGATTAAAGTAAATCCGCGAGGGCGTATAATCGTCGGAGAAATTGCCGATGTCGCTATGCAGGCCGAAAGAGTTGCTGAAATGTCTGTCCCAACCGAATCGACTGAGAATATTTTACACATCGATCCAGATAACCAAGAAGCAGAAGTCATTGTTGATGATTCCACCGAAGGGTCTGTTTCAGAAGAAGACGAGTTTGATGCTGAAACTGACGAAGATGACATCACAAATGATGAGGCTGAAAATAGAGACAATGAAAATGTATCTGAAAATGAATCTGATTAGACAAAATTTCACATTTATGCTGTATTGTCTTGTATTTGAATTTTTTTTTTTTTTAAAATATAACAAGATGCGATGGAATTGCGACGAAATTGCGACGGAATTGCAAGATTCCCTCGCAACTCCCTCTCAAATTTGCAACGGATTTGCATGGTCATCCTCGCAATTCCGTCGCAACTCTTTGAACCACTAGCCAAAACCCTAAATGAATCCCTAAAACACAGCCGTTGCAATTCGCTCGCAAATTTGCAAGGGATTTGCAAGGGATTGGCGTCGAATATTAGGTTAATATATAAGGACAGTTAACCCTTCTGCTCCATTACTCTCTGCCGTCAAAGAAAAAAAAGAATCTAAATCCCTCCTCTCTGCGTCTCCTCCCCGGGCTCTCTCTCCCCGCAGCCTGACGTCTCCTGTCAAGTCTCGCCGGACTCTCCCGCCTCTCCTCTCCGCCGTATCTCTCTCTCTGTGCCTCTCCTTTCGCAGCCCACGCCTCAGTCTCGCCGGACTCTCCCGCCTCTCCTCTCCGCCGTATCTCTCTCTCTGTGCCTCTCCTTTCGCAGCCCACGCCTCAGTCTTGCCGGAGTCTCCCCCTCTCCTCACCGCCATATCTCTCTCTCTGTGCCTCTCCTTTCGCAGCCCACGCCTCAGTCTTGCCGGAGTCTCCCCCTCTCCTCACCGCCGTATCTCTCTCTCTGTGCCTCTCCTCTCCGATGTCTCAGTCTCGCCGGATCTCATTCTCTCCACTCTCTCCTCGCCGATCCACTTCGATCTAGGTCTCCTTGCCAGATCTCCTTCTCTCAACCCGTCTCTCGCCGGATCTCTCTCCTCACGGTCGTCCTCATCCGCCGTCATACTCGCCGGACTTCCACCATCATTATCTCGAAACGGCTCTGTCCCTTTTGAAAGGTTACAAATTTCGGTCTATGTTTAAGTTTAATTATCAGTTTAGGTTTTGATTATCAGTTTAGGTTATCGATTTGTGATGATTCTGTGTTTGGTTAGGGTTTTAACTATTTAGGTTTGGTTAATTTCTTGGCAGATGTCAGGAAATGATTATAGCCGCTATCTATCTACTGGTGGTAAGAAGACTTCTGGTAGTAAGAAGACTTCTGGTAGTACGAAGAGTTCATCCCGTCATACCAATCCGGGTAGTTCTTCTAGTTCCCAGATGGCCGAGAGTTTGGCTGTTCCTAATAGCCAGACGCAAGCTTCCCCTCCAGCTCCCGCCCCAGCTCCTGCAGCTCCCGCCCCAGACCCGGCGGCAGATTTAGCGTCAATCAATATGATTTTGGCTAGTCCTGGACATGATCGTCTTCCTCACCTCCATCCAGATCACCCTCCAAATACGCTTTGGTAAGTTTTTTAATTTTAATTCATTGTAACTATTTATAATATTTTCATATCCTTATAATTTAGTTCTCTCAATTGCCTTGAATTTCCTGTGATAGGTTTGATGACGATGTAAGCGTTGCTGCCTCGGTCCGTCAAATCTTTGAAAGAGATTTCAAAGAACCGCATGCTAATTGGAAGCAAACCCCCGGGGATGTTGTGAGACGTTGGTTTGAATCCTTTGCGGTAATTCATTTAATTTTCTTAAATTTTAAAATTTGTAAAAAATTAATTTTATGTTCATGAATGTCTATTAATTTGCCTTTTTGTTGTGTCAGCAAATGTATCATTGGGATTCCGGTATAACATCCCTCGTTCGCAACTCTTTCGAGGCTAAATTGAAACTCCAGTTGACTCGCCAAGTTAGTCGGTGGAAGAGTAACTGGCGGAAAAAAGGCGATGCAGCTATGCCTTTGTGGTTTGACCCAAATGTTTGGGCCGGTCTTGTTGCTTATTGGTTAGATCCAGAATCTGAAGTCCGGAGTTGTAACAGTCGGGCAGCTCGTTACTCTGACCCTGATGGACATGGACCGTCTAAGCATCGTTCAGGTCAGACTTCCTTCAGGGCCCGTGCACGAGTGATTGTAAGTTCTTGTTTTTCTTATCTTAGCTAATTTAAGTTGTGATCTGAAATTGCCTATTTTATCTAAGTTGTGATCTCATTTTTAAGGTTTAACTTGATCTTTTAAATTGTAGGCTGAGCAAACTGGATGTTCTATTCCAGACTTGCTTGGGGTTCTCGAGATCACTAAACGAAACCCGGATGATTCTTTTGTTGATGGCAAATCTGAGCAGCTCTACAACAATGTGACATCTAAATTTCAGGAATTATCTCAGGCTGCTAGTGATGATCCCGAGAGCACTGGTTCTAGTGGCCTCTCTCCAATGGAAAAGAACAAGATCTATTGTGAGGTAATTTACTACTGCTTTCAATCTCAAATTTTTTAAAGTCTTCTTTGATATTGATCCTTCTTTGATTTTTTATGCAGTTCGCTCCCCGCAAAAAGGGACGACTGTATGGAGTGGGTTCTCTAAATACATCTTTACGATCTGTTCCTGCTTCGTTTCCTTCTAGCAGTACTAGAGACCAATCTTTGGAGAAGATCATCTATGACCAAGCTCAAAAGATTGAGAGCCAGGAAAATGAAATTTCGAAGCTGTACAAGATCGTTCGTCATCTCGCTAGCAAAGACTCTACCGTGGCCGACATTCTCCTGTCTGAAGACGTGTCTTCTGCTTCTGGTGATGATGATGAATCTGATGCTATTTAGTTTGTTTTCTATCACTTTCTAATGACTTGAAACTTTTTTGTATGTGTTTGTGTAAAGACTCTTGATTTTCTTTCTATTTTAGTAATATTTTCGCTAACTATTTTAATCTCTTCAGAATTTTATAAATGTATAATAATTTATAAAATTTCAAATTCTGCAGGAAAAAAATTAATTAATCGCAAATGACTTGCAAATTTGCGACGGAACAAGCCTCGCAATTTTGCAACGAAATAAAACCCTTGCAAAATTGCGACGAAACTGTTAATTGCAAAATTGCGAGGAACAACTAAACCGTCGCAAATGTTTGCGAGGAAATCAGTTCCGTCGCAATTTTGCGAGGAATATCATTACGTCGTAAATTTGCAAGGAATTTATTTCCGTCGCAAATTTGCGAGCATTTTGCGAGTGATTTTCATTTGCGACGAGCGATTTGCGAGGGAACGTGGTTTCTCGCAAAACCCTCGCAATAAGCGATTTGCAACGGAATTGCGATGCAGTTTTCCCTTGCAACTGACGTGTTTTCTTGTAGTGCTCATACGATCCTAAATTCAGGAAGGTTGTTTCGGCAGTTTGTTGTGGATGCCTACACAACTATAGAATCCAATCGCCTACGCTATCTGAGGACTCACCAGACGACTTTGCGTTATGACAGTTATGACTCTATCAAGCAGTCAGAAAATGCTGGCAGGATTGATATGGCTGAGCAAGGATCTTCGTTTCTCTTACCAGCTACGTTCACTGGTGGTCCTAGATATATGAAAAACCTCTATCTGGATGCAACGACTATATGTAAGCATTTTGGTTTTCCGGATCTTTATCACTTTTACATGCAATCCTAAATGGCCAGAGATCACAAGACATCTTAGAGCCGGAAGTTAAAGGCACAAGACAAATCAGACATTATTTGCAGGATGTTCAAAATGAAACTGGATTCATTGATGGATGATTTAACTAAGAAGAATATCCTTGGCAAAACTGTATCATGTGAGTTAAATATTCAGCTTTCTTGATCATATGCTTTTATATTTTCAACTATTTACTAAACCAGTGTTTGTTGTCTGATCTTTGCAGCTATGTACACGATTGAGTTTCAGAAACGTGGTCTACCACATGCTCACATTCTCTTATTTATGCATCCTACGGCCAAGTTCCCCATAACAATGATATTGACAAGATCATTTCAGCTGAGAATCCTGATAAGTCTCAAGAACCAGAGTTGTATGATATCATAAAGGATATGATGATTCATAGACCATGTGGAGCTGCTAATATGATATCTCCTTGATTGGAAAATGGGAAATGTTCGAAGCTCTAACCGAAATCATTTGCTGATAAGACAACGGTGAGTAAAGAAGGATTTCCGATTTACCGTAGAAGAGAAGATACAGATCGTTATGTAGAGAAGAATGGCATGAAATGTGACAACAGATTTGTTATTCCTTATAACAAGAAACTATCTTTACGTTATCGAGCTCATATTAATGTAGAGTGGTGAAACCAGGCTGGTTCTATAAAGTACTTATTTAAGTACATTAACAAAGAAAGTGATCGTGTGACAGTAGTTGTGGAACCACCAGATCACATGGTTGCAGAGGCGCTTGGTATTCCAGAAGGAGAAGTGGACCAAAACAAAAGGAATGAATTCAAAGAGTTCTTTGATTGCAGGTATTGTTTTTCAATATTTTTATATACAACTGAATTTAAAAATGTCAGTACATGATATAAAAAAACTAATAAAATCTGTTTTGTTTGGTATTGTAGATATGTTTCTTCGTCTGAAGGATCATGGAGAATTTTTAAGTTCCCTATTCATTATAGGTCTACTGCAGTTGAGAAGCTTAATTTCCATCTACCAGGTAAACAAACCATTATTTTCAAAAAAAAAAGACAAGCTGGAAGCAGTGATCAGTCGTAAACTCATTGAGAATAAAATGTTCTTAGCATGGTCTGAGTTGTGTAAAGTTGATGATCTGGCTAAAACTCTCACCTATGCTCAGATTCCTAACTTCTTTACATATTCAAAGAGGCAGAAGAAGTTCATAAGACGGAAAAGGGGATTCAGTGTCGGCCGAATCAACTATGCTCCACGTAATCAAGAACATGCTTATTATCTCCGTGTGCTGTTGAACTATGTGAGAGGTCCTACGAGTTATGATGACATCAAAACATTTGAAGGTGTTGTTTATCCAAGCTACAAAGATGCATGTTATGCTCGAGGATTGTTAGATGATGATCAAGAGTACATTGATGATATTCTGAGGAGAAGCTATGAAAGCACATGAGCTGAACTAAGACAGTTGTTTGTTATGATGCTCATGAACAACAGTTTATCTGGACCAGAGGATGTTTGGGAGAAGACTTGGGAATGTCTTTCAGATGATATTGAGCATCACAGGCGTAAAACTTTCAATAGGCAAGGTATTTTTACTTCACTATTTTCGTTTATTATTTAATTTTCTTGCTAAATGTTACATACTTTTTTCTGTCAAAGACGTATGATAAAAATGCTTCTAAAGAAATTCGCTTTTTCTGTTGTAGGACTATTGTCAAGTGACCATGAGAAAAAGAAATTCGCTTTGCTGGAGATTGAAAAGATTCTGAAGCGTTGTGGGACTTCTTTGGCAAAATATCCTTCTATGCCACAGGTAGCAAAGACACATAGTAAGGATTCAAATGTGTTGATATTAGACGAGAGAAGCTATGATCGTGAGGCTTTGTTAGAAACTCTGGATAGAGATATTCCAAATATGACTCCAGAGCAAAGAAAAATATATGATGAAATCCTAGATGCTGTTAACAAGGAAAGAGGTGGAATGTTTTTTTGTGTCTGGATTTGGTGGCACTGGGAAAATTTTTCCTTGGAAATTACTATCTGCAGCCATTAGATCACGAGGAGATATTACTCTTAATGTTGCATCGAGTGGGATTGCTTCTTTGTTGTTACAAGGTGGTAAGACTGCTCATTCAAGGTTTGGCATACCACTTAATCCAGATGAGTTTTCTTCGTGTACTATGGCTCATGGATCAGATCAAGCCAATTTGGTGAAAGAGGCATCACTGATTACATGGGATGAAGCTCCCATGATGAGTAGGTATTGTTTTGAGGCACTAGATAGAAGCTTAACTGATATTATTCGGAAGCAGAGCGACAAGCCATTTGGTGGAAAGATTGTAGTTTTTGGAGGCGATTTCAGACAGGTGCTCCCAGTAATAAAGTAAATGGAGGTAGTAGAGCTGCAATCGTGTTGGCTTCTATAAATTCTTCGTATCCGTGGGAGCATTGTAAAGTGCTGAAATTAACTAAGAACATGCGATTATCATCTGGTGGTTTGTCAGCTGAAGAGTCGAATGAACTTAAGGAATTCTCTGAGTGGATCTTAAAGGTTGGTGATGGTACACTTGGAGAGCCTAACGATGGAATAGCTGAGATCGAGATCCCCTCCAAATTTTTTATTACTGATTCTGATGAACCAATAGAGGCCATTAGCAAAGCAGTGTACGGAGATCCTTCTTCATTAAAAGGAAACAAAGAAGCTAAATTTTTCCAAGAGAGCTATTTTGTGTCCAACCAATGAGGATGTTAACATGATCAATGATTACATGTTGGATAAGCTGGATGGTAATTTATATTATCACCTTTTTGTGCTTTATTTTAGAGCCAAGATTTCCGAGATTCTTATATACACTAACTACGTTCTATGTTTTAATTGTTTTTAGGTGAGGAAATGATTTATCTAAGTGCAGATAGTATTGATCCTACTGATACAAAAGCAGTGAATGATGAAGCACTTGACTCAGATTTTCTAAACAATATTAAAGTGTCTGGATTGCCGAGTCATAGACTTCGCCTGAAAGTTGGTTGCCCAGTTATGGTTCTCAGGAATGTTGATCCTCCAGAAGGGTTAATGAATGGAACAAGACTACAGATTACTCAGCTGATGGAATTTATGGTTGCCGCTAAGATTATCACTGGATCTAATGTTGGGAAGACAGTATATATTCCTAGATTATTGATTACACCATCTGATACGAGACTGCCTTTCAAAATGCGCCGAAGGCAACTGCCTTTAGCTGTTGCTTTTGCTATAACCATAAACAAAAGTCAAGGACAGTCTCTCTCAGAAGTTGGACTCTTCCTACCCAGGCCTGTGTTTTCACACGGACAGCTCTACGTAGCTATTTCTAGGTTCACATCCAAGAAAGGATTGGAAATTCTTATTGTGGACAAAGATGGAAAACCTCAGCATAAGACCGTCAATGTTGTTTTCAAAGAGGTTTTCAATAATCTATAAGCCAATGAGTCATGATGAGGTATGCGATTAAGCTCTCCATCATTTACTGTTTATTACTCTATTGGAAGATCATATTTTTAAAATTTATTTGAAACGTGATGTTTTTTTCAGATTTTGGAACTTCATGAGACGAGAGGAGGAAGTTCTTTATCGTACTTGAATTTCTGGACAAGCTGTTTTCAAATTATTTTCCGAAGTATGGTGTTGTTTTTGATATAACTTATCGTTTTTCTATTTATTTTCTAGATGTTAAAACTATAGCAAAGAAATAAAGACAATTAAACCAAGATATGCAACATACAATCAACTCACAGCCAAAACAATAAACCGATGAAACTATACTACATTAAACCAATGAAAACAATTATCTAGGATTCCTTTCTAAATTTCTCTTAACTAACTAAACCACTTAGATTGTCCAGCAAACGTTAAATGGTTCTAAAAAAATAACCTGACTTATCGAATAGTGAGAGTCAAATGGCTGCGTTTAGCGGGAGTCTTTGGCTTTCCTTGGAGCCTCTTTACGATCTTCCTCACAATTGTTCATCCATGGCATGCCTGCTGCGAGTCAGATTGGATTCATCGCGGTTAGCTGGGCTTATCATTCCTCACGATCTTCCTCACAATATAATTCCTCATGATCTTCCTTGGCTTTCCTTCGAGCCTGTTTGTAATTTAAAACTGTTAAGAGAATAAATTTTGAAGTCAATCATTGAACTTTGTAACTAATTTATGGATGATGCAGAACTTACGTATACTGTTTGAGACGCCTAACCCATGTACGAACTCTGTTTCTTGATCTCAAGATCATCAAACAGCTCGTCTGCACTAGAAGGACTTTGCAGTATCTTCCATATCAGTCATCTTCAAGCTGATTCTCTGCAGAGATTACAAAAACAGATCTTAAGAAACTATAACACTCTCAATAAGTCAGTTTTTATACTTTACCTGCACTTATAGTGAATGGAGTTAGGCGTGATTAATGATTTTTGGTTGTGGTAAGCTCCATTACCATTTCTTCAGGTATCCATCAGATTAAACTGTCCTGCGAGCAAATAAAAGAGCATTTTGTTGTCCATTAACTGTCAAACTTCATGTTCTTTGGCACTAACTAGCACAAAACTAAAAAAATGAACATAATATTGTCCCTATTATGTACACAAAATAGATGAACATATTGGAGTAAGCAATAGATGTTCTCCCGACGCAAGTGTTGCAGAACAGATGATATATCTTTTAGGCTTAAAGGGGCAAGTTACCTTAGCGTATTGATCTATCACCATTTGTTCATCCATGTCACCTGTAATGCTGATGGCGGATTAGTAGTTACCTGATAAACAGTCTAGAAATTTAGTGTGAGTCTCTTTACTCATAGAATATCTATTTCCGAACCGCGGTGATTGACAAATCTTACTTGACATATCTTCGCCACCCGCGGACGTAGGCAGACGTTGATAGAAACACCTATGGTTAAGTTCCTTTGTCACTGATATCAGTTTCCATGTAACCTGTGTATTAATAGTCAAGCTCAATCGAGAATTGTTAAAATTCATGTGACCAGAGTTTCACCAAGTGTTCAATATATACGATTTGATTCTAAACTCATCAGATCACAGGGAAAAAAAAAACGAATTGAAAGAGAATTCACTGGGGTAATAGAAACTGATCTTATTTATTCATATTATAAAGCAATAGGAGTTTCAAAAAGAAAATAATTCACCTCTGTTTTCAGGTACTGATCGGAATTGCATATTGAAATTATATTAGGGCAGAGCTCCATATATTCTTCCGCTGGGGTTTTCATATCTCCTTTGAAACAATACCGATCTCCGTCTACACATATTTGCAGAGTAAATCAATTGAAAAAATTAACAGAGGTGAATTAAAAATCACTGAAACTAAAACCTTTATAAATAGACATGATTACTTGATCTTGGTCGGGAGTCAAGAGAGGATGGTGTCTGAGAGACGGATTTAGTCGATCAAATAGCTCGAGGATCGTAGTTAGGATCGTGTCTAGGTTAAAAGAAGAAATAAACCAAAGAAAATTGTTAGGTAGACAGACACGTTTTTTTCCGAGAGAAAAATCTGTTAACTGATCATTTTGGGCTTACAAAACATTAATATCATTTTCGGCTTTGAATAATTGAATTTAAAAAATATTTGACCCATTGGATTTATATTTTAAAGACTATTTGACCCATATATATAATATTTAACTCTTTACAATCTTAACTTTTAAAATCAGATAATTCATTTAAAAAATATAATTAAATGAATAATTATATTCTTTATAAAATTTATACATGAAGCTTTAAGTTTAGTTTTTTCTAAGTTTCTTATTTTGTGAAAAGTTTGATTATATTTGGAGATAATAATATTTTAATATTTTCCAAATTCTATTTATATTTTTTATTCAATAATGAAATACTAATCCATCAAACAAAAAAAAATATTAGAACAAACAAACACATGTGAAATTTGAAACAATCTATTTGATGGAGAACAAGTATACTCAAATGTAAATATACTCGATAATATTTGAAGGTAAAAATTAAATTTTAAAACTTTTTAAATTTGTGAAATGTTACAATATATTTCGAGGTAACAATAAAACAATATTTACCAATCTTTATATAAAATTACGAGCTCAATAATGAAATAACAATCCAAAAAAAACATAATAAAAAAACTGACGTATGTGAAGGTTTAAAACAACCTACTCAATAAAAAAACATATATGGTTAAATTATTATGTTTTAAAAATTGATAGACACACATTATATATATTATAATATATACCAATTTAGAATTGTAAACAAAATATTTATATAAAATAAAATGGAAACAAATATCCGCGGTTGCGTTATTTCATAAATAAAAGATATTTACCTCCTCACGAGGAAAACATAAACACATTAAAATCATTAAACAACTAAGGTGAGTTTCAAAAAAAGGAAAAAAAAAATAAAGGTAAAAAAACACAAATATATCTTACTAAAACTAAAGTACAAAATAGAACAAACCATATTTTCAACAGATTTATTATTTATTTTACTTCCTTATATCACATTTTCACTCATCCTAACCATTTTATTAATTACTCTTTCCATTTTTTACATACCATAATACTTCTTCAGATATTACGGTTATTAAATATATGCTATATATTATACTATATATGTAAAAAAAATTAACAAATAGATAATTTATTAGTTACACATTTCGTTACTTCGTCAGAATAACCAAATTATGAATTAGACTGGTTTGGTCCGATTAAAAAGTCAAATTCACACGACTGATTTATTTATAGGTTTGTTTGATTTGAATAACAAATTTAATTAGATTTATTTGTGTTTTTTGTTTGCATATATGCTTTATACACAAGGTCAAAATATACATTCTTTCATTTTTCTAGTAAAATAGATAAAAATTGATTTCAACCCAAAATTTTCATCGACCAAACCATTTATATACAAAATATCTAAATTTTATTAAATCAAATTATAAAAGTGACTAACAATATATTTTCTCTTTCGGTTTTGAATATTACAATCTTCATTAACTTTAAATAATACTCCTAAAATATATGACAATCCCACTTATTTAAAGAAGCACAACTTTTTAAATCTAAAATTTAATCATGCGTCATATTTAAATTTTTTACTTACTGCGTCCTCTAACTATGCGGATACCATATCAATAATCTACTTTATTAAAACAGAAGTACACTTATAGAATAACCCTAAAATTACACAATATTTACAGCCAAATACTATTGATAATTAAATTAATCTCACATTAAAAATGATTCTCTTTTCCACATATTTATTGTTTTCCTAAAATAACTCAAACGAACTACAAAGAAGGAAACATATTATTAATAACTCAAACGAACTACATTGTTTTCCTAAATGTGATTTCCACGACTATAATAAAGGAACTACATCAATAATTCAGACTATAATAAATGTGACAAAATCTTTGATTTTACTCTTATAATAAATGAAGAAGCATAAAATCTTAAATAAACATTTACGCCTATACTTGCGGAACAAGCACAATATCTTATCATATTTTTTACATTTTGTTTTTACTTTTCCAAATTACTTCATTAATTTTATTTACCATTATAATTTGATTTCATTTATTTTACGTATTAACCATAATAATTTCATGTGTCTAAATGAAATTACTCCATTAGTGACAAGAAGTCAAACTTGTTAACAAAATTATTTTTATTTGTTTACTAAATCATTTAGACATGGTCATTCATGTTTTCGTTCAGATAGATATCGGTTTTTATGGATATCAAGTTTTTGGATTTAAAGTTAAACTATGTCCGGGTATTATAAATTTTCGAACAAAGTTCAAGTTGGATTCTTCCGGATCCGGGTAAGTTTGTAGGAACCCAAAAATATCTAAATAACATATATGTTTTTGAATATCACTAAACAATTTATAAAAAGTAAAAACCAAACTCGCACGGATGTGTGGGTCAAGCTCTAGTACATGTTAATTCTAGCAATATTTTAAACTATTCAAAATCAGTTAATATATATATATATATATATATCTTGTTTTATTATTGTTTTACTACTACTTTATTTACGAGCCATATTCCATAGAAATAATATTAAACCAACAAATAAACCACTTTATGTTATATATTTTCTCCGCTATTATATATTAGATCATATCTTAATTCATATAATCGTGAATCAAACATTATATACATCTACTTCTACTATCATGAATCATGAGTCTCAGACCACCTCTTGTTTGAGAGTAATAGAATAGTCCTTTGATGTAAAAAACGTTATATGCATCTACTTATTCAAATTCTGTAAATATTAAACATTGTATCTAGATGTATGTAACAAGATTTATTTAAGATACACATAACAAGATTTAGTTATCCCTTTTAAATTATTCAAAAACGAGATCTTTACCACAATTTTGGCTATAAATTATTCAACTAAATGGGATACGTATGGAAATATTTATTTATTATGAATATATTCAATTATTTATATCTCTGAAATATTTTTACATAATTTCCAATTTGATAAGATCACACAAAACACTTAGCCCTAAATAATTATGTACATAAATTATATAAAACATTTTAAAATATAGAACTTATGTATAATATTATAATTTTTATCAATTAAAATTGTATCGACAAAAAATTATAATATGCTTTGAAAGCACCGGGGTGAAAATGTAACTTTAGAATTATATTAACTATTAAACACGTAAATCAAATATCAATATTTATCAAAGTGAAAACAAACACCAATGCAGGCACGCAGATCAAGTACTAGTTAGACTTAAAAGTAAAACACATTGTTAAAATTTAAGTAAAACCTTATTCATGACCAGATTTCAAATACAATTATCAAAACATGGAAACCTCAATATTTGACCAATTAAATACCAAAAAATATTTTTTAAACTGAATATTTTAATAAATTACTCATGTTCTATATATGTATTTAAGTACTTGTTGAGATTATTTATTATTTTAGATACTTATTTGAACTGAGTTCGGGTCTGGTATGATTATTTTTAGTTTTTTTTTTTAAATTTGTTTAGAACATTCATTTGGTTACATGTTTGGTTCGAATAAAATCCAAAATACCATAAAACAATACTCATTTGTGTATATGTTTGGATTCAAGTTTTTCGGCTCAGTTCAATTTGGATTTTGGGGATTATTTTTTTCCCAGCACTAACATGGAAAAATATCTATTTATGGCACGAAACAAGTTATGCTATGAAATCCACTAGCTAATCTCCTTTGGTATAATATCTTAAAATAGTGTTCTAAACCATTTAATATATTAATATGACATAATATAATTATACAACTAAATTAAAATTTCAAAGATAAAATTGAACGAATTCGAAAATGCCAAATACTTTCATATTTTTAATGAACATCTCAAAGGTTCGGAAATGAAATTTTTTCTTTATTCTCTTTCATAAGCAAAACTAGATTTTGACCTGCGCACCTGCGCGGATATATTTTACCTTTTAAAATAATATTTTGAATATAAAATAAGGTATGAAGATACACATTTTATAAAATATTTAGATTTTTGTGTGTAATTTTGTTTTATAAATTTTATATGTTAACATACGTTGGTTGTTCAGTTTTTGGTTCGGTTTCAGTTCAATTCTTTAGGTTTTAGGTTTTTTGGTTTTAGAGATATAAGTATTATTCAGTTATTTATGAGATTAGTTTCTTTTTACGTTTTATATTTCTGTTATGATTTTCGTTTCTTGGTGTATATGAGAGTGTATTCGGGTTCGGTTCGGATCTATTGGGGCTTCAGGTTTTCGGGGTTAAATATTTTGGCCCATTCGGGTTTTTAGAAATTTTGGTTCGGTTTCAGTTCAGATCTTTACGGGTTTGGGTTCGGATAATCTGTTTAATTTTTTTTTATTTAAAATTTATATTAAGTTACTAAAAATTTATAAATAGAAATAATATATAACATATAAATTTGAATAATGTATGCCAAAATTCCTAAACTTAACATAAAAATTGGTTTGGCTTGAATATTTGGATAGAAAATCAGTAGATATTGTAAGTATTTTTGGTGTTTTGGGTATTGTTTAACTATTATAGATTTTTACTTTTACGATTTATATAAATATTCAAATATTTAAATAATTTCAGAACATCTTATACATTTTGGATATCATTTTGATATTAAATCTAAAAATAACTAACATGTTAACTATATATAAATCTGCTTCGGGCATCTGAAATATTTTGTTTCAGATTGTGTTCGGTTTTTGGTTCTTTAGATATTCAAATTTTAAACCCATTCGGATATTTAACAAAATTCGGTTCGGATTCGGTACTATTTTTTAGATCGATTTGATTTGGTTTTTCAGGTTCGGATTTTTTTGTCCAACCCTAAAAGTGTATATGTTAAAATATTGTTTTTTTGTTTATTTTTTTTAAATTGTAGCATTATATTAAAAACTGTGTGTTTAACATTAGTTTAGATGAATTATTAATTATTTTATCTTAATCCTTTGTAAACCAGTTTCTTTGCATATATTAAAAAGTGAGTTTTTAACATTATTATAAATAGATAATCGTATAACTACAATTTTTTGTATCTTTTTTTTATTTAATTGATTCGATATTTTCTAGCTACAATAGCGGAAGTTTAGTTTTATATAGTTACACAAGTAAATATCCTAGGAATATTCTTGGAGAATATAGTTACACGATTATTTATATATTATATATATTTTGGTTAAAATTAAAATTATGCTAAATATTACTAATATAAACTGTGTTTATTAGGAGAACCGGTTTGATCGAGATGTAAAAATCTTTTAACCGATATTAAAGAATCAAAGGAAGTCGTCTTCTTCACCTGGTGAAAAGCCTGAAGAAGAAACTTGGACAAAGACTAATAATGATTCTTTGTTTCTGATGATTCAATGTTAAAAGTTGCTTTGTATAGACAGGAACTAAAATTGATTTGAAGTTATAAGTAATATGACATAGTTAATATGTAATTTAGACATGAACTGAGTAAATAAACTAATAGTTATTTGAAGCTGATCAATTTGAGACGGAAAGATGCAATGGTAAGAATAAACTGGTATGCTAAGATGATGATTTCTGTAACAATGTTGAGGATGAAACTGCCAACCGAGATTGAATTGTAGTCTTATTAGTCTTGTTGATGAAATTGTCTAGTAAAACGTATAAATGGTTGCTTGATATCTAATCTTTATTAAAAGATTTAACATATGATAGTTGCTGTATATATTGATGTAATAGTGGTATTAATGGATAAATTATCAAAAGTTGGTTGTTATTGAGTTTGTTAATAGTGGACATAAAGTTATATAGTTACTATAGATTTTTATTTTATTATGCTATTAATTAAATGGTCTTACTAAGACTTGTTTATAGTAGATAAAAAATAGGACTCTAAATTAATAGATTAGATAGTACAATGAAAATAAACTTTAAACCCAAAAGCCTCTGATGAAACTTGCTTTGTGAAATAAATTGCTTTTGTTCTTGGGAAGTTTACTCAAATATACAATATTTTAGGACAATTGACTAGAACTATACAGATCTTTTTTTTATTACTGGCACTTTTAAATACCAAGCGTGCCTTTTTTTTACGTTATGAGAAAAAACATATTTACAGGAATGCCATTACTTTTCGCTGCCACATAAGCAAAAACCCAGTGCCACGTAGGAATTATGTTCCGTTTTTTTCATTAAGCCACTCGTAATTCGCTACATACGTCGTTACGGCTGATTTATATCTACATGTCGGCTGAATAAACAAACGCGGTTGAGTTAAGAGGAAAATGCTGACTTAAGAACATAAGTCAGCCGGACGGTACAGCTGAATTACAAAAATATGGCTGATTTATGAGATAAAGGCTGACTTACAGACAAAGGTTACGGCTGACTTATGCATCGGCGGTTTGTTTTCTGGAAAATTTGGCTGAGTTGTAACTAAGAGACGGCTGAGTTATGTTTCCCCGGCTGAGTTAATGAATATCGACTGGCTAAGTTATATAATTTACGGCTGACTAATGTGATGTTGTTACGGCTGAGTTTATGATTAGTCGGCCGTAATAGAATAGATTAACAGTAAACTCAGCTCGGTTACGGCTGACTTATTAGCGAAAGATTAATTACTAGAATATCATTCGTTTGACGGCTGATCTATGTGACGATACGGCTGATTTATCATTTTTCATCCTAATTACGGCTGATTAAGGATCAAAAGATTAATTACTGAAATATTTTCATGGTTCGGCTGACTTACATTGTAAATGAGAGCTGATTTACGGAGGCTGAGTTATATATTTGTTTGACGGCTGATTAACCGATTTTCCATGTCATTCGCCATGCCATCAACTCGGATTTGCCATGTCATTGCTAACGAACTACTTTACAACTACGTTTGTCTGTCTGTTCATCTTTTTTCTTCATCTTCTTTATCTATCTGTATATCTATCTTCTTCATCTTATTCTTCATCATTCTCCGAGATCTTATGGATCCGGTAATTATTGTTTATGGTAACAGATATGTATTCAACGCCAACAGTAGAGAGTGTAGAGTTCTGCATTTAAATGAGAAAACAAAACATGAAGAATTCGCAAAGTCTGTACTCGATGATTACAGATTGAATGAATTGAGAACAACACATTGAATTCGCAACAACAGATATGTAATCAACGAACGACACTCCACCAGTTTACGGAGAACAAGGATGACGAAATGAATCGGAATGACAGAGCACGAGCGATGATGAAAAGAATTGGGTTTTAATGTTTTGTATTATGGATGGGCTTTGGGTTCTAATGTTTTACATTACGACTGAGTTATATAAACAAGTTACGATTATATTGGGTTTTCTTGATTAGTATAACGGCAGAGGTATGGATTTTAATGTTTTCGTATTATGACTGAGTTATCGTTAATTTCTGCCTTATTTAGCTTTTTAAACTCCTCGTGATTATTGTCTCCATGTTATAAATGGTCTCGATATTAGTTCTGAGCCGTCAAATCAAGAAAGACGAAACGTCCCATTATTATAAGGCGTTTAATATTATAAAAAAGGATTACCATGAATGTTAAATCAGTTTTTAAATACTAAAGTATCGTCTCGATGTTATAAAAGCCTCGATATTAGTTCTGAACCGTATTTTCCACACTCAGCCATCCCAAAGTATCAATCCTAAATCTCGATGGACCATGATAAAACCCAAAATATTAACGGCTGAGTTATGTTAATATTAATGGCTGAGTTATATTATGAGTTAAATAATAAAGTATTACCGTCTCGATCTCTACGAAGGCGTCGATATTATATTAACCAACATGGCTGAGTTATGTCAAATATCATTGCTTAGTTATATGAACGTTACATTAATGGATTATTTCCCGATACTTGAATTGCCTGAAGAGATTCATGCGTTAGTGGTTGAACGTGTGGCCGGTAACTCCTTCACAGATCTCTATGGCCTAAGCGCATCGTGCAAGACGATGAAGGCGTTAGCAGAGCGGAGCAGGGTAAACCATTTTTACGATGTGTTATCCGTTCCCAGGAGACTCAATATGCCTCCTGAGTTGTTTAAAACTTGCTACGCAGAGAGAAATCTAAGCACACTTTATATGAAGGGTGTACAGTTTTTCTTCACATTTAACCTTCAGGAAGAAGGACTTGCTTTCATGAAGCTTGCAGCGGATGAAGGATATGAGCGTGCTGTGTATACATCGCAATGACTAGAAAAATATTTTGGGTTGATGAGGAGTATTTTGCTCGTTTTACGAGGGAATCAGTTGTCAGGATCGGGAAACTAGTTCGATCTCTAAAATGGGCATGGGGTTTGTCGCACAGTGACGAGTTTCTGGCAAAGAGAGACGAGTTCATTTCAACCGTTGTTCCTTCGTTCTATAGTTGCCAATTTGTTCCTGTTATAGAGCGAGATTGGGTCTTGTGGTACATTGAAAATAGTAAGGGTGACAAAATGTGTAACCGTTGTTTCTAGATCAAAGAGTTGGGGTTCTTCTTCCGTGAGTTTGAACCGATGAGCGTGATTATGAACACAAGGGAGTGGTGAAGATATATTCTATCAGAATATTTTCTCTTTTTATGTTCTTTGCTGTGACATTATTACGACTGGTTTATATTTTACATTATGGTTGGGTTGTTGTCTTTTAATTACGGCTGATTTTTGTAAAAAGGGTTCTCTTCAATTACAGCTGAGTTTTAATTTCATAATGACTGAGATATTTTATTTGAGTGTTATTAAATACGACATGGCTGGGTTAATTAAATACGTGATAGCCGAGTTATTGTTACTTAAAGGCTGACGTAATGTTAACTTTTTGGCTGAGTTTTGTAAAAAAAATCCAAGATACAGACTCGGTATCCGCCATGTCAACAAACTCCTTGCCATTTCATCACTAACGAACGAAATTTATAACTTGCTTTATGAGACTGTTCATGTTCTTCTTCATCTTAGTTATCTATCGTCTTCATCTTTCTCAGTTGGTTATGGATCCGGTAATTATTGTTTCCGGTAACTGGATTAAGAAAAACAAATATGTATTCAACGTCGACAGTAGAGGGTGTAAATTTCTTCATTTAGATGAGAAAACAACACATGAAGATTTCGCAAAGTCTGTTCTCGATGATTACGGATTGAATGATTTGAAGGATCATATTCAGCTTAGCTACATGTTCTCGAATAAAGCATTGAAAACGATGGCGCACGACACTCCACCAGTTTACGTGTCCAATAATCGACAATTGCAAGGTTTTCTAAGCCTGAAGAAAATCGAACAACTACGTCTCTGTGTGGAGATTATGGAGAACAGAGCAAGAGAGAAGTGTAAAACATTTTTGGGCTTATGCTCAGAAGCAGGAGCAGAAGCTTCAGTAGTTGAGTCCAGAGACGAAAATAACAGTGGGAGTTACGATGGTTGCAGTTTGGAGACGGAACAAGAGGACAATGAGAATGACTGTTCTAGTAATGTCGATGGAGAAAAACATGACGTAGTCGGAGAAGATGAAATAGGCGAAGAAAATGAAGAAAACGAAGAAGATGATGAATTTGAAATCCGATTTGATATGTTCGACGATTCAGACGGTGCGTCATCTGAAGATGATAACTTCAGCTCATACGGTGAGTCTCCTACAGATGACGAAGATTCACCAACGCTACCTCCCAAGAAGAGATATTAGAACTTCTCAATGAGCAGATCTAAAGGAAATCTGGAGGTTCTAAGTTTGGAGATGTCGTCGATAGACATTGCGGTAGGTCAATGATACGATTGTAAAGACGATTTGGAGAGACGACTGAAACTTCTTACAGTGAGGTATAAATTTGATTTTGATGTAGAAACATCAACCCCGACATCATACGTTGTTAAGTGTTGGGTTGATGGATGTCTCTGGAGAGTTCGTGCTTCTACCCAAGGAGAATCCAAGACGTTTTATGTTTGTATTTACGATTCGAAGCATAAATGTTCCTGCACAGAGCGTTCTAATCGATCTTGACAAGCAACACCAGATATTTTAGGTATGTTGTACAAGAACTTTCTCGGCAACGTTGGTCCGGCTGTTCGTCCTACGAGCGTCGGAATAGCTATCACTAAGCAGTTTGGTATAAAGGTAATTACTTTGTTGTGGCTAAGTTATTTTAACGACACGGCTGAGTAATGTCAAATGTACAGGCTGATATAATCATACAATTCGGCTGGGTTACTATATATTTAGATGCGGTCGAGTTATAGTAAAATAGGGTTGAGTTATTCAGTACGTTATGGTTGTCTTAATTATTTGATGCGGCTGAGTAATGAGGATCGTTTTTTCATGTGAATAAATGGATTATTGGAAATCACACCGGTCGATGAAATTTGCAAGGGAAATCGATGAGGGAACACCTGAGTGTGGGTTTGAAAGCTTGCCTTCTTACTTATACATGATAAGAAGAGTAAATCCGAGTACAGTTACGCGTCTTCAAATCGATGAGCTTGGAAGATTCATGTATGTGTTTCTTGCCTTTGGTGCGAGCGTTAATGGGTTTCCTTTCATGCGCAAAGTTGTTGTAGTCGACGGTACGTTTCTCAATGGTAAATACAAAGCGACGCTACTCACAGCACTAGCTCAGGACGGTAACTTCCAGATTTTTCCAATAGCCTTCGCAGTGGTTGACACAGAAAATGATGATTCGTGGCATTGGTTTTTTACGCAACTAAAACTTCTGATTCCTGACGACAAGGGTCTTGCGATAATCTCGGACAGGCATAACTCGATAGGGAAAGCAATTAGAAATGTGTATCCATTGGCTGCTCGGGGAATATGCACCTACCATTTATATAAGAACATATTGGGACGGTACAAAGGAAAAGAAGCATTCCGTCTGGTGAAGAAAGCGACGAGATGTTTTAGGATGTCTGACTTTACTGCGATTTTCGAGGAGATTGAAGCGATTCATCCTGCACTCCACGGCTACCTCCAAAGAGCTGATGTCCGCCTGTGGACACGTGTTCATTTCCCGGGCGAGAGGTACAATTTCATGACTACAAACATAGCGGAATCAATGAACAGAGCATTGTCGCATGCTAGAGGTCTAAACATTGTTCGAATATTAGAATCGATACGGGTTATGATGACCTGATGGTTTGCTGAACGGAGACAGGATGCCAGATCGCAGCCAACGACGCTTATGCGTGGTGTCGAGAAACTACTACATGTAAGTCAGTCGTAACAGTAAAAATAAGTATGTCTTTAAAATTCATAAAATTCTTAAGTCAGCCGTTTCATAAAATTCATAAGTCAACCTTTATAATTCTTAAATCAGCCGTAATATGTAATAACTCAGTCGTTTCATATTTATTCTTTTTTTGTTAATAGGGTCATGTAACTGCCGCCAGAGAATTGACGGTCCAAAGGATTGATGATCCTCACACTGAAGTTAAATATGGATCTTCTAGCGAGTCTTTGAATGTTATTAATTTGGTAGAGCGAAAGTGCACATGTCGGCGTTTCGAACGTGAGAAATTACCATGTGTACACGCAATCGCAGCTGCGGAATACAACAATATTTGTCGTATATCCCTGTGCAGTCCTTACTATAACAGTGAATATTTGGTGAGCGCATACGCTGAATCTATCATGCCGGCTGACTCAGCGCAACCTGTTCCATAAATCGTGGCAAACTAACCGTGCTTGCCCCCGTATATTCGTCAACAACCAGGAAGACCTAAGAAAAATAGGATGAAATCTGCTTTAGAAGTTGCACTTCAAAACAAAAGTCCTAGGAAAGAACACACGTTCTCGATGTAGATAGAGTGGCCATAATGTGAAAACTTGTCTGATGTAAGCAAGTGTTGTAGGGATTTTCATGTTTTTGAATTACGGCTGGGTTCTTGTTTTCACTTATATATATTACGGCTGGATTAGGGATTTTCATGTATTTGAATTACGGCTGAGTTTTTGTTTTTATTTATATATATTACGGCTTGATTAGGGATTTTCATGTATTTGCATTACGCCTGGGTTTCTGTTTTCAAACGCAACTGTTATGATTCCCGCCCAAAATAAGAAATGTCGCGAAGTCAATAAACAGCTGATTAATTGAAAGAATTTGTATTACGGCTGAATAAATAAGGCATTTGTCGAACAATTATATGTTCAACTCTCTATTTTTTACACAATTTCTCTCTCGATCTAAATGGAATATTTCCCTCTTCTTGAATTGCCTGAAGAAATTCAGGCTTTGGTGGTTGAACGTGTGGCCCGTAACTCCTTCCAAGATCTCTATGGCCTCAAAGCATCGTCCAAGTCGATGAAAGCGTTAGCAGAGCGGCGTGGTGTATACTATTTTTACGATGTGTTATCCGTTCCCTGGGGACTCAATATGCCTTCGCAGTTGTTGAAATCTTGCTACGCTGAGGAAAATCCAAGCACATTTTATATAAAAGGTGTACAGTTCTACTTCACATTCGGCCTTCAAGAAGAAGGCCTTTCTCTCATGAAGCGTGCAGCAGATGCAGGATATGAGCGTGCTGTGTATACACACGCAATTACTCAAGCAATCTTTTTGTGTGATGGGCAGTATTTTCATGGTATTCCAAGAGAATGGGTTCAGAGGATAGGGAAACTAGTGCGATTTGTGAAATGGGGATGGAGTTTGTGGCATTCTGACGAGTTCCGCCAAAATAGGGCGCTGTTCATTTGAAAGTTTGTTCTGTCGTTCTACAGATGCCAATGTGCAACACATGTGTGGCGACAATGTCTCTGCTTGTGGCACCTTGATATGACTAAGGATGACAACATGTGTGAGCGTTGTTTCTGGATCAAAGAGATTGGCGCGTTTTTACGTGATTTTGAACCGATAAGCGTTATTAGGGACACAAGGAAGTGGTGAAGATGTAATCTATTGGTACCTTATCTGTTTAAGTTCTTTGCTATTTTCTTTTTAAGTTCCAATGAATGTAGTGAAGGCTTAGTTATTGTTTCTTTTGGCTGATTTATTGTTCAATTACGGCTGCATTACTGTTTTATCACGGCTGATTTATTTTGCATTAAACACTTAAAAAAAGAGGTTCATTTACGTGCATTGCAAAACGTTCAGATTTCTTAGTTTACGTGCAGACATGTAAAACGTCAATTACAAACGAACGGAGGGTAATAATTAGCCTCGATATTCTCATATCGTTGGCTGAGTTAAAGTAATAATTAGCCTCGATATTTTAAACACGCGCCACCATTAATCGACAACTCAGTCCAATTAAGCAAGTGGAAACGTCCCATTAATAATGAAAGTGGGTGAGTGATAATCTTCATTGTGGTATAAACAATGATGAGTTAGCTGAGTTACTTTACACTTTACGGCTGAGTTACTTTATACATTACGGCTGCACGGCTGAGTTACTTTACACTTTACAACTGAATTACTTTATACATAACGGCTGAGTTTCTAAACAATGTTATCATTTGTTTGCTTCACGGCTGTGTTTGTAAACAATGTTATCATTTGTTTGCTTCACGGCTGAGTTTGTAAACAATGTTATCATGTGTTTGCTGCACAGCTGAGATACTTTAATACGTTAAGTCTGAGTTACATAAAACATAGGCTGAGTTACAAAACATTACTAAACAAAGTAGTAGTAGTAGCAAAGTAACGACATTCCAACCCCACAAACAAACACATTCCTCAAACACCGACCCTGACTCATACATTCTTATCCTTTTCCCTCAGATGCCGTCTTCATTACTTCAATCTCTTTCTCCAACCGAGCAACGCTAAGTCTGAATTCCGAGATGTCTTTGTTCATGCCACTTATCAGTGAATTAATATCCTCAACCTCTTCAACCAAACACTCATCCGCCCATTTGAATAAATGTCTCTGTTTTCACAATATAACCAGATCTAAGTACTACGTTACTGAACATGCGAAATAAGAACCAAAACGAACCTTATTATATCCTTTTCCGCAGCAATAGTACAATCTTCCTGGATTTGTAGCGGTTCCAGATGTAGAAATGTAATAGGGTTCACCACACCAACACTGTTTCGGCGTTCCTCTTTCCGCTTTCAAACGGCGTCTGTGAGAATTTCCTGAAACGCAGGATGAAGAAGACATTTTGATTCTCAAAACAATTTCATAAACGAAATAGAATTACATGGAATTAGGGTGAGAAAGACGACATGATGAAACGGCATCGTTTCCACACGCGCCATAATTAAAATAATATTTAAATGTGTCGATATTGTAAATCCCTCGACAGATGCGTCACAGACTGTTAATAATTAGCCTCGATATTAAGTTTGAGCCGTATTTTCCACACGCGCCATAATTAATCGACAACTCAGTCCAATCAAGTAAGTGGAAACGTCACATTAGAAATGTATTATATTAACTTCACAGCTGGGTTTTGCCGTTTTACAATGGCTGAATTATGATTAATTATTTATGGCTGAGTTTCGGTCACTTATGGTTGGGTTTATCGTAAACTAACATTCACAACTGAGTTACCTTATACGTTTTGGCTGAGTTAACTTTAAGTTTTCACTAAGTTAACATTCACAGCTGAGTTATTTTATACGTAGAGGCTGAGTTATTATAAAGATACGGCTGAATTAAACAAACACATTATGACTGGGTTATAGTACTTAATATACAAGCAATATGAATTCGACATGTTTACATTCGGGAACTAAAATTATCAGATTTAAAATACAGACAAGACATCACTTTCGGAAAGCAAAATTGTCAGGGCCAAACTCTTCAAACATGTGGACGAGATCACGCCAGGCTCTTGTTAACATCCACGGAGGCTTGTCACCTCCGATTGCCCAAGTTCTCTTCAAATAGCGCATCTGGCAACGAAATAGCGTTCTGGCCACAAGATTAAAATGTGTCCAAACTGTCGAATTATGCCTTCGATCCCATGTGTTTTTGCGCTACAACAAAAAAAAATTACAAAACCGTTGAGAACACAACAGAAAAATAACTCAGCAACGCTATGCTGCCATTTTAAGTGGACAAACTGTTCTTACAGCGAGTTGAAGAAACCAGCGTTCCTTAAAATGATCGGGAATTGCGCGGTATGTCGGCCAATCATGAACCTAGCCTTCTGCAAGAATCGACGGGATGACGAGAGAGAGATCACTTGAAAATTTGAACCAGATAGTACTGGTTGTGTCAAGTAATTCACCCGGACCAGGGTATAGAAGAGGGAGGTTAGTATCGCATTGACACTGTTCTCTAATATCGTCGAATAACCAGGAACAATCGTCATAACTTTTGATGGGGATAGAGAGTTTTTGTTTAGGTTTTTTTTAGAGAGAGAAATGTGTAAGAGAGGAGAAAATATATAGAGAGGTACAGAACATCAAATGTCTCGAGTTAAAATTTCCCAAGAAGCAGTTATCTTTTTCCCGCCAAACGTCAGGATGAAGTTACACTTTACGGTTGAGTTACAGACCACATTTACGGCTGACTTAGTAAATGGGGTTTAGGGTTTAGGGTTGCTTATTTAGGGTTTAGATTTGCTTTTGTGGGTTTTTAAGTTTGGGATTTGGATTTATGGTGCAAGAATAGTTATAAAAACACTAATTCATAATAAATAACACAATAAGAGTTTATGAGTTTTGAATTATGCTCACACCTTATATGTATCAGTTAAGTTTATGAGTAATTGTAAGACAAACATATACCTCAAGATCATGATTGATTCTAAACTCGTAGATTCAATAAAGAAGACACATTCAGTTGATTATATATTCTCTTCAGATATATAATTGGAGTTTCAATTTATCATTTTAAAGTATAAACATTTTTTTTTATTATAAGGTATGTTTGAGGTATGGCTGAGTTATAATATCGTAACGGCTGACTAATACTAATCGATACGGCTGAGTTATATAAATATGTTACGATTATAGGGTATGTTTGGGGTAAGGCTGAGTTACGTATATACGACACGGCAGAGTTATAAAAACGATAAGACTGAGTCAAATACTTAATAACAACATAAGTCAAGTACAAAATAACAACATAAGTTCATCATAAAACAACAACAACATAAGTCAAGTACTTCATAACAACACATGTTCAATTAGCCATCATTTGGTCCGTCACAACATTTCCTCCTTCAGTGCTGCCATCTTCATCCGTAAACCTTGAATATTTTGATCGTTTATCCCATCAAACGTTACACCAACAGCTAGACACTCCACAAACTTCAACGAATACACCTCACAATCGCCAACCTGGGTGTTTTGTAGAGTGTATCTTTTGCTCCTCCTTCTGAATGAGAACTTCTTCCTGCTAATGGGTCGGATATTGGCAGAAATATGTGCACTCAACATAGCGGGAATCATGTGCGTCAGCGGTTTAAATGAATTCAGAATTCTCTGCTCACTTTCGAGTGTTACCTCTCCAAAGATTGGATCGTAGCAATCAATCTTCTCCTTCTTTAGATCCACGTGATACACAACCCAGTGATTTCCGCCGGTTTGAAGACATCCGTACAAGTGATCCACATCTTCATACCACTTCAAGTTTGTTCGACAATGATCGGGAATCCTACCATATATCATATCTTCATAATCATTGCCTTTGAACATGAACATTGTGGGTTTCATCTTGAACTGAGTGTAATCGTGAATCAAAATTTTTTGCCACCAAACGTCAACGAAGGCAATCCGCTTGGACCAGAATGGAGTGGGCTCTCGCGTGGACCTTTTCATGAAGACGTTCATATACGCCACGACATGCTACATAAATAATATTAACAAGTCAGCCGTAATCAAATATATAACTCAGCCGCTATATAATAAAAGAATATATAACTCAGCCTTGATATAATAAAAGAATGTATAACTCAGCCGTAAAAATTAGATAACACAGCCGTAATAAAATAAAATAATATATAACTCAGCCGTAATAAAGACTTACATTGTCAAACACCCATCCATACTCATTCTCCGGCCACGGTCTCTCATGGATGAGTATGCTGTAGAAGTCACTCTCATGATCAGCTGTTAGTACTTCTTTTTTACCTGGTGCTGCTGGTGGTTTGGGTGGAATTGCCTTGATGTGTTGCATAAGTTTCTCCAATAGCGCCGGATCAACAGGTGCTAGAGGGTCATATATTGCTGATGAAGGAGTAACATTCTTCCTCATGCACATCGTTCCATCATGTCCTACGTTCGGAAAAACTAATGATGAAGAACCTGCCGTCATTGACAACCTTTTTGGAGTTAACCGAACATTTTTCTCCCGGTAGTCCTTAATTATGGCAGATCTAACCACTTCAGAATTCTCGACATCAGACTCCGGCGCGAATTCGTTCTGTTCTGCAACAACTTCGTCAGTTATATCAGCCAATGAACTGTCCTCTACAGCAGGTTGTACCTTGCATCTTGTTACACCGTCACGCGGTGGAGTCACCTTTTTGTACTTTGACCCAGCCTGTTTTTGCTTCTTTAGCTCAGCCTCTTGTTTCTTCTTTAACCCAGCCTCTTTTTTCTTAGCCTCAGCCACTTTTTTCTTAGCTTCAGCCTCTTTTTTCTTATCCTCAGCAGCTTTTTTTCTTAGCCTCAGCCTTCTCCTTCCTCTTAAACGCAGCATCTGCCTGCGCTGCTTTTTCCTTCACATCGGCTTCCTCACCCTTAACAATACGTTTGCGCCTGCAGCCGCATCCATAGGCTGGATCCTTAGCATCCTTATCATTCTTAGTAGCGTTATCATCCTTAGTAGCCTTTACAGGAGAAACTACTACAAAATCAAGAGGCCGCATATCAGTAGCTTTATCGACACTACCATACTCCTCATCCAAAGTCCTTTTCACCTCTGATTCCTTTTCAAGCTCCTTTGCCAAATTCTTTTTCGGTCCAAACTCCTTACCAGGAGCCGCAGCTACTAACGCTGGACTATTGACATACTTCTGATGCGTTCGAACCACCAGTGATGCCATAAATAACGAGTTATCTGATAATTGTGGAGAGGGGTTATCATGGTTTTCGGGAATTTTCCCAATCCCCAGATCTTTCAAACACTTCTCCAGTAAAGCATTCACCCTGTCATCAATGGTCTTTTGGTCCATCAATGGTCTGTTCCGGTCTAACTCGTAAGCTTCCAACCGTGAGTCAACCTGATCAAAATTTCTGGAAATAATATCCAGAGTACTCACAATGGTCGTTAGAGTCGCTTTGTTCTCCAACTCCAACTCTTTGCTACCTTCCTTCTCGCTAGAACCCTTTCCCGCTGCATCAGCTTCAGACTCATTCTGTGTCTTAACTTTCTTCTACTTCTTAGTGGGTGGCTCAGCTTCTGACGAAACTCCACCCTTCATTCTCTTCTTCTCATTCCCCTTCCCCTTTGCATTCCCCTGCACTTCCCACAAACCTTTCACAAATCTACCTGAATGTATGTCTGTTATCAACCTAACGAGTTGTGGGTCTTCATCTTCACCCGGCCAAATAGGAAACATCTCTTCAATTGAGTCCTTCAAAACCATTCTCCTCACACGCACCTGCAACACCAGGTTATAACAAAACTCAGCCTCCAAACTAACACAAAACTCAGCCATCAACTAAAATAATTCAGCTGTGATTTAACACATAACTCAGCCATCAACTAAAATAATTCAGCCGTAATTTAACACATAACTCAGCCATTAAGTAACTCCGAACTCAGCCATCAAATAAATTAAGTCAGCGTTAAACCTTACCTCGCCATGCTTTTCGATTTTGGCAGACAACAATTTATCAAAGCTTGCACGTGTACGCTTTCCACCCCATCGCAAAAGCGGAACGTCTTCGTTATTGACCACTCTCCCAAAACTCTCACTGAAGCATGTGACGGATTCATAAGCCCAAATCAATAACGCGTCCTTCATGCCGCTTATTGTGTATGAACCTCCATCTGGAGCCAACGTTTTAATAGAGTCAATTAGAACTTCGTATGCAGTCCGACCCCATGGATACGACCTCATGGCTTCATCGTCGAATACCCTTATTGCACTTTGAAAGGGTATCCTTGAATTGTGATGCAAACAATAGACTCCCATGGCTTGAAGAAGTAGCAGCCCCAACCACTTGCGCTTTTCAAAACTCCAAAGCGGACAGAACGCTAATGCTGCCTTCAGTTCATCTAACTTTGGTCCCATCCCAAGCGGCACCTTCAACTCCCACCCAAAACTCGTTGTATTAACCAGGATCAAATTTTTCTGTTGGCAATGGACATGTGTTTAGCCCAGTGATCTCACCAAACTCGAGCAAGCTAAACCTGATAGCCTCATCAGCCACGAGACACCATATCTCCTTCTTTATAACTCGCAGCTGTCTACACAGTAGATAGTGCACGGTCCTACCAGACAACATGCTTTCGCGTTCAGCTAGCCTAGCAACTACTCCAATGGGAGAGTTCACCAGTTCTTCCCACACATCAAGTCCTATTGTTTTTCTAACGTGGGGGAAATGCCTTGGATGGAAATTGTGATTAATAACTTTACCATCTAGGTTAGAAGACCCTTCAGGGTAAAGTCTTGGTGGGTAATCCCCTTATTTAACTTCAGCAGCATCCATCTGATCATATAACCCAACAATAAAATCAGCCACAACAAAACAGTAACTCAGCCGCATCATAAGAGTAACACAGTCATAACATAACATTAGGTTATTCACGACACAAATATAACTCAGCCATAACATAACCATAACTCAGCCGCAGCAAAACCCTAACTCAGACGCAACGAAACCCCCAACAAAACAAAATCACAGCCGCAACACAACCCTATCTCAGTCGCAACAAAATATAAATCAGATGAAATATAATACATAACTGACCCACAAACTCAACAAAACACAATATATAACGTCGCGATATCCTACCGGAAAAGACGAACTCGGAGATAAGAATGCGGCAAAGACGGCGGCGAAGACGATTTCGTACAAACGAGTTCAGAATTCTGATTTCGGGCACGATGATAACAGAGAAAACAGAGTACAACGACAGAGAGGTATTTCGACGAAGAGGAAGTTAACACAGACAATGTCGATGACGGAGAGTGGGAGTATCCTCGCGGTTCATTCTTTGACGGTTCTTCTTCGAGACGACAAAACGATGTTCTTAGTTAGTTTTTTTTTTTTTAACTTCGATTTAGTTATGTTAGAGAAGAGACGGTTTGGTTTCTATTGTGGTGGTGATGTGTAATTTTAATTACTGATGTGAATTATATGTTTAAAAGTAATTTCAATTAAAAAAAACTAACCAAAGGCCATTAGAGTCATTTACTATGGATGTCCAAACATTCTATTCATTTTAAAAAGATGTTTAACATTCTGGTAATAAACCAACTTTTGTTATATATTATAGTAATTTTCTCTTTGTTCATTTATTCTCTCCCAAATGAATTGCTTGTTTCTTTTTGAAAATGGTAAGCCGTAATAATTAACACTCCAACAGCTATAAATGTGAAAAAGTAATAAATTCTCATCACCCAACCAATACATCAACACTTACATCGTATATATAAAGACGGTATCACACCTTTCTATCTATCTAAAAGTGAACAATCAACAGATACATATATACAGAGAGAAAGATCACAAAAATATATATATCGAACCATGGAGCAATCAACGAGATCCCTAATCATAACCATCGTTATAACCTCCATGTTGGCCGGGTTTGGAAGCTCAGATCTGGATCAAGACAGAGAAGAGTGTACGAACCAGCTGATAGTACTCTCACCGTGTCTCACCTACGTGGGTGGAAACGCAAAAGCTCCAACAAAAGATTGTTGTGGAGGTTTTGGTCAGGTTATAACACAGAGTCAGAAGTGTGTTTGCATATTGGTCAAAGACAAAGATGATCCTAATCTTGGCCTCAAGTTTAATGCAAGCCTAGCCGCTCATCTCCCCACTGCTTGTCATATAACGGCTCCTAACATCACCAAGTGTATTTGTAAGTCTCACACTTTTTCTTTTTAGTTTTTTTTTGAACTTTTTTTTTCTTTTTAGTTCTTTTTATCTAAGCCTGGAGATCGCGTACGTATACAAACAGGTAGTCCACAGTACAAGTACAATTTTATATCAATTATTAGTTAATTATATGAAGAATTCTTCATTTTGTTGTTATATCATAAGGAAATGAAAATAGTTTGTAGTAATTTGTAACTATTATGAATAGGTACATAAAGTTTTAGTGAGGATGTACCGTTCATATTATTTTGTTTATTTATTATTTTTAATTAGATTACATATTATTCATTTCAGTTGTTATATCATATGGAAATGGCAGTATAGTTGATGCTATTTAATGATATTTTCTTTATATATATAATGAATCACGATTTTTTTATTGAAAGTAGTTATGAGTTGTGATCATTTAAAGTTAAATTTAGCTTTTCTTGTAATCTAAAACGTGTTTGTATTTCATTTTATGGGAAGCGCTTCTGCATTTATCTCCAAACTCGACATTGGCTAGAGAGTTTGAGAGCTTAGGAAGGCTTGAAGCAAGCGCCAACTCTGCACCTCCTTCACAAAATGTTAAAGGTAACTGAAACTAATAAAACTTGCTCTTTTAAATTAATTCAGTCAACAGTACTATCTAATTAAGCACACTTTGTGCTAATCACATGATCATAAAGATGGGGCAGGAGGTCAATAACTACGGATTATCAAATGTACTGATTCTACAATTTTGGCTTTTTTTGTGTGGGTATATATATAAAGATGGGGCAGGAGGGGGAAAAGCTGAATCAGTGAAGAGTGATGGAGGAAAGAAAAAGAAGAGTTGGTTGGCTGTTGAGCTTTTAATATTTGCTCTTTTCTCTCATCTTCTTTTAGTTATCTCTTCGTTTACCTCTTCCTCCTTTATTTAATGTAACTTTGCTTTCAATATCTTATATTAATGTTCTCAGTGACATAAAAAATATATTGTATGCATATGATTATGCATGTACATGATTGAAAAAACTTAATGGCTTAAGTGTTTAAATTGTAATAACTAAAAATATATTTTAATCTTCCTCTCTTCAAGTTGTTAGTAAGCTTTTTCTTATTAATCGTACTGTTTAAAATTATTTTAGGAACTTTTTACAGCTTATTGAAGTTCATTATGATTTGGGAAATTTGTCCTTATATACATAAAAAACCTCAAATTCAGTAAATAACTAGAACTTCCCCCTATCTCCTGTTATTTCGCAAATTAAGCCCTTATAATTTTATGCAAATATAATATTTGGGTTCCCCATTGAGGATTTATATAACTGAATGACAGCCAGTAAGGATTTATAAAACTGAATGATCAGCCCGCTAGGACTACGGTTCAGTGTTAATGACACGGTCCAAACTTGTCACACTACAACAAACGAGCTTCGCTGGCGACCCAAACCCGTCACACTAATAACAAATTAGCTTAAAGAAACTGAAATATATACTACTGGAAACAATTTTTTTTTATAAAAAAGAATGAAACAATAAAATGTTGATTTACTAAGAAAACATATAAGCAAATCCAAAAGCTTTTTAACGATATTGTTTTTATCATACTTTATATATGTAACCAAAATATAAAAATGATGTGAAACAACAGCTTAAATAATAGATATTAAACTGAAAATAAAGTATATCAACCTCACTCTTTTTGATTATCCATTTTCAAATTTTCATATTAATTAACTGAAAATTAAATGCGTATGTTCCATTATTAAAAATATCACTCTACTCTATATATCATACAAAAAAATGTTTACTAGATTTTTCGAATTATAGACTAAGACTTGAGATTTACAATTCCACAGAAAACAAAATGTTAATAAAAAAAAGCTACAATCTGTGACAGAAAAAACAAAAAACAAAACAAAAAAAAGCTACAACAATTGCTATATAAGTACTAACAAAGATTAACAACACAAGAAGATGGGTCATGTCTTCTTCTTACTCTCTCTCTATCTTCTTACTCTTGTATGACTGTGAAGACCAGACATAAGTTCTTCGCCTCTGTAAATTCATTATTCTTTCAGTGATGACAGTAGTGACGAAGATTCTCTCTATTTGAAACAATTCTTGAGCCAGTTAACAAGAGTTACTTTGCTTCGTCTTCTCTTCTTGGACTCTCAATGTGGCTTGTTTCTTCTCAACATTCTGTTCGGGCTCTATTGTTAACTCTTCTTAGTCAGGCTTGAAGCACTTGGCAATGCACAATATGGCTTTTGACAGTTCTTCCTGCTATACTCGACCATATCTGGATTCAAAACATCAACCGTAGTCGGTGTCGTGCGAAGGTTTTTGGAGGCCTTAAGACGAGTTAAAAAAAATTTTACATGATATTTTTTTTGAAAATAGTTCTATTTAAATTCGAATTATATAAAATATTTTTTGAAAAAACACACATATATATATATATATATATATAACACTAAAAAGTTTTGATTTATTATCTAAACATTTTCAAAGTTTTCTGCACCCGACTTTTATAAACTAAAAAAATAAAATAATGATCAAAAGTAGGAATTCATAATATAAAAGCAAAATACAAATTTTGGATTAAAATATTGGTCACTATTAAAAAGATAAATCTTAGCATTTAAATTAAATACAGTAAACTACATATTCAAAATATTATAATTTTTAATCAAATTCTATAAATATATAAAATAAATCTAACTCATAACATTTACAAAGAAGATAAATGTGGATCAAATATTTGTAGTTAATTAGAAGTAGAATCTTTATAGTTTTATATAAAATATAGTAGAATTGATCATAAATTAGTTATTTTAAACAGATGTGGAATTTAGAATCAAATAATAATAAAAATCTAACTAAGAAAATATATTAACTACCATGTAAAATTTTTTTTTTTTTGTAATTAGAGGTTCTAAAATTTTTACAAAATTTGGGGACCCTAATCAAATGCCTTTTTCAATAGGCCGTAAGCACGGCTCTGGCCGCACTCATGCTCATTATCAATAGAAAACACATATAAATTGTAAAGCTCTCATTTGATCATCAATAACTATATATGAATACGACTCGTACTATCATCACAAAAAGACCAAGTAGCCCAACAAAAATATCAAAATGTTAGTATTATCTTTTGTAAATAAAAAAAATAAACATATTGAGCGTGTTTAACACGGACATTATTCTAGTTAAACAATTAATTTAATCAGATAACGTTCCATTTGATTATTATTATTATTATTATTATTATTATTATTATTATTTTATTGTTTAGAAGAAAGAATCCAGGAGCATTCCATTATTTCACGTCATTTCAAAAAAAAAAACCATTTATCTCCTTCTTATTATTTGAAGAGAACTTTTATAAATAAACATTGAGAAAATTTTTGGGTTCACTCCCTAGGGTGAATTTTTAGATTTACCAACCAATAGTGTTTGAGTATTTGATATTTGATATCTTTTAAAAAATGAAACAAAATTGAATTTCCAAATAAGATTATATTTTTTTAATTAAAACAATAAAAATACATAAAAATAGTTACAAAAATAAATAAATAAATATTGTTAAACCGTTAGCAAAATACTAAATCCTATACCCTAAATCCTAAACTCCAAACCATAAATTATAAATCTTAAATCTTGGATAAACTGTAAACCATTGGAAAATTTTAAACCCTAAATCATACATTAAAACTAAATCTTAACAACACTAAACCCTAAACCCTAACCACTAAACCCTAAACTCTTGGATAAACCCTGAACCCTCGGATAAATCATAAACCCTAAATCAAAAATATTTAAAATTAAACCCTAGAGTTTATGATTTATCCAAGGGTTCAGAGTTTACCCAATGGTTTAGGGTTTAGTGATTAGGATTTAGGGTTTAGTGTTATTAAAATTTAGTTTTTAATGTATGATTTAGAGTTTAAGATTTTCCAACGGTTTAGAGTTTATCCAAAGTTTAAGGTTTAATGTTTAGGGTTTAGGGTTTAGGATTTAGGGTATAGGGTTTAGTATTTTGCCGAAGACTTAACAATATTAATTAATTTATTTTTTATAACTATTTTTATGTATTTTTATTATTTTATTTTGAAAATATAATCTAATTTGGATATTCAATTCTATTTCCTTTTTTAAAATATATCAAATATGAAATACTCAAACACTATTGGATGGTGAACCTAGAAATTCACCCTAGAGGGTGAACCCAAAAATTTCTCATAAACATTGACCTCATATGTGATTCACAAGTTTGTCATTACTTATGTGTCAACACTACAATCCACCTTATATCTTTTTTTGAATAGCCCTCTTTAGCCTAAACTAATTATATGTTTCATTTTATGCATCTTTATTCTAAGCATCTTGCCTAATATCCTAACCGCAAATCTTAACCGAACAATGTGTATCATGTACTTTTAAAGGAATGTATATCGACAGTATTATGGAAATGAAACATGTGATTATACAACATATCATAAATCTTATTTTTTCTTTCGTATGATTTTCGTAATTTATATTATATAATATAGTATAAACGCACTAACATATACTATGCTGAATAATTTTTTTTATAAATTTATGATTTGTTGTATAATCGCACAAACATATACTATAGTCGCACAAACATATATGATTTGTCGTACAATTACACAAATCGTATATGATTTGTTGTATAATCGCACAAACATATACTATAGTATAATCGCCAAACATATAGTATTAATTGTTTTAATTTATATTATATAATATATTATGAAAATATTTCCAGACACTTATTGATTAAGCTATATTTCCTTAATATAGGATAACTCAAAATCAAAGATTGAATGCTCCGATTCAAAATATTCATTAAAGTTGGTTATGTAAGTTGTGTCAATCATATATTTTCGGGATGATTGCATTTCGAGTTATTTTGGTATGTAACAAAATCAATAAGTGTCCCTTGCAAACAGCGAAGTTATTTGTGTTATTTTGATTATGGGAAGTAGCATGTTTTCTTTCCAATTTTACAAAAAAAATATTCGGTCTGATTGATCGTTAAACTATATGAACGTAACCTAAGAAGTTAAATCTTTATGGTCAAATATCCGATGCCATATTTGATCCAAATTTTTGAATTATTATGGATGTTGACCAATTAGGGATTTATTTTCACTTCATTTTAAATAAACCCAAGGGAATTTCTTTTATATGGAATCAACCCAAGAATTTAAATAAATTGCGGATTTGATGGTGATTTTGAATATCAAATCCAATAGATCTTGGTTTCTATGTTTAATTGATTCTTTTTGTTAATTTAAATTTGACAGTAATTTATGCAATAGCCAGAAAATAGGAAACTGATATATGCAATGCAATGCTCATAATGCATTTTGGTTTCGGTTAATATAGGAAAGTTACTATAAATTTATTTAAATTCTCTTGGATAATTAAAAATCACACACTAAATTTTAGGAATTTACTTGATAAACATTATTAAACAAGTTTCTTAAAGAATAAAAAAATCTAACCAATTACACAAGTTTAAAACATTTACTTCGATTACACCTAATCAATTACACAAGTTTAAAAAAATCGAAGCTTATCTTCTATAAACATGCACAATATTCTTCAATCTTTCATTATATAAAATGAAATATTCGTGACTATAACTTTTACCTTTTAAATATTTGTAGATTAAAAGTTCTAATTTCTATTTAGTCCATTCATTATGCGCATGGCGCGGATACCAACTAGTTTAGATAGTAAACCATTGACTCTTGACAGAAGAATACTCACAGAGAGTAAAAAAAAACATTTATTTTAAGTGATTTACGTAAAAGCATTTATCTACCGGTGGCTGTATCATGATGGAGCTTGGTGTTGGAGGAGGGTTTTAGCCTACTCACATCTAATCAGAGAACCCGGTCCAATATCATTTAAGATTGGAAAGAAGACAACAGGTCCGTAGAGGTTCAAGGTTCAGTTTGAGCTCAAGAAATGACTCATGCCGAGCTGACATATTTTAACTAAAGTGTAACAGAGGTCAAAGCAGTAAACACACTCATAAAAAACGCCTGATATTCACCGGAAATCACGTTGCCGTTACGATCCACCTGAGACACACCTATAAAAAGAGAGACAAAGGACAAGAAGATGGGGATCCAAAAATTTTAGAGCAAATATATACTTTCAATACAATCATACTTTATTGTTTTGAGATACCCTACGTATTCATAGCTGCATTCTATTGGTATTATCAATAAAACATACATTTTTATATGAAATTATCAATTTACAGAATTTTATTAAATTTCTTCTTACCCTAATTTTTTTGTGGATTTTGAGATTCATCATTTGAGACTAAAAAGAGGAAGGACTCAACATAAAACTCTTAGAAGATTCCGACGTAAAACTCATACCACAATAGCTAAGAAAATAGATGAACTTGTAAACAATTCAAAAACTTAAATAGGAGTATTATTTTTATCGCAATTCATATCCTTTTATTATTAAAAGAGGAACAAAATAAAAAAGAAACCTTGAATTTGTAACATATTTACGGCGTGCCATTAGCTGACGTGTCACGATGATAAAGCTTCTCAGCCTCCATTTAGAAATACCCATGCTCACCTAATGTATTTACAAATAATGCCATTGGACTTACTTCAAACCATAAATGCAGCGAGCCTTATAAATATTTATATATCTGATAGTATTGTGATAACTCCCATGAGCTGGCACACATATGACTGAAGACCTATATTTCCTTATTTAATTCTCAACAGCAGTTGAACATATGTATCTCGAACGTGTCCTATATAACAAAGCCATGAAAAGAACATATTCTGAATAAATGGAAGTTCGTTATAAATCATATTGTGGATGTCCATAACCGGCCCGATCCATAACCGGTCCATTGTTAGAAAGAGAGAGAGTCGGCCGTGAGTCTAGAGGAGAGAGAGTCGGCCACCTTTTCATTTTTCTTCTTAGATTATGATTTGTACTCTTTCTATATTTGTATTTCCTTTCTAGTCTTTATATTATTCTATGACGGTGTAATTCCCTATATATAAAGGGCTCCTTATGTTTATGATTAATAAGAATATACAGTTTCTATTCTCTAGTTTTTACAACACGTTATCAGCACGATTACTCTAAGAACCCTAAGCTAAAAATCCAAAATCGAAAAATCCTAAAACCCTAGCCGACGAACCCTAATCCCGATCGCGAACCTTCCCGATCCAAGCTTCCTCGCATCCCGATCAGTTCCAGCTCACGGCGATCTCAGCTTGGACAGCTACGTTCCGGATATCAGCTTCAACCTGTTCACGTCCTGATCTAAGCAAGAACAGCTCGCGTTCCCGAAGGACAGCTCGCGTTCCCGATTCAACAGACGACGTCTCAGCTCATTCCAGCTAGTTCGCGTTCCCGATCAGCAACGTCCAGCTCGCGTCTCTTCTCATTGGTGGTCCATTCAACACATCTGAGGTTAAGGTAACTCGAAACCCTAATGATCAATCATTGAACCCTAAATCGAATTTTGATTGCTTGATATGAATTGAAACCATAAAACCATAACCCCTAATTTGAAACCTTAATGGTCTTGAATAGAAACCTTAATGATCTAGTGATCAAAATCGATTTCCTAAACCCCAATGATCTAATGATCAAAATCGAAACCCTAATACTTTAAATCCCTAGCCGCATGCATGCATAATGCATGTTATGCATAAAATCGATCCAAACCCTAATTAATATTTGAAATTGAAATTGATTGTTTTGATTGATTGAATATGATCACATAGAAATCGTTTGCTAGGATTGCTAAACCCATACTTGAATTTGGTTGATTGAATTGATGAACCGATTGAATGTTTTGAGATTAAAAATCGCCTAGGTTAATTGTTCTCATCCTGTTTAAGACTTAACCTGACCAGCTTTGTTCATATGTTTAAAACCCTAATTGCATTGAATATGATCCGTTAAGTTGATAGTAATTAACACTTTGATGCATTGCTTGATTGCTTGATCACTTAGAAACCGATTGCTAAGATGTATGAACCGATTGCATTAAGATCATATAGAAACCGTTTGATAAGATTGTTCGTACCTTGTCTTGGCCGTGCGGCTTATCTTGCATCATACTTGTATGAACTGAATGCATCATATCCGTTTGGTCGAGTGACCAATTCGCATTACATACCTGATTGTCTTGTATAATCATAAGAACACTAAGAACATTATAATCTTTAAAGATCTAAATTATAAAACATATGATTTCAGATGTCAAAAATCAACAACTTGGATTTTGCTGCCCTCAATCTCTCGGGAGATAATTACTTGCAATGGGCATTGGATACTAAGATTATCCTGAAATATCCAAGGGACTCGGTGAATGTATCACCAAGGACAATAATGCTAGTGAGAAAGATAGATACATAGCTATATTGATTATACGACATCATCTTATTGAGAGTCTCAAAGATCAGTATTTGACTATTGGGAATCCTCTAGACCTTTGGACAGAATTGAAAGTAAGATATGACCACCAGAGAACGGTGTTATTACCAAAGGCTATGTATGATTGGATGAATCTCAAGATCCAGGACTATAAGTCCGTGGACGAGTATAAGTCAGCCCTATTTAAGATTGTTTCGAAATTGAAACTGTGTGGCGAGGATATAACGGATAAGGATATGCTTGAGAAAAATTTTTCCACCTTCCACACAATCAATGTGTTGTTACAACAACAATATCGTGAGAAGGGCTTCACGACTTATGCTAATCTGATCTCTTGTTTATTGCTCGCTTAGCAAAACAATGAGCTGTTGATGAGAAACAGTGAATTGAGACCACCTGGATCAACCTCATTACCTGAGGCACATGCGGCTGTAGAGCCTAAGAAAGAATCTAACCACGTCCAGAGCAATGGCCAACACGGCCGTGGCTGTGGGAGATGGCAAGGATGTGGTCGTGGCCGAAATTATTTTGATCGAGGCCGAGGCAACTATAACTCTTATGGCCGTGGCCAAGGAAACTCGTTTGGCCGAGGTCATGGCCGAGGCCGTGGTACTTCTTTTAAGCCACAAAACTCGACCAAATCCGTGTGCCATAGATGTGGTATGGGCAATCATTGGGCTAAGACATGTAGGACTCCCAAACATCTTGTTGACCTCTATCAAGAGAGTTTGAAAGGGAAGAATCCTGAAGTCCATATAACCTATCAAGATGGTGAAGATGATTTCAATCATGAACGAGACGATCTTATGGATTATGAAACTTCAGATTGTCTAAAAGAATGAAGTTGAATTCGACATCTAAACTTTTGTGTTCTTTACTCCTGTGCTTTATATGTTTTGTTTTCCTTAAACTTGTTTTATTAAACTTAATGAATGAATGATTTTTATATGAAGTCTTTAAAGTATCATTCTATAAATCTTGTTTTGAAGAATGAACGATGATATGGATATATTCGTGGTGGACAGTGGGTCAAGCCACACGATCTTAAGAGACAAAAGATACTTCATAAATCTAACCCTTAAAAACGCCAATATAAATACCATAGCAGGTATAGCCGGCCTAATAGAAGGCTACGGCCAGGCAAACATATTGTTGCCTTAGGGTACGCATCTAAAGATATCTGATTCATTATATTTACTCAGCTCAAAGAGAAGCCTATTGAGTTTTAAAGATATCCGAATGAATGGCTTCCATATTGAGACTAAGGGCGAAAGAAACAAAGAGTTCCTTCAGATTATTGAAATCTCCCAAGGCCATAAGAAAGTCTTAGAGACTATACTTGCGCTCTCTGCTGGCCTTTACTATGCTAAAGTCGGTATGATAGAAGACAATACCACATTAAACAGAGTGGCCACCGAGAATTCTACTCTTTGGCACGACCGGCTCGGCCATCCTGGTTCGACCATGATGCGAAAGTTGATAATGAACACTAATGGCCATACATTGAAAGAAAAACGAGTTGTTCCTAAGAATCTAACGTGTGTAGCATGTTCACAAGGGAAAATCATCGTTAGGCCATCACCAGTTAAATTGACTAAGGAAACAATAAACTTTTTGGAAAGAATACAAGGAGACATTTGTGGACCAATACACCTACCTTGTGGGACGTTTAGATATTTCATGGTTGTCATTGATGCGTCCACGAGATGGTCACATGTATGTCTTCTGTCAACCCACAACTTGGCGTTTGCGAGGTTGCTTGCTCAGATAATTTGATTACGAGCTCATGTTCCAGATTTTCCTTTAAAGACTATACGTCTTGATAACGTCCCAAGTGTTTAATGATTATTGTATGTCCATGGGGGTAAGTGTGGAACACTCTGTGGCACATGTACATACACAGAATGGCTTGGCCGAATCATTTATTAAACATATACAACTAATAGCTAGACCATTGCTTATGAGATCAAAACTTCCGGTCTCAGCTTGGGGACACGCCGTCCTTCACGCGACTGAACTCATACGCATCAGGCCATCTAGTGAACATAGATATTCCCCATCACAATTGCTTACGGGTCATGAGCCAGACGTATCCCATCCTAAGACATTTGGCTGTGCCGTTTATGTTTCAATTGCTCCACCACAGAGAACAAAGATAGGACCTCAAAGGAGGATGAGGATATATGTTGGATATGATTCTCCCACGATTATTAAGTACCTTGAGCCAACTACGGGTGATTTATTTAAGGCCAGGTATGCGGATTATCATTTCGATGAATCCGAACATTCAACATTAGGGGGAGATAATAATAAGCTGGTAAAAGAAATTACATGGAATCAAACATCCTTATCTTGGCAAGATCCTTGGACTCAAGAATGTGATTTAGAAGTCCAAAAGATAATACATTTACAAAGGCTAGCTAATCAATTGCCAGATTCCTTTGCTGACCCGAAAAGAGTGACAAAGTCGTATATACCAGCTGCTAATGCACCAATTAGAATTGATGTTCAAGACGGACACAATCAAGTTGCTACAGAGTCTAGACAACGTTTGAAACGTGGTAGACCAATAGGTTCCAAAGATAAGAACCCTCAGAAAACAAAGAAATGTGCTGAATCCGAGGCCGGAACACCAGACATGGCCGCGGCCGATCCTACCCGAGATGTGGCCACGTCCGATCCTAGACATGGCCGACGGTCCTGATGTGCCTAAAACGGATGCTTGGGATGCCAAGCTTCATGATACTGAAGGTCCTGATAATAATGAGATCTCAAAAAATTATGTCTTGTCTGGGATACAATGGAACAGAAAGAATGTCGACATTGATGATATATATGCATACAAGGTAGCACTTGAACTCATGGATTTAAACGAGGATCATGAACCCACGTCTATTTATGAGGGCACTCAACGATCAGATTGGATCAAATTGAAAAAAACTATAAACGTGGAGTTAAATTCTTGTAAGAAAAGGGATGTCTTTGGTCCACTAATTCAAACACCTTTTGAAATCAAACCAGTTGGATATAAGTCGGTCTTTGTGAGGAAAAGGAATGAACATGGTGAAATTGTGAGATATAAAGCACGGCTTGTTGCACAAGGATTCTCACAGAGACAAGGAATAGACTATGAGGAGACATACTCCCCTGTGGTGGATGCTACTACTTTTAGATTTCTAATAAGTCTGGCTATAAGAGAGAAATTAGACTTGCGGTTAATGGATGTAGTAACTGCATATTTATATGGTCCACTGGATAATGAGATATACATGAAAGTACCAGAGGGTATTGAGTTGAAAAACAAAGCAAGTTCTCGAGAACAACATTGTATAAAGTTGAACAAATCACTTTATGGATTGAAACAATCAGGTCGAATGTGGTACAATAGACTAAGCGAGTACTTAGTGAAAGAGGGCTATAAGAATGAACCGATCAGCCCGTGTATATTCATAAAGAAATTCGACAAGGGCTTTGTGATCATAGCAGTGTATGTTGATGGCCTGAATATCTTAGGAACCTCTGGAGAAATCTCCCAAACAGTTGAATATCTTAAGAAAGAATTCGAGATGAAAGACTTAGGAAAAACTAAATTTTGTTTGGGATTACAGATTGAGTACATTAAGGATGGAATCCTTGTGCATCAAATGACATATACAGAGAAAGTACTCAAACGATTTAACATGGATGAGTCTCACCCATTGTCTAGCCCCAAGGTCGTGAGATCTCTTGGTTTGGACACAGATCCTTTTGGTCCTAAGAAGGACGATGAAGAAGTCCTTGGTCCCGAAGTGCCATATCTCAATGCCGTAGGAGCTTTAATGTATCTGGCGAGCCACACTAGGCCAGACATATGTTTTGCAGTGAATCTATTGTCTAGATTTAGCTCATGTCCGACCCAAGGCACTGGAATGGGATTAAACATATTCTTTGTTACCTGCAAGGAACGAAAGACTTGGGTCTATTTTATACTAACCAAAACAAAGAAGGATTAGTTGGTTTTGCTGATGCAGGTTATCTCTCAGATCCACACAATGCTCCGATCGCAGTCAGGCTATGTCTTTACACATGGTGGAACAGCCATATCATGGCGTTCCATGAAGCAGACGATCGCGGCCACTTCATCAAATCATTCGGAAATCTTGGCCATTCATGAGGCCAGCCGCGAATGTGTATGGTTAAGGTCCATGACCAACCATATCCGAGTCGATTGTGGGATGACCGAAGGCAAGGACGCACCAACCGTGATGTATGAAGACAATGCAACATGCATTGCTCAGGTTAAGGACGGCTACATCAAAGGAGACAAGACGAAGCACATACTACCTAAGTTCTTCTTCACGCACGAGCTACAGAAAGCCGGCGAGGTCCAAGTAGTCCAAGTGCGTTCCAGCGACAACTCAGCAAACCTGTTCACCAAATCACTTCCGACCTGCACGTTTAGGAAGCTCACGCATCAGATTGGAATGCGTACATTGAAAGACCTTCAGTGATGTTCAGAACAGGGGGAGTAATACGTGTTGTACTCTTTTTCCTTCACCATGGTTTTATCCCACTGGGTTTTTCTAATAAGGTGTTAATGAGGCAACATCCAAAGCGTATTACAAACTCTGTATGGTTATGACATCCAAGGGGGAGTGTTATAAATCATATTGTGGATGTCCATAACTGGCCCGGTCCATTGCTAGAGAGAGAGAGAGAGAGAGTCGGCCGTGAGTCTAGAGAAGAGAGTCGGCCACTTTTTCTTTTTCCTTCTTAGATTATGATTTGTACCATTTCCATATTTGTATTTCCTTTCTACTCTTTCCATTATTCTATGACGGTGTAATTCCCTATATATAAAGGGCTCATTATGTTTAAGATTAATAAGAATATACATTTTCTATTCTCTAGTTTTTACAACAAACTTTATTATATAGTATTTGTTTTTGTATCTTAATAAATGCAACTTTATTGTATAGCATTCGAAGCCAAATTCGTGAACATGTGATATATTCAGAGCCGTGCTTCCCTTGTGGAAAATGAATTGCTCGCTTAGGGCAGCATTTTCTAAAATAAATAATAGGGCATTTTGCAATAGCTATTTTTTTGCATTTTTATTAATTATATTATTTTAGTTCTAGATAAGAAGACATTTATATACAGTATATGGATTTATGTTCGAAATTCTATAGTAATTTGGATAAGCTGAATATGGACTAAGTAAAGATAGTAAGAGAATATAGATTGCTATAGTTTTATGGACATTTTCATAGTTGTTGTAATTAGAGAGTTTAGAGACTGAATATTTCTATGTATTATTAATGATCCAGGGAGTTCATTTATATAAGGATTACAAGATGAAGAAAAATGTAAAGTATCCAAAACCTAAACTCACTAGGATTAGGAAAACTACTAATACATAATAATGGAAAGATTACATCTACTAGGAAAAGGAAAGAGTTTCCTTTTCTCTAAGCTTTGTGGCCGCATCTCTCTCTCCTGAAGTCGGCTCTCTCTCTCCTGAAGTCGGCTCTCTCTCTCCCCTCTCTCTAGGGCTTCGGCCATCTCTCCATCTTCTAGGTATTGAGCCGGTCTTGGGCCGGGCCTGGTTAATGGCAATCCACTCCATGATTTATAACACTCCCCCTTGGATGCCATAACCATACATGATTTGTAGTACGCTTCATGTTGCCTCATTAAAACCTTATCAGGAAAAACCAGTGGGACAAAACCATGATGAAGGAAAAAGAGTACAACACGCACTACTCCCCCTGATGTGAACCTCAATATAGGTTCTACATTCTACGCATCTTGGTGCGTGATATTTCCTGTATGTATAGGATGGGAGTAATCGGCCAGTTTCATTACTAAGCCGTAACTAGACCACTTCGACCTCTCAGGTCGTCTCTCATGTCTTTTGACATTAAATGTCTCGGTAAAGCATGTGTGCTAAACAATATGAACCATATTGTCCTCGGAAGATCACTATTGGGTCTTTGCAAATTGTGTTTGCATGTGTCCATGGTCTAGACAAGATCGTCTATTGTTAACTCTTTACTTTGGTCGGAAAAAATAAGTACTTATGGACAATGTACTAGACATGGTTATCATGAACCTATGTCTCGATCTGGCCGATCCATGTCTGGGTCATAGACCTCGTCTATACATGTCCACTACTTGTCTCATGAGTGTTCAAGATCAATGATCATTGATGTGAGTTTATAATCTCTTATTATAGCTCTGCGGCCGAAAACACTCTCATGTATCTCACATGTGGACATCGATATTTCTTACTTTAGGCAGTACCATATCTATCTCGGACATTGTAGTCCTTTATCCATCTCTTGATGGTGTCTCATGACCTCTATTGCTGTGGATTATATCACACACTGAAATATATATTATTATGTCATAGATCTCGGCTCTCATAAGCTTATGGACTACAATACATTTGTATCCGGTTGATCTTTTGTCTCTTCTAGCCCGTGATCAAGAAGAAGGGCCAAACGCCTTTTAGTCTTAAAAGCCGGACGCGTCTAGTAGAAGAGCCAGACGTTCTTTGCTGAAGAGCCGGACGTCCTTAGACGGACAAAGTCGGACATCTTTAGTTTGAAGGGCCGGGGCCGGACGCTTTTGGTCGGACACCCACATAGATTTATTCTATGCCTACTAACCTCTTTTAGGTTTAGTATAATCACAAAGAATTTCAAATATATGGACTGTATTGGATTGTCTTTTACACAACTCCAAGATCAATGATCATGCGTGATCGATTTCTTTTACATACTATATGCAGCTGCTTTATGTTTCAGTCCATGAATGAGCTTAGGAACGAAGTTGTTCATTCATCTTATCCAGTGATCCATATGCTGCTTACTACATCATTTGTATCTAATTTCTTTCTTATGACCAGACCATTGTCAATTTCGAAAATCTGTAGCAGCATCCACCACATAGGAGTTTATCTCCTTATAATCTGTTCCTTTGATCTCTGTGAGTACCTTGTGTAACAAGCTATAATCTAATGCTGTTAAGTAGGAAGACATGAACACTCTTAGACCTCGTGATCATGTGCCTTCTCTCACGGTTTCTTTATCTCACAAGATCCATCTATTTCACTGGTTTATCAGATGGCATTTCTGTATATGTATATGGCCAATACGCCCATCTCTCTTTTAGATACTTTGAACCTCCACGTTTTATTTTTCTAATCTCTATGATCTTGTATGAGTACTCTTTCGTGGGTTCATGATCCTCGTTCATCTCTTTATGTTCAAGTGCTATAACTTTATGTATCTTTATACAAATGTGTGTGTGTGTCGACACTTTCATGTGGTTCCATTATGTTCCAGACATGATCTGATCACTTTAATATTTCATTATCCAGGACCTTTGTTACCTAGTAGCTTGGCGTCCCAAGCCACATGGTTTGGTACCTTAGATGTGTAGCTGCGCAGCCTTTTATCAATGTCTGGTATGGTTTCTCTTATAATCTCGGATCTATATTCTATGCACCATTTTTCTATATGAGATTCCTTTATCTTATGGAACACTTTGTCTATCTTGTATAGACTCTATAGCAACTTGATTATGTCTCTTCTAGGACATTCATTTGGTGCTAAGCTGGTTAGTCATTTCTCGGGTCAGTGTCTGGCATTTCGATTAGCTTCTCAATTAGCTAGCTTTATATAATCTTTCTTTGGACGTCTTAAATTATAATCTCTAGTCCGAGGATCTTTGCCAAGACAATGATGGTTAAAACCATTCTTATCATTCTTTTACCTTTCTTTATCCAGCTTATAATCTTTCTCCTTTAATATTGAAAATCCGGATTCATTTGTTTCATGCAATCCGTACCTGGCCACTATTTTAATCACCCATGTTTTGGCTCTCGGTCTTTTTGATTTCGTGGAGAAAGTCCTATTCTTATATATTCCCAATCCTCTTCTGAGGTTGCATCTTAGACGGCACATATATGTATGTGGTGGTTTATGTGGTTTATTCAAAATCTCTTAAGATGGTGTATGTCTGGTTTTATGACCCGTATTCAATCTGAGATGGGAATATCTATGCTCACTTATATGGCCTGATGCATATTATCATTCTATACATGTAAATTCATAATGTCCCCAAGCTTATAGACTTTTTAGAGTCTTAGTCTTATAGGTAATGGCTTACATGGCCGATCATTTATAGGTGATGGCTTCTTCGGCCGGTTATGGCCTTTGCGGCCGAGCCATGTCTCTCATGGTCTCTTTAGCCGGGTAATGGCCTCTTTGGTTTGGCCGTTTGTATCATGGCCTCTACGGCCGAGGAATGGTCCTTTATGGCCGAGTAATGACCGAGCCATATAACATGGTGTCTTAGACCATAGTGGTATACGAACTTGTAGTATTGATCATGGGTTTATCCTCTCTCCCCCTCATGACCATATTATAAGGTCGTGGTGCTTGGGACAATTAAGCCTAATGAGTTTCCCTTTGTGTACATGTTTCACAACGTGAGATCTTTTACGGGATAACTCTTTGTGCCTTTTCAATTTCAATCTTTGCATCAAGTTCTAGATTAGGATGGCTAATCCTATCATGCCATATAGTGTAAAATTTCGTGGTGTTATCTCAATATGGTTACCACATCTCTTGCCTCTTTATCATACTGATCTGTAGCATAGTTTTGATCAATAGAGATCATAGGTATAGTCTCGACCACTTTCTTTCAAGGTCTTAGGCGTTTTTCTTCTTAAAATCTAAAGGAACTTGTTTCCTTTCTTACCCATTGTTTCTACTTGGAAACCATATACATTATAACTTCAATGGGTCACATGTTCTTTTGGGTGTGTATAATGCATTTTAAGGCAATGCCTTAGCCATAGTTTCTTTACTATGCTTACTATACCTATTCATGATTTCTTACTTGGTTTTATGCCCTATAGGCAACTCTTTAAAATCATTTATATGTTCAAGTAAGATCAGGCAAGATATAAAAAACTCAAACTCTTTTATATAAAAATCGTGAATGCCATCAAATAGGTTTAAAAGTAAATCACAAAATCAAAGACTTAAAATAAAATGTCGAGATCCCTCTTAGTCAATAGACATGCCGGCCACTCCTTGAGTTATATTGGACACGGCTCCCTTGGATTCATCCTGATCTATATCGGTCTTATTTGTATCAGGGTATCTCATCTCACTGCTCCTCTTTAGTAACTTGTCATTCTCAATCACTGTTAGGCAAGAGATCAGGTCATTGTAAGTGGTAGAACCTCTTTCTATGTAGATATGTTTTGACAACAAATCTTCTGGATGGAATGTGGAGTATGTCTTGAATAGACAATCATTATCTGTTACCTCTTCTCCACATAATCTCAGTTGGTACACGACTCTAGACAAGGCAAACTAAAACTCGGCCACTGTCTCAAATTCTTGGAATCTGAGACTCATCCATTCATGTTTGACCTTTCGGTAATAACACCATTGTGTATCTAGACTTTAATTCTGCCCAAAGGTCACGAGGATTCTTGATATGTAAATACTGATTTCTCAGTTCCTCAGTGAGATGATGGCTCATAATAGTTTATGGCTCTTAACTTTTCACTTTCAATTTCATCATTTCTTTCAATGATCCATTTCCCGAGTCCTCTAGACTTCAGGGCAATTGAAGTGTTCATTTCCATTCTGGATAATATCTTCCAGAAAGATTTAGAATGGCATAATCCATGGGATTAAATCTCGGCATCTGAAATCATATTATCAATCAATTCTTGATTTAGAGTTCTTGCAACCAATTCAAATAATCAGTGCATATGATTTCATAAGTCTCTCTATGATACTTGGACCACACGGTCATGTTTTGTGATCCTTAGACTTCACGGCCATTATGTGATACAACGATCTTAAGGATCAGATCATGATGCAATCCGGTTTATATAACCATCCGGATACTAGGCCACACGGCCACTTAGATATGCATTAAGCCAAACGGCTTTAATCTCAATCAAGGGCACAAGGCCGCGAGTATGAACAATGCATTAGGCCACACGACCATATACAAAACGGGATCTAAATGCATTCAATCCTATTTCTTAGTTGCATATCTATTAGGTTTTAGAATTAAATAATCTAGCAACCTAACTCTCATTCAATATGTAAATTCTTTAAATCAATCTTTCAAGTTTTAAGTAATGAGAGATTTAAGGTTTCAAGGCCTTTAGGAATTTTTAAATTCGAGATTAGGGTTTTTGTTTAAACAAGATTCAGATTCCAGTTTTAAAACAATCCTAATCATAGCTCTAGGCGATCAATCAAACACTCAAGTTTCAAATCAAAATTAAAACCGATTTTCCAAAATTAGGGTTTTAGGGGAATTCGAAAACTTTGTTCTTTGATCAAGGGGATTTGATTTGAGATTCAGAAACCTTAAGGTTCTGATTTTAATTGATCAATGGATCAATCTCGTTCTTAGGTTTTAGATCGAACTTATGGAGCTTTGATTTACTCATAGGGGATTGATCTATTTAACCTATGGCCTTTAGTTTTAGAGATTATATTTTAAGGTTTCAATCTTTACAAAACAACCAAATTCGATTCTTGTTTTCAGATTTTGAATTACCTTTATTTTGTAGGGTTGAACCGGACCACCAAAGTCAGATGAACCTCTAGTTGCACACGGACGCGAGCTGGCTCCTTATCGGGTCGCAAGCTGGGACGGGACGCGAGCTATCTGGAACGTCTTGCGTCTAGTCACGAACGTGTGCTGAGGTAGTCGGACGCGATCGGGACGCGTCTTCTTCTTATCTAGTTCGCGAGCTGCTGCAAGCAATTGATCTGAATTGCGAGCTGGCTGTGACGCGAACGTGAGCTAGTTCTGTTGTGTACACGAAGCTGCGAATGTCTAGGATGAGGAACGCTTAAGAGCTTTAGCTGATCAGGTGTTTGCAAGCCGGAACAGAAGCAAGAACAAGTTAGGGTTCTTCGGGATTAGATCTTTGCACCAACTCCTCTTAGCTCATCAAATAAAAACAAGGAGTATTAGATTACATGAACACCATAATCTGAACAATATATCATCAAACAACTAAGATATGATAAACTTATCTTTCACAGGATTTGAATTTGGCTAGAAAATCATATTGGTTCGGATTAGGGTTCCAAAAGACCAAGACAGCGCCGCGTATTGTTTCTGCAAGTGAGGGCGCGTATGAGATTGGATTTACGAACGGTTTGCACTGATGGATTCGTCTCGTCAAGAGCTTCAAGGTGATATGTGGCTCGTCATCTGGTTCCTCAGGGTTGGAGAGACCGATCGATTTTAAGTTGCGCCTGGTTTAGGGTTTATGTGTGACGGATTTTAGGTTAGGTTTTGTCTCAGGGTTTTGGAGTCTATCGTGCTGATAACATGTTGTAATTAGAGAGTTTAGAGACTGAATATTTCTATGTATTATTAATGATCAAGTGGGTTCCTTTATATAAGGATTACAATATGAAGAAAAATGTAAAGTATCCAAAACCTAAACTTACTAGGATTAGGAAAACTACTAATACATAATAATGGAAAGATTACATCTACAAGGAAAAGGAAAGAGTTTCCTTTTCTCCAAGCTTTGTGGCCGCCTCTCTCCCTCCTGAAGTCGGCTCTCTCTCTCCTCTCTCTAGGGCTTCGGCCATCTCTCCATCTTCTAGGTATTGAGCCGGTCTTGGGCCGAGCCTGGTTAATGGCAATCCACTCCATGATTTATAACAATAGTTTAAATAGTAGAATAACCAGACATTTTTTAACATAGAATATTTTTAATGATACAAAATACGAAAAGTATTAAGATTAATTATTTTCCATTAAAAACTGCTTAGGAAAATTAAAATTAAATTTTAGTCACTAAATTTTCATAAAAGAATAGAACAAAATTATGTCTAAAATGAATATTTAGTTTGTTGGTGTTTCTCATTGTGTTTTCTCTATCACAGTAGTATTTATTATTATAGTTTTTCTAAAATCTAAAGCACTAACCAAGAGCTCTTGATCTAGTGGTAATGGAACTTCAGCTATAGTGTCTCTCTTGGGTTTGAGTCGTCTTGGCCACTTTCCCACCTATAACTGTGTGCCCGGATGGAAGGTCTTGTGGAGATTAATCTAAGGCACTTTATTTTCTAAACTGCTTATGTTAGCTACGAACGCTCACACGGTTCTGGATATATTGCTTTTATTTTATATATTACAAATCTATGAAATCAATTAGGCTGATCCTATTCTGAAAACTAGAAACGTAAGTTGGACTTTGTTACATAGAATTATATTTGTTTCATTATTATTTAGAAGACTTTCATGATCATAATCGACATAACTGAATTCCATGTAATATATCAAATCTCTTGACTCACTACCAATCTAAACCAGACTTACAAAGTAAGACCTATTTAAAAAATCTAACATGGAACAACTTATTTTTTTATAACTTCGACCAATCATAACACGTTGTAGTATTCTTAACAACATATATTTTCAAAATTCTTATTTTCAGTTACAATAGCAATAAAAGTCGACAGTAATTTAGGAAAATAACATTAGGTGAGCAAACAATGCATAATTTTGAATTGTGTCTTCCTCTCCACGCAAAATATGTATTCAAATCATTGATTTATGGACGCTAATTACGGAAAGTTATGTATCATTTTGGGATACAATGCAATCATTATTTTCTTATTACGATTATGCATTTGTTACGGCATATTTTGTTTCTAATATAATGAAGGGAAATCATAACTACAATTAATGTGATAGATCTCTTGCTATTTTGGGCTTGTGTTCTCTCTCTACTCTTTCAAGAGAATATTCTTGATAAGGGAAGTGGGGCTTACGGATGGGATTTTTTCCTCTTTTTGAGTCTATCATAAACAGAAAATCTATATTATTTGGGTAAAGATTTAAGCAAATATAGTGTTTTTCACAAAAAACCTAGGGTTTTCGGTAGCCGTCTTTGAGTATTGGGGGTGGTTTGTGAAGAACTAAGGGTTTGGAGATAAATTGTCGATATTTTCTTCATGAATATTGAGAAAGTTTTTGAGTCCATATCACTGGAGGAGGAGGAGGTACCTTTTAACCTACCGGATTTACCTCAATTCAGCGCTGTGGAGAGGAATAAGATGAGTATAATGGGAAGAACTTTAAACCCAGAAAGTCAAAATATCAGTGATCTGATTTTGGATATGCCAAGGAAGTGGCAAATATATGATAGAGTTAAAGGGATTGTTCTATCGAAAACGACTTTCCAGTTTGTGTTCAAGTTCGAACATGACCTTGAAGAAGTGATGAGGAAACGGGTGTGGACGTTTAATGAATGGAGCATTGTGATTGATCGGTGGGTAGAGAAGCCACCTGAAGATTACCTAAAGTATTTGCTGGTGTGGGTGCATATTCGAAATATTCCGGTGAATCACTGTACTGCAGAAGCTATTGAAGCCTTTGGGGATTTGATCGGGAGGGTGGATGTGGTTGCTTTTGATCCAAACAAAGCTCAAAGCCATGACTATGTGCGGGTCAGAGTGTTTTTTGATGTGTCACGACCAGTGAGAAAGGAGAAGGTTATTAATTTACCTGGAGGTGGCTCTGTTACTCTTCGTTATGATTTCGAGAGGATTCAGAAGCGATGCTATCACTGCCAACGATTGACCCATGAAAAAGATAAATGTCCTTTGCTTATTCAGGCGAGAAGGGAGCAATCTGATGCGAGGAGACAGAGAGTTGTGGCAGCGAAACAGAGCAGTGAACACTGTATTCAGAAGAATGACCCCCTCTATGGAGTTCTGTCTGATGACCAAGTGGGCATTGATAGGGCTACAGGAAGAAGTAAAATCAATCCTGATGTGTTGCAGAACATGAGAGAGTATATCCTGGCCGCAGATGGTGGTGAAAAGCGGGTGCGGGAAGAACGCGTGAGACAGTCTATCCTGGATTTGGAGAAGAATCCTAGGGGTCAAAAAGAATTTCTGAGGCTAGAGCCGGCTCCAGTTGTCATTTTAGATGTGAACAGGGAGAAAGGTTTGATATTTGACTATTCCGGCAAGGACTGCGAGAAGGCTAGAGAGGAGAAAGAAGGGAGCAGAACGAGTGATGTTTCACGCGGGAATTTTAATTCGAATGGGAAGGATCAGATTTTTTCAACACCAAGTGGATCTATTGAATGTTCAACGGGTTTTAGTGCGGGTTACACCGTGGCTAGCTCTTCCGGGACTTCAAGATCAAAGGGCGGTGGTCGTCGACGTCCTCCAAGGAGACAAAGAACTTTCAAATCCAAACCAACAGGCTCTGCAAATATTGGTGTAGAAGGTGAAGAGGACACACAAGAGAATATGGCTACTAAGAGAAGGGCAGAGGAAGTAGCAGGGAATTATGCAAAAATCGCAAGGCGTACTAACTCAGAGGTGGTCCCAAATGGGGGACTGCCGGATCAGTAATGAGGATAATGAGTTGGAATTGTCAAGGATTGGGACGGTCTCAAGACTTGACAATTCCCCATCTCAAAGAAATACGTAAAAAATATTTCCCAGAGATGATTTTTCTTATGGAAACGAAACAAAAAAAGGAGTTAGTCGGTGATCTGCAAGTGTCTTTAGGGTATGATAGAGTGTTTCAGGTGGAGCCTAATGGGCTCAGTGGTGGTTTGGCATTATTGTGGAAGCGGGAAGTAAGTGTGGTTGTGAAGTTTGCTGATAAGAATGTGGTTGACTGTGCAATCTTGTATGGAGGCTACAGTTTATGTGTATCCTTCGTCTATGGTGAACCGAGTCAGATAGGGAAAGATAAGGTGTGGGAATGACTGATGAGGTTGGGTGCTGGCCGTAAGGAGTCTTGGTGTATGGTGGGAGATTTTAATGAAATTCTGAATAACGAGGAGAAGATTGGTGGCCCTAAACGTAGTGATACATCTTTCAAGGAGTTTGCTGATATGTTGAAAGTGTGTGAGATGGCTAAGATCTCTGGTGTGGGAGATGCCTTCACGTGGGCGGGGAAGAGATACCAAAAATATATTCAGTGCAAACTGGATAGATGTTTAGCGAATAAGGAGTGGAGGAGAGTTTTTTATCAAGCGTCTCAGGAGTTTATGGAGAAATTAGGTTCGGATCACAGGCCGGTGATGGTGAACTTGGTTAATCAACATGAGAAAAGAAGAGGGGCGTTTCGTTTCGACAAAAGGATGGTGGGTAAAGTTAGAGTGGCTGAGACAATACAGGAGACATGGAGTGGTCTGGGAAGTATGTCTTTAATGAAGAGAATTGGAGCTGTTCGACAATCTCTGAGTAGGTGGAAGAGGGTGAATAATCAGAACTCATGTGTGATGATGCAGCAGCTGAGGGATGCTTTGGAGCTGGAAACTTCCTCTACTTCACCTGACTTTGAGCTGATCCAAGATCTGAAATTCAAGATTGGCAAAGCCTTTAAGGAAGAGGAAGATTTTTGGAAGCAAAAGAGTCGAGATAAGTGGCTTGTAGTTGGAGATAATAATACAAGTTTTTTTCACGCATCTGTGAAAGCATTTAGACAACGGAATCAACTTACTAAGCTTATTGATGATGAAGGTGTTGTTGCTTCTTCTAATGACCAGATGGGGAAGGTAGCAACAGAGTATTTTGAGAAGCTTTTCAAATCAAATGGTGTTTCTGAGACCAACGGTTTTTTCACCGGATTTGAACCAAAGGTGACAGAGCAAATGAATCAAAAATTGATCAAGGAGGTGACTGAGGAAGATGTTCGTGCTGCAGTGTTTGCGATCAAACCATCAAGTGCTCCAGGCTGTGATGGGATGAATGGATTATTCTTTCAACAGTATTGGGAGATCATAGGTCCTGAAGTGGTGAGAGAAGTTCAGAATTTCTTTCACACCGGTGTCTTTCCAGAGGAGTGGAACTTCACACATATATGCCTGATTCCAAAAATACCAAACCCGACGCTAATGGTTGATCTATGTCCTATCAGTCTATGTTCGGTCATGTATAAGATAGTCTCCAAAATTTTGGTTCCTAGGATGAAGCCTCTATTGGAAGTTATTGTGTCGCCTACCCAGTCTGCGTTTGTTCCAGAGAGACTGATATCAGATAATATCATTATTGCACATGAGGTGGTTCATGGCCTGAAATCACATGATAGAATCTCTAAGGAATTCATGGCAATTAAAACTGATATGTCAAAAGCATATGACAGAATTGAGTGGAACTATCTTGATGAGCTTCTCAACGCCCTTGGTTTTCATCAGATTTTTCGTCAATGGATTATGTTCTGTGTGCGATCTGTTACATACACTGTTTTGATTAACGGAGAAGCTCAAGGGATGATACGTCCGGGGAGAGGGTTGAGACAGGGGGACCCCTTGTCTCCTTTTCTTTTTGATCTGTGTACTGAAGGGCTATCACATCAGCTCAATGAGGCGGAACGTAGAGGAGAAATAAGTGGTATCCAATTCTCTGAGCAAGGGCCATTAGTTCATCATCTATTTTTTGCTGATGATTCCTTGTTAATTCTAAAGGCAGAGGAGGCTGAGGGTAATTCAGTTTGCAAGGTCTTGAAGCTGTATGAGGAGATATCTGGCCAGTTAATTAACTTTAACAAGTCGGCTATTACTTTTGGGAAGAAGATTGGAGACAGTATAAGAACCAAAATCAAAGAGATGACTGGGATTGCGAATGAAGGAGGTACAGGGAAATATCTTGGGTTACCGGAATGTTTTAGCGGATCAAAGGTGGAGATGCTGCAGTATATTCACGAGAAGATGAGGTCCCGGTTTCATGGCTGGTATGACAAGTTTCTTTCGGCAGGGGGGAAGGAGGTTTTACTCAAAGCTGTGGCTATGGCAATACCAGTGTTTGCTATGTCAGTGTTTAAGCTACCTAAGATCACCTGTCGGAATCTAACTAGTGCAATGACCAATTTCTGGTGGAATGCTCAAGAAGGAAAAAAGAAAATCCATTGGGTTTCTTGGGAGAGGATGTGCCTTGAGAAAAAGAATGGTGGTTTAGGGTTTCGAGATTTGGAGAAATTTAATCAAGCCTTGCTTGCCAAGCAAGGGTGGAGATTTCTTATGAACTTGGATTCTTTATGCGCACGGTTCCTGCGTAGCAGGTATTATCCTAATGGTGATTTCTTATCGGCTAGTCTGGGATCTAGACCATCTTATGCTTGGAGGAGTATTCTTTTTGGTCGGATATTGTTGGAAAAAGGACTTCGTCGAGATGTTGGATCAGGGGAGGATATCAATGTGTGGATGGATAAGTGGCTGTTTGATGAAGTTCCAAAGGCACCACTGAGGAAACCTGTCCTTTTCAATCTGGACTTGCGGGTTTGTGATCTGATTTGCCCTCAAACAAAGACATGGGACATGGAAAAGCTACAAGAAAATTTCTTTGCTGCGGATATAAAACTGATTTTGAAACAGAAACCGGCTATGGGGGAGAAGGACGCTTATGAGTGGGTGCATAACAGATGGGGAGCATACACAGTGAAGTCGGGGTATTGGTTAGCCTGTTCTTTGGATCAGTCGGAGGTTCGCAAGGAGGCATTGGCAAGACCTTCTCTGAATGAGCTCAGGAGTAAAGTGTGGAAGGTCAATACAGCGCCAAAAATTCGCATTTTCTTGTGGAAAGCTTTATCTAATGCACTATCAGTGACGGATGAGTTGATTGCTAGGGGGATGAAGGTTGACTCAAGATGTCAAAGATGTGGTTTCTCGAGTGAATCGATTAATCATATTTTATTTTCTTGTCCGGCTGCGAGGCTACTATGGGCACAAATTGGGTTTCCTTTTCCTCCCAGGGGTTTTGAGAATCGATCTTTACTGGAGAATTTTGCCTATCTACTGGAAATCAAATCGAATAAGGAGCTCCCTGATGCTCTTACTCGTATCTTCCCGTGGGTCCTTCGGATGCTATGGAAAAATAAGAACGCTTTTGAGTTTGAAGGTAAAGAGTACGCAGTTGAGGCTACAGTGGAGAAAATTAAAGATGATGCAAGACAATGGTTTGAGGTTCATCTCCCCACGGTGAACAATGAGGAGACTTGTCGCAGAAGAAATAGTAAGGTGCAGTGGAAAGCTCCTAGTGCTGGTATTTTAAAGTGCAACGTAGGTGTCGCCTGAACTAAAAGTACTAAATTAGCTGGGGCTGCTTGGTTTGTTCGAGATAGCAGAGGGGTGGTTCAGTTGCATAGCAGGAGAGATTTTAGTAGAATTGACTCATTAGTAGAAGCTAAACATCTTGCTCTTGTGTGGGCGATTGAAAGCATGGCTTTTCATAAGATAAATAAGGTGTTTTTTGAAGTAGAAGCTCCTGGTTTGGTGGGTGCGATTACGAGACCTCGGGCTTGGCCTGCCTTTAGGGACTATGGTGCGGAGATTCTTGAGGTGTTACAGAGGTTAGGTGAGTGGGAATTGCAGTCTATTTCAATAGAGGAAAATAAATGTGCCTTCTTGATGGCGAGAAGTGTGACAAAGGAGCAACGCTTACAGTCTTATGTGGCACAAGGAGAGCCGGAATGGTTGAGACGGGTTCTTGATGAAGACAGGGCAAGGAGGTGAGGAACTGTGTGGTGTGTGGAATTATGTTTTCCTTACGTGGGTGTGTGAAGGAACAGGGTTATGGAGGGAAGACTGTGAGTTTACCAGCTATGGAATGATGATAAGGATATGGGTGGGGTTTGTTGGAGGTGTTGACATGGATGAGTTTTTGGCTCGGTTTATGTTTCTATTTCATTTTGATCTTTGTTCATTGTATTTGCATCTATGCTACTTCTTATGTTCTCAGAGTTAAAAAAAAAATAAATAATCAAGACAGTCAATGTGGATAGCGAATTACTCATGAATATGAGAGATGAGATTTTTTGAAACAATAAACACATTCCTTATATATATATTAATGGGGTTTTTGCCAAAACTAACCTACAACTTGATTTTAATCCCAAACCTATACCCAAACTTGAATCAAATGCAAAACTAACCTAAAAGCCTAGTGAAATTACAGCTCAACCCCTTGTGACCAAACAAAAAAACAGAAGCCATTTTTACGAATATAGCCCCAGTAAATCGTCTGAGTCGTTTGAGATGTTGGAAGTCGTCTGGACGACTGAAGTGTAAGTCGTCTGGTACCAGTTTATTTTTAAAATAATTTATAAATCTTGTAAAAAAATATTTTGATGCGTGAAAAATAAAAATCAAGTAATTATAAACAGTTTTAAGTGATATAAATTAAGATATGATAAAATTGATTTGTTTTGAAGATAGATGAATGGAAGTAGTGAATCATGAAATACTTTGGTTTAGGAGTTTGGCAAACATATGTTGTAGTATTGTATGTATTGTTAGGGTTAGATTTTGGAAAACTAAAATGTTTTTTTCAAAAATTAGTTTTCACCTATATGTGTTTATTTCTGTGTATAGTAAACACTTTTCAAGTTTGATTTGGTTTTATGAAGTGTTTAATTACATAATTAAGTTTAGGGGTTATGTTTAGCATGTGGACGACTTATATTTCAGTCGTCTGTTGAATAATTTACCCAGACGACGTATATTTCAGTCGAATCTTTAATTTTACAAATGTACGTTTTAACCTAACCGGATCATTTTACTCGGACGACTTACATTTCAGTCGTCTGGTGAAGAAATTAAAACAGACGACTTACATGTAGGTCGTCCAAATATTCCCGCCTTAATTTTTTTAAAAAAATTATTTTTCCGCTTAAATAATTTAAACCAGACGACTTACTTGTAAGTCGTCTGGAAAGTCTTCTATTTTAGTTTCCCACTAAAAATATTTAATTTCCCACTAAAAATATTAAACTCTTCTGGACGACTTACATGTAAGTCGTCTGTTTTAATTTCTTCAACAGACGACTGAAATGTAAGTCGTCTAGGAAGTCGTCTGAGTCAAAAATATTTAACCTAATTGGATTTTTTGTCTCCCTATATAAAGAAAAATTTACACATTCTCTCTCCTCCTCTCAAATGGCTGCAACAAAAATGTAATGTGCATCATTCTAAAACTCTCCAACCTCTCTCTAATCTCTTTGACTTGAAAACACCAAACTTTATATGAATTTTTCAGTTTTGTCTCATGTATTTCTTACTAATCTATCTCTTTTGCATGTTTTTAATCAAATGGTACTTATCTTCCACTAATTTAAAGGTAGATCTATTAATTTTAGATATGTATTTTTGTGTGTTCTATAAATGTAGATTTATCTAATCTTCCACTCATTTTCTCTATTTTTAAGTCATTTGAACGTTTTTGGATATGAAGGTTTTTCAGATCTGGATTTGATATGCAGGTTTTTCAGATCTGGAAGACTTCTGAGACGACTTACTTGTTAGTCGTCTGGAAGTCGTCTGGACTTCTAGGAAGTCGTCTGGACTTCTAGGAAGTCTTCTGACAAAGTCGTCTGGACTTCCAGGAAGTCGTCTGGATTTTTCTGAGCGTTTTGGTAAGTTCTTATGTCTGATTTTTCTTCATTTGGTAACTTCTTGTTATATAAAGTTCTTATTTTTTTTCCAAACTAAAACTCTCCAAACCCACTCTAATCTCTTTGACTTGAAAACACCAAACTTTATATGAATTTTTCTGTTTTGTCTCATGTCTTTCTTACTAATCTATCTTTTTTGCAGGTTTTTAATTAGATGGTACTCATCTTCCACTAATTTAAAGGTAGATTTATTATTTTTAGATATGTATTTTTGTGTGTTCTGTAAATGTAGATTTATCTAATCTTCCACCCATTTTTTCTGTTTTTAAGCCATTTGAACGTTTTTGAATATGCAGGTTTTTCAGATCTGGATTTAATATGCAGGTTTTTCAGATCTGGAAGACTTCTGGGACGACTTACTTGTTAGTCGTCTGGAAGTCGTCTGGAAGTCGTCTGGACTTCCTAAAAATCGTTTGAACTTCCTGTAAAGTCGTCTGGAAGTCGTCTGAACTTCCTGGAAGTCGTCTGGACTTCTTAGAAGTCGTCTGGACTTCTTAAAAGTCGTCTGGTCTTGTCTACTCAAGTGAAATCCAAACTTGTCTTTGTAGAGGAATGATCTATAATAGTTTTGTTTGTGGTCTGTTTTGCGAATTGCATGTCAACTCTTTTAGTTGTGAATTTTTTGTAAAATCAGTAATAATGTTTTCCAAGATGTATTAAATGTGCTAACAATGTGTTTACACATTTACAAATCAATGAAATAATAGACTTCAGTAGCCTTTTTCTTATCTTTGGATCTCTCATATGCAATAATAAACTCCAATGGCCTTTTCTCATCTTAATAAACAAGAATGTTGGTAGCTTCATATTGATACAACATTTTAAGAAGCATTTAACCCTTCTTCCAACTCATAACAATAGTCATCATTATTGTCTATAACAATAATACTTAAGAGATGAAAACAAACAATAGTAACTAGTCAAAGCATATCATATTTTTTATAAGTTTGCGTTGAAAAACTTAGTCAAATTTAGTAAAACTAAGGGAGAGAACATATTTTGTAAATATGAGTTTTACATATCTTGAAGTTACTTATCACTCTTAAAAATACAAGTTATTCAAAAAATAACGTAGAAGACTTAAAAACTAGCGGAGAAGACGCGGACGACTTCAATCTAAGTTGTCCAGACGACTAAACTATACGTCGTCTGGTCAACGCAGAGGTTATTTTTGCAATTGACTTTGAAATCTGTTATTTCGGACGACTGAAAAATAAGTCGTCTAGTATTGTTTGGTTAAAAAAAAACTCCAAAAAAGCTAGACGACTTACATTTCAGTCGTCATAGGTTAGTTTTGCATTTGACTGGATTATTTCAGAAGTTTGACTTTTCTGGACGACTTACATTTCAGTCGTCTAGTGAAAATTAAAATAATAATATTTTTTTAAAAGTAGACGACTTAAAGTTAAGTCGTCATAGGTTAGTTTTGCAATTGAAAAAAAAACTTCAAAATTTAATTATATACAGACGACTTATAATTCAGTCGTCCACGAGACGACTGAAATGTAAGTCGTCCAGGATTTACGAGGTTTGACCAGAATCTCGGAAAAAAATCCTCGACGACTTACAAGTAAGTCGTCTGGTGGACGACTGAATTATAAGTCGTCTGTGTATAATTAAATCTTGAAGTTTTTTTTTTCAGTTGCAAAACTAACCTATGACTACTTAATTGTAAGTCGTTTACTTTTAAAAAAAATATTATTATTTTAATTTTCGACAGACGACTGAAATGTAAGTCGTCTGGGGAAGTCAAACTTCTGTAATTATCCAGTCAAATGAAAAACTAACCTATGACGACTGAAATGTAAGTCGTCTAGGTTCTTTGGAAATTTTTTTGAAACCAAACAATAGTAGACGACTTAACTTTCAGTCGTCTCAGGTTACAGATTTCAAAGTCAATTACAAAAATAACCTTTGCGTTGACCAGACGACTTCCAGGTAAGTCGTCTACAGCCAGACGACTTCCAGGTAAGTCGTCTACAGCCAGACGACTTCCCAAGTAAGTCGTCTGACGAACAGATCTGGAAAAAAACTCGATGTCATACCTTAAATTGGTGAGATAAGGTCCTTAGCATACATAAGGCTTCTCCAAGCACACAGAATCACAAACGAAAGTCACCCACCCAGACTCGTTAGCTTCTATGACTCTATGAACCATAAAAATTTTAGAATCAAATCTTGGGTTTTTTTAGCTCATTGTGGAGAGAAAGTGAGAGATATGTTGTGTTTAGTTCACAAGAATGGAAAAAGAAGAAGGGTAAATCGATTTTGGGAGCATTAAGAGCTTTAAATTGGTTGTTCATGGTGGTTGTGGTATTGATGACAATGACAGTCTTGTAATTACTTGAAGATGATGAGGGTGAGAGAGTAAAGATGTCATTTTCGAAAAAAAAAAAAAAATTGAAGGCATTTTCGTAAATTATATGAACTTGTGGGGTGAATAGGGCAAAACCAATTTTCAAAAAAAAAGGAGGTTGGCAAATAGACCTCAATGAAAAAAATGGCAAAAAATAGACCTCAATGAAAAAAATGGCAAAAATAAGTTTTATTCAAAGTAAAAATGACCAAAATATGTATTTTACCATAGGGTTAACTTGTCTAGACTTAGAGTTTAGAGTTAAAGGGTGAGGTTTTGGGATATAATTTCAAATTTTAAAAAATAAAAATTAAAAATTTCAAAATAAAAAAAAAAACTATTTTGGCCATTTTCTTTCTTGAGAGCTATTTTTGTAACAAAAACTTAAAAGGACTATTTGAGAGAATTGTCCTTCTTAGAATCATTTTAGAACAACTAGTTGGTCTATCTAAACATATATTAAATATAAAATTACTAGTTTGTTCTGCACTTTATAACAATTTTTTTAGTACTATTCGTTTTTTTGTGTGTCAAGTACTATCCGTTGTCTATAGTGCAATATTACTTGAAATATATAGTGCTATGAAAAGAATGCTAAAACTTTATTTCAGTTACATTTTCACACATATTTTATATTTAAGCTTGAAAATGTTTTTTTTTGCCAACGCTTGAAAATAATTATTCAGTAAGTTATATAATTCGATTCATCAAATTTAAAAATTCATCTACCAATAATCCCTTTTATAATAAAATATTTTTTTTAAATACGATTCTTATTCTTAATACAAACTAGATTTTGATCCGCGCTTTGAAAGCGCAGGTTTTTGAGATTATATTATAATATAAAATCATATTATATTGAAGAAGAGAATTTTTAAAAATTATATATTCTATGAGTAGTTTATTTAAAATTTTATATGTACATTTTATATAACTTTCTCTTAGACCTGGATATTTAATGCTGACCAAAGACCAAACCGAAACCGACTCAAAACATAGGTTTGGTTTGGGTCCGGTTCAGAAAAAATTACCTAATCGGTATTTTTTTGGACCTGCGGGTCTTTGTTTGAGTTTGGATCCTACCCGAGACCTACTCGAAAATATTTTGTGCATATTAAGTATATTAAGGTATTTCGAATATGCTTCTGGTATTACATATATTTTTTAAGTTTTGAGTTTGGATTTACAATAGTTTTGAGTTTCGGGTAAAATTTGAATTTTTTAAAAGAAAATTGCGTAATCGGATAAAATTTTGGGTATTTTTTGGTTCATCGGATTAGATTTCGAATAAAATTTTAGATTTTTAGGTATTTAAATATTTTTGGATTTTTGGAGTTTAAATATTTTTCATGTTTTGGGTATTTTTTCATATTTTTTAGATAATTCGAATCTTTTTGAATCCTAAATACCCTAAATGATATGTCCATATCTGATATACTTACCATTGAGTTTGTGGAAATATTTGAAATATATACTGCAAAGCTTTTTTTATACTTATAGGTTATAACCCGTTCTATGACGTGATATTATAAAAATTATAACCAAAGAAAAAAAAACACTTTAGCATCATGGTTAGACATGGAACTATAAACCGAGAACTAACAATGAATCAAAACCGAAGCAAAAAAAACTCAAAACTAAACTGATATTCACAAATAAGTGTAAGTGGTTCCTATATATCTAAAACCGAAAAATAAAAATCGAACCTTTAGAAAATATATTATTTTTTTGATAAATATAGATTTCAAATATGGTGGTTCCTATGATTGAAGAGATATACAAATTTTAAAAATGTGATTTCTTTTTTCAAAATATAGTGGTTTCCATTTCTCTGTTGAAAAATTTAATATTAATCTACTTATGTAAAGTATCGAAATTTAATAACAATATAATTTTAGATAATAATTTTTTAATTATAAAGATATTTAACAAAACTGTGAAATTGTTTTAGAACTCATTTCTGAAACACTTAAAGAAATAAATCATAGTACTTTTCTATTCAAAGACACACTTAATCATATATAACATGAATATGTTTGCATGTCACGTGATTGCAATAGGAGGTGGACATGAGAGGTTATAATATTTCATGTCTAACTATTACATAATACATAATTAAAAATATTATAATATTTTATAGTTTTCATGTGAATATTATATATTTTAGATGCCTCACCATTTTGTAGTGCAATTTTATTGCGGTATTAATTTTTTTTGTTTTATAAATTTATATTTGTTTTCCGTTTTAAGTGTTCTATATTTTTTTTAATAAATTTACATTGCATATGTATCATATATTTGTCAAAATCTATATATTAGTTATTCTGTTATTGTTTCCATATTTAAAAGTGAGATTTATTACGTGTATTTGAGTTACGGTAACTGAATATATTTGATGAAATATTGATTACAAATCGATTTTTTTTATATTGCTAAAAGGCCATAATTTTTTTAAATGATATTCATGTTTCCAAAAAATATAGATATATGGTGCTATTCTTGTTTCCAAACAAATCTAAAATGTATTTCAGTTATTATAGCAAAATGTATAAATTAAAGAAAAAAACGTATTTTAAAGGAGATTTTCAAAATCACTCATGTTCCACGGACGCGCAATAGGACTTCTGATTTTTTAGCTAAGACTGCTAGATCTTTCCATAGGGAGTTGCATTTTATTGGTTGTTCTATTCCGGTTTGGTTACCCAGACCACCTCAAGTTTGAGTAATAGAATGGCCTTTTGACGTCAAAAAAAAAGGAGATTTTCTATTTGATTATTTATATTGTTATTTTATTAGACCTAACTCGAAAATATATTAGTAAGTAATAAAAATTAATAACAAAATAAAATGTATGAAACAAATCACTATATGTTAATAATGTCGAATAAGAAAAATAAAAATAAAATTATGAGTTACATAATATATAATAATAAAATGAAATTTATAAATTTAAAATATTTTTAATAATATCAAATATATTTATAAAATGAAAAATTATCTGCATGGACGTGCGGGTTAAAATCTAGTTATTAGTTATTATTACCAAAACCAGCTCAATAAAATCAAGGCAGTCAATGTGGATAGCGAATTACTCATGAATATGAGAGATGAGCTTTTTTAAACCAACAAACACATTCCTTATATATATATATATATATATATTAATTGAGGAGCATTACAACATTTTTTTGTATCCACGTGTCATCACTAAAATGATTTTTAGAAGAAAAATTCTCTAGAATAATATTATTTAAGTTTTTGTCACAAAAATAGACCTCAATGAAAAAAAAAGCAAAAATAAGTTTTATTCAAAGTAAAAATGACCAAAATATGTATTTTACCATAGGGTTAACTAGTCTAGACTTAGGGTTTAGAGTTAAGGAGTGAGGTTTTGGGATATAGTTTCAAATTTAAAAAAAAATAAAATTAAAAATTAAAAATTTCAAAATAAAAAGACTATTTTGGTCATTTTCTTTCTTGAGAGCTATTTTTGTAACAAAAAGTTAAAAAGATTATTTGAGAGAATTGTCTTTCTTAGAATCATTTTAGAACAATTAGTTGGTCTATCTAAACATATATTAAATATAAAATTGATCAGTGTACAAAATTACTTAATATGAGTAATATATAAATGACAATTAATGATTTTGAATAATAAAGATTTGATAACAATTTTTTTTTATTTTTCACCATTTTTGTTTAATTATATATTTTTAAAAGAAACTAAGCAATCATATTATTTATATAATAAAAAAAATTAGGAATTTTCTTATATGTTATATTTTGTATTTTTTAAATGAATATAAACGAATATAAACTACTAATATTGTTAAAAGTCTCATATTAAAAAAATTGTGATAAATGATCATAAAATCATATGAATAAGAAGTTACATTTAGGGGAAATTACATGTTTACCACTTACATGCTACCACTTTTCGTTTATACCACCACTAAAGGGACATTTTCAAAAATATATTCTTCTTTAAGTGGCAAAAGACTCTTATGCCTATGTTCTTTATATAAATAATAAATAAATATTTAAATAAATTAAAATCTAAAAAAATAAAAAAAATAATTTTTTAATTTTTTAAATTTTTTTCTGAATTATACTATTTCGAAATTCAAACCCTAAACCCTAAAACTCAACTCTAAACCCTAAACCATCAATCCTAAACCTTATTTTTTTTTAAATACGAACCCTAAACCCTAAACCATCAATCTTAAATCTTTTTTTTTTAAATAAACCCTAAACCATGAAACATCAACTCTAATCTCTAAATCCCGAAACATCAACACTAAACCCTAAACCCTAAACCTTCAACTCTAAACCCTGAAACATCAACTCTAAACCCTAAACCCTAAACCTTCAACTCTAAACCCTAAACCCTAAACTTCAATTCTAAACCCTTAACCATCAACACTAAACCCTAAACTACCAACACTAAACCCTAAACCCTAAAAAGTAAACTCTAAACCCTAATTAACCCTAAACCCTAAAACATCAACTCTAAACCCTAAACCCTAAACCTTCAACTCTAAACCCTAAACCCTAAATCCTAAACCCTAAACCCTAAAACCCTAGAGTTGATGTTTTACGGTTAAGATTTGAAGATTTAGGGTTTAGGGTTTATGTTTAGGGTTTAGAGTTGATGTTTTAGGGTTTAGGGTTCGAATATCAGAAAAATATAAGGTTTAGGGTTTACAGTTTACGTTTAGGGTTTAGAGTTGATGTTTTAGGGTTTTGATTTCAAGGTTTAGGGTTTAGGGTTTAGAGTTGATGTTTCAAGGTTTAGGGGTTAGAGTTGATGATTTAGGGTTTAAAGTTGATGTTTTAAGTTTAGATTTAGGGTTTACGTTTAGGGTTTAGAGTTGATGTTTTAGTGTTTAGATTTGAAGTTTTAGGGTTTAGAATTTAGAGTTATGTTTCGGGGTTTAGGGTTTAGAGTTAATGTTTTATGGTTTAGGGTTTAGAGTTTATGATTTAGGGTTTAGAATTGATGTTTTAAGTTTAGATTAGTTAACAATATGTTTTTTTTTGTCAAAGGTAATCAAAAGGTTATAAATGTCTTTTACTCTTCATTAGTGTAAATATGAAAAGTGGTACTTTGAAAATTGTATTTTGGCAATTTCCCTTCCGTTTTTTTTTTTTTTTTTTTTTTTTTAACGTCAAACGGCCATTCTATTACTCAGGCTTGAGGTGGTCTGGGTAACCAGACCGGAATAGAACAACCAATGAAAAGTAACTCCCTATGGAAGGATCTAGCAGTCTTAGCTAAAAAATCTGAAAATTGATTCTGCGTTCGTGGGACATGAGTAATGCTGAACTCCGGGAAGCATATCCGTAGCGTCTCGATCTTCTCCAATTCTGTCGTAAAGCTTGGCCAAGCATGAGGTTCCTCTAGCATAGCAATCAGGTCCTTACAATCCGTCCCAAAGCTCTAACATGTTGAGTGCTGAAGCATATTCTCCATTGCCCACTGTAGTGCTTCAACTTCCGAGTGCAAGGCTGATTCACGTCGAGTAATATTTTTTAACCCCATAAGCTGAGCCTTCCCCCTACTGTCCATCCACACCCATCCACATCCACTAAAGTTGGCCGATGCTATCCAAGATCCATCTAACAGGCATATGTTGCCCAAGCTTATGACTTGGGGGATCACCATATTGTTTCCTTGTGGCACTGGTTGTATCACTTCATTCGCCTCAAACCAGGCTCGACATTCACTCTCTGCATATCGAACTAACTCCAAAGGATCTCTATCTATCCCCCTGAATAGTTTTTCATTCCTAGCCTTCCATATATACCAAATTATCCAGGGATAAGGATCCCTGTCTTGTTCCGGCTCAATAATAGAGTTTTTCCTCCAAAATAGATAATCCATGTTCGTGTAGATGCTTGATACTGGAAATACCTCTGGGCCTGTTGGGGTTGCTGATAGGCTCCAAACTTGTTTAATAGATATTCAGATTATATATATATATATATATATATACAATATAAAAATACATAAATATGTTAATTTCAAAAAAAAAATTGCAAAAGAATTGAGACTTGGATATTTTAATTTTGAAATTTGCATTGAATTTTTTAAAATGATTATAAATTACTAAAATTATTAAACATCTCTCACCGAAAATTTTGTGATTAATGGTTTAATTTTTTTTGGTACAAAATATAAAAATGTTAATAAAACTATATGAGTAGGAAACCTTAGTTAATAAATATCCATATTAAAATATTCTATATATCTATGTTATATCATTAAATTTAATCATATAACATATAAAATAAAGAAATTGATTGTTTTTAGAGAAATATTTACCAATAAAAGTTACTCCAACAAGTGAGATTATTTTGATTTATGTGATTACTCCAAATTAATTATATACTAGATTTTGATCCGCGCTTAGAAAGCGCGGATTTATTTTTGAAATTAAATAAATTAATTTAGTATAATTTTTTATATAAAATAGTGTATACGTTTGAGAACATTTATTCGGAAACGCGAACCAAACTTTACCAAACTGAAAAACCGAAACAAAAATTGAACTGAATTTCATTAAGAACCGAGTAGATCATATATTTCTAGAATAAAAAAAAATTGAAACCGAATCAAAAACCAAATGGGTACTTGAATTTTTAAAATACAAATTATGTACTTACAAATATTAATTATATGTATTTTCTAAATAACAAAATATCTTAAAATACTATTTATAAATTAAGTTACCTGAAAAGCTGAATTACCCAAATATTTTTATACAAAATATTAAAAATTATCTGATATTTTTATTTGAACAATTTAAATTGCCCGATTTTTAAGCTGAAAACTCACAAATTACCCGATTCTTTTGTTTGCATATTAGCACGTTCTCAACTTTGCTATCAAACCATAAAAGGAAATAACACTAACTGACCAGACGTTGTAAATTCTTGAACGGTTCCTAAATTTCTTGAACCAAAATACCAATAACCAAAATACCCAAACTAAAATCGAATGTTGAAGATTAATAGTGCATCTACGTTTACATAAACCTAAACCAATGTACGTAAGCCTGAACCAATGTACGTAAGCCTGAACCGGTGGTTAACAGTGAGTTTGGGCGTTAAAATTTGCCAATGCATATTTAAAAATGTACCAACATTTCAAAAATAGTAGTATGTGTTATAAATCATATTGTGGATGTCCATAACCGGCTCATACCTAGAGAGAGAGAAAGACGGTCGCGCCCTAGAGAGAGAGAGAGAGAGAGCCGGTGGCTGGAGAGAGAGAAACCCTAGTTTCCTTTTTCCTTATTAGTTTATGAATTGTACTCTTTCCATATTTGTATTTCCTTTCTCTAGACTTTTCATTATTCTATGACGGTGTAATTCCCTATATATAAAGGGCTCATTATATTTATGAATAAGATATAAACATACAGTTTCTATTCTCTAGTTTCACAACACGTTATCAGTACGATTACGCTCTAAACCCTAAGCTAAAGTCTGAACCCTAAAACCCTAATCTCATCCCGGCGATAAACCCTAAACCCGACGACGAACCCTAATCTGATCGAGAACCTAAAACCCCATACTCAAGGCGTTCCCGATCTCAGCACGCGACCTCAGTCCGTTCCTCAGCTCGCGACTTCAGCCTGTTTGCGAGACACGATCTCAGCCTGCTCGACGCGACCGATACCGTTCGATAGCGAGCACGTTCACGACCCGATAGCTGCTTGCTCCCGTTCGCAACTCGTCTCAGCTTCAATCCGTTCGCGACAGACAGCAACCCGTTCGTGACCCGACAGCAATGAGCAGCTTGTATTCTTCTCTATTCGGTGGTCCATTCAACCCGACTTGAGGTTTAGGTAAAACTAAAACCTAAGAACCAAACCCTAAGGCAATAGATCTAATCCCTAATAACCTAAATTGAATCTTATTGCTTGATTAAAATCGAAACCCTAATTCCCTAAAGCCTAGCCGCATGCATACCATGCAAACCCTAATCGAAATTTAATTTGATTGTTTATGTGATTGAATGTTTTGAATCTGATTATCATCACATAAAACCGATTGCTAGGATTGATTAATCTCATACTTGAATTTGGTTGATTGAATTGATGAACTAATTGAATGTTATCTTGCGATAGAAATCGCCTAAGTTGATTAGTTCTCATCTTGTTTAAAACTTGAAACCGACCGGCTTGTTCATATTGAAACCCTAATTGCATTAATCTCATTGAATATGATCGTTAGGTTGATAGTAACTAAACCCCTTGATGCATTGCTTGATTGTTTTATTGAGGTTTCATGATCACTTAAAATCGTTCTTGCTAAAGATGAATAACCGATTGCATTAAGATCATATAGAAACCGATTGCTAAGATTGTTCATACTCTTGGTCGTGCGGCTTGTCTTGCATTATGCATGTTCGGATTGTTTGGCCGTGCGGCTTGTTAGCATATCATGCATGCATAATCATATGAACTAAATGCATTATATCCGTTTGGTCGTGTGACCAATTTGCATTATATATCTGATTGTCTTGTATGCATTATAAAAACATTATAAATCCTAAGAATGAAATATATATTTCAGATGTCGAAAATCAACAACTTGGATTTTGCTGCCCTAAATCTCTCTGGAGATAATTACTTGCAATGGGCACTTGATGCTAAGATCATCCTAAAATCCAAGGGACTCGATGAATGTATCACTGAGGGCAATAATGCAAGTGAGAAAGATAGATATGGAGCTATATTAATTATACGCCATCATCTTATTGAGAGTCTCAAAGATCAGTATTTGACTATTGAGAATCCTCTAGACCTTTGGACATAGTTGAAAACGAGTATGATCACCAGAGAATGATGTTATTACCAAAAGCTATGTATGATTGGAGGAATCTCAGAATCCAGGACTTCAAGTCCGTGGACGAGTATAAGTCGGCCCTGTTTAAGATAGTTTCTAAATTGAAACTGTGTGGTGAGGATATAACGGATAAGGATATGCTTGAGAAAACCTTTTCCACCTTCCACACAAGCAATGTGTTGTTACAACAACAGTACCGAGAGAAGGGCTTCACAACTTATGCTAATCAGATCTCTTGTCTCTTGCTCGCTGAGCAGAACAATGAACTGTTGATGAGAAACAGTGAATTGAGACCACCTGGAACAAACCTATTACCTGAGGCACAAGCGGCCGTCGAGGATAAGAAAGAGTCGAACCATGTCCAGAGTGATAGCCAACACGGCTGTGGTCGTGGAAAATGGCATGGACGTGGTGGTCGAGGCCAAAACTCGTTTGGTCGAGGCCGAGGCAACTCATATGGCTGTGGCCAAGGAAACTCTTATGGAGGCCGTGGTCATGGCCGAGGCCGTGGTACATCATTTAAACCACAAAATTCCACCAAATCCGTGTGCCATAGATGTGGTATGGATAATCATTGGGCTAAGACATGTAGGACTCCCAAACATCTCGTTGACCTCTACCAAAAGAGTTTGAAAGGGAAGAATCGTGAAGCTCATATGACTTATCAAGATGGTGAAAATGATTTCAATCATGAACAAAACGATCTCATAGAGTATGAAACGTCTGATTGTTTAAAAGAATGAAGTTGAATTCGGCATCTATGTTTTTGTGTTCTTTGTTTTGTGTTTTCTATGTTTTGATTGCTTTGAACTTATTTTATTAATGAATGAAAGTTTTTGATATAAAAGTCTCTAAAGTCTCATAGAGGGCTACAGCCAGGCTAATATCATGTTGCCTAAGTGTACGCATCTAGAGATATCTGATGCATTGTATTCACTCAGCTCTAAGAGAAGCCTATTGAGCTTTAAAGACATTCGAATGAATGACTTTCATATTGAGACTAAGGGGGAAGGAAACAAAGAGTTCCTTCAGATCATAGAGATTGGCCAAAGAAAGTCCTAGAGTCTATACATGCGCTCTCTACTGGCCTTTTACTATGCTAAGGTCGGAATGATAGAGACCAGTGCTGGTGAGTTCACGTCCCAATCGTTTAGTGATTACTGTATGTCCATGGGGTTAAGTATGGAACACTCTGTGGCACATGTACATACACAGAACGGCTTGGCCGAATCATTCATAAAACGAATTCAGCTAATGGCTAGACCATTGCTTATGATGTCTAAGCTTCCGGCCACAGCTTGGGGACACGAGGTCATGCACACGGCTGAACTGATTCGTATAAGACCGTCTAGTGAACATAGATATTCCCCATTACAATTGCTTACGGGTCATGAACCAGACATATCCCATCTTAAGACATTTGGCTGTGCCGTCTATGTGCCAATTGCACCACCACATAGAACAAAGATGGGACCTCAAAGGAGGATGGGATATATGTTGTATATGATTCTTCCACGATTATAAAATACCTTGAGCCAACTACGGGTGATTTATTTAAGGCCAGGTATGCGGATTATCACTTTGATGAATCCGAACATCCAACATTAGGGGGAGATTGCAGTAAACTGGTAAAAGAAATTACATGGAATCAAACATCCTTATCTTGGCAAGATCCTCAGACTCAAGAGTGTGATTTAGAAGTCCAAAAGATTATACATTTACAAAAGCTAGCTAATCAATTGCCCGATTCCTTTGCTGACCCGAAAAGAGTGACTAAGTCATATATACCAGCTGCTAATTCACCAATAAGAATTGATGTTCAAGAGGAACACAATCAAGTTGCTACAGAGTCTAGACAATGTTTGAAACGTGGTAGACCAATAGGTTCCAAAGATAAGAACCCTCGAAAAACTAAGAAAGGTGCAGAGATTGAAACCGAGGTTGTTAAAACCCTAGATACGACCGCGGCCGTTCCTAAATCCCGGGACTTAGCCGCGGCCGATCCCAAAACCCTAATAGCGATCGCGGCCGATCATGAATGCTTAGATGCGGCCGGCCCTGATGTATCTAATACTGATTCTTGGGACACCAAGATTCAAGGTACTGAAGGTACTGATAATAATGAGATCTCAATAAACTATGTCTACAATGGAACAGAAAGAATGTCGACATTGATGATATATTTGCATGCAATGTAGCACTTGAAATCATGGATGATAATGAGGATCATGAACCCACGTCTATTTATGAGTGCACTCAACGATCAGATTGAATCAAATGGAAAGAAGCTATAAATGTGGAGTTAAACTCTTTAAAGAAGAGAGATGTCTTTGGACCAATAGTCCGGACACCTTATGATGTTAAACCAGTCGGCCATAAGTGGGTCTTTGTGAGAAAGAGAAATGAACATGGTAATGTCGTTAGATATAAAGCACGGCTTGTTGCACAAGGATTCTCACAAAGACCAGGAATAGATTATGAGGAGACATACTCCCCTGTGGTGGATGCTACTACTTTTAGATTCCGAATAAATCTGGCTACTACGTTAAATTAGACTTGCGGTTAATGGATGTTGTAACTGCATACTTATATGGGCCACTGGATAATGAGATATATATGAAATTATCAGAGGGTATAGAGTTGAAAAACAAATCGAGTACTCGAGAACAACACTGTATAAAGTTGAATAAATCACTTTATGTATTGAAACAATCAGGCCGAATGTGGTACAATAGACTAAGTGAGTACTTAGTGAAAGAGAGATATAAGAATGATCCGATCAGCCCTTTTATCTTTATAAAGAAATTCGGCCAGGGCTTTGTAATCATAGCAGTGTATGTTGATGATTTGAATATCCTAGGAACCTCTGGAGAGATTTCCCAAACAGTTGAATATCTTAAGAAAGAATTCGAGATGAAAGATCTAGGAAAAATGAAATTTTGTTTGGGATTACAGCTTGAGTACATAAGAGATGGAATCCTTGTGCATCAAATGACATATACAGAAAAAATACTCAAGATATTTAACATGGCCGAGTCTCACCCCTTATCTAGCCCCATGGTCGTGAGGTCTCTCGGCTTGGACACTGATCCATTTCGTCTTAAGATGGACGATGAAGATGTCCTTGGTCCCGAAGTGTCATATCTCAGTGCCATAGGAGCTTTGATGTATATGGCTAGTCATACACGACCAGATATATGTTTTCCGTGAATCTATTGTCTAGATTTAGCTCTTGTCCAACCCAAAGGCACTGGGACGGGATTAAACATATTCTTCGTTACATGCAAGGAACGAAAGACGGGTTTATTTTATACTAACCATAACAAAGAAGGATTAGTTGGCTTTGTTGATGCAGGTTATATCTCGGATCCTCACAATGCTCATTCACAGACCGGCTACGTCTTTACTCATGGTGGTACGTCCATCTCATGACGTTCCATGAAGCAGACAATCGCGGCCACTTTATCAAACCATTCGGAAATCTTGGCTATTCACGAGGCCAACCGCGAGTCTTTGTGGTTACGGTCCATGACCAACCATATCCGAGTTGATTGTGGGATGACCAAAGGCAAGGGCGCACCAACCGTGATGTATGAGGACAATGCAGCTTGCATTGCTCAGCTTAAGGATGACTACATCAAAGGAGACCAGGCGAAGCACATACTTCCTAAGTTCTTCTTCTTCTTTTTTTTTTTTTGAATTGAATGTTAAATTTAATTCAAAAAGAAAAAACCTTGTTACAACTATGTGTGGCCTTTCTCCTAAGATTTCTATACAAGATTTATAAAATCAAAAAGAAAATCATGCTTCAGCTCATCTACCTCCTCATCTCTTCCCATCCTTCTCAATTCTACCTAGCTCTCACTCCTACTAGGCAGCCAGCTCTCACTCCTACTGGATATCCAGCTCTCACTCCTACTGGTTCTTCCTAATCAAATTTTTAACCTTCAATAGTTTATCCCTTTCTCAAAACTGCAGCTCAAGTCCCCCTCCCATGAAGTATTATCTTGTTGAAAACCAATATTGTAACCCTCCTGCCAGCCTCTTATCCCCGTTCTTTTGAATGATTGAGAATTTATTTCTCATGGTCTTGTCGATCAGCTTTGCAATTAGAGCATATGAAGAAGCAGCCTTCCCGTGTCTTCTTCGGTTTCTCTCTCTCCAAATGCTGTGAACTGCAGTCTGAAATAGATATCTGATAGTAAAGAGGAGCATTTTCTCCTGATCTTCATCAACAATTATCCTCCTAATATCAGACCAGCTCGATGTAAACCGATCCCTTAGCACACCTCTCGCTAGTTTCTCCCATATCTGCTTTGTGTATGAACACTCAAAAAAGAGGTGATCAACTGTTTCCATCGGTATGTGGCAGAAGATACAAGAGGTGTCAACACTTGCGAACCATTGTGTCATTCTACTTCCTGTTGACAGTCGGTCCCTCAAAGCGATCCAGACCACAAAAGAGTACTTCGGTGTTGCGTGTTTGAACCACACAGCTTTATGCCAATCATAGTGTTGATGTTGTTCTCTGATTTGCTGCCAGGTTTCTGCAGTAGAGAATTTCTCCTTGAATTTATTATTCCCACTTCTCCAAAGATAGACATCTTCCTCATCTTGTCTCCAATTAACTTTAAACTTCTCTATCTCCTGCTCTACTCTGTTAAGGATCATAAATCGATGATTCTTTCTTCTATGACAACGACAATCCACAACCTTTGCATTCTCTGTTAAACCCATGTCTATACAACCTCCATTACCCAATAAGTCTTTTAAGCATCCAAGAGGAGACCATTTATCATACCAAAAAGAAGCTCTCTCACCATTTCTAACCTCCACCCTATATAGCTCCTTTGCCTTCTCCCTGTACTTCAGAATTTTCCTCCATATCCAAGAGCCCAGTTGCGATGTATCCTTTATTGACCAGAATGAACTCTTTCTGATGAGATACATCTTAATCCAACTGACCCAAAGAGATTTAGCAGCTAGTATTCTCCAAATAAGCTTCAAAATACAAACTACATTCATCTCCTTCAAAGATCTGATACCCAAGCCTCCTTCCTGCTTCGTTCTACACACTTCCTTCCAACTGATTTTTGTTTTCCTGTTGTTCATCTCCACACCAGACCATAAGAACGCCGAACAGATTCGCTCTATTTCCTGAATGCAACCACTTGGCAACCTGAAAGCTGCCATCCAGAAGTTAACCAAGCTCATGATGACTGAATTTATCAGTTGCAACCTGCCTGCGTAAGATAAGAAGCGGCCTGTCCATGATCCGATCCTCTTTCTAATTTTCTCAACTAGCGGAAGAAAATCATTTACTGACATGTTCTTTGTGAGCAATGGCAGTCCTAAGTATCTGACGGGGAGATTTCCAGATGCTAGGGGAAAATGACTTACGATTTCTGCTCTCTTTTGATCTGAGAATCCCGCCATAAACAGGGTAGATTTTTCCAAACTGATCTTCAAGCCAGACATTTTATCAAACTCCTCAAAAACTCTCAATATCCCTTCCACAGATCTTCGAGAACCCTCAATGAAAACCATTAAGTCATCTGCAAAACAAAGGTGAGTGAGACCAATGTTTTTACACTTCGGATGGAATCCTATCAAGTTTTGGGAGGCTGCTTCATCCAACATCTTTGATAATACATTCATACATATAACGAACAGATAGGGAGATAGGGAGCATCCTTGACGCAAACCTCTATTACTCTGAAAATACCCAGCCAGCTCTCCATTAACTTGGACAGAGAAAGAAGCTGTAGATATACAGAGTGAGATCCATTTAATGAACTTCTCAGGGAGACCAAGGGCTTGAAGCGTGTTGAGTAGGAAGCTCCATTGCACAGAGTCAAAAGCTTTTGATATGTCGATCATCATTGCACACCTGGGAGATATGTCCTCTTTATGATAATCTTTCACAATCTCTGTAGCTAACAGCACGTTCTCCATCAACAACCTCTCCTTAATGAACGCAGATTGATTCCAAGAGATACATTTCGGCAAAATACCCTTCAATCTGTTTGCCAGGAGCTTTGATATTATTTTGTATAATACATTGCAGCACGAGATTGGCCTGTAGTCCCTCATGATCTTCTCTTCTGTTGTTTTCGGAATCAGTGCCAGTATGGTAGAGTTGAGACCTTTCGGTAAGAACCCCTTAATGAAAAAAGACTGGACAGCAATAGTGACATCATCCCCAATTATCTGCCAAGTTTCTTTGAAGAACTCTGAGGTATACCCATCGGGCCCTGGTGATTTGTGCCCTGGCATCTTGAAAAGAACCTCCTTAATCTCCTCTTTTGTCACCTCCTTCACTAGCTTTCCACAATCAATCTCACTACATTGAAAACCCAACAGCTCTCGCAGTCTCTCCACTGTTACTCCTTCAAAGTCCTCAGGAACAGCATTCAGAAATTGTGAGAAGAAACCCTCTGCTTCAACTTTTATCTCCTCATCAGTCTTAGCCAAAGTACCATCAGCTCTCATTACTTCTCGAATATCATTCCGTACTTCTCTAACTTTTATCGCATTGTGAAAGACCCTATTGTTACCATCTCCCACATCAAGCCAATGTAACTTCGATCTTTGCTTGTAAAATTCTTCCTCCAAGTAAGCTAACCGTTGCCATCTTTCATAAGCTGCTGCTTCTTCTCGTATCGCGCTCGCTAGAGGTTGCTCCAAAGTGGCTTTTTGTTTCTCACATAAAGTTTTAAAGGCTTCTCTAGTTTTCTTTTGCAGGTCTCCTAACTTCTCTTTGCAAAGCAAATGTAGCGGCTGTTTTAGAGCCTTCAATTGCTTTGTGAGCTTGAACATAGCTGTTGTTGAGTGGAACAAAGCCTCATTTCCCCTCCAATTCTCCTCCATCAAAGGAAGAAACTCCGGCATCTTAGCTATACAGTTTGTGAACTTGAACGGCTTTCTTTTCCGGGTTTCCTCTACCACTAGTTGGATTCTACATCTCAGATGATCTGAACAACCCCTTGGTTCGAATACACAGTAAGCCCTTGAAGAGTGAAGCCACCTCTCATTAATCAGCACTCTGTCCAACTTCTTGCAAATTAACCCCTCTTCCCTCTTATTACACCATGTAAACTTCGGTCCCTTATACCCCATATCTGTTAGACCACAGTAGCTAGCAATCTCTTGAAAATCTCGCATACCCCCTGGCAATCTCGGTGAACTTGCAAAACCAGAGTGCTCTTCAATATCCAGAATCTCATTAAAATCCCCCATTATAATCCAATTTTTATCCTTGAACATCGGTGAGTCATAGTGATTTCTCAAGTCATCCCACAACTCTTTCCTCTCCTCTATACCATTTGCAGCATAGATAAACGAACAAAAGAATTCCTCTTCCACACCTTCCATCAAAATTGAACAAGTGATGAACTGGCTGCTTTTGTAAACAGGGCTCATCCTCACACTTTGCTTCCATACTACCCAAATTCTACCCAAATTATGATGCTCATAATTTGTCATACTGTCCCACCCTGCAAAAACTTCACTTACTATCTTTCTCGCCTTTCTTTCTTTTACTCTTGTCTCAATCAAACAACCAAACTGCATATTATTACTTCTACTCCAATTACGAACCACCTCCTGCTTTATAGACTTATTGAAACCCCTTATATTCCAGAAGAACCCCGCCATTAATGATGTTTTCTAGAACCCCTTGTTGTAACGCCAATTTCACTTCTTGAAATAACAGCCTCAGAAAGGACTTTATGAAACGTCTTTGAGTTCCTCGGTAATATTTGTCTCCCGCCTTCAGATTCAACTACCTTTGGTTTCTCAATTCCATTGACCTCCTCCACTACATCTTCGCTAGGCTCAGACTCTCCTTGTTGAATTGTATCTTCTTCCCTACTATCCTCCAAGTTTTGTAGAGCAGCATACCTCGATGGCGTTATTATTACCTGACCGAATTGTAACTCTTTAGGTGACTTCCAAGGGCTTCTGATAGTTTTCTCTGCAACCTGCCGCCAGCTCTCATTTAGTTTCCCGCTTCCATTACCCTCCTGCAAGCCACTCTTCTCTATTGTTTTTGCAACTTCAGTAACTATCTCCACTACCTCCATTACTCTAGTATCCTGCAAGTCCCTTTCCTTTTCCATCTCTTTTCCGACCTCCAAATCTTTTACTACCTCCACCTCCTTTCCGTTTCCATCCCCACCTTCTTCAACATCCTTTTCATGTCTTCTCTTTCCCTCTGATAACTCAACTTCATGTATTTCTCCCTCCTCTTTCTTCATGCTACAGATTATATCTGAGTGCCCCCACTTTCCACAGCTTCTACATTTTGTAGGTAACCCTTGGTATGCAAACTCCACCATTACTTCTTCATCTCCTATTTTAAAATTCATCCTCTCTGGAAGCTGCTTCGATAAGTCTGCTTTGACACACACCTTGGCTATCTCAAAATTCGAGCATGCTATCGTCTCCGGGTGTAGTCTATCTGGTTTGCCAGCCGCACTCGAGATGAAACTCAATCCCTCCCACGAGTACATACTCATCGGGACATTTCTTAAGTGAACCCACAGTGGAGTAAGTTGTCCTTCTGATTTATCCACCACCGGAGACCACTTAGAGACCACCATGGGAATCCCAGCAATATTCCACACACCTCGCCTTATGATCTTCCCCCTTATCACTTCACTTGGGACCCTGATTCTCATCGTTACCGCATCCATTTCATAAACATCAATCTTCATCGATTACTCACCAAACATCCAGATCTTATTAAGGATCATGTGCACTTTCGCAACGTGTGGAGCCGTTTCCAAGAATCGCGCTATCACAAAGTCATCCCAGAGAGGATTTGCTTTTTCAACAACTTCCGACGGAACATTTACCGACTGCTTTCCTTCCAAAACTGAAATCTCCAGATCGTAACATTTCAATCCCTTCTGCTGTTTTGCCACCGTAACCCAAGATCTCTGCATCACCGGAACAATCTTAGCCAGAGGATCGCCTGGAGTCTCCGTTGACTCCATCTCCTTCGCCGGAAAACCCGTAGGATCGAGATTCGTTTTCTTCTTCGCAATCGCCCTTTTTCTCTCCAAGCGATGGGAAACGTTTAAAGTTTAATAATGTTCCTAAGTTCTTCTTCACGCACGAGCTTCAGAAAGCCGGTGAGGTCCAAGTCGTCCAAGTGCGTCCCAGTGACAACTCAGCCGACCTGTTCACCAAATCACTTCCTACCTGCACGTTCAGAAAGCTCACGCATCAGATTGGGATGCGTAGACTGAAAGACCTTCAGTGATGTTCAGAACATGGGGAGTAATACGTGTTGTACTCCTTTTTCTTCACCATGGTTTTGTTCCACTGGGTTTTCCTGGTAGGGTTTTAATGAGGCAACATTTAAAGCATATTACAAACTCTGTATGGTTATGGCATCTAAGGGAGAGTGTTATAAATCATATTGTGGATGTCCATAACCGGCCCGGTCCATAACCGGCCCATACCTAGAGAGAAAGAGAGACGGCCGCGTCCTAGAGAGAGAGAGAGCCGGTGGCTGGAGAAAGAGAAACCATAGTTTCCATTTTCCTTATTAGTTTATGATTTGTATTATTTCCATATTTGTATTTCCTTTCTCTAGTCTTTTCATTATTCTATGACGGTGTAATTCCCTATATATAAAGAGCTCTTTATGTTCATGAATAAGATATAAACATACAGTTTATATTCTCTAGTTTCACAGTGTGACGTATTATTAAAGATTTCAATTAAATAAGTTTATTCCAGGAAATATTCTCTAACGTCAAGTGTATTTTTATAGTTAATTCAGTTTATATATGTTGATATCACTTTTATGAAAAATGGTATGCAAATTTGTATATTTGTCACGAAGTAAATCACCCCAAGATATAAATTAATAAAAATTACTCAATACTTACGTACCAACATTGGCTAACTGTCAAGCAAATTAGTCGCACAAAGTTTATAATGTTGGTTATTTATGTAATCGGTTTATTTAAATAGGGGTTGGAGATTTGGCCCAGACGATTTATACAAATCAGTTATAATAACTAATAAGGCCCACACGATTGTAAGCATATACATGTATAGTTTGTTGTATTTTGAATTAATACGAAAAGAGTGGTGTATGTACGGTGGGACTAAATATTAACAAATTAATAGCTAAACAACTTCTTTAAGTAGATTTTTTAGACTTTTTCTCTTTTAATAGTATTGATATAATAGTTAGTTGATTCTTAATTATTTAATTTATTTATTATTTCATAATACATAATGAACATAAAATAAATAATAATATGTAAAAGTAATCCTTACTAATAAAAGGGACCTTTTGAGGCTCCATAGATCGTCCACATCAGCAAAAAAAAAAATCCCGAAAGATGACACGTGGCATTATTATTTAAAAAATAGAAAATAAATAATAAGTAAATTTGCAATATAAGGAAAAATATATAATAAGTAAATAAACAATATAAGAAATAGAAACATTGCATTAAACAATAATAAGTAAATATACAATATAAAGAAAAATAAATAATAAGTAAATATACAATATAATAAATAGAAATATTACATTAAACATCTATCATAATATAATCATTTGATATAAAAACAAAAAAAAATTAGAATAAGTAAATATACAATTGAGAAATGAAAAACTAAATTAAACATCTATAAAATAATAACTAAATACAAAATATAAGAAATCGAAATATTATACTAAACATTATCGTATTAATAGAATAAGTAAATATAAAAGATAACAAAAATAAATATAAGTAAATATAGTATATAAGAAATAAAAATATTACATTAAATATATATCGTAATATTATCATTGATATAAATATAAAAAATAAGAAAAGATAAACATTAAGTAAATACACAATATAAAAAATGGAAAAACTAAATTAAACATAAATCTGAAAAATGTAAAGTTAAATAAATAAAAGTAAATTTACATTATAAAAATATTACACTAAACATAAATTATAATATTAGAATAAGTAAATATAAAATATAAGAAAAATAAATTATAAGTAAATATACAATATAAAAATACAAAAAATACATTAAACCTTTATCTGAAAATATATAATAATGTAAATAATAAGTAAATATATAATATAAGAAATAAAAATATTACATTAAACATCTATCGTAATATTATGATTTGATATAAAACAAAACAATTAGATAAATAAATATACAATATGAGAAATAAAAAAAACTACATTAAAAGTCTATCTGAAAATGTATAGTTTAACATTTTATTATTTTCAAATAATTTTGTAAGTAAATATTCAATATAAGAAAGATAAGCATAGAATATAAGATAATATTTTTATCACATTAAACATCTATCATAATATTATCATTTGACCTTACTAATAAAATGGACCTTTTGAGGCTCCATAGAGCGTCCACATCAGCAAAAAAAAAATTCTTCCGAAAGATGACACGTGGCATTATTATTTAAAAAATATAAAATAAATAATAAGTAAATTTGCAATATAAGGAAAAATATATAATAAGTAAATAAACAATATAAGAAATAGAAACATTGCATTAAACAATAATAAGTAAATATACAATATAAGGAAAAATAAATAATAAGTAAATATACAATATAATAAATAGAAACATTACATTAAACATCTATCATAATATAATCATTTGATATAAAAACAAAAAAAAATTAGAATAAGTAAATATACAATTGAGAAATGAAAAACTAAATTAAACATCTATAAAATAATAACTAAATACAAAATATAAGAAATCGAAATATTATACTAAACATTATCGTATTAATAGAGTAAGTAAATATAAAAGATAACAAAAATAAATATAAGTAAATATAGTATATAAGAAATAAAAATATTACATTAAATATATATCGTAATATTATCATTGATATAAATATAAAAAATAAGAAAAGATAAACATTAAGTAAATACATAATATAAAAAAGGGAAAAACTAAATTAAACATAAATCTGAAAAATGTAAAGTTAAATAAATAAAAGTAAATTTACATTATAAAAATATTACACTAAACATAAATTATAATATTAGAATAAGTAAATATAAAATATAAGAAAAATAAATTATAAGTAAATATACAATATAAAAATACAAAAAATACATTAAACCTTTATCTGAAAATATATAATAATGTAAATAATAAGTAAATATATAATATAAGAAATAAAAATATTACATTAAACATCTATCGTAATATTATGATTTGATATAAAACAAAACAATTAGATAAATAAATATAAAATATGAGAAATAAAAAAAACTACATTAAAAGTCTATCTGAAAATGTATAGTTTAACATTTTATTATTTTCAAATAATTTTGTAAGTAAATATACAATATAAGAAAGATAAGCATAGAATATAAGATAATATTTTTATCACATTAAACATCTATCATAATATTATCATTTGATATAAAAACAAGAAAATTAGAATAAGTAAATTTATAGTATAAGAAAAAAAAGGTAAAATACAATTAAGAAATGAAAAGACTAAATTAAACATATCTCTGAAAAAATGTATAGTAAAATAAATAATAAGTAAATATACTATATAAGAAATACAAGTATTATATTAAACATCTACCGTAATATTAGAATAACTAAATATACAGTATAAGGAAAAATACAAAATAAGTAAATATACAATATTAGAACTGGAAAAACTAAATTAAACATCTATCTGAAAAAATGTATAGTAAAATAAATCATTAGTAAATATAGATTATAAGACATAAAAATATGGATCATCTTTTTTGGAGAGTTAATCCAAAAATGGAGGATCACCAATTTGCGTGGATATTATTGTATATTTGGAAAGGTCGAAACAACAAAGTTTTTAGCAATTTGGATGTTGATCCAAGAGATACGCTTAAACTACCGGAATTAGAATCAACACTTTGGACGGAGGCACATGTAACAAATAATTAGAGGGTTGCAAATCAAGTACATGAAAGAATTGTACCAACAATACCAGGAAAATGGTGTTTCATAGATTGCTCATGGAAAGATAAGAAACAATTCTTAGGACAAGGCTGGTACATCACTTTAGCGAGTTTTGATGGATTGCTAGGGGCACGGAATGTCCGGGCAAGTCTTTCACTTCTTCATTCGGAGGTAGAAGCGCTAATATGGGCAATGGAATGTATGTGGAATTTACGGTAATTTCAGGTCACATTTGCGACAGATTATTCTCAATTGATAAAGATGGTTTCGGAACCAGAAGAATGACTAGCGTTTGACAATTATCAGGAAGACATTAAACTGCTGAAAATAAGTTTTCTAAACTCAGAGATCGTTCATGTACCTCAGACATAAAATCAAAAGGCGGATAGCTTAGCACGCAGTGCTAGGAAACAACCGTCTTTCGTCGTTCACATGGACAGAGTTACCGGTTTGGTTTACAGAGTCAGCATGAGTTTGTAGATGATTTATGTAAAAAAAAGAGATAAAAATATTAGTATAAAAATAAATAATAAGAAATATTATTATGATATTTTATTTTTATTCTAATATTATAATAGATTTATAATTTAATATTATGTAATATTTAAATATTATTGTTAGTAATATTAATCATATAGAAATGTTAACAACGCGTCCACATCAGCGGAAAAAACTTATTCTAAAAGATGACACGTGGCATTAACAAAAAATAAAAATAAAAATACATATAAAGAAAAATAAATAATAAGTAAATATATAATATAAGAAATAGAAATGTTACATTAAACAATAATAAGTAAATATACAATATAAGGAAAATAAATAAAAAGTAAAAATACAATATAAGAAATAGAAATATTACATTAAACATCTATCATAATTTATAATCTGATATAAAAGCAAGAAAATTAGAAAACGTAAATATATAATTAAAAAATGAAAAAACTAAATTAAACATCTATCTGAAAAATGTATCTATACTAATAAAATGGCTATACTAATAAAATGGAGATTTTGAGGCTCCATAGGGCGTTCACATCAACGGAAAAAATTTCTTCTAAAAGATGACACAAGGCATTAACAAAAAATAAAAAATAAAAATATTTATAAAGAAAAATAAATAATAAGCAAATATATAATATAAGAAATAGAAATATTACATTAAACAATAATAAGTAAATATACAATATAAGGAAAATAAATAAAAAGTAAATATACAATATAAGAAATAGAATATTACATTAAACATCTATCATAATTTATCATCCGATATAAAAGTAAGAAAATTAGATTGCGTAAATATATAATTAAAAAATAAAAAAAAAACTAAATTCAACATCTATCTGAAAAATGTATCTATATTAATAAAAATGAGCTTTTAAGGCTCCATAAAGCGTCCACATCACCGAAAAAACCATCTTCTAAAAGATGACACGTGTCATTAATAAAAAAAAATATGCATATAAATAAAAATAAATAATAAGTAAATATTGCGTAAATAATATTACATTAAAAATAATAAGTAAATATACAATACAGAGAAAATTAAATAAAAAGTAAATATCCAATATAAGTAGGGCTGTTCAATATGGCAAAACCGAACCGAACCAAACCGAACCAAACCGAAATAGATAATATGGTTTGGATTTGGTATATACCATACAAACCGAATGGATATAATTTTAAAAAAAACCGTAGGATTTGGATATGGTTCGGTATATAACCGAATAAAACCGATAAAAAAATAGAAACATGTAAATATGTATATAGTTTATAACGACGTATGAAAATCATAAGTTAATATTTTTGCTAATAACTATTACCATATTTTTTAGAGTAGTAAAAAAGTCATGATTTGTAAAACACTTGAACTATAATTAAATAACAATTCATCGCAAACATGCTTCTTATTCTCTTAGTCTTCTTTTGATCTTTTTGTTTTAATTTAGCATTGACTAAATTGAAATAAAGATTATAAATTTGATGATAACAATTAGTGAAAATTCTTCACAAATTTTTTTTAATCTATAAACAAATAGAGTTTCGAATTTAATAGAAGAAACATGACTTTGATGAACGCTAAATATGAAAGAATAGAAAATCTTTTCTTTTGTGCTTCGTGCTTCTGTTTTATTTTTTGTTTTTTTTTATTTTTATTATCAAAATTTTGAGCTTTGATTTTAATTATAGATTTGATTATTTTATTAGATGATAGAAACATTTTTTATTTTTTTTTCTTTTATTTAAACTTATAATATTTTTTAATAAATGAATGTGTTGAAAGCATGACTCTAAAATTCATATAATATGATCCCAAAATAAAGAATTATGTTTTTTGGTATAAACCGAATAAACCGAAAACCGACGGTATATAAACCGAACCGAACCGAAGTAAATATGGATTTAGAATGGTAGTTGTATTTTACTAACCGAAATACCGAAAAACCGAAAAAACCGAACCGAAACTGAACCGATATCCGGATTGAACACCCCTAAATATAAGAAATAGAAATATTACATTAAACATCTATTATAATTACTTTAACATCAATCATAATTTATCATTTGATACAATTAAGAAATGAAAAAAAAACTAAATTAAAAATCTATCTGAAAAATGTATAGTAAAATAAATAATAACTAAATACACAATATAAAAAAATAGAAATATTATATTATACAATTATCGTAATATTAGAATAAATAAATATAAAATATAAGAAAAACTAAATATTAAGTAAATATAGTATATAATAAATAAAAATATTACATTAAATATATATCGTAATATTATCATTGATATAAAAGCAAAAAATTTAGAATAAATAAATATACAAAATAAGAAAGATAAACAGTAAGTAAATATACAATATTAAAAATGGAAAAACTAAATTAAGCATATATCTGAAAAATATATAGTTCAATAAATAATAAGTAAATATACAACATAAAAATATTAGATTAAACATCTATTATAATATTAAAATAACTAAATATAAAATATACGAACTATACTAATAAAAGGGAACTTTTAAGGCAGCGTCCACAACAGCGAAAAAACCTTCTTCTAAAAGATGACACGTGACATTAATAAAAAATAAAAAAAGTATACATATAAAGAAAAAGAAATAATAAGTAAATATATAATATAAGAAAAAAAAAAATGCAGTATAAGAAATAGAAATATTAAATTAAACATCTATCACAATTTGTCATTTCATATAAAGCAAGAAAATTAGAATAAGTAAATATACAATTAAGAAATGAAAAAAAAACTAAATTGAACATCTATCTGAAAAATGTATAGTTAAATAAATAATAACTAAATACACAATATAAAATATAGAAATATTATATTATACAATTATCGTAATATAATAAAAAATAAATATAAAATATAAGAAAAAATAAATATTAAGTAAATATAGTATATAAGAAATAAAAATATTACATTAAATATATATCGTAATATAATCATTGATATAAAATCAACAAAATTTAGAATAAATAAATATACAAAATAAGAATGATAAACAGTAAATAAATATACAATATAAAAAATGGAAAACCTAAATTAAACATATATCTGAAAAATGTATAGTTAAATAAATAATAACTAAATATCCAACATAAAAATATTAGATTACACATATATTATAATATTAGAATAACTAAATATAAAATATAAGAAAAATGAATAATAAGTAAATATACAATATAAGAAATACAAAAAAATACATTAGACATCTATCTAAAAAATCTATAATAAAATAAATATTAAGTAAATATAAAATATAAGAAAAAAATATTACATTAAACATATATCATAATATTATAATTTGATTTAAAAGAAAAACAGTTAGAAAAGTAAATATACAATAAAATAAATAAATATACAATATAAGAAACGGAATAACTACATTAAACATCTATTTGAAAAATGTAGAGTTTTACTTTTTTATTACTTCCAAATATTTTTATAAGTAAATATACAATATAAGAAAACTAAGCATACAATATAAGAAATATAAATTTGACATGAAACATCTATTATAATATTATCATTTGATATAAAAGCACGAAAATTAGAATAAGTAAATATACAATATAAGAAAAATAAACAATAGGTAAAATACAATTAATTAATTAAAAAAAACTAAATTAAAAATCTCTCTCAAAAAATGTATAGTAAAATAAATAATAAGTAAATATACAATATAATAAATAGAAATATTATATTCAACATCTATCATAATATTAGAATAAGTAAATATACTATATAAGCAAAATAAAAACAAATCTGAAAAACATACATTAAAATAAATTATAAGTAAATATACAATATAAGAAATAAAAATACTACATTAAACATTTATAAATAATATCACCATTTGATATAAAAGCAAAAAAAATAGAATAAGTAAATATACAATATAAGAAAAATAAAAAATAGGTAAAATACAATTAAGAATTGCAAAAACTACATTAAACATCAATCTGAAAAATGTATTGTTTTACTTTTTTATTATTTAAAATACAATAAGTAAATATAAATTTTAAATATTATAATAAGTAAATATAAAATATAAGAAAAATAAATAATAAGTAAATATAATATATAAGAAATAAAAATATTACATTAAATATGTATCGTAATATTATCATTGATATAAAAGCAAGAAAATTAGAATAAGTAAATATAAAAAAATAAGAAAAAATAAACAGTAAGTAAATATACAATATAAAAAATGTAAAAACTAATTAAACATTTATCTGAAAATATATAGTTAAATGGAATAATGTATATTTAAATAAATAATAAGCAAATATACAATATAAGAAATATAAATATTACATTAAACATCTATCGTAATATTATCATTTGATATAAAAGCAAAAAAATTAGAATAAATAAATATACAATATTGAAAAATTCTCTAGGATAGCCCTTTTTAAGTTTTTGTTACAAAATAGCTATAAATAAGAAAAATGACCAAAATATGTCTTATTAAAGAGTAAAAATACATTTATACCCTATGGTTAACTAACATAGACTTATGGCTTAGAGTTAAGGAGTGGGGTTTTGAGGATAGAGTTTCAAATTTTTAAAAATTAAAATTAAAATTTTCAAAATAAAAGGGGCTATTTTGGTCATTTTCCTTATTGAATGCTATTTTGTGACAAAGACTTAAAAGATCTATTTGAGAGAATTACCCTACAATATAAAAAAATAATAATAAATAAATATACAATATGAGAAAGGAAAAACTATATCAAACATCTATCTCAAAAATGTATAGTTTTCTAATTTTTTCTAAAGAAATATGTATTCACACAAACATACAATTCAGAATTTGTTGTTGTTCAGAATACAACGTTCAAAAAAATAACTATATGGTTAACATTTGAAAATAAAAATAGTCCCGACCGTAGCGCGGATTAACTCCTAGTCTTTATATATAAAGAACAGTTTTCTCTATCCTGGTGAAGACACCTAAGATGCCATGTCACAAAATCAGGTTCTGTGAGTGTGACACGTGTCATAGGAAACAAAAGACATCGTTTTATTAAAACAGGTTTGATGGGCTTCGATCTGATCACTGTCTGTTTACGTTTTGCGCTGTAGAAATTAGATGTTTTGCGGCCCGAGCATATGGAATCATGCGTAACCCTAATTGTAATGAAACGAGGAGATGGAGATAATGTTAGAAACGCAACGTTTCTGATTTTATAATTTCATCGCTCTCTCCTCTCCGTCGTAGCGATTCAAAGGTTTCTATCGATTTATTCATCGTCTTCCTGCCAATCCAGAGATCAATCGGTTACAGATTCATTCCTATTAAATTCCTTCTTAATCCATAGGCAGTGGAGGTTCAACTATAAAAAGGTTAGCATCCATACACTATGAATCATCCTATCAATCTACTTATTTACTGAGAAATGGCTCTCGAGTTTTCCTTTCAGTTTCTCTGGATCAATCATTATAGTCCCCATAAAATCTCTCACAATGGCCGACTCATCAATTTTGCTAGCCGAGTTGAAATCTGGGCATTGCTGCAACACCGAAGTCTGAATGTTGAGGCTCCTCCTTGACGAGAAGGTAATTTCAGTGGACATTAATTGTTTTTAGTGTTTTTAGGAGAAAGAATGCAAACTTCTGGGTTGTTGATCTTTAGGCCACCGCCTCAACACCTTCAGATAGATTTTTTAGGAAGGCTCATTGTACTCTATTAGTGGGTTTGACGTTCCATGTAGCAATGTTAACTTCAAGCTGTCGGACTCCAATCTCTCCATACGTTTCAGTGATCAAACTGTCTTGCTGAGATAACCGAACCGGCCAATCCAATACCCATGTAGCTGTTCAGGTTCGGCAGTTAACATCAGCTACTTGCTTTAGCAAACGTCAATACTCATCTTCCTGGGTACTCTCTCGGCCTCTGCTTCTAAAACATATATTCTGTTTTTTTTTGTGCATCAAATACCGTAATGAACAATAGGTACTTGCTGATGCTGTCACTGCCAATTATTGTTTGGCAGACATTTTCGGTGAATTGACTGAGATCAGAAGCACACTGAATGAAGACTTACAGAGCAAAGTACGTGTGATAGCGACTATTAAAATTCAGAGGTTAGTCTCGCTGTCCTAGGAAAACATTTCTTCATTGGATTCCTCTAAGGAACACTAGAACGACCCAGCCTCCATAAGAATATATGTTGGTCTCCTCTGAAACGTAACTTCCAGAGAACTTGGCAAGTCATATGCCTTTCTCATATGCTAATTACCCATCTCCTCTCTCTCTCTTATTTTGTCTCTTTCAAAGATTCAGACTTCACTGAAATTAATGATCAATATTTGTTTTTGTATATGATGTTTTTGTGTATAGTGATTGCGGGAATGGAGAGATATGCGTTTAAAGGAGTTCCATCAAACTAAGTAACATATCTAACAAATGTAGTGAAGATGAGTAATTCATGAGCAGCCATACAGTAAATTCTTGGGCTGGGTTCCGTTTCTATGTTGCCTCTCTTCTCTGCTCCTCTGCTGATGTGTATAGTGATAGATTCGTCACTATCCTTTTTCTTATTCTGTCTACTTTGTGGTACGAGTCTTTTACATTGAACTATATACATATTTGTGTCATATAAGCAATTTTTTTAAGTTAATGTTGAAACTCTCTTTTATGTCAAATTATGTTTATCCAATGAGATTAGGCTATTTGGCCATCTTATGATCGTTTATCATTTTTACTTTTAGCATTACTCTTTTATGTCAAATTATGTTTATCCAATGAGATTTGGCTATTTGGCCATCTTATGATCGATTATCGTTTTTATTTTTAGCATTATGCTGCAAAATTAATAATCAGTCATGCGAAGTTTAATTAATCGTAACAAGAATGAATTCAATATTATTTTTAATTAAAAAGGATGGTCGAGAATATTGAATCACATAAAATATATAATCAGACACTTTCAAATAAAATATTAAGTGTTTGCTTCAAAGGTGAGATGTGGGAACGAAAGTGAAAACAATGAATAAAGTAAAAACATGATCTAGACATATTAAATAGCTTATCTTGGTTGCTTATATCGTTTAAAACCACAATACAAAATTTGTTATAGTTTGGTGATAACTTTTTTAACCAACAGCCAATGTTGAGATAAAAATACGATTATGATCATTCTTCAAAACTGATATATATAAACGGTGTATTTACATCAAAATAGACTTTGGACGAAGTGGAACACAAATTTGAAAAGACAAATTATCAAACACCTATGAAAATAAGATAAATAATATTTAGATAATGGATCCCATTAATAGCGTTATAAATGCATAAATTTTGTTGTAAGAACTCAGCCTGTAATTGTTGGTGACGTAGTTGTAAGTTTTTTTTATATAGAAAATATTACAATTTTTAAACAGTTGATTTAAGAAAATAAAAGCATAGAAATATATAGGGTTGTAAATTTAAAGGGTCGAGTCCATTCAAGTTCCGATTGATAACGACTTTCGCTTTATGCTTTGGTTTTAGATTTGTGGCTGTAGATATTTTAGCTTTAAAACCAGCAACTATTACATTATAAAGTTTAAAAACCTGCTTGGTATCAAAGGTTTTAAAAGCTCTGACTGTTATAAATATATATTTATGATTCATTCCAAAAATGTATTATCTACTTTTTTCTATCTACTTTTTTTATTTATGAAAGTCTATAGAATATGTGGAATAGTTTTAAACGATAAATCAGTTAAAATTTATCAACAAATATATTTTATTTATTTATTATAGAAATAATAATTTAATCATTCGTAAATGTTTTAGTTACCATAGACAATAAGTTTTACGCTTTAACAAATTAATTTCAATAATAGTAGGTTATGATTTTTTCTTCATGTTAAAAATCTAACTAATTAATAATTAATAATAATTAATTTATCAATCATCATTTTTATTTTTTTTGTTTTCTTGGTCAAAAATAGACAAAAGACAAAAAAAAAATTAGTTACCCACTTCTTTTAAAAAAAATAAAGAAAAAAGCTTTAAAATCTTTAAAAATGACTGTAGAACAAGGTGAACAAAAAAAACAGCTTCTTCTAAAAATGAGCTTTTAAGGCTTTATATATTTCTAAAATCTCAAATAATTTATCGGTAAATTATTGGATTTCATGGCTTTACATAACCACAAAGTCTCAATAGTCTCATTACCAATTGAACCCTAAATTACTCAGAGACTAACTGGAAACAACATTATAAATAGTTTTAACTGGTTTGAAATATATCTACAATTCAACCATTTAAACACCATAACTAAAATTTGGTTAATTTTTGTTCATTTTATCTTGCACCTTATATATAGTTTCCAATAAAAACAAAATTTGAATATTAAAATTTTTGAATTGCGTAAGACAAAAGCGATGAATAATCTAAAATTAGTTTATATTTGTCCATAGATACTTATATTTTTATAATATATTATAAAATTTATATATTTAAATAAACATGCTAAATATATAATTAAAATTAAAATTTAAACAAAAAACCCGGGCGTAGCCCTGACCGACCTTAGTTTGCATATATATTATCCATTCTGGATCTTCATCACCTACTATATAATAAAGTAACTAAAATATAAAAAGGATGTGAAACAACAGCTTAAACAAACAATAAACAACGTCAAAAAAAAAAAAAAAACAAACAAACAATAAACTGGGAATAAATGATATTAATTTTACTGTTTAGAATTATCCATTTTTCGAAATTTAAATTAACTGATAAAGAAATGCGTATGTTCCATTATTAAAATAATATCATCCTACACTACATAATATATCATATAAATGTTTACAAATCCACAAAATAAAATAAAATGTCAACATAAAGATTATAAAAATTGATAACCTTCCTATAAATACTTACAAAGATTCACAACACCAGAAGAGATGGTCATGTCTGTTCTTATTACTCTTGTATGACTGTTAAGACCAGACATAAGTTCTGAAGCCTCTGCAGATTCATTTGGTCAATGATGATGGTGACGAAGATTCTCTCAATATCTGAAACATTTCTTGAGTCAGTTAATAAGAGTTGCTTCTCTTCTTTGTCAGGCTTGAAGCACTTGGCAATGCACGATATCGCATTTCACAGCTCTTCCTGCTATACTCGACCATATATTACTTAGAATGCTCTTGGACTCTCCTTTCACCGCAATGTTCTCCCATAGCCGAGTGCTGTTCTTATCTGGATTCGTTACATCAACCAGACTCATGCTCATGTTGTTCCTGATTATACAAAGCTTATTGTTCAACGGAACAAGAGCCGCAGCTTCAAAAGGCCACGAGTTCCCCAAGTGAACTTTACAATCCATAAACTTGATCCATGAATCCCTGGACTCATCAAACACCCTGAGTTTACACCCATCCCTACAATCCAACCCGTAAAGACGACCGTTAAAACAAGCACACGGGTCTATCCAACCAGTAACCATCCCATCACTGACCAAACTCCATGAGTTAGCTTCAGGGTCATAAGCTTCACAAATGACCTGTTGGTGAGACCCAAGACCCTTGAGAAACCACTTGTTATCATAAACCACACCGATAAGAGGCACCATTGATGCCCCCATATCAGCAACGAAACTCCACCTGTTTTTGTTCGGATCATAAACCTCAGCTGACCGCAGCGTCCTATGAATCCCTTCACACTCCCCACCCGCTACATACAAGCAATTGTTAACGACACATGAACCAAAGAAGTGTCGCTTCCTAAGCATGTCTGGTGCCCTATGCCACTTGTTTGTTCTAGCGTTATAGAAGATGACCCTCCTCATTGATCCTCTAAGCGGATCCTTACCTCCAAACAAGTAAAGACGACACCCGCTCAAAACAGCACAACCAAACCCAACAGCTTCTGAATACTCTCTAGGAAGAGGCGTAAGAGGCTGAGGAAGGTGAGAGACGGGATCAAACGCGTTCCAGGAGATCTTCCCGTCACGGTCCTTTTTGAAAACGTAAACCCATTCTTCGGACCTCCCAAGTAACTTCCTCTCGGAGTAGAAGAAGTTCCCAGAGGCAAGCCTGTGCCAGCTCTTGCACACGAGTCTGAGTTTTCTATGGTCTGCACGAGGGACGCGGATGAGGCAAGCGACGGCTAGGTCGTCAGGGAGGCCGGGGAGAAGCGGGGGTTGGATTCTTGTCCTCTCTCGGTTAGAGTTCTTGCTAGGACGGTGAGCATTGGGGTTGATGTTGGGTTGGATACAGAGCTTTGAGCCAGGAACGAACTTTCTTGCTTCTACAACGGTTTTGAGACTTGAATCTACTCTGCAGTAGCAAGAAACAGAGTCCACCTGAAAGGAAGCGTTTTTGTCAGCAAAGAGGAGGAAAGAGTACTGATTTGAGCTAAGGTTTCTAAAAAAGGAAAGAACTTTGAATTAAGTTGAAAACAGAGCATGTCAGAACAAGTCCAGAGATTTCCCGAAATAGAAACCTGTGAAGGAAGGGGAGCTTACCAGTGGAGCTTGAAGGCGAAAACCTGTTGACCCATTCGGGGATTGTCGTTGAGAAGACAGATCCATCTTCTTCTTCTAAACCCCAAAGCTCATTAAGAGACACAGATCCTCGAGAATTTTGATAAAGAAAGCTAATGGTCAAATCTCTGACTCGAAGAAGGTGAGCTACCTTCCACTTAATGGAGATACTGAATAGTCAAAAAAGGTGCAAGATTTGTTTTTTTTTAGTCAACAATGTGTAAAAAACCACCAATGTATGTTTGTTTATAAATATTTTGTTATAACAAATCAACAATGTCTGTTTGGATTATATAGTTTTTCTTTGGAACACCATTTGGACTATATAGTATCTACCGATTTTTTGTATTAAAATTTTAATACAAATACACTAAAATTATACGTCACACCATGATTAATCCTGAGTTCTTACCATGATTAACCCGGGATTCTTAGCGGAAGTTCATGCTCTTAAAGTGGGGTTATTAGCAGAAGTTAAAAAACTGTTTCTTAACTTTTAACTAAAAAAGCTAAGAACCGCTTCTTAAAGTCTTTATTTAAGAACTGGTTCTTAGTTTTTTTAGTTAAAAGTTAAGAAATTGTTTCTTAACTTCCGCTAAGAACCTCGTCCTAAAAACTCCGGATTAATAATGCTCTCAGGTTGTTCAGCTACTCCATCAAAACTATTTAAAAGGGCGCGACTGTGTCATATGGGATGTGACATGCATTAGAATTATACATACAAAATAATGTCTATACTCCACATTAGTAATTGACATTTAAATGTTATTTTCGAGTTAAGTGTATGTATTCAACATTGCATACTATGTCCATGCAAATAGGGACACAGACATACGGACAAGATATTAGATATCATTACTGTTTAAAGAAAAGTCACACACAAGCAGCTAATATAAGTGTTAACAAGTATGGTTAACCTAACAAAAATGGCATCGTTATTCACACTTTAGCCCATCCTTTTGAACCAAACCTTGCGTAGAATAAAACCACTATGTTATTTTTGGATGATTAATTATTTTGAGCCAAACAAAGATCTGAAAATTTTATAGAAACATAAAAAATTATGTCTCAGGCAGAAGTATGCATGTCAATGGACCAATGATGCCAACTGGTAAGAGTTATAACTTTAAGAAACTATTTTTCAATACCACTTTAATTATGTTTGTATACTAATGCATTAAAGCAAATTTGATCATATCTCATATAAGTAATAAAAGAAGAGTATAAGCTTCAGATAGGTTGTCCACACAATGGTAGTTAGTAAGTTATGATCGCATTTCAAAAAAATAATGGTAGTTGGTAAGTTATGATATTAAACCTTACCATATGATCACATTTGTCCCTCTAATTTTTAATTTTAATCATAGTCGTGGCTTGCCCACTTTTTTGACAATGACATCCCACTAAACCCTTGAGAAAACAAACTGACTTGGTATGCTATACAGTAAAATTCACATCCGTTGTTTATATGTGAGTATGTGAGAAAGATCACAAGAACATTAGGTCAAAAGTCAATAATAGTACATAGATTATAAAAGAATCAAACTACCAACCTATAATTATACATTTTGCTACTTATGAAAACAAAAAACAAGATTGAAACACAAACTAATCTTCAAACTATGTAGTTACTATTAAACTACAAACATATACACATCAATTTAATATGATGTATGTATGTAACTCTTGTTTACTTATATCTTTTATGTACATCTATTTTTCAGGCACAATTTTATTTTAGATAAGCAAAATGAAGATGCAAGTGTTGGTGTACGCAGGCGCACAACCGTTCCTTACGATGCTGATGGCTCAGCAGTAAGAGCCAATAAATGTTATTATAACCAGACCGGAACAATGTTCTGAACATGAACCAATAAATGATAAAAGTGGTAAACATGACGGCTAAACTCTTGACAGTTGACATACACTATCCTTGCTAGGTTCGTTTCTCAAACGTTACACGCATATCCTAAAGCTTTCCCGACGTTCATTCACTACATACATAACCTTTCACATAGAATCATCAGAATCTTCTGATTCACTTCTCTCCTGCTCAACTTCCGCTGGAGTATTATTATTATTAATAGTCCCTGTCTCAGCAGCTTCTTCAGGCTTTTCAACAGGTGTAGCAGGTGAAGAGGAAGAGACATTCTTATTTGCATTCTCGTTCGCAACTGTTTCCTCTTGCTGTTCATTTCCCTACACACACCAAGAAGTTCTAGTAAAATAAACTGGAACTACCTCAGAGAGTTATGTATATTGAAATCGAATTCAATTAACCAATCATCAGAATTTAAAAAGCAAATTTACGTTTTCGATTGTTCTGCCACTCAAGATGTTCAGCAAGTCCCTCTCAACGCGCTGTACAAGCTCCGGCTGCAACGTTATGATATTCAATACTGTTAAATCAAAAGAAGAGAACCATCTAGTAACGACGCAACAAGTGTTAACAAATGCAAATTTACATTAAGGTCAGGCTCTCGACGAAATCTTCTCTTGCGAGCATCCTTCATAGGAGGAGTTAGACCATGTCTGTATTCAACCGTATTAGGCGCGGGATCACCAGGCTCCCTAACCATGATCATCTGTTAAACCAAACCATATAAAAGCATTCATCATATTGCTTTTTAATCAGAAGGTTAACAACAAACACATATAGCAGACTAGTGCACCATGATCTTACCTGGCCAATGTCAGCAGTTTTGACTAAAGCAGAATCATCATAAGTTTTAAAAGACTCAACAACAGCAGGAAGATCCAGGAGAGAAGCCGGGAACTCTTCGTTTCCAATCATAAACGTCCCGCTTCTCCCATCCTCTGCCAACACACAAAGTCACACAAACCCCTTAGAAAGAAGTTTGATTCATAGACAATGTTAGATGGATCTCTATACACACTTGAAATCCATACATCAGATTCAAGAAGGTCTTTCACATCAAGGGTAATGCATAGACAATGTTAAATAGATCGGATCTCTAGGCAGATTCAAGAACAATGCCACAAGAATGCCTTTCAGACCTCTCTGATAAAACATTGAATTTACACAAACCACAATATCAAGTTCCTCTAGGAGATGCTAATAAATTGATACTCTAGACACACTTCAACTCTTGAAACAGATTCAAGAATGTCTTTTTGGGGTTTTCTATGAGACATTCAAGAACGCATCAGACATAAGCTTTATAGGAAAAAAAGGTTGAAACTTTGGAGGATGAAACCATAATTTAATGAGCTAAAAGAGATCAAATCAAACCGAACCTGAAAAGCACAAATCTAAAGGGATCTCGTCGGAAGTAGAAGCGTCCTCGCTCAAGAGCCGATCGATTCGCTCTGAAACAGACGGTGGAACCCTAAGTATGAACTGTTCCTCCATCTCACCAACGGATTGTATTATACAGGTTCCAGTCAATACGTTTAGCTTTCGTTGTGACGAGATAATCTATTGAACCCACGAAGCTCCTGTCTTTTGTTATGTAAGAGAATCACAAGTTGGGAGATAGAGAGACATCATGATAAACTTTTCTAGAAGAGTCAGAATACTCCTCTATTATTTACTATTTCCCCCCTGTAAGTTATAAGATTTTAATTTTTTACCCAAATAATTCCCTACGCTCAGCAAAAACACCATTATGCGGTATTTTTTTTTTTTTTGTGGTCTAGAATTTTATTAATTGGACGAAAGCCCAAAAAAAAGTTAACGCCTCTGGTGCCCCCAAATGTGATAAGCAAAATCTCCTATGGACTCCGTAATCGTCTATGCCTCTTTTTCATTAAGTCGGTGTGAAATGACAGGAATACCCTTCGAAGGTGGGAAAAAAAAATTCGAATTTGGGGCGGATGGGTTGAGTTATCCGGTTTGGTCTGGGTTTCGTTCGACGGTTTGTAATTGAGAATTCAATTCAATTGAAACCGAAATCAATTGGAATTCAGAAAAAAAGAAAATCAAAAATTAAAAGAAAAAAATTGTTATCCCGCAGCTCGAGGAAAGCTCCAGCTCGCAGCTCCTCTCCCTCTCGAGAAGCTTGTTATTGTCTCTGGTTGGTTTGCAGCTCCCTCCCAGCTACTCTGTTGTCGACGTCGATAGCTACTCCGGCGACGCCGTCGGACCGCAACGTTTCCACCATTCATTCAGAGAGGTCGTAATGCAGGTTAGTTATTCTCTCCTCAGCGAGCTGCAAGATAGAAATTGGATTTAGGGTTTGTAATTGAAAGTGTTGAAACGGCATTGATTCTGGGATGATTTGATTGATTTGTATATGAAATTGTTATGCATGGAGGTGCGTGAATTGTCTCAATTGTGAGTAGCTTTGCACGGAGATCTCTCTGATCAATCAATCGTACACACATTTGAGTTCTTGTTTAAGCATTAAGCATTACTTTGTATAACTAGGTATAACAAGTAGAACTGATAATTGTTGTAGAGTAGGTAAAACTTGGTCAAACTGTAGACAACTCGGTAGAACTAAGAACTACAGGTATAACTAAAACTTTATTCTTTTGTTCTTGCAGGATACAATGATGAAATATGTGAGCGTCTTTTTCAAATTCAAAGGGGAGATCTCCTGTGTAACCTTGAAGACAACAGTGGAGGATATAAGTTTGGCAATGCTAGAAGAAAAGTTGTATAAAAAGCTTGCGTTGGAAGAAAGTAAGGTAAAACTGGCATTGAGCATGCCGATGGTGTATGGATCTGAAGAACAGCAAATTATTCGTGAAGATGATGATCTGTTTGGTTTCCTAACAACCGTTGATAAAGACAACCGTAGATCTCTCTTGTTAGTGGAGGAGACGAGTAGATCATATCAGTTAGAGAAGGTATCGAGAGTGGGCATAAGTTCGTTTGGTATGAACTACGAAGTGTTACAGGGAATTGATGATGTTTATGATGAAATCAGACCTAAGGCCATAACTCTGTATGTAGAAAATGGACAAGCAAATCAACAGAAGGAGCTGATAGATGCAGAGAATGATTTTATGGATACGGGCACCGCAGCTGGGACAGACACCGCAGCTGGGACAGACACTGCAGCGGAGACAGACACCGCAACTGAAATGGACACAGCAGCTGAAACGGACACTGCAGTCGAGACGAACACCGCAGGTGAGACGGGTATGGGTGCAGATAAGTATGTTGAGCAGCCACCTATAAAAAAAGCTAGTCAGGTTATAGAGGATTGGGAAGTAGGTTTGGGTCTGTTTAAGTATCATGAGTTTCCAAGTAAGAAAGCACTTCAAGAGGTGGTCGATAGAGCTGCATTTGGTGAATGCTTTCGTTATGTTATCAAAAAGTCGGACAAGAGATGATTGGTGTTAAAATGTTGTGAAGCAACCTGTAAGTGGGGTTTACGAGCTGCAAGGATTCCACAGACTGAAATTTTTTCTGTTAGGAGGTACACGGGTGTGAATACATGCTCTCGGTCTAATCAAAGTAAAAGCAGCAACATCAAGAGGAAAGGCTCAGCGGAATTAGTTGCAAGTTTTTTTAATGAGGAATATTCTGGAAAACTGAGTACTCCTGTTCTGAAAGATATCATGGATCTTATAAAGTTAAAACTTGGTGTAACAATATCCTACTCCACAGCCTTGAGAGGGAAAATCTAGCTATTTCTGAGTTGCGTGGTGGTTCGGAAGAGAGCTACAAGATGCTATATAGCTACTTGTACATGTCAGAGCAGGTCAATCCGGGAACAAAAACAGGGGTGAAGTTGGATGAGGCAAATAAGTTCAAGTACCTCTTCATAGCTCTGGGAGCTTGTATTGAAGGTTTTGCAGCCATGAGGAAGGTGATAGTTGTGGATGCCACATTTTTGAAGAATGGATATGGTGGTGTACTAGTATTTGCTAAAGCTCAAGATCCTAATCGTCACCATTATCCGCTTGCGATTGGTGTACTCGACAGTGAAAATAATGCTAGTTGGACATGGTTTTTCGAGATGCACAAAACTGCTATACCAGACTCTTCTGAATTAGTTTTTATGAGCGATAGAAACCAGAGCCTCATCGCGGCTGTAGCTAATGTGTTTCCACAATCTCACCATGGCCATTGTATATGGAATTTGTCTCAGAATGTGAGAGTGCATGCTTGTAACACAACCAAAGCCGTAGTCGGATGGAGATTTATGGAGTTGGCTAGGTGTTACACGTTGGCTGAGTTCGAGTCTGCTTACGCATCTTTTAAGGTGAGATATCCTCCAGCGTACAAGTATTTGGAGGAGCATACTGATAAAAGCACATGGGCTCGGGTTCATTTCCTAGGTGACAGATACAACTTGGACACTAGCAACAGTGTGGAGTCAATGAACAGTGTATTTAAGGACGCAAGAGGTATGCTTTAATACCATTGTTGGATACAATCATCAAAAAGTTTTCTGACTGGTTTAATGAACATCGGAAGGACTCTGTGGCTGGGTCATTGATACCAAACTGGTTCCTCTTGTCGAGATTCACTTGCATGAGCTATGGGGCAAAGCTGAGAAAACACCAGTGCGTGAGCTTAATAATTATGAGCTTGAGTACGATGTAACCGACACAGATAATGGGAAGAATTATGTTGTGAACTTCATAGCGAAGAGTTGTACCTGCAAGGTGTATGATTATGAAAAGTATCCTTGTCTGCACGGACTTGTTGCTTACTTATATTTTCTTGAGGTTGAAGCTGCTCCTGGTCGTCGACGTGATATCAGGATAAAGTATCATGAGTTGTGCTCAAAATATTACTGGACGGAACTTTCGGCATTGGCTTATTACAAGACCATTTATTCTGTGCCGGACAGGTCTTAATGGAATGTACCATATCACATCAAAGAGCTTCATATCATACATCTGGATCGCCTCAAGAGGAAGGGATGGAAAAAGAATAAGAGGAATCCATCTGTTGGCGAACGACGTAAAAGGACACAAAACATAAGGCGACCAAGGCAAAATTTTGATTTCAGTTGGCTGTTGTTTGGAATGCGTAGTAGTAATCCCAGTGAATCAAACTAGATCTTTTGTTCGTATGTTATGGCTGTTGTGTTGTTTGGTTTTGGTACGTTGCTTTTGGTATGTTGCTTTTGCTTATTTTGAAAACATTGGTAAAACTAAGTATATCTTTTGTGGAATAAACCCGAATTTTCTCCTTTAAACCTCTAATAAATGAAATAAATACTGCTTATTGTTCACCTTTTCATTCGATTCGATCTCCTCTCTCTCTCTCTCTCTCTATCTCTCTCTACTCTCTCTCTATCTCGACTCTTCTCCTTCTCGGTACAAAATAGTGAATATGCAAGGAGATGGTTCGGGATCGTCAAGGAGAAGGCAAAATGGTCGGAAATTGTGTTTATGTGGCTTAGAGGCAGCCATAACACAAGCTTGGACAGACAAGAACCCATGGCGACGATTTTATGGTTGTCAGCGTTTTAAGGTATCCCATCTGATTATAGAACTAGCAATTCTGATGGGAAAATAGCTTTACAATTGAAATTATGGCAGGAGAAAAATGGATGCAAGTTCTTCGCATGGTTTGATGAAGAGGACGCAACATTATGGCAAAAAGAGCTTTGATTGAAGCCCGGGATGAGATCCGAGAGAAGAGTAGAGTGATTACGCAGTTAAACGAAACAATTGCAGAACTGAGAAGCAATTTGGAGAAGATACAAAATGAAGAGGAAATTGTTAGAAAGTTTGAAGAATTCTATGTTTAAGCGATCTTACCATGTATTCTCTAAGTTTAAGTGTTTGTTTTACAACCTCTGTTTAAGCGTTTTGGCAGTTATGTTTAAGTGTTTTAGAACCTATGTTTAAGAGATATATTGGAAAACCGCGGAAAACTAGTATAACAAGGTGTAACTATGATAGAAATTGGCATAATCTGAAATAATCTGAACTACATAAGTCTTAATACAGAAACACATTCACCAAAAATGATATAGCAGATACTGCTTCTGAAAATAGATTAGTGAAGATAACAAAAATTTACAAACCTCATAAGAAAAAAAACTCATTGTTTCATGAGAAATAGATCAGTGAAGATATGCATTGTATATAGTCTTTCCAAGAGCACTTTGTTAATAAGATCAGCTTATAAAGAAGTATTTTATAGTTTTCATGATTTCAAAGATATTATTGCACTAATCATTTATCCTTACAAGGTAATGCAGAAAAATGACAAGTAAAAATTTCTTTACAAATTAAAATTAGACGTAAAACTAAAAAATGTTGAAATCACGAAAAGTAGAACTATGAAGAAAATTGGTAAAAGCATAAACTTCAGTATAACTAAGAGAAAATATTTTGGAGGGAGAATAAAAATTATTCTCGTGCCTAAACGAAAAAAACCAAAATTTTCATTTATTTGGGTCAAAAAGTAGATTCCCTCTGCTCTTTTATCTGGTATCGTCTCATCTTTTCCTCTCTTTTCCCAGACACTTTTTCACTTCCCCAGCACTCTCTCTCTCTCTCACCATTCATACACTCTCTCTTTATCCATTCTCTTTCTATATTCTCTGAAGCTCCATGGTTTTACTCTTTCCCCTTTACTGAACATGACTCATTCGTATGAAGAGATGAAGGAGATGAAGAAGCTGAAGAAACACTACGACATGTTAGGGTTCGTTTACGATGCCCAATATGGAATTCCTACCCGTTGCCCATGCGGTAGTGAAATAATGATGAATGTTTCTCCAACTCCGAAGTACAAGTCAGATTTCGATACCTTGCTTGGGAGTAGGTACTTCACCTGCAAGAATTATGAGGTAATTTCCGCTTATCTTTGTCTTCGTTGTAAAACTATGGGAAACTGAGATATACTGATTGAAACTCCGTAATACTTAGAGATATCTGGTGATACTCTGGGTATCCCTGGGTGAAACTGTGTTATACTCTGGGTGAAACTGTGTTATACTCTGGGTATCTCTGGGTGAAACTGAGTTACACTCTGGTTGAAACTGTGCACGACGATGGGTTGCACTTTCGTCAGCCATGGGCTTTCGATGTTCAGCAAGAAGTGGAGCGCCTAAGGGGGGAGGTAAAAGAGTTGGCTGAAGAGATTGCTAAGCTTAAGAGGCTTATTACCTCAACCACCCGTCCATGAGATTCTCAATTCACAAGTTCAGAGTTCATGTGCTAAAAACTTTGTCTTCCCTACCTATCTACTTTTATCATTTCGGTTAATACAAGTTTTTGTTTGTTAAGACTTGTGTAAGTTTATGTGTTCAATCTTATGTTATGCTCAAACTTATGTTATGTGAAGCACTCTTATGTTTATCAATTGGTACTCTATGTTTACACTTTCATCATCAACCATTATTCTAATAAACTAATTTCCTAGACATTATCAATAGGTACTCTCTTAAACTAATTTCCTAGACTTTATAAATTGGTACTCTCCTAGACTTTTACTAGACTTTTACTAGCTCTCACTCGACCTACACAATAAAAGTAAAAGCATCCACAACAAAGATCGCATATATAGTCATAACATAGTTAAAAGTTCTAAATCCACATCACAAACAAGAAACACATCAAAAGACATCGTTTGTCTACTTCATAAAAACATAAAACAAAGATCTAACACACCAAGCAAGTTCTTCACTCTACTTCACTTCTTCCTTCGTTTCTGTTTCTTTGCTTTCCCTTGTGCTGGTGCTTCTTCTTCTGCTGCTTTAGCTTGTGCTTCTTATGCTGTTTTAGCTTGTGCTTCCTTGACAAACTCCTCAATCGGGGCCAATCTCCCATCCAATTGGTCAATCTTCTTATCAACTGTCCTCATCAGTTTCATCGTTATTTTCAGCAACTTCATAACATCTCCCAGTTGAATCGACTGTTCACTTACTTCTATTCCATCCCCTGCTGCAGCTTCACTCGCTTCTGCCTGTTTTTGGCGCGCAGCTACATCCTCGTCGTGCATGTCTTGAAAAAAGACCTTATAGCATACATCCAGACACTTCTCCCAACTGTCCACAACTATATCAGATTCATCAACTTCGTCTTCATCTTCCAAAATGTCATCCAAGAGCCTTTCTTCTTGTGGAGTTCTGGTGGGGATGATGCTGTCGATATCCTGTCACAAACACAATTAATTTTGAAACTTAGCAACACACGCCTACCTTTGTGAGACCATTGTTCCATTTCTAGTCCTACCTTAGTTCTACCATAGTTCCCTATCTAGTCCTACCTTAGTTCTACCATAGTTCCCTACCCTAGTTCTACCCTAGTTCTACCATAGTTTTACTTTAATCCTATCCTAGTTCTACCACAGTTTTACTCTAGTTTTACTTTAGTTCACAGGTAAACTTACGGTTGTGTTAGACAATTCCTTGTTTATCGCAGAAAGTGACACCCCTGTCATTCCATTTCGTTTGAATGAGGACTTGCACATCCTCTGGCAGTTGACATCAGCTCCTTCAACAGGTTCTCTGAATGCCATTCCTAGCTTAGGAATTGCCTTGAATGCAAGAAGCTGTTAAACACAACATTTATAAAATGCCATCAGTCAATCACAATAGCAATCAAGTCATTAATGGGATTTTGCATACCTCTAGTGGAACACAGAAACCTGGAAGCGGCCATAATGTATTCTCTTTCACAACCCCTCCAAAATGCTTCATTGTGTGAGAGATCTCCTTCAGCATGTAATCATAGGAGAATCTCCCCCATGGAAAGGACTGGCAGTGGTCAAGATCATCCACTGCTCTCTGGAACACCTCCAACACAGGATTAGCCTTGTGTCCAACCTTCGTTTGCGCGCAAACAACATAAGCTAAGAAGAATAGAACTGCCATCTTCAGTCTGTCTTTGTGGGGTCCCATGTTCACCAGCTTCTTCTTAACATCCTCCAACCTTCTAAGTTCTCCTTCCTTGAAATGTCGATCAACGAACTTCGTCCCACCAAGCTTTTTGTAGCCGAGAGGATAGTTGTGGCAGAATAGCCCAGATATCAAACCGTGTTCCCTCAGCCCATAACGGATGGCAACGCCATTCACAATGAACCACACTTCTCTTCGCCTCTCGCTACCGGCAGTACGCAGCAACAACATCCACATTCCCTGAACCATGTGGTTGTTCTCTCTTTTCATGTGGAAAATGTGTCTGAATTGAGGATGCTCCGTGAACCAGTTCCACTCCGCTTTAGACAGCTTCGGTTTCAGTTTGCTTAGCGTCTTACTCGTGCTAGCTATCATGCACCTCGTCCCTAGCTTTATTTTTTTCTTGTACTCAGATGGATTGAAGAACATTCTGGTTGGTCTGATTGCCTCGGGTGCCTCATTTCCATCCAAATCTTGCAAGTTATACCAAAGTTATATCCAAGTTGTACTAAAGTTATACAAAAGTTATACTTAAGCATATCAAAGTAATACCACGGTTCCGTTTATAAAATTTTAGTTTTCCTATGTTGTACCAAAACTGACAGTTTTTCCAATAGTTCTCCTAGTATTACTAACATTAACCCACTCGATTTACTAGCTCTCCCTAATCATATGTTACGACTTAAATTCAAACTCATTGATAGTTTGTTACCTGAGGTTCAGGTGGATTCCCATTCTCGTTTGCTTCCTCTTCTCTTTCTCCATTTGCTTCTTCTTCTTCCGAACGTGCATTCACTTCGTTCTCTCCATCTGGAGGTTCTTCTTCAGAATCTTCATTCTCCTCGTTAGAACTCTCATTCTCCCCATCTGGTTTTTCTTGTTCTTCTTCAGAACCCTCATTCTCTTCATCTCCAGAAGCGGTTTTCTCATTCACTTCATCTCCATAAGCGGTTTCCTCATTCTCTTCATCTCCAGAAGCGGTTTCCTCATTCTCTTCATCTCCAGGACCTTTGTTCAGTGTTGTCGGAGCAGCTTCTGCAGCCACATTACTTGGCTCTGTTATCTCCGCCGTATTCTCCGTCGAGTCATTTCTCGTCTTCTCCGTCGAGACATCCGTCGTCTTCTCCGTCGAGACATCCGTCGTCTTTGCCGTCGATTCATCCGTCGTCTTTGCCGTCAATTCAACAATCTCCACCGCCCTCGTTTCACTCTCCTCCGTCGTCGTCTTCTCCACATTTTCTCCGGACCCCGTCTTTGCAAACTTCACTCTCGGAGCCTCTTCCTCCGTTGGATTATCCTTCCTCTTACCCCGTCGTGTTTCGACCACCATCGCAATCGGATAGATTTCACCGGATTCTATCTCGATTCTCACCGAATCAATCTCGATTTTGGAAACTAGGGTTCTTCGGAACCAACCGAAAAGAGGAAAAAGAGGGGAGAAATGAGTTATAAATTTCGACAAATTGGATCGAGGAAATACAATGAGAGGGTTTGCTAAAACCGACATATTTGGTTTGGTTTTGAGGGATTGGTTCGGTTGGTTAGTATGGTTACACGGTTAGACGATTCGGTTCAATTGGTTTGACCATACAAACGGGTCGGGTCGGGGCAGATGGGTTATACCCTGGTACAACTTGTAAATACTTCAACTTTTTTGTTTATTAGAGTGTCTAAGAGAGATTAGATTATCACATTTGGGGGCAGCAGAGGAGATGCCTCCCCAAAAAAGAACCAAGTCCGAGACTACAACAATCATAAATAAAAGACACAAAGACAAACCGATCACTTGCAAAATCAAACTTGGGCCTAATGCCCACAAAGGAAACCATTAACAACACAAGACAGTCAACCCGTGTCGTAATCGAACCCTCCGAAGCTATCACGACGATTCTACTGACGGCATAGACTAACCGGATATTCTCCACGATTATGCTGTTTATAATGAAAATTTAAGGTTAATTTACGGAAACTGGAAACCATAATTAAATCTTTGAGGGTACATTTTAATAAAATAGGGAGTTATAGGCTAAAAACAGTATTTTAAAAGGTACTGGGGGTTAAAATGTAAGCATATATTTATATATATAAACCTAATTCAGACAGCAAAGCTTTCTCATGCTATTGTCTTATCGCCGCCGTTCGTCACCACCGACCTTCGTTCTCCGGTAAGTCTTTTCTCCTTTTTCTCACCGTATTTAACCTTCCCCTCGAATAATCTGTCCACAGTTTATTCATCCTGTATTCGCCTCCGTGGTAGATCGGAGCTCTTTGTTCGTCCGTTAGTTTTAGTATCGATTTTTTTTAGAATTGAGTCGCACTGTAGACGGAAATTTTTTCTCCTTTTTGTGTCCATGCACATATAATTTTGCTTGAATTGAAACCCGTCTCCATCTGAGAACTGTTTGTGATCTCAGTTAGTATTGGTCTCTTTGATACAGTTCAGTTCAGTTGTTTTGAAATGGACCAAAGAAGATATTTCTAGAGCCAACGAGTTGTAACATCGTAGTTTTCTCCTCGAGATATGTTCTATGATGGCCCAGTCCTTTAGGTGGCAAGACACTGTTTATGTTTTTCCACTTGGGGTAGAGTATGTTAGCGGTTGGAGTTTGGTGATTGAACACTTGTTTGAAGTTTTTGTCAGATGATAGTTTAATTAGAAGGGCTTGCGATTGTGATCTCTTGTTTCTTAAACAGCCAACCATTTTCTTATCTGGTTTGTGTTTATTGACAGATAGAGAGGTTGTTGCAAGCTTGCCGCAATGAGGGGAAGGAGCTACACTCCGTCACCACCAAGGGGGGGTTATGGGAGGAGGGGTCGATCCCCAAGCCCTAGAGGAGGAGGAGGAGGCCGATACGGAGGAGGTCGCAGCAGGGACCTCCCCACCAGTCTTTTAGTTCGTAATCTACGCCATAATTGCAGGTATGACTTCTCTAGAACTCTCTTAATCTAACTATTAATTGTTTGGATAGTTATTAAGCATATCTAGGCATGATGTTTCTCTTTTATGTACTGTGAAGACTTTAACTTCTTTTCTTTTCCTCAGGCAAGACGATCTCAGGAGGTCGTTTGAGCAGTTCGGCCCTCTCAAGGACATTTACTTGCCAAGGGACTATTATACTGGGTGAGACATACTAGTCCCTTATTTACTGTTTAAACATCTGATTTTACTTTGTTCTAGTTAGATAAAATATATATTTCTTAGATCCTCTTTACGAGCTTTCTTGAATCTCCCTGTTTCCTATGTTTAGTTGTTTTCTGTGACATGAGGTCTTCATTTGAATCTTTGAGTCACTAGTTTGAGGTGTCAATAAAAGAAAGAACGCCAGATTGAATTTAGTTAGTACCTGTTGAGACTTCGTACTTTTTAGTGCTTAAGGATAAGTATACAATGTTGATATGTTGCATGTGTGTGAACACGCTATTAGTGTGTTATTTAAAGTTGTTGAGGTTTAACAGTGAATCTAAAGAAATGAAGACATCAAAGAAGTAAGTAGAGTTCTTATGAAGATGTTCTGTATGATAGTGAAGAGTAAGAGTTGAAGTGAAGTTGAGTTTGTAGTCAATTTGAAGATGAATCAAGTCTTCAAGAAGACACATCTTTATACTGAAACTTGCGAAGTTAGCAGGCAAGTGCTTGCTTATTTCAATGTTTATCTTGCGATATCTTCTGCTGCAGGAGACCATATCGCCAACTGTTGTGAAATGGTGCATAAAGTGGTGCATCTTCGTCCTCATTTTTGTATGTTTGGTTCCTAATCTGAGATCCTGTTTTGTTCTATATGTCAAATGCAGAAATCCGCGAGGGTTTGGTTTTGTTCAGTTTGTGGATCCTGCTGACGCTGCTGAGGCGAAATATCACATGGATGGCTATGTTCTTCATGGACGTGAGCTGACTGTTGTGTTTGCGGAAGAGAACAGGAAGAAACCTACTGAGATGAGAGCTAGGGAGCGTGGTGGAGTAAGGTGCATGGAGCTTTCTCTTTTTTAACTTTTCAGTTTATGAATGAGTCCTCAATGTAGAGAGATCTTTAATAACTCTTTTGTGTCCGTAGGAGGCGGAGTCCCCCTAGGTATTCTCGTTCTCCTCCCCGTCGACGTGGTAGATCACGGTCAAGGAGTGGTGGTTACTATTCTCCTCCCCGAAGACATCACCCAAGGTTTCTACATGTTCTGTCTGAACTCCAGTACACATCTCTGTGTAGACAGAACCATTCGAGTAACCTTTTGAATGCTCACCATCTCTCCATTGTCGCAGGTCTATCTCTCCCAGGGAAGAACGATATGATAGGGGGAGATCATACTCGCGCTCCCCCGCCTACAATGGCTCGAGCGGTCGCAGTGTAACTCCAGCCAGAGGCAAGAGCCGCAGCATAAGCCGTAGCCCAAGAAGAAGCATAAGCCCGAGTCCTAGAAGAGGCGGCATTAGCCCGAGTCCCAGAAGAAGCATAAGCCGTAGCCCGAGCCCTAGGAGAAGCATAAGCCATAGCCCGAGAGGAAACAGGAGTCCAAGCCCTAGGAGAAGCAGGAGCTGCACACCTGAACAGGCCAGAAGCCGCAGCCCACCGCGTGGGGAGCAATACGAAGACCGTTCACCAAGCCAGTGATTTGATTCTTCACTCTTTGGATATGCATCATCTCTATGTTATGATTATGTCTCTCTTTTTCTTATCCTAAGACAGTTATTATGATTTGAGAAAAGATGAGAGATCTATGTAGTGTCGAACCTTGGCTTTGTTATGTTATTGAGGATTGAATATTTTTATGGTTTGATGATGTTGAGTCTTATGGGAGATTGTTAGTGTTATTGTGTCCTCTTTAAGATTAAGTCATTATATTGAAAGTTGCAACATTAGACTATTTGGAAAACTGTGTTGGTTTGAATCAGAATCTCGGCTAAGATGGTTAGCTTCTGCTGGAGTACCATAGCGATGTTGATGCTGCACGGGAATCTAAGTCCAACAATCCAAAAGCCATCAGATTCACCGCATCTGGCCCATGTAAGGGCCTACCATAATATGTCTTCGTAGAGCCGTGTTCAACGGGGCAAAGATGAGTAGATTTGGTTTCTTTTAAAACTCAACAAGACAGAGACTATGGTCCCAATCTTGACGAGTAGTTGGGTTTGTTGATAAGGATTAGACTTTTTCATTTTGTTTTAGGGAACACAACAAAACAAGACAAGGAGACTTCATCTTAAACAGTGACACTAATTTGGCAGTTGGAACTTTCTTGTAAAGCTGTCAAATGATCCGTCTATGGCCCAATTGAGCATAACCAGTTGGACCATTTCAGTTTTGGATAGTAATGGGTGGTCTATATTGGACAATGGTCCAAACAAATGTCCAAGACCAATAGAGACCATGTCCAAATAGGCATGTCCAAATAGACATGTCCATGGACACCCAATAATATTTATAATTTTTTTTTAATTATTAGTTTAGATTTTATTTCTAAAATTTTGAAATTTTGAAAAATTGTGTTTTCCCGCCAAAACCGAATATTGCGTTTTCCCGCCAAAACCGAGAAATTGAGTTTTCCCGTCAAAACCGAGAAATTGCGTTTTTCCGCCAAAACCGAGAAATTGCGTTTTCCCGCCAAAACCGAGAAATTGCGTTTTCCCGCCAAAACCGAGAAATTGTGTTTCTCGCCAAAACCGAGAAATTGCATTTTCCTGCCAAATTTATGAAATACATTTTTCCGTCAAAATAGTGAAATTACGTTTTCCGTCAAAATCGTTAATTTTTTATTTTAACGATAAAACTATTTTTTTGGGTTAATTGTAAAACTATGTTTTCTTTTGTTAAACTCATGAAATTATGTTTTAAAGAAGCCCATGGAGACTCATTGTCCATTTGGTCTTCGTCCAATTGGACCATGTACCAATTGGTCTTTTGTCCAGTTGGACCATTTATTAATTGGGCACGTCCATAGTCCGCCCAAAATGAAGCCCATGGTCAGCCCGGCCAGTGACACCTGTACTTTCTTGTTCACGAAACCTACTTACCTACTAGCAGCACTTAAGTATCAAAAAAGGCTATGACTTGTATGGAGAGATAGAAAAAGAGATGTGGAAGAGCATAGGAGAATTGAATAGTGAGGATTATGTGAAAGCTGGATTGAGTTTGGAAAAGGCTAAGGGGTTTCAGAAAGTGGTAACAGATGTGATTTCAAGGACTAAAGGTGTTGATCCAAGAGATCAATGGAAGGCTTTGGTGGATGAGTGTGTACTTAAGCCATGGCATCCTCATCCTCTTCATCAGCTTCTCTATTACTCTATCTATTCAAACTGGGATGCATCTATCCACGGCCCTCCTCTCTACTGGTTCCCTTCTCTGTACGTCCATCTCTCTCCCTCTCTCAAACCAACTTTGTCTGAGTTGCTGAGTGTCTGTCTATTTCTTCTTTATGTGTGTTTAGATCTCTGTCAAAATACACAAACTTAGGAAGGCTAATGGAAACTCACGGGCCAAGGCTTCTTGGTGCTTCATATAAAAACCCTCTAGAGAGTTTTGAGCTTTTCAGGAGATTCTCAGTTGAACATCCTGAAGTAAGGCAGTGACGTTGAACATTCAAGAACAGAAAAGACTCTTTGTTATGGTCTAACTTTATGTTTTCTTCAGGTTTATTGGTCTATTGTTATCGATGAGCTTTCACTTAAGTTTCACACCCCTCCGAGGTGCATCCTTGACAAATCAAAACCTGGAGGGACATGGCTTCCTGATGCAGTACTTAATACTGCTGAATGTTGTCTGATACCTTCAAGCCTCTCTCAGAGGGAGGATGATAGTTTGGCTGTTGTATGGCGAGAGGAAGGCTTTGATGATTCTCCAGTCAATAAAATGACATTCAAAGAACTCCGCCAGCGAGTAATGTAAGTATCATGAATGTCTTTACTGATCATACGGTTCCATTTGATCTTTTTGACACAATACTTTATACACAGGTTGGTGGCAAATGCGATAAGTGGAAGTTTTGCAACGGGTGACACGATTGCCATCGATATGACAATGACAGTGGATGCAGTGATTATATATCTGGCAATCATATTAGCTGGTTGTATTGTTGTCTCCATCGCAGACAGCTTTGCAGCTAAAGAAATTGCCACAAGGTTGAAAATCTCCAATGCAAAAGGCATTTTCACTCAGGTTTGTGATACAGTCTTGACTCACATTTCTTTATATTTCTCAGCTTACCATAACCAGATATACAATGATTCATTTTTCATATGCTTTTTTCAGGATTATATACTCAGAGGAGGTCGGAGATTTCCTTTATACAGGTGATTCTTCCATTCCTGGTCTTAAAACTCCATGAACCAACTACATAAATTAAACTGAAACTTGCGTCTCTCCCCCTTTGTTTTTTTTCTGTAGTCGGGTGGTTGAAGCTGCTCCATCAAAGATCATTGTCCTCCCAGCTTCAGGGACTGAACTGCGTGTTCAGTTAAGAGATCAGGACATACCATGGAAGGATTTTCTGTCCAAAGCTAGGTAAATTTTGCGTTAAATCTCTAACTAGAGCCAGATGTCCAAACTCTTGATTTATTATGATATTATCCGCTTTGGCTTAAAGTATGGCGGATTTGTTTTGGAAAGGCTTCTCCCCAAAAGGCTCATATTGAACTGGACTATATATATATTAGACTTTTTTTTCTCTAATATCCGATATGGGATTTGGATTGCTAATTTTTTTCTAACAAGTATGGCTCCAATTTGTTTTGCAGTGTAGAGAACAACTATGGCCCCATCTATCTACCTGTAAACTCTGTGATTAATATTCTCTTCTCATCTGGAACTACAGGTAAAAACATTCAAATTGTAATACAAATTTTTAGAGCAGCTGTTGATCAGTTTGTTTTTTCTAAACTAGGTGAACCGAAGGCTATACCATGGACACAACTCTCGCCAATTCGTAGTGCTTGTGATGGATGGGCTCATTTTGATGTCAAAGTGGGTAACACATACTGTTGGCCTACGAATCTCGGATGGGTGATGGGACCAACTCTTATATTTTCTTGCTTTCTAACCGGTACAACGCTTGCACTCTATCACGGGTCTCCCCTCGGCCACGGTTTTGGAAAGTTTGTTCAGGCAAGACAACCTCCATTGCTGTCTCCTTTGTCAACATTTGATCAAACCCCACACTTAACTGTGCTTTGATATTACTTCAGGATGCTGGAGTCACGATTCTTGGTACTGTTCCAAGCTTGGTGAAAACTTGGAAGAGGACAAACTGTATGGAAGGGCTTAATTGGACAAAGATAAAGTAAAGAATAACAAACCTGTGGTTTATATGTTATGTGTTCTGTCTGATGTTGGTTTGTGCTTTGTTAGATATTTTGCCACAACAGGAGAAGCTTCAAATGTTGATGATGTTCTCTGGCTTTCTTCTAAAGCTTATTATAAACCTGTGATCGAAGTTTGTGGAGGCACTGAACTCGCTTCTTCGTACATCATTGGAAGCCCGCTTCAACCTCAGGCTTTTGGAGCGTTTAGCACACCAACCATGGCTACTAGAATCATCATCTTTGATGAAAACGGTGTCCCATATGTAACGAATACTTTTGACATGTTTGCGGTTTATTCTTAAGGTTTGTACATGATAGAGACTGTTTTGTTTTTGCAGCCGGATGATCAACCGTGTACTGGAGAAGTTGGTTTGTTCCCGCAGCACTTTGGAGCCACGGATAGACTTCTGAACGCAGACCATGAGGAAGTTTACTTCAAGGGAATGCCAATGTATAAAGAAACAGTGAGTAGTTTAGTAAGGACTTTGTATATTCAAATTGCAAAATGAGCATCACTTAAACTGTTCCTTTGTTCTGTTCTGCAGCGACTTAGAAGACATGGTGACATCTTGAAGAGAACCGTAGGAGGATATTTCACTGTTCAAGGCAGATCTGATGATACCATGAACCTTGGAGGAATTAAGGTAAACTAAATTGGTGTTTTTTACATCTTGTGTCCTCAAAGTTTTAATCTTATTTTTGCATTATACAGACAAGTTCTATTGAGATAGAACGAGTGTGTGATCAAGCCGATGAATGCATCTCTGAGACGGCTGCAGTCAGCATAACTCCGGCTAACGGTGGTCCAGAGTTACTGGCCTTATTCGCAGTCTTGAAAGAAGGGTTCAAGAAACTTAGTGAAGAAGAGCTCAAGAGAAAATTCTCAAGAGCCATTCAAAAGGATCTTAATCCTCTCTTCAAGGTAAGTAATAGCTTTGGATCTTAATTCGTAAAATCAAAGTTACAAAGAGTTTGTTTCTGGTTAGGAAATGGAATTTTTTGCAAAATTTTGCAGGTGAGTTTCGTGAAGATTGTGGCTGAGTTTCCAAGAACGGCTTCGAACAAGTTACTAAGAAGAGTCTTGAGAGATAAAATGAATCAAGAAATACAATCTGTACGGAGTCGAATATAGAGCTATGGAGAACATATACTATTGGGAAACGTTAGTGTTTATTGAATAAGAAGTTATAATAAATAAGATAAAGTCCTCCCAGAGCTTTGTCTTGAGATACAAGAAAGAAATGATTCCATTTAGTCATCATTTTGTTTCACATTGCAATATTCATTTAATAAAAGGACGAGAGAATATATATGGGGAGAGTGAGCTTTGAGGGTAAGTGACTATCACTGGGACACATGAGCAGAGACGTAGTTTTTATGCGCAAAACGGATCTTTGCCGCTGATGTTAAACCTTGGAGATAGGCCTCTCAGTTGGGTTGGACCGCGCCCAAATTGGTATGTCCAACTGGGCGTTTTTTTTTTCTGGGTTCAAAACATCCATACCCATATTTAGTCCACACTTAACAACACCCACACCCAATAACACCCATCACCCAACTGGACATCCAAACCCGCCCAATTATAAGCAATTTAAATATTGACCCAAATCTGTTTTTTCTTTTTTTTTGAATATTTGCCCAAATATGTTTAAATTCAATTTAAACTCACTTTAAATATTAAACAACATTGAAATATGATAGAAATATCCAAAATTGAGTAGTAAACTTTTGAAACTTTAAACAACATTGGAAAATCTGAAACAATCTCAAAAGACTTAAGTTTTTAACAACACTGTTTATGAATTCACTTTGTTCCAGCTTTGTGACTTTGTCTCCTCTTATTTGCAGCCTGCAACAACAAACAAAAAAGAAGATTCAACCTCAGATTTTCACCAAATTCTCAAGACAATTGCAGATGAAGATACAGATCGTTAGCAGTTATGACATGCAGCAAGTGAATGAAAATGCTGGTTTCTGAATCCAAAACAAAACAAGAAATGAGATTCATTAGCCCACAAACTCAAACAAGTTACTTGCAACTTGCAAGAGTAAACTAAATCATTTATCTTCAGATCAATAGCTAGAACATTTCAATGTATTGAATGTGCTCTCATAATGTTCTCTCATATCACAAGTGCTCAATTCATATCAAAAGTGCTCATTTCCAAAGAAAGTAAACGAGTTTTACTTGAATGAGTAAGGTGTAGAATCATACCTCAATTCAAGTCTATTGACTCTCCACTCTCTTCTTCTTTCTCCTTCTCTTTATCCTCTTCTTCTTTCTCCTCTTCTGTCTTCTCAACAGACTCATCACCTACGAAAAAAAATAGTTTTATGAAGATTCGGAAGCAATTTATTATATGAATAGATTATAACCAACACTAACCCATTTCAGGAAACCCTTTTAACCAATTTCTTGTACAAACCAAGGCTTGGACATTAGTAGGTAGAAGACAACTTATGTACTTGTTAAGGACTCTACTACCAATGCTAAACGAAGATTCTGAAGCAATAGTTGTTATGGGTATACTCAGAACCTCTCGTGCCATTGTTGCCAACTCTTTGAACCGAGCTGAGTTGTCTCTCCAGTAATGTAACATATTCAGTTTCTTGTAAGCGGCCATGTCAAGCAATAGCTCATCTAGATATATGTCGAGAGCAGACTTGCCACTGCCAACAACTTTCTGAGAAAAGAAGGCGTAGAAGCCCTGAAAAAAACAGGTTAAACATCACTTATATGATATCAGAAATTCATAACACTTATCAGAAATGACTACAGAGCATAACTTACCCCATAACCGGCTGGAACATCGGGTATTTCTCCTTGTGAAGTTGTTGCAGCACTACTGATTCTCTGGTTTTTCTTGTAAACTCCAAACAGTTTATAGATCTTTGAACGAACATTAGCCAACCTTCTCTTACAAGTAGACTGATCCAAAACCGAGAAACAATATTCTAAGAAGTGAAATTTCAGTCTTGGATCCAAAACTGCAGCAACTGCAAGGATATCAATGTATTCTTCCCAGTATTTCTCAAACTTGAGCTTCATACACTTCACCATTTCACAAATAACAGGATCAGAATAATTTGCATGAGCTCTCAACAAACACTCAATCTTCCAAATTTCATTGAAATACAAATTTGATGTTGGGTATGAGGAACCCGAAATCAAATTTGTAATCTCAGAAAATGGCTTCAACAACTCGCATATCACTTCTGCTCTCCTCCACTCAGAATAAGAGGGACAATTCACATAACTCGGTTCTACATCCGCCAAGTTACCTAGTGCAGATTTGAACTTGATAGCTCTAGAAAGCATAAGGAAAGTAGAATTCCAACGTGTGCTTACATCTAAGACCAGACCTTCATCACCTTCGACCTCGGTTCCCACTGTTTCAACACAGTTTTGAAACATTCTTTCCCTGCTTTCTGATCCTCTAACAAACTTGACACTCTTCCTGATTTTCTGCAAAGCTCCTCCAATCACTGCTAAGCCGTCTTGAACAATAAGATTAAGGATGTGTGCTGACCATCGTACATGGAAGAACTCTCCACTGCAGAACAGATCTTTGTGCATCTGTCTCTTCATGATACTATGCATGCTATCATTCGAAGAAGCGTTGTCTACAGTGAGACAGAAGACCTTCTTTTCCAGTCCCCACTCCTCCAGCAGCTCAACCAGCTTCATAGCAATGGCTATTCCAGAATGAGGCAGAGGAAAAGCGGTGAAAGCCAATATTTTAGCTTGCAAATTCCAATCAACATCTATGTAATGCGCAGTCAAGCAGAGATATCCTTCGATAGTAATAGCGCTCCAGAGATCTGTTGTCAAAGAAACCCTTCCAGGAAAATCATTTAAGAATTTCCTAAGTTTCTGCTTCTCACTTTCATAAATCTTCAACACATCAGAAGCTGCTGTGTTTCTACTCCAATACTCAATGCTAGAATTGGCATAAGTAAAAGCCATTCTAATCCTCTTATACTCTACAAACTTGTAAGGAAGATCATGCTCTATAATGGCCATAGCTATCATCTCACGAAACACCATCATATCTACCTTCCTAGAACTACTTCTAGGTGTTCCAACAGCTTTTGGACATACCTTCATATGACGAGTCAGAGTTGAGGTTCCATTCCTGCGAAGATTCAAGAAGTAAAACCTTCTACAAAGGTTGCATCTGATCTTAGTTGTACCATCAGACAACCTTCCTCCAAGTATAGTAAACTTCTTCCAGCACCTAGAGACTCTACGGCGTGACTGAACTTGTCTCGGTTGTGTGCCTCTGTTAGCCTCTGAATCATCTAAAACTTCATAATCCTCTATATCTTCATCCATCACATCATTCTGACCATCATCGTTCAAGTCTATAGCTTCCATTTTCTAAAACAAAAAAATATTTAAATGAGAAAGGAGCAGTTATCATGGTCAAAGGATCAATCAAAGAGAAATAATACACTTGGAGTTAATCAATGATTCCCACAGAAGAAGACACAGGAAAGCATAGGACACTTGGAGTTAATCAATGATTCCCACAGAAGAAGACAACTCTGATATTAACATACTAGACCCCTACAAGTCTTCAACTCAAGCCTCATAACTTGTATGTAAATAAAAGTTAAAAAAGGAGCTCATGAAACCTGAATATCTCTAACGGTTGTTATAACTTTGAACTAGACATTCTTTTGCTTACAACATAACTTTCTTTGAAACCTTGAAACCGAAAGTCAATAGCCTATTGAGATGAAGATGAACCTGTGAAACAAAGAGTGCTCAATGTTTGATGGTGACTCTGCTTGGCGTAGAGTTTATCTTCAGTAACTGCTCTGGAATGTACCTACTACCTGTCACACACACAAGCCCATTTGGTGTTCCAGTCATTAAGCAGGTCAGTAGAGATTTGCCTTGTTCTATGAACTAGACATTCTTTTGTTTTACCTTTCTCCTTGACGTGTATTTGGAGAGTATCAAGAGTGATTATGCCGTCAGTCAAAGGAAGTAACTCTAGCTTGATCGTTGCTGTAGATTTCGAAGGAACACATCTGATGCATTAAGAAAGTTAAAAACCAGGTCATCAATAGTAAAACGTTACCAGCCGAGAAAAAATAAATTGAATCATAAACCCATAAACAAAGAATCTGGAATCTGACAAACACAAGACTACTCAGTTATACTTGAGAATCATACCTGAAATCGTGAGGAGAAATGGAGACACAACTAAACCTCCTTATAAGCAGATGACTCCTCTACAAGGAAGAGAAACCTTCAATCAAAAATGAGTTTTTAGTTTAAAGGGTTTCAGTAAACATATATTTGGATGAGAAAACTTCAATCGAAAACAAAGGAATGGTTCAAAACTTACCACAGAAGAAGACAACTAAAGGAAGTTTCAGAGCTAGGTTACTGATTCATAAGTAAGACATAAGGGAGGAGATAAATTGAGCTTCAATCTTCATACAACTCCTCGTGTTTCTGAATCCAAAACAAAACGATATATATGAGTTTTATAATCTAAACAGTTCATCATCATCATCAGATTCAGAGCAAGAGTAAAACGAGATAGATTCAGAGCAAGAGTAGAACGATTCATCACAGATTCACAAAACAGAACGAAGCTAAACTCGAGATGGATGAAGAGATAAACCGAGATGGATCGAAGCTAAAAGCCTAAAACCCACAACACAGAACGAGATGGATGATCGAATCATGAAGCATACCTGAAATCGCGAGAAGAAGAAGTAGAGAATGGAGAAATCTGGTTCGGATTAAGAGAATCAAAGCCGGAGAAGTCGAATCGAGAGGCAGAGATCGATTTTCATCGCGATTTTGCCAGATGAATCGAAAAGCAGAGATCGATCGAGAAGAAAAGAATCGCGGAATGATTTTTCCCCAAATTGTCTAAACCCTAGAAATTAAGTGTTTTGGGCCAGCCCAACACCCATTGGGTTTGAACCAGTTAGGCCATGGGCAAAGTGGGTCTTTAGCCCAGTTAGACCATAAGTTATTTGGGTATGACCATCACCCACCCATCTTTGTTTTGAATGGGTGAACCCATGGGTGGCCCAACCAATTGACACCCCTACTTGGAGACTCGGCGAGCGTGAAGGACAAACGGACAGGTCTGGTGAAGTGGTTGGACTTGGTCAGAATGTTGATGATAGTTTATTAGAGAAAATGTTGAACATTATTTAAGTGGTTGATGATAGTTTATTAGAGAAAAATGTTGAGTATTATCCTATTATAGGAATGTTAATTTGCCAGTATTAACCTAGGGATGTCAATTTGGAGTAATTTTAGAATGTTAATATACTTTGTATACATAATCAAATTATGCATTTAATATACCATTAAAATATAATTTAATATAGTGCAGACACAGAAGATAGCAAGCATAACACATAACATACCACAAACTTAAATCTTAAACTCTTAAACTACTTGCAACATTTGTAGCTTCTTCATCTTTGTCATCAAAATAATCTTCAACATCACCAAAATTTTAAATTAGTCACATACATTGCATAATCCTTTCATACAAATGGTAAAATTTTATCTTTAAATTATGCATAAGTATGCAACCAATTACGAGTCCAAAGTAATGTTTGCACATTTTTGGAAGAAGACGGTTTTGGTATGTAGTCAACACCCGACCTTCAATACTAAAAATAGACTCTGGTGTCATTGTAAAATTGGGATGATGAGAATATCGCATGCTAGAGAAGCTAAATCATGACAATGTCCATTTTCTTTTTAATAGCTCAAAACTTATATATATGTAAAAGTTTTAAACTCTATAGCCTTTGTTATTCCAAAGGCAGAACATGCACAACAAAATCAAAACCACAATGACGCAATCATTTTATATCAAGAGTGAGACAATGAATGTAAGGACAAAGCGACAAACAACTCAACATATGTCAGAAAAAATCATAAGCACATAAACATCAAGACAAGAAAAAATAAGTTTACATAGTTCATTTGGAATTAGTGTTCATGAATAATTAGAAGACGAACCATCCACGGATTGCTTGTATGTTCTTTGTAGAGAAACTTAAAATTCTTCGCATAAACTTTGTTATCCGAAGAACTGGTATCTAGCTTATCATAAACGATTTGAGTATTTGAGTCTTGAACCTTGGATCTAAAATAGCTCCCATTGCTAAAATGATATTATATTCATCCCAATATTCAGTAAACTTGGCTTGCATTCTTGTATGAAGTATATATTACTTGTAGGATACTTCACAACTGAAAATATGTTTTGATGGTGTTGAAAGGCTTCAAAAAGTCACAATTTTTGTTCTCCACGATCTTATTTATCTTAAAGGCATTATATCTTATATCATGAAACTAGCAAATTTCTTACGGAATTTAAGAGTTCTAGCAAGTATCTCATAAGTCGAGTTCTAACAAATGGGTACATATAAAGACAATAATTTCTACACTCTTATTACAACAAGTTTAAAATTAGTCCTTCATTGATTCAGGTGCACAAACTTCACACTATTTTGAATATTTTTCAGAAGGCCATTAGCTAATTTCAATCCTTCCTTCACTTAGCACCTCACATATAAAAAATTTTCTTCACATGACAATATATTCTCATTAATCATCTAAAGACAATGTTTGATTTTTTTGCATACAAGTATTACTAGTAACATTAGCCAAAGTGATGGAAGAAACTTTCTTTTCTAAACACCACTCCTTCAAACAATTCAAAACATTTTTATTAATAGCTGTGAAAAACTTTGAAAGTATATAAATCAAAAACATAATAAATGACAATGTGTCTTTATTAATCGCATCGATCAGTAATCAAACAACATAGAGACAAAATAGTAGTAGCGATATTTAATAAGAAAATATTATTGATGTTTGATTCGACGGTAAACGGACGAGACTTAAATCATTCGTTATCAATTCATTTTAAGTTAAATTAATGTTTAATTGGAATTAAACCCAATAAATTAACATGTAAAGCCAAACACACCCACTCATGTAACTCAGCCAAACAAAATAGTATAAACACATAGACCCAAAATTTATGGTATCCTGAGATTAAAAATTAGATCACATGTTAAAGATTAAATATATATATATATGTCTGTTATATATATATTTATACGACGTGAAACAACTGCGAGTTAAATCACAAGTAACAAATACATATATTTTTCTTACTCAATTTAAAAATAAAATAATTTACATATTAACTATATTAATTTCATAGACTGGGACAATGTTTGTATTTCGTTATGTCCAAAACTAATCTCGAATATGGTTTATTGGATCATTATTACCTAATTTAAATTTACAAACAAGAAGTTAGTTTTTTGATAAAATATTCTGATTTTTGATTATTGTGTCAGTATAGAGATTTTTTTTACTTTTTTGAATATTTAGGGATTAATTATCATTAATAAAATAGGTTGGGGAGGAGGGGTTTAAATGTTTTTTTTTTTTTTTATCACAGAGATGAAGGTTTTTAACTTCTTTTTTTTTTCTATAAATCTTCATAATTGACTTCAGTTTTAAGATGGAACCAAAAACAGAAAAAAAGAAAAGAAAAGAAAAAGCAAAAAAAAAACCCTAAAGAGAGTTCGTTTGGATCTGGTTTTACATGTAAAGTGAAGCCACGGGAAACGGAGTCGTAGAGAGAGAGAGAGAGATAAAGAAAAGATCGTACGAAGAAGAAGAAGAAGAAGAATCTTCCGATCTATAAAAAAAAACCGTATCACTCTTCCTCGTGACAACCTCACAGTCTTTGCCTTTATGATTGGAATCGTGCTTCCCTCGCGATTCCGAGCTTCGTAAGTGTCTTCACGATCAAAGTAGAGCCTAGAGAAAACGATGTGGACCAATGTCTTCAGAATTGTAAGTCTTCGCTTTGATTCTAAATACTAAAGACATTCACTTTCCTTGTAAAAAAAGTATTGATTTTGATAATCTACTACTTGCAATTGCACAGGGGGGTCTTCATCACGTTTCTTGGTTTCAGTTTCTTCCTAGTGAAGCTGAGCTCAATCCCACCTCTGATACAAGGTTCAAGCTTTGAGCTTTTTTTTGTCTATTTCTCTGGACTTTTATATGATGACAGTGTGTACTAATTTAATCCTGTAGAGATTTCAGTTCAAGAGCTGAGCAGAATGATGTTGCTACATATCTTGTGCTTTCATCTCATCTGCGCTTGCACAAGGAAGGCTTTCTTAGCACATGGACCAATTCTTTCGTTGGACCTTGGGATCCATCTCAAGGCTTATACAACCCTGGTAAGTGTAAAGCTAAACACCACCACTCTTGTAAGTTTTTTAGCTGGATATCTCATGATCATTTACTGCTTAGACGAAAAGATCAAGCTTTGGCTTTTTCTTCCTGGACGTCATTCATCAATCACTGATAAAGCTCAGGCTGCTGTCTCAAAGCTTAGAGGTAAATTTTTTTATTAATGATTCTTTGATCTTTCTTATGGTTCTTATTATGGCTTCTTTTTTCTTCTGTTAAAAGTTGTTGCGTCAGGAATCTGGGTAGCACCTGGGGACTCTGAGGAGATATCTGTTGCCTTTTCACAGTCTTTGCGTAATTGCATTGAAAGGTTTAGTTTCTTATCATTTTCAGAGATAGTGGGTTGGATTAGGGACATAATGGAGTTGAGATATCTCATATTAAGTTGTTTGATATTGCGGCAGAGCGTTAAGTGGACTTTCCTACATGAGATTCGGAGACGTGTTTTCAAAAGTCAGCCCTCAAAATGAAGAATATTTGAGGTACCTGCAACTTGTTGTAGCTTCTGCTCTTCACTAAATAGATGTGATCCTGCAAGACCTTGGTTTGCAGAGTGTAGTTTCTAAAATCAAAAGAAATGTATGATTAGGTGTGTGTGGCTAATGATCCTTGGATCTTTATGCAGGAGGGGTCGTCTTACTGTTGAATTCATATTTGCTGCTACCGAAGAGGCAGTTTTTGTCCATGTCATTGTTTCTGCCAAGTCCGTAAACACACTTGTCATATATGTTCGATTAGTGCGTCTTATAGTAATTGTGAAACTAACATTGGTTTTAATGTGCGAAGGAATGTCCGGACACTTTCAAGTGGCGATGCTGAGAGGCTGTCAAGGAGTTCTTTAAAAAACTCCAGTTATAGGCTTCCAGGTCAGTCATTTCTTCAATCATCACCTGCGATGCTAAATTTTGATCACTTGTCTATGATAACTGAAAGGAAGTTGTTGAAACTAGTACCAAATCCTTATTTGTACTGATATATATGCTAGTGAATGAATTGAGAGATGCGACTTTTGTACTCAATATTCAGTGCATTCGGCTCTGAAAAGAAGCTCGTGTAGTCTAGAACTATCTAAGTTCCTCGAGCAGAGTTATAGAACCTCTTCTTCTTTTTTGCTCCAAGAGTGGAGATTATAGATTGTGCTAGACGTAACTCTTTGAAGACAAAATTGTTGAATTGAGACCTTAAATGAATCGTTTATCTTCTGCACATGTTTCTAGAAAGATAGGGGCTTTTTCTTTGATAGTTACACTTCTCACAGGCTTATGTTATTCCCACCAGTGATTGTTTCTCCTCATGGAATGCGGGGTAGCCTCACTGGATTCTGTCCCAATGACCTTGTCAAGCAAGTCTACTTCAGGTGCAATTCATACCTTTGCTATCTAGTGTCCCCACTCTACGTTTTTTTCTAAATGCATAGCTGTTAGTCTGATCAAACCAATATGTCTCAACTAAGATTAGATTATTTTTCTCATACAGTTCTGGAAACTTAAGGTCTTCAAGTGGATATATTGGTCTCCCTCCTCATGCTGGTAGTGCGTCCCGTCTGATAAATGGCGATCACTGTTACGTGGAAGTTACACTTGGTTGCTGCCAAAATATAAATGACAACACAAGTCAAACTAATTCAACCTTTGCGGTCAATGTTCCCCAAACATCAGTTGGGAGTAAAGATCACCGGAAAGGACACCCAGATATATTATCGATGTGTGAAAAAAGGTTCATATATCCAGCTGAGGCAGTGCTTGTGCCAATCTTACAGTCGGCATTTGCTAAATTTTCTTTGAAAAGGTAAAAACTAAAATGTCAAGGTAAGGAAGTTATTTAGAATTTGTTGAATAGTTAACTGTGTAGGATCATAGTGAGATGGGTTTTAGGAATTGTTTAAGACGCACGTTACAGAGCGTCAACTTGAAATAGATGTAATAGTTGTTATCTTTCCCCAGCTTGGAGCTGATGCAAGGTGAAATCATACTTGCAGATTTTGGCTTCAAAACTGGATAGGACCATCACTGGCAGGCTCGTCGTTATTTATGCACTGGTGAGTCCTTTTCTTCTATTTCGGATACATTCTGAACATCAAAGGGAACCCATAGACGTCTGAAATGCAATCCTCATGATTGGCAGCTCCATAGGAGTGAGATCTGTTGCATTTCTGAGTTTTCGAATATTGAGCTTGACTATTTTCTTTTTATTATAGTAGTCTGTTCATGATCCCTGAACATTTAGTCTGTTTTATGCAGGGCTGGTGATTTTGACTTCTTTGGAGCGTCTGGAAATAAGAGTGATGGGTTCTATGAAAAAAATGGCTATAATAGCAGTGGCAGTAGCGGTAATAGCAGCATTAGTTCAACAAGTAGTGCTTCTAGCGGGAGTGGTTGGAGAATGACTTCAAGAACTGGTGACCTTGATGCGGATGCAGATTCTTTGACTTGTAAAGATGATCACCCAAAATTGGTATGGCTTTTATCTGTGGAAAGGGTGGAGATGAATAGTACTGATAACGAACCAGTAACATAACATCCTTTTCAGGGTTCCAAGCGGCCGCGAACAGGGATGGCAGAGTCATTCGGTCAAGTAGGTACTGTCTCAAAGGCACCTATTCAAGAAGCATATACGTCAGGCTTGGGTTCTACTAAAACTAATAAACTGATGTTCCAGGCACTGCAAATGATCAATTTGGTTGGGATTGGGATGATGACGATGATGATGATAGAGGAGTTGGCATGGATATCCAAGCACTTCTTTCAGAGTTTGGGGACTTTGGTGACTTCTTTGAGAATGATGCGTTACCTTTTGGGGAGGTAATTTCCGTCTTCTGTTATCCTTTAGTATAATAAAGCAACTACTACTTGCGTTCTCTATGCTGGTGAATGATATTGCGCTCCTGCATTGGTTCATAAATCTAGACTGTATCTCGTAAAGGTTTGAGTGGATGGTGGTGCCTCTTACTGTGTTTTGGTCATGTTGCCTTTGGTGTTCAATCCTTACCTAACAAAGCACCTTTTATGTTTGTGTAGCCGCCGGGAACAGCAGAGTCGCATTCCCTCATACTTCCTTCAGATTCTGCTGATGTAGGTTCGAGTCCAATGGATATGGTGGATGTATCAGACCAGATTGTGTTGCCCGTTGGATTTTCGTCTTTTGAGAGCTTTAATCCTGCTCCCCCTATCATTGATGAAGGCCTTATCAAAAGTCAAGAAGTCATCAACAACAGTGTCACTTCAGCTTCAGCTCCTTCAAATCAAATGTCAAGCTCTTCTAACAGTGAGTTCGATCATTTGATGAAAGCAGAAGCTATGATGACATTTGCTCCCGAGTATGGAGCTGTTGAAGCACCTATGAGCGAGCTTTCGTCGACGTCTTTCAAAAGCCCATATCTTCCCAAGTCTCATAAAGTGGAGAGTTCAAATTCAAGAACGAGTAACTATGTTTATGGACCCACACCACCTGCCACTGATTCTAATGGAGCAGCCGATAAGATTTTGCTTGGATCAAAAGCATACATTGGTAACAATGATGGCAGAACTTTGTACACTAAGGTAGAGGGCAGAAAGGACCAATATGATAAGCTACCTACTTTAATCAGTGACAACAATAGTAAAAAGAAGGGTGTGTTTCAGTTAAAATATTCAAACTACAATGCTGCTAGTGCTGTTAAGACTGTACAGGGGAAAAAGACTGACGGTATATCTGCTGTTGTTAGTACTTTGTTATCTTCAAAGACCTTGCTGGCAACAGACGTGGGAAGCGTTATGTTCCAAGCCTTCATGTATAGGATGCGGCACAAAGCCATTTCTTCGAAGCACAGTTCACCTGTTAGTCTGAGTGGGCTGAGTGGAAACTTCTTCTTGAACCAGGTGCCAAATGGGCCTAGTAGTCTGACAGACAACGTATCTGCAAGGAACGAGATATATAAGAAAGAAGTACCTACTAGAATAGCTGGAGATTTCGATGGAGGAATGTTAGACAGCCACATGAGTGCACCAGTTGGCGTGTGGCGGACTGTTTCAGTCCCAAAAACAGCTAAACCTGCTAGTTCGCCAAACATTGAGGCAGGCTCATCCTTGCCCCACAGTTCGTTTAGCGAAAACAGCTTGCTTTCTTATGGCCAAAAGCAGCCGTTGCAGGAGCTTCTAGATGGAATAGCACTACTTGTACAGCAAGCTACTTCTTTCGTTGATTTAGCTCTGGATTCAGATTGTGGGGATGGACCTTATGGCTGGCTTGCACTGGAAGAATTGTGGAGACGGGAACTGTCGTGTGGACCCTCTGCTGGCCATGCAGGCTGTGGGGGAACTTTGGCTTCCTGCCATTCTCTGGACATTGCTGGTGTCAAGCTAGTTGACCCACTCTCTGCTGAGGTAAGCTTTCAAAATGGTGTAACCTCCCTGTGCGACTGCTGGTTATTTATATGGTACAGGGTGTTCAGCCGGTTTAAACCTGATTCTGGAGATTTTTTTTACTTTCCAGGTTTTTCCTTCCTCTGTCATTACACTACTGCAATCTGACATCAAGACAGCTCTGAAATCCGCATTTGGTCAGTCAGACGGGCCATTATATGTCACAGATTGGTGCAAGGGCCGAAATCAATCAATGGATGGAGTATCTATTTCCGAGGGATCTACTGCTGAGTCAGTCCTGAGTGAAGGTAAGCACATGAATTTTGATTATTTTTCGGTCTCACGCTGGCTATCATCTCGTTGAACTCTATTGTTTCTACTGTGGTTGTTGATTCTGTTATTAATGAAAATCTTTGCATACAAGCAGTGTCAAATGCGATAGATGGTGGGAAAGGAGAGGAGTCTGCGCAGAGCCAAGATATATACAGTTCAGAGTTACTCCGACCTACACTTTTTGTTCTTCCATCACCCTCTATACTTGTCGGGTATGTTTGCCGATGTCTGTTCTATGAGTAGTCTGAATGTAAATGTTTTTAATAGAATGTGGTCTTTATCAAGATCCCCTTCTGATTGGATTATTTCCTGAAGTATTCATGATTTCGTTCTGTTACTTATGTGTCAATCACTTGTGACAGGTACCAAGATGACTGGCTTAAGGTTTCAACCAACTCCTTGCCACATTGGGAAAAGGCCCCTTTCGAGCCATATGCTCTGCCGAAAAATGTGAGCATTTAAGGATTATGGCTGAGAGATTTGCTTTTGTTTTCCGCAATTTAGGCCAATTGATGATACTCTTGACCACTAAGATACCTGTGATTGTTCTTTGTTACCTTTCGCAGATGAACTATACTGTTGTATGTCCAGATATAGATCCTTTAACCAGTGCTGCTGTTGATTTCTTCCAACAACTTGGAACTGGTGAGTCCACGAATTTATATATTTTGAATTTGTGATTGAGGTTATTTAAACATGACATGAACGGGTCATTATGTTCTGCTGAACCTTTTGTTGCATAGTTTATGAAACGTGCAGACTGGGAACCCATTTGCCAACGATCCTGGGAAATCAAATGGAAACTGACGCTGGAAGATTATCCTCATCAGGATTTGTTCTGCTTGATTGCCCTCAGTCGATGAAGATTGAAAGCAATAACACGTCGCTTCTGGGATCTCTCAGTGATTATTTTCTGTCCTTGTCGAATGGGTGGAATGTAAATAGCTACCTGAAGTCTTTATCAAAAGCGCTGAAAGGTCTTAAGCTTGGGTCTGGGCTTTACACAAACCAGAAAGAAGGGTCAGCTAGTCCATGCATGGTAAGTATGAGTTAAAAACTGGGACAAGCATTTATTTGCCCACTTCTACCAAGTGTAGCTGTTGTTGATACTTGGTTGGCTTCTACTTTTCTTTCAGGTAGTGTACATAGTGTGTCCATTTCCAGACCCTTCGGCAGTTTTAAGGACAGTCGTTGAATCGTCTATAGCACTTGGATCAGGGATACAGCCAGACAGAGACCGGAGATCTTTACTTAATAGTCAGGTTGCAAGGGCCTTTGGTAGTTCTGCTGCTGTAGACGAAGCATCAATATCTCACATTCCAGTGCTTTCGGGGTTTAGCGTCCCTAAACTAGTTCTACAAGTTGTGTCTGTTGATTCTATTTTCCGGATAACAAGTCCAAGCTTTAATGAGCTTGTCATCCTCAAGGATACTGCCTTTTCTGTCTACAATAAAGCTCGGAGAATTTCAAGAGGAATGCCTAATGATGCATTTCTCTCATCATCATCATTATCTAGCAGATCCTCTTCAGCCTTGGCATCAGTGAATTCTATCTCAGGAATCTGGAAAGACTGCGTCAGTTCTCGAATGACAGGTTCTACACATCCAAGAGATGGTGATATTGATGGTAGCATTAGAACGAGTAGTTGGGATAGTAGCTGGCAAATAACAAGATCTGGAGGATTAAGCTGCGACTCAAACAGAAACGGAGATTTTTACATTAATGATGCAATTTTCTATCTATTTGAACCGCTTTTCATCCTTTCCGAGCCTGGTTCTGTGGATCGTGGAGTTTCACCTACTTTCGGCGGCTTAGGGTCTGAGTCTTCAAAGCCAATACCTGAGGATGGTGGCAGAGGTTCAGGACTTGGCGTCAATTCAATGGAAGGTACAAGCTCCCACGGGGATGCATCACAGGTTGAAGGGAAGGCTGTTCCAAGCTTACATTGCTGCTACGGTTGGACAGAGGACTGGAGATGGCTTGTAAGCATCTGGACGGACGCCAGGGGTGAATTGCTTGACACACATATATTCCCCTTTGGTGGGATTAGCAGTAGACAGGATACGAAAGGGCTGCAGTGTCTTTTTGTTCAAGTTCTGCAGCAGGGATGTCAGATACTACAGGCATGTTCCTCCCCTGAAAATGGATCTTTCAAACCCAGGGATTTTGTCATTACGCGCATTGGGAGTTTCTTTGAGCTTGAGTACCTAGGTAACTTAGCTTCTTTTACCTTTACATCATGTTCTTAATCCAAATGGAAGTAGAATTCTCTATTATTTAACCCTGGTATTTTCTTGTCTACTTCCAAAACTCTTATATAACAGAGTGGCAAAAGGCAATTTACACAGCTGGAGGTCCTGAGATTAAGAAGTGGCCTATTCAACTTCGACGTTCTGCACCTTCTGGCGTAGCCACCAATAGCAACGGACCTTCCTTGCAACAGCATGATCTGAGTTTAATTCAAGAGAGAGCCTCGTCAACTAGCACACTCTACGGTGCTCACTCAAAACCATCCACCTTTGTGAAAGGCGGTATGGGGCACTCGGGTGGAAGAAAGCAAACAATGGGTGGACAAACCATTTCTGGTACTCCAAGGGGGTTGTTTCAGTGGGTTCACAGCATCAGTTTTGCTTCTATTTCACTTGATCATTCTCTGCATTTTGTTCTTCCGGCTGAGTTGGTATCTCCTGGTCAGTTTCTCATTGGTTTCTAGTGTTCTCCTCAGTTCACACAATTTTAGAAAGGGATGCAAGATACTGACTTGCATGTTTATCTTACGCAATTACGCAGGAGGTGGACAGAGCAGTACTGGTATGAGTTCAGCAAATTACATTGAAGGTTTCACTCCAGTCAAGTCTCTTGGGTCAACGGCTTTTGCTTACATGATGATACCATCACCCAACATGCGCTTTCTTCACCCAAGTCCTCTTCAGCTTCCTACATGTTTAACTGCGGAATCACCTCCACTTGCTCACCTCCTTCACAGCAAAGGCTGTGCAATCCCCTTGTCTACCGGATTTGTTGTTTCAAAAGCTGTGCCTTCCATGAGAAAAGACTCGCGAATAAACGTGAAAGAAGAATGGCCATCAGTTCTCTCTGTAAGTCTCATAGACTATTATGGTGGTTATGACAACGCTCATGACAAAGTTCTTCAAGGAATCATGAAGCAAGGCGGTGGACGGACCAAAGAAACTAGAGATTTTGAGGTTGAAAGCCATCTAATCCTTGAGTCAATTGCAGCAGAACTCCATGCTCTATCGTGGATGACTGTTAGTCCAGCATATCTGGATAGGCGGACTGCATTGCCGTCTCACTGTGATGTGGTTCTCAGACTGAGTCGTCTACTTCATTTTGCGGATAAAGAACGCTCCAGGCTACCAGATAAGTCAGGAGTTTGAAACAATGCAGGAGCATATCACTTAAGTTGAGTATCAAAAGATGAGACCAAGCTTTCTGTCCTGTCCTGCACCTCCTGAGTAATCTGTCATGTTTAAGGCACTTAGGTTTCTTGGGCTATTTAACCAGCGCTATACATTATAAAGTAGGAAGAAGTGGTGTAGATCTACTAGATGTAGTCCAGGTTTTTATTCGGGGCTTAAGAAATCTGTAAAAAAAAAAATTAGCATTTACGGCTTGCTCTACTTGTTGTGATTCACTTTAGGTGCATAGGTTAGTTTCCTTATAGCCCCTTTGTATTTGTAATTTAACTTTGTTCATCATTCCTCTGTAAAAGTCGACACAATATTATTAATATTGGTTTCTCAGGGAAATACTTTGCTCTAAATACTTGTTCTCTTATAGAAATATTGCTATCTTTGGGGCTAAACATAATAGTTTTCTTTTGATCCAGTCACATAATGAATCCCGACTGTTGTATGAGTTGTGCAGCTGAAGATTCTGACAACAGGCTTGGTTCTCAACCACTGGGTCGCCTTAAGAGGCTAACGCATATTTGTGTGTGATTCAGATCAGGTTTTAACTCTACTGATTGGCTACATATATGGATGGATTACTGCAACTATTGTTGTGTGGTTCAATAATCATTAAATATCATTTAATGTGGGGTCATCTTTAGCTTTCTTTCTGTGGCGGGACACATGGAAACTCATGTTGCCTTGAGGCACCATATCACCATTATGATGATGTCGGCATCATAGTGCCCCACACTTCCTTCCAAATACAGCTCATCACATCATTGATTCCACCAACTCTTAGACAATTCCAAAGTATCCCCTCTCTTATTGAATCTTTTTATGTGAACCCAAATCAATGAAATCTGATATATTTTGTAACGTCCATTAATAAGTTATGTGATGCTTTTCACGGATGTGTGGATAGTTTGTAAGATAAAACGAATCCATAAACAATGAAAAATGATGATGATACATAGAAGCACATATAGGAACGGATGGTTGCATTAAGAATAATGCAACACTCTATAGAATCAAACCACACACAAAATCATTAACAAAAACAATAAAATTAATAGAGGGGAAAAAGAATGATAAATGTTTGTTTTTGGCTCAAAAGAGAAGACCAGATGCTAGAGCAACAACAGATGCAAACAATGCTGGTACGAACATAGCAGCATCAGATGTTGGGCTTGGAGCTGGAGCTTCCACTGTCGCAGCCGCCGCTTGTCCTACGGCTGAGAAAGCCACAGCAACGATCATGAAAACAACCATCATCTTCATTGCCTCCATTTCTTAGCTTTGACGTATGAAGAAGAACAAAATTTTAAAAGAAAGAAATAATTTGTTTTTTTATTGTATGTGTGTGTGTGTTATGAACTTATGATGATAATAGCTGTGGGAATGGTATTGTGTCTATTTATACAACAATTGAAGAAGACTTTCACAGCTGGCAAATTGGCTGTCTATTGGCCCAAACCACATTTTTCTCGTTTATTCATTTTCAACCTCACAACTGAAACTTTTATAAACAAAAAAAATTTGATTATAATTAATTTGTTTGTAAACGTTCACATGACTAGTTCAAAAAGTTACATCAATTTTTTTAAAAATTTTTTTTCTGCTTTTAAAACTAAACAAATTTAAAGTTCTAAGATTAGCTATTAGCCTATCTATTAGTAATTTTTTTAAACTTAATTCTAATTACTAAAACTTTAGTTTTTTTTTGGTAAACAAGTGATTGTTTTAATAAAAAAATGTACAGAATTTATTATATATAAAACACTTATAGTAACATATTTGTTGCAAAATTTGTCTTCATTGGAACTATTTGTTTCCTTCAAGAATCACTATAATATATTTCATTTCATTAAAAGGTGTCAACTGGCCGTTTTAGTTCCTTGAAGTATTTCGTACCAATGTTCACCCCAAACTATGACAATGACCAACTACCAAAAGGATTAAGATTTATTTTTATGATTTTTTATTACACTGCGTAGCACAAAGTGCTACTGAAGTAGTTTTCAGTTGTTGAAGACATGTTTAACCTTCAAAAAAACGAAACCATGCAAGAATGGACAATTATGTAATTAGACATGGGTTTTCTAGTTGGACTGGTTAAGGTTTTTTGAAATTGAAAATTATTGGTTTGGTGGTGGTGGACGCGAATCTCATATGAGATTGGGTTTAATTATTATTTTTTCTTTATTCGTGAAAGAAACTGTTTTGTTTCTTTACTTCTTTTTATCTCCCATAAAAATAAGAACAGAGAACTGAGAAGCCGATGAACAGAGAACACGTGTAAAAACGAAGAAGCCGATGAACAAGATTTTCGGACGGAGAAGACGATGTCGTCTCGAAAGCGGAGAGCTTCAAAGGGCGAGACTAAATGTTAGATACTTTCCTTCCTCCAAGTTTCATCGATTTGGATTTCAGATTAGGGATTAGAGTTTCAATTTCTGGGTTTCGATTTTTCGAGTTTGGTAAGAGCCTCAACATGAGGTGTTAGGGTTTCGATTTGGGGGCGCGGTTCTAAATTTATGCAAAACTCCCATTAGGGTTTTGATTTGTAGATTAGGGTTTCGATTTAGGGGTGCAGTTCTAGATTTCCAAGTTCTCTAAGTTTTTTTATGGTTTCTGTTTGTTTTACAGAGATGGCGCAAACTGAAGAGGGAGCGGTGAATGGAGGAAAAGGTCGAAGTTTGTTGCTAGTTTTGGTGTTTTGACAAAATTGTGGTCGAATGTACACCAACACCTGTGTACATATGAACAACTAGGATTTTGTACATGTGTACACGTGTGTACATGTACATAATAAGTAATGTAGATATGAGTATCTTGTTGATACATTGACATGTATATGTTGTGTTCGTTGGTGTAGGAGTCTGTACATATGAACAATATGCATGTGTACACCGATGTAATGATATTCACATGTACACAAAAATGTAAACTTTCCAACATATAGCAATACCAATCTACTCCATTGCAAATTCATTTATTATTTATTATTTGAATACATTTTACATTGAGAACCATTTAAAACATTATTATAAACTCGATCACATATTTCATTGATGGGGTGGATGGATATTGTTTAAACCAACCATCTGTATAGTGAGTGAAATAAGTGTACACAAGAGAATGTGTACATATGGACATTACAAGCAGCTCAATAATGAACATATTTATATGTACACTTGTTTACTTTTTTTTTTTAACACTGAAAAATCCCAGTACCAGTAGGTACCGGAAAACAGAAACAAAAAGAGCACAACAGAGGTTCTTCTAATAAGAACAGAGCAATGAGCGATCAAAGCAAAACGACAGAGATAGAGCTCGCACTGGTTACACCGATCGTGACTCCATTTGAACCGTCTGCGCTAGCCATCTAGGACCTCCCAACGCAACATATGACTACGATAGGTGATGATTGATGACACTCTCTGCAATTACAAATGCTACCTTGTTCTTACTTGAGAACATATGATTGAGAAACCAGTCGCCCAGACCTTGTAGGAGGCGATGGAGGTGGTCAGTTAGGTACTTAAGCTCTGGGAAGTGACATACGTTAAGTAGTACATCTCTAACTTCAACTGAGGAAGTCTCAAAGATCACATTCCTCTGCTTCATATTATCCATTGCTTCAATGGCCCAGAGTAAGGCTTGGAGGTCAGCCTCCCTATTAGAAACAGAAGAGGGAAAGGCTCGTCGGCTATGGTGGAGGGGGACGCCTTGAGCATCTCTTGTAATCCAGCTTGCTCCACACATCATACTTGACTCATTCCAGGCTGTACCAACATTACACTTAATGTAACGTAAAGGAGGCGCCTTCCACCTATCTTGAAGAGGTGCAGTAGGCTCTAGCGGAAGATTTTCTTTCTGATGATCCTCATTCACAGCGTACCAGATATCTGACTCCTCCAAGGAATTGGAAACACACGAGGCAGCTGTACACTTGTTTACTAGCAGCTCAATAATGAACATATTTATAGAGCATCTCAATAATGAACATATTACAAGCAGCTCCATACTTGTAATATATAATTAATATTTTTTATATGTATATATAAACATATTTATATGTACACTTGTTTACCAAAATTGACATGTACATTTTACCATGGTAAATATTCAATTAGACATCCAATTTATAACATGCATTTACAAGTAAAACGATCAAATGGTGAATATGTGTATACAAAATATTTACTATACATATGTACAACGATTCACAAACATATAATGTACATCAGATTGGTAAATTCATCACATTTCCAAGAACATGAGCTGAAGAGACCATATTTGATATAAGTTTGAATCCTCAAGACTTATGACACAAGATACTTTCCACAAACTATCCTAATTCGCAAAACAGAAATCTCAAAGAAAATAAATTGAAAAAAGGTTTTTTGATTGATGATTGGAAGATGAATGAGAAATACAAAGGTTCCAAGCATTTATAGGCTACCCTTTATAGCTCTCAAGTGATCAAAATAATCACAATGTACATACTTTGATGTTCAACATAAGCCCAGACTTAACATCTTCTCTAATCTGGTACAATATTAGTTAAAACAATGAGCACGAGTTCTTTTCCTTGAACACTCCATAGTCCTATCTATCAGCAGGAAAGACATATAGAGGAATGAATGAATGGAAAGGAATGAACAAGAGACTAAGACGTCGAAGAATCACGAGCTTCATCGGTGATACAGTCCACGGTCGGAGGAGCTTCATCGGAGATACAGACGCGTGACTCCAATCATGTGAGAGAGAGACAAACACCGTGAGAGAGAAGACCACGGTCGGAAGAGCTTCATCGGACGATATCAAAGACGCAAATCTCATCGTCATAGCATAGAAAAGTGAGAGACAAATAATTTGTATGCATCAAAAAAATTTAGTTAACAAAAAAAACCTTCGCTGGAAGCTCAACTATGAAAAACTAGTTATAATAAAAAAAAGAGAAGTGGCGGGCTTTAACCAAAGCCATTGATTTATCTTTAATTCCAACGGCCAAGATCTTTTATTACAGATATAGATTTAAAAATGAATATATCTACCTAAAATCCTATCCACTAGATCAATTGTTGTACTATCAACATCAACGCCCAAGATTATTACTATTTCACTAATCCAAATCATTATCTTCATCACCTTCATAGCTTTCTTTTTTTTTGAGAATTGATTTAGTTAGGAATGATGGGAATGGTTAAAGAAAGTGTGTGGATAGAAGAATGTGTCCTAGAGTGTAATAAATAAGATGAAATGTGTCCTAAAATGTAAATGTTTCAAGGATTAATTAATTTTAAGAGAGCTGTTCAATTTTATATGTCTTCGTTTTATCATTGCAATACTGAATTCTTTTTTTTTTTCCCAAACTAAAAACTAGCTGGAATAGATAAAAAAATAACCAAACATACAATAATTCATAATCATGTGCCTAAGGCTGGACTGTTTCTGTGGACCCGGAAACCACATAACAAACGAAGTCTTAGAGCATGTTTATTGGTGACTCTTAACTAGGTTTCTTAGCCTAATTACAATTAAAAAAGAAAAAGAAATAAACACAAGAGACGTCTCTTAATTAAGGAAACCAAGGGACGGCTCTTACTGTGCACGTGTCGTTGCTTCTGTCTCTCTATCTCTTTGTTTCTGTGGCTCGCGAGAATGAACCCCGCGGCGGAGGCGTGGCCGGTTACGGCGGCGATCGTCGGCATAGGGAGGGAGATGAGGTCGGCGACCAAGGATCGGAGTTTTGAGTCCATGACGACGCGGAGAGAAGGATCAGATTCGGCTAAGGCGAGATCATAGCCGTTGGAGAAGAATTTTCCATCTGAGGTTGTGATGAGGACTGATTGTGAGGAGGATGGATCGGAACGGATTGGGTCTTTAACTCCATCGAACAAAAAATCGTACAAAGTGACCAATAGGATTCAAGAAGGGAAGAAGCCTTTGTATGATGTTGTTTTCAACTTCTTTGATTCTCGTTTCTTCAATGTCTTTGTCACTGCTGGTGGAAATAAAGTTAAAGTCTTCTCCTTTTATTGTTTTGGGTCTGTTTAGGTTTTGGTGGGGTTTGTGATTGATGTTTTGTCTGATTTTGGGGTTTGTGATTGCTGTTTTGGGATGTTGTCGATTCACTTGTCCGAAAAATTGAAACTTTGTTTGATGGGTTCCTTCTATACACATTGCTGATTGTGATAAGCTTTATAGCAAGGTTCTAAAAATCGGTTTAGTCGGCGCCTAGGCGGCAACTCGGTCATATCCGAAACGATTTTCTTAAAATCCGATTTATACCAATTTATATGACATCTGGAGCAGGAACTTCCTCACCTCCTGAAAATGGAACATCTCTTCCTCCTCGAACTGGAGCCTCTCTGCCTCCTCGAACTGAAGCCTCTTTGCCTCCCGGAGCCACTGGACAAGCTAATTCTTTTGAAGAAGTGTATTCTCATACTAGCTTAGCTGAGCTAAAGAACGCTCCTGGAAGGCGTAACGTCCCACACTTGCATCCTCGGACTGGAGCCTCTCTGCCTCCTCGAACTGGAGTCTCTCTTCTTGTTGTCTTGTTTTCTTCTATCACAGACATTGGTTAGCACATGTATATTGTATTGTTGTGGTCACGTTGAAAGTGTTTCACGGACAAGAAATGAAAGACTTTTATAATGATTGTATGATTGTGTATTCACAAACTTGTATAAATAATATCTTGTAATGAAAGTGTATTCACAAGCCTTTGTTCTTTCTTCTCATATTCTTCATTTCTTTCTCCTTCTCATGTTTTTCATGTTCAAAATATTCATCTAAATCTAAAATAATCTCTATCTTGTAAATAACTTTTATAAACAATTTTCATCTCATGGCATCTTTTTCTCAAAACAATTTCGAAGGATCAATTGATGATAAAATCTATATTTAAAATGTTATCTTTTACAATTTTTTATTTAATAAATAAATTTTATCTTTAATTAAATATTTTTTTTATGTTTTTATTTTAAAATATATGTTTAAAATGTTATGTTTGACTTTTTTTATTTAATAAATAAATTTAATCTTTGTTTAAAATTTTATGTTTAAAAATAAATTTAATATTTTTTATTGTTAAGAACTTTTATTAAGAAACTACCATTAAACCACTATAATTAAGTGTCTCTTAACAAAGTTTCTTATCTCTCTTTTAAGAGTTAAAAATTCACTAAGAACCCTTGAATGAGTTTTACCAATAAACCTCTTAGCTCTTGTTTTCGGTTTCGAAAACTAAATAACATAAAACCTTTTTTTTTGGTCAGCAATAGCATATAACTCTCCTTTAGTTTTTAATGAATTAGGAGTAACGGTTGAAGTTTTAAATCAGCAAATAAATTTAAACAAGGGCCCCAACGAGAAAGTCAGATTCAATTTTTCTTATGTTCACTTTTTAAATAAAAGATTAAACTTTTCTGACCAACACATAATGAGTTCCAAGTTGGAACATTTGAACTTTGAAATTTAGTGGACCGTTGGTGGGATTCAAATATAGTTAGTTCAAAAATCTTTTTGTTTTGCCTCGTGTTGTACTCTTTCGTAGTAAGTAATAGAAAAACATATATAACCATTAAAAATGATTTATTATCGTTTGAATAAAGCTGAACACAGTTGATCAAAAAAAAAAAAAGCTGAACACAAAAAAAAATGAACAATTGACCGTTTGGAACTTCAGAAATATACGTAGAGCCACATTTAAATATATGTTTAAGCAAATGTTGCTATGTATTAGTGACCAATGCATTTTTCTTATACTGTACTAAATAACCGAAGATGTAAGATGTATGCACTCAATTAGTCGCTGACGTAGTTGCTGAAGCAGACGTCGTGTTGAGTGGTGAAGACCATGTGGAGTCAAGTTGCTAAGTTGGAGTCGTGTAGACTTGGAGAGCAAGAGAGTATTTTGGATATATGGAAAGAGGAATAAACTTGAGCAGCAAGTTTATAACTTAAAAGAAGAGGAATAAGTGCATTTCAAGAAAAAGAAAGTTGCGCTTAATGTTATGGAAGATGTCCATATCCATGTTGCCTTGGAGACTAGGGTTTTAAGAACGTGAAAAATAATATAATATAGCTATGAGTCGTCTGTAGAGAGACAGAGACACGGAGGCTGATCTTATAGAGAGAGAGGAGCTCTTGGAAGTGTTCTGGGGTCGTGCTGAAGCAGTGGCTGAAGTACTTGACGGTAGAGAGACATAAGCGGGTAGCTTAGGAATCCTTCAGTGTCGTGTGTTAGGGTGTTAACACTAGACGACTAAAGCTGAATAAACAAGGTCTTGTAAAGATTGTTTAAAGGAGATTCTAATAAAAGTTTTGGTGTTTGTTTGTGTATTTGTCTCTTGATTTATCTTCTGTATTACTATATTGTGGTGTCATCTTGCACTAACAAGTGGTATCAGAGCGGGGCACCTAAGTTATCGGTGTTATCCTGAAGGTGAATATGGACACGATTGTTTCTGTGCAGAAGGCGATCATGTTGCATGCGGACTAGTATGGTCATTGGAAGGCTCGTATGAAGCAGATGATTCGAGGAATCAATGAAGATGCGTGGATAGCTGTGGAGATTGGTTGGGAGGAGCCTACCATAGTCACAGGAGATGGGAAGAAGCCTACGCCAAAAGAGGATTGGTCAGAGGCAGAACGCAATGCATCTAAGTTTAATGCACAGGCGTTGTCAGTGATTTTTGGAGCGGTTGAAGCATAACAGTTCCAGCTGATTCAGGGGAGTACTTCGGCTAAAGAGGTGTGGGATATCCTGCTGAATTCATTTGAAGGAGATGAGAGTGTCAAGAGGACACGTCTAGATCATCTTGGGTCACAGTTGGTAAAGAAGTTACTACGCGGTCTTCCAACAAAGTTTGGAGCTCACAAGGCGGTTTTGAATATGACCACAAACACAGATGAGCTCAAGTTTGACAAGCTTGTGGGTATGCTGAAGGCAGAAGAGATGGAGACAGACAGTAGTTCAGTTTCTACGTCAGGTGGTGCATCAAGGAGTATAGCGCTTGTGTCTGACAACAATGGTGATAGATTTCAGAAGGTTGAAGATGCCATTGGTATGTTGGTCAGGAATTTTGGTAAGACGAATTCCTCTGGGAGGAATCAGTATGGTCGCCAGGGAGGTGATCGTGGCAATAACAGAAGAAGAGAAAGTCTTAGGTGCTATTAGTGTGAAGGTGTTGGTTATATAAGGTCTGACTATCATGTAGCACAACGGAGAGAACTTAAGTGTTCTGAGTGCAGAGGTGTTGGACACACACGGCATGAATGTCCAAACTCAAAGAAGGAAAAGGAGTTCCATTGCAGTCGTCTGATGATTCAGTCTGAAGAAGATGGAAAGGTGATGAAGAACCTTGTTGCATTTGGTGCACGCAAGGAGGAATCCAGTGAATCCTCGGATTCAGATGTTGATACAGATGAGGAGGAGTATCACATGCTGCTAAATAAGTGGTTGAATCTCAAGAATGAGAATCTGAGGTTGCAACACGATCTGGTGCAGAGCCGTGAGCAGAATGAAGAACTTTCTGAAGAACTTGCTGCTGTAAGTGAGAATAATGAGTCTCTGGAGCATGAGGTTAGCAAGCTGGGGGAAGTTGTGACTAGTGAACAAGAGAGAGCAAGGATGCTGGAAAGTGACTTGGCTGACAATCGCAAACAGATTAGGATGCTCAACAGTGGATCCAAGGACTTGGATAAGATACTCTCGATGGGACAACCAGCTAAGGTGAACTGGGGACTGGGATATGGAGGAGCTGAGAGTACTAAGGAAGTACAACCGAAGGGGCTATCACATTTCGTGCAGGGAGCACATCAAAAAGTGGAGCCAAAGAAGCTTGTCAGGAAGTACGTCGGGACGTAAGACAAGAAGTAAGGCAGAAAGTTCTATAGCGTGTAGCTGTGAGTAACAAGCCGAAAGTGGTACATAAGTGCAACAACATGAAGGCCAGACAAGAGGTTCCGAAGCATGGTTGTGCAGCTGGTACAAGGAAGGAGACTGATCGGTGCATCATCAACTGTATCATGCCGAGCAAGAAGCAACATCAGATGTGATGTTGGTTCTGTGGGAAGGCTGGACACAAGAAGGTGGAGTGTATTGCTCGTGAGAAGAGCTGAAACATGGCCAAGAAGGTAAACAAGACGTTCACTAAACCCAAGAGGGTTGAAGAAGTGCTCTTAGCCAAGAGTGGCTTAATTGATGAGGTCAAGGGAGAGACATCAGAAGAAGGGTGCAGCTCTGTTAAGAGAGATCTTGAGGTTGATCAAGAAGCATCAAGTCTGGAGCCAGGACATGAGGTTTTTTGTGGCACAAAGAGGAAGGAGATCGAAGTGCGTCAGGAAGTGATGCGAGATGATCTTCAGGAGGGTGATAGTGAAATCCCTCCAAGACAATAGCAACGAGTTCAGAGTGCACTCGGTGTGGATGGGGAAGGGCTCATGGTCAAGAAGACGACACATGAAAGAAGCTAGGTCCTCAACAGAAGTTGGTCGAAGGGTAGTTCGACAGGTGCGTCAGATCGTGATGCAGTACTTGTTATTCCGCTGCAGCAAGGGTTGTGTCATGATTATACATGAAGAAGCAGACGGCTGAGTCTGTAAGGCTTGACATCTAAGCATATGTTTTAGCTTAGTATGCAATCAAGCAGGGGGAGAATGGTGATGTTCTGGTACAGAGAATGCATATCTCATGGGGGAGAAAAGCATGGTGTGGTGCACATCTCGTGGGGAGAAAAGCACATTTGGTGTGGAAGTTTCCAGGTGAGAAACGTGGTTGCAACGTGGTTGTTGAACTAGAAGATTGTTGTACTTGATCGGCACACAAAGCTAAAAAGGGGAGATTGAAGATGTAAGATGTCTGTCCTGAAGTAGTCGCTGACAGTTGCTGAAGCAGACGTCGTGTTGAGTGGTGAAGACCATGTGGAGTCAAGGTGCTAAGCTAGAGTCATGTAGACTTGGAGAGTAAGAGAGTATCTTGGATATATGGAAAGAGGAATAAACTAGAGGAGTAAGTTTATGACTTAAATGAAGAGAAATAAGTGCATTCCAAGAAAATGAAAGTTGCACTTAATGTTATGGAAGATGTCTATATCCATGTTGCCTTGGAGACTAGGGTTTCAGGAACGTGGAGAATAATATAAGATAGCTATGGGTTGTCTGTAGAGAGACAGAGACACGAAGACTGATCTTATAGAGAGAGAGAAGCTCTTGGAAGTGTTCTGGGGTCGTGCTGAGACAGTGGTTGAAGTACTTGACGGTAGAGAGACATAACTGGTAGCTTAGGAGTCTTTCAGTGTCGTGTGTTAGAGTGTTAACACTAGACGAGTAAAGCTGAATAAACAAGGTCTTGTAAAGATTGTTCAAAGGAGATTCTAATAAAATTTTGGTGTTTACTTGTGTATTTGTCTCTTGATTTATCTTCTGCATTATTATATTGCGGTGTCATCTTGCACTGTCGATAACGAGTATATACTTTTTGCATTTGAGCTTCGACATCTTATTTCACTGATATTAATTATATTTTCCTCTTTTGACTGTATTTATTTAGGAAAAAAAGAAGTACACTACGTTTTTACTTTTATGAGTTCATTTAAGAATGCTAGTACTACTACAACCGAAATCACTGACGTTTGAATGAAATATGTGAAGGATATACAATTTGTGAATTTCAGATTAACTAAATGTGAAACTCATTGGGTCTGAAAGGAGGCTAGCAGCCTGAACATTTATATAACTTACAAAATTATGACTCTAATTTCTTAAGAATAGAAATAGATAAACGAATTATTCTTGATCAAAAACAGACTCTTAGATGATCTATTTAGAAAAATTGTTTAGATGAAGAAAACTAATATTAACACAGTATGTAGGTGATGAAAAACCAGTGTTCTAAAATGCGCTATGCGCTTGCCGTGCGGTGATCCGACGCCTAGCGTATAGTTGTATACGCGGATATCTAAACGTAGTCTAAGCATATATAAAATAAATTATGGAATTAATATGAAAATAAAAGAATATTAATACTAAAAGAATATAAGATTTTCAATACTAAGTTCTTAAAATCAAATAACTAAACAAAAAATATCCTCATCCTTAAATCAAATAATAACTAAAATGTTAAGAAAAATTAACCAAACTAAAAAATTTAACTATCGTTTTCTTCTTCACCCTACATGTTTGAAACTTGGTCTTCATCTTATTCCAAATTAGTACCATCATCTGATAAGTGGCAGCGTCAAGGTGTAGAAGTTACGGAGGATAGACTTTAAACTTTTCTTTGGCAGCTAGAGAAAACAATGAATTGACGTAAATTGTTAATTAGGGTTACCAACGTAACATATTGGAACTTTAGTTAAACTACGTGGTTTTATGTTTTGTTGGTTTTAATTCAACTTCATTTAAAATATATAAGTTTTTTACCTTTTTAAGAAAAAAATACAAATATACGCCTATATAGTATTGTCTTTGCGGCCGCACAAGGCCTATAAAAGCATCTCCAATGTATTACTCTATTTTTTACTTCAAAATGGCGCAACACCAAAATAGAATTAAGTTTTACTCCAATGTCTTACTCCATTTTCTACTCTAAAAAATATTATAAAATGATTCTATTTTTATTTTAGTAATAATTGTATATAATATCTTTACACTTATAAAAATTTACCAATTAACTCCAACTATTTTATGTTTACAAAAATTCCTTAAAATATCAATTATTTAAATTAAACATTTATTGTTAAAAAGTACAAGAAATCATTACAAAAAGATAACATATATGTTGGTTCAATAATGAGTATTAAAATATTTTTCCCACAAATGATCAACTAATGTTTTTCGTAATGAAAATGAACTTTTTGTATCTTTGATATTCATAAATCGAGTAAGAAAATTTTGAAATTGGACATTTTCATTTTCTGCAATATTGATATCTGGAGGTGGAGCTTCTTTTCCAAATTCAATTGGTGCATCGAATTCACGCTCATCCTCCATTATCATGTTATGTAAAATTATACATGTAGTTATGATGTATTGTAACACATTTTTTTCCAAAAACAAAGAGGTCCTTTCACAATAGCGAAGCGCGACTACAGAATTATTAAATTATTTTATGCATTTTTATGTAAAATTATAAAATAAGCCTTTGTGGAATATCCTATTTGCTTTCATATTATTGTATCATTTTTAAATATTATTTAAGTAAGTAATAAAAACATTAAAGATTCAAAGGATCATTATATAAATAAATAAAAATTCAACTCCAAAATAGAGTAATTGGTAAGATATCCTAACCATTTCTCTATTTTAGAGTTGAAAATAGAATGAGGTTAGAGAATATTTTAATATTTGGTATAGAAAATGGAGTAGGGCTGGAGATGTCCTAAGCGTATGTATTATAGGAAACCGTATATTAGGCCGTAAATGAGGATTTCGCTACGTTAAGTTGCCGCATAGCATATTTTTGCCGTTTAGACGGCCGCATAGGACGCATTTCAGAACAATGAAAAATAGATAATAACATAATAGGAAAATTTTAAAAGTTTTATTAATGCAATGGATAATAGATGCTAGAAATATGGAGAAAGACCCATCTTAGCCCAAGTTTGAGTAAAATAATTACTTTTGGTCATAAATCTCGAATATCAACTTTGTCATCAGCGCGTAGTACTAAACCTTTACTGTCTTAACGCAAAGATTTTCTCGTAAGAATTGGAGAAATCTTTTATTATCCAGTAAACTCGGCATGACATGGTCCTGTCATATTAATACACGTCGCAATATAATATGCAATTATCCGTAACGAATTTCTGTAATAACACAGCAGGTTAAGGCTTTTTGAAACTTCTAAAATCCATCTAAGCGTCCATTTCATATCCGATGGCTGTTATTAATGAAATAGGATTAAAATCAGCAAATAGCAAAAAGAAGTAAAAAAAATAGTAAAAAATGGATAAAAAGGTAGCGTCACAGTAAAGACCAGATAGAGGGTAAGCAAAAAGCTCAAAGCAGTTAAAGTAATCTAAAACGCCTTTGTTAAAAAAAAAACTATTTTAACTACCTCACTCTTTTTCTAACTACCCTAACCATTTTCTCTTTCCCCTACTACCCTTTCTTTTTATAATATTTTTTAAATTATCTGCAGACCCCACTCTCTCATATTCATGGACCCCACATTACTCCAATATTTTAATACTTCACGGACACCATCTCATAAAGCTACATGTGGCCCTTACTTTTAAAGACCCCACTCATTTCTTTCTTTATTCTCCAATCAAATTTGTATTTTGATTATTTAATGATTAATAAAACTAAAAATTATAAAAACAAAAACAATTTCCATTTATCTTAACATAATATTTTTGTAAAAAGTAAAATAACAAAATAAATTATTTCAATATTATTTTAATAAAAAATAAAAATATCGAAAATAAATTTAATAAAATAAATATATCAATAAAATTTTCAAAACTAAAATTTATCTCTTTTATATAAAAGTGATCAAATTTAAAATAGATATTATATTATAATAAACTATTAATTTCAAAAATATTTATATAAATTATTTTAAAACAATTCAAAAATAAAAATTTAATAAAATATTTATTTTCAATGATATTTTAGTCAACAATTAATTTTAAAAATAATTTTATAAAATATTTATAAAAAGTTCATTATATAAAAATAGGGAGAATTGCCAAGTGTGACTCAAAACTTGGAGTCAAACCCAAAACAATACCCCAACTTGGGTCAAAGGCAAAAGTAACCTAAAAGGCTATTGAAATTACAACTATCCCCTTGTGACCAAACAAAAAAACGGAATTTTTTTTACGTTTCTACCCCTCGCAAGTCGACGACTTGCAAATAAGTCGTCCAGACGACTTAACTGAAAGTCGTCTGGACAGTTAGTCTTAAACATAATTTAAAAATTTTGTAAAAAATATTTTGATAAGTGAAAAATGGGAATTATGTAATTAACATATGTCTTAGGAGGTATAAATTAAGATATAACAAATTTCAATTGTTTTCAGCATAGATGAGTGAAAGTAGTGAGTCATGATATTCTTTAGTTTATGTTTCATCAACATATGTTGTAGTATTGTATGTGTTCTTAGGGTTAGATTTTGGAAAGCATTAAAACCGTTTTTGAAAATTTTTAAAATTACTTATGCGTGTTCATTTCTGTGTATAGTAAACACTATTTAAGTATAATTTGATTTTATAACGTGGTTAGTTAGTTAATCTAGTCATTTTAGTTTAGGGGTTCATTTTAGGGTCTAGGACGACTTAATATTTTGTCGTCTGAAAACAGACGACTAAATATTAAGTCGTCTGTTGTACATTATCAGCCAGAATAAGTCGTCTAAACCGGACCAAACCTTAAAGTTTACCAATGTACTTTTAAAGCTAACCGGATTATTTACCCAATATATAAGGTGATTTTTTTTTTTTTGTTTCATTTTTCGCGAAATTCAGAAACCCTAACAGTTCTCTCTCAAAGGCGATTTCGAATTCCCACGATTTCCGAACAAACCATCGTTCTCAACGTCGGCTATCTATCTCACTTCATTCTCACCGTTGTCGCCGCAGCTTCTTCTAACCCTAGCGCCGCCGATTCCTCTAAACCCTAGCGCCGCCGATTCCTCTAAACCCTAGCGCCGCCGATTCCTCTAAACCCTAGCGCCGCCGCTTCCACTATTTCCGAACAAACCGTCGCCCTCGCCACCGTGGTCACCAACGTTCTCACCGCCGCTTCCTCTAAACACTAGCGCCGCCGCTTCTTCTAAACCCTAGCGCCGCCGCTTCTTCTCTGTAAACCTTAGCGCCGTTTCTCTGTAAACCCTAACGCCGCTAAGTCATCAATCTCGAGGAAAAGATGAACATAAAACGTTGTCTCTATCAATTTACTCATTCTCACCGTTTCACGTTTATTTTTTCAGATCTATAACCGCAATGACGAGTACTCCAACTCCTTCTGCGACTAATCAGGTCCGCTTTGTACTGGAAGACTTGTAAGTAATTTAAGTCGTCTGGAAAGTCTTCCAACTGGACGACTTAGTAGATGACTTAAATATAAGTCGTCCATTTGGAAGACTTTCCAGACGACTTAAATTTAAGTCGTCTGGAAAGTCGTCCAGTTGGACGACTTTCCAGACGACTTAATTATAAGTCGTCTACTAAGTCGTCTGGACTTATATTGTTGTCTTTGATTATTTTGCAGACAAAAAGGATGGATATTCCAGAACTCCCCCGTAGGTTATACACATCAGGGGAAGAGCCAGAAGCCCACAATAGCATTTCGTATCATACGGATAACAGCAAGTTGCATACTGCTCTTAGGGAAGCTCTTACTGATGACGAATTTGAAGAGTTCAAGGAGTCGAGTTTGGGAGTTTTCATCAAGTTCAAGGAGCAGGGATTTGGTTGGGCTTCAAGGCTGGTTCACTACATGCTCAGTTTCAAGCTGGACATTAAGAAGAAGTATGAGATGTGGTCTCTCGTTGGTCCAGAACCTTTGAGGTTTTCACTGTTAGAGTTTGAAAACCTCACTGGTCTAAACTGCGAGTACATCGAGGACCTTGAGACACCAAAATGTGACGTTACCCAAGAGATGGTTTCTTTCTGGGGGATGCTGGGAGTTCATCTGGAAGCTGGGCCAACTACTGATCAGATAATAGCAGCACTGAAGAGATGCGGGGATTGGTCCAGGGAAGATCGCAAGCGGCTCGCGTACCTCTCCATCTTCACTGGATTCATTGAAGGGAGAAAGTTTTCAACCGCTACACGATCTACTCTGGCAAGGCTAGTGATGGATTTAGAACGGTTTGAGAATTATCCATGGGGGAGAGTCGCGTTTAAGGTGCTGATGGACTCTTTGTGGAACAAAGAAATTACTGGCTGTTACACCGTGGATGGGTTTATACAAGTTCTTCAGGTCTGGGCGTACACAGCTATGCCGGAATTGGGTGCTAGTATTGGTGGTCCCAGAGCAGACAGTCCGTCTCCACCGATACTGGCTTACGAGGGCAGCAGAGGCCGCAGATCAATGAAAGCTGCTATCTTGAGTCAGGTATTTACTTCAATCCAAAAGACTGCGCAGACGACTTATAATAAGTCGTCTGGAAGGTCGTCCAGCTGGACGACTTATCGGACGACTTAATTAAGTCGTCTGGAAAGTCTTCCCAGCTGGACGACTTATCGGACGACTTAATTAAGTCGTCTGGAAAGTCTTCCCAGCTGGACGACTTATCGGACGACTTAATTAAGTCGTCTGGAAAGTCTTCCAGCTGGACGACTTATTAGACGACTTATTATAAGTCGTCTGTTTGTAGACGACTTATAATTAAGTCGTCTATTTAGTATTTTTTTCAAATATCTAACTCGATTCTTCTATTTACTGCAGACCCGCGTGATCAACTTTGTTGAGAAGGACATTAGTGAAATGTGGCCAAAATGGGACTCTGAGGTTGAGGACCTGCCCGCGGAGAACATCATTAAAGTCATGTATGAGCGGAGACCGTGGAAGTGGACCATGGATTGCTGGGAAGTCACTGGTACTAAGGTCTATACAAAACCTAAGGTTGTGACTCCATCGAAGAAAGCCAAAGAGATGGTTGTGTTGGAGGAGGAGGAGGAGGAGGAGGAAGACAATCCAAGACCTCGGAAGAAAGCTCGTAAAGAGGCTCCTAAAGTGGCTAGTGAAGAGGCTAGAGAAGAGGCTAGAGGGGTGACCAGAGAGGATTTGGAAATTATGTTCAAGGGCGTAGCTGACTGCATGAAAGAAGGGTTTAAGAAGTGCATGAGGGAGTTTAGGAAGTTGTCCGATAGATTGGAAGCTGTGGAGAAGAAGGTTGGTGTCACCAATCAGGCTACCCCTCCACCTCTAACCAATCAGGCTACCCCTCAAGATAAACAGCCTACCCCTCTTGCCAAAGAAACCGGGGGTAGTAACAAACAGGCTACCCCTCATGCCAATGAAACCGTGGTTAGTAACCAGCCTCCTCCTCATCAAACCAAACAGCAGCCTCCTCCTCCTCAAAAGAAACAGCCTCCTCCTCCTCAAAAGAAACAGCCTCCTCCTCAAAAGAAGCAGCCTCCTCCTCCTCAAAAGAAACAGCCTCCTCCTCAAAAGAAACAGCCTCCTCAAATCAAAGAGGTTAGTATCAAATCCAGGGTTAACTAGTTGTCCAGACGACTGTAAAAGTTGTCTGGACGACTAGTTGACCCTGGACGACTTAAACGTAAGTTGTCTGGACGACTAGTTGACCACGGAAGACTTAATTTTAAGTCGTCCAGGGTCAACTAGTCGTCCAGACGATTTATATTTAAGTCGTCCAGGGTCAACTAGTCGTCCAGACAACTTTTATTTAAGTCGTCCAGGGTTAACTTGTGTGCAACTTTTATTGCAGAGATGGTTGCCGGAGGATACAGCAACCGAGGCGAACTCGGTATATAAGATCTTGCCGGAGGATAAAGCAGATGGTGTCACCTCCAAAGAGATTGTTGCTGTCACTTCCACCGATCACCAACCGAGCCTCGCTTCCACCGATCAACAACCGAGCCTCGCTTCCACCAATCAACAACCGAGCCTCGCTTCCACCGAGCCAAGCGATCCAGTTTCAGAACCGAGCCTGGTTATATTGGACAAGCGTGCAAAGAGTAAACGAGCGAAGAAACCTGCTCCCACTGTGAGATCTCCTTATACGGCAGAGAAAAAAAAAGATAAAGTGGCAGCCTATAATCCATTTCCGCCAGTAAACAAAGATAAGTTGAAGGAACTCGCTGATTGGTTGAAAACTGATCCGTAAGTGATTGCTTTACCCATAATAGCTTGATTTAGTCGTCCAAAACTGATTGCTTTTTTGTTTGCAGTCATTATTCAACTAAGACCGAGGACAAACCACGTACATCACCAACAAGGTGGTACCACTTCCTCCGGACAGCCAGAGAATGGCTGGAAGACTGCGTAAGTCTTCTGCACACGATTTAAGTCGTCTACAAAGTCGTCCAAGTAGACTACTTTCCAGACGACTTAACGATAAATCGACCACGTAGACGACTTATATTTAAGTCGTCTGGTAACTTCTAACTTGTTATATTTAATATGCATCATATAGATGCTTGGATTAATGTGCTAAGGCAGAGGTATCAGGAGAACCCACAAGCTTTCAGGAGCGAGCGAATGTGCTTCCTGGATCACAACTTTTCCCAGTCTTGGAGAGAGCAGTATCAGCTCTTCAAAACATCGGAACCTGATCACAAAGGTTTAGGAAGAGTTCTACCTGGTGGGGCGTCGAATTTTTATGACGGATCAATACCTTCATTTTGCCAATCAAACAAGAAGTGGGGGGAGGACATTGATGATATCTATGCGCCAGTGAACTTGAACGACAAGCATTGGGTTGCTATTTGGATATCGATCCCTAAGAGGCACATAGTCGTCTGGGACAGCATACCTTCATCTAGTGTACCAGACGCATGGGATGCGATAATGGAGCCTTTTCTCCAGATGGTCCCTTATCTGCTTGTTGAGTGCGCAGCCACCGACGAAATACGGGTCAAATACGGGTTGGAGCCATACACATATGAGAGACCGCTGAAAGGTGTACCCACGGCCAACAATGGTGATTGTGGCGTGTACGCTGTAAAGTACATTGAATGTCATGCTCTTGGGGTCTCCTTTGACCCTAAAGACTTTGCTAGGTGCAACGCGAAGAAAATGAGGGATAATATGGCGGTGGATATATGGAAGGAGCTTGTTGATCAGCATTTGAAAGAAAATGTGGATGGTGATAAGTTCGTGGGCATGTATGATTAGATTTGTGTTTGTATTTGAACTTGTCTTTGTATTTGAACATGATTTTTTAACGAGCGAAGTATTTGTATTTCAGCTTGTCTTTGTATAGATTTGTAAATATATAAGTTGTCTGGAAGAAATAAGTCGTCTGGAAGGTTTTCCAACTGGACGACTTACAAATAAGTCGTCTAGAAGGTTTGGACGACTTATTATAAGTCGTCTGGAAGGTTTTCCAACTGGACGACTTACAAATAAGTCGTCTAGAAGGTTTGGACGACTTATTATAAGTCGTCTGGAAGGTTTTCCAACTGGACGACTTACACTGGACTTCTAAAAATAAAATACACTGGACGACTTACACTGGACTTCTAAAAATAAAATACACTGGACGACTTAGTAGAAGGTAGTCTAAAAATAAAATACAATTGAAGGGATAGTAGAAGGTAGTCTAAAAATAAAATACACTTGAAGGGATAGTAGAAGGTAGTCTAAAAATAAAATACACTTGAAGGGATAGTAGAAGGTCGTCTAAAAATAAAATACACTGGACGACTTAGTAGAAGGTCGTCTAAAAATAAAATACACTGGACGACTAAAAATTTAGTCGTCTGGACGGGTAATCAAGACTGGACGACTTAAATTTAGGTCGTCTGGACAACTAGTCAACTGGTTGTGTACATTGTGGTTTCGTATGGCCAGTTTCCTTGCAGTTTGAGCATCTCCGTGCCCTGTGTTTCTTCCTGGGTTTGTGTCCTCTCATCCTAGATAGCTCCAACCAAGATTGCCATCTTGATTTCTTCGGTCTCCCCCGACCACGCTTTAGTTCTGGAGGAAAGCATTCTCGTTCCTCAATATGTTGTGACACGATAGGATATATATTCTCTGAGTATCCTGCATACAGATAATTCTTTGAGTACAGTGGACATACAAGTGTGGAGATATGCAAACCAGCATGTGTTCCAGCAGCTATAGCATGAGAGCAAGGTATTTTCTCCACTCCATAGACACCACAATCACACTTTGCATGTTCCAAATCAACCACACAGTCCATTTTGCCACCTTTGACAAAGAAATGCCATCCATCAATTGGTTCGACCGTCATCGTATCCGCTATCTCTTCTCGAACAGCAAGCAAGTATTCAACACCCCCGCTATGTTCAGTTGTGAGACTCAAAGCATCTTGTCTCCTTTTCCAATACCATTTTCCTAACTTCTGCCTTATGAACTCCAGCAGGAACGTAATCGGAAATCCTCTTGCTCGCTTCAGTGCGGAATTAATAGATTCAGCAATGTTGCTTGTTTTTATGTTGAACCTGTTCCCCTTACAATAAACCCTTGACCATAGCCTGACGTCGGCTTTCTCCAAATACGTTGCAAGTTCCGGGTTTGCACTCCGTATCTCAGCCATGTACCGGTCAAAATCGTAAACCGTGTGAGCATAAGCAGCCCCTTTCACCAAGTACATGAGATGTTTCCCTTTAAACTTTTTGACAATGTTATCTTGAAGGTGATAATAACATATTCCTCGGGTTGCCCAAGGAAACACCTTATCACACGCACTTTTAATGGCCTTGTGCCGGTCGGAGACTATCACCAGAGGCTTGTCATGAGATATACAACTAGCCAATTTTGTGAAAAACCATTCCCAAGAAGGTACATCTTCCTCATCCACGATCCCAAAAGCCAATGGGAATATCTGAAAATTGCCATCTTGTGCGGCTGCAACTAACATAGTTCCTCCATACTTTCCACTTAGGTGAGTTCCATCCACCACAATGACCCTTCTCTGATACTTAAAACCTTTGATAGAAGCTCCAAAAGAGAGAAATAGATACTTAAATCTTTTCATAGAATCAAGTTCTATCGCCGTGATAGAATCAGGATTTGCAATGGAGATTTGCTCGAGATATGATGCCAGACGCGAATACCCTTCTTCTGCTGATCCTCTCACCAATCTTTGTGCATATAACAGTGCTCTGTATGAAGTGGTGTAATCAAGCGCCATGCCAAACATGTTCCTCATTGCATCAGTGATATGCTGCGGAGTTATCCCATCAATGATTCCAACACGATCAATGAAAAGACTACCTACATACTTCGGAGTACAGTGTCTCCGCTGAGCGATTCGGTCTCCCGCTGAGCATAAATGTTTTTCCACATACTTTGTTACCCAAAACGTGTTTGTCCCATGTTTGACACTCGCTCTGACCTTCCATCCACAATAGCTAACCCGACATGTTGCCACAACGAGAGTTTTCGTTGATTTGTATAATCTGAAAGAAAACTTACCCCTCACTGCTGCCAACCGCAGCTCTGAAAGCAGTGCACCCTTGCTAACAAAACTCTGGTTGACATAGATACTGGTACCATTCGATTTTCCTCCTTCAATAGCATTTGTCTTAGCATATGTCTTTTGGATTTCTTCAAAACAAATATTATCATCATCTTCCTCGTCCTCATCTGGAACCTTTCCATAAAGACTGTAATCCCCACCATTCTGATCCGTTTCACCAACAATAGAATTATCAGCATCCTCCTCCCCATTTTCCTCCTCCCCATCTTGATTTTCATCTTCAACAAACTCATTATCACCAACATCTTCAAAACATTCATCAGCTTCATCATCATCACCAACATCTTCTTCCCATTCACCAGCTTCATCATCATCACCAACATCTTCTTCCCATTCACCAGCTTCATCATTATCACCAACATCTTTTTCCCATTCACCAGCTTCATCAATATCCCTTTTCTCTGAAACCGTTTCGACCTTGCTGCGGCTTGATACACAAAGACATACTCTATGGGTTTTGAGTATCTCCAGCAAGTTTCGAACTTGTCTATCACTTGTAACATGAATGGGAAGACTGCCTGGAGCCATCATCATTTCTGCTGGTAATGAGTAGCTAATCTCCACACTCACTGTTCTCATGTCCAGGTTATAATCTTCTTGAGCCATTGCAACAAGTTCAGCATGTGTTGAATCTTCATTCAATAAAAACAATCTTGCTCCTTTGAGATCATCAACCACAAAATCCCAACGGAAATCTCTCAACAACCATTCTCCATACACTGCATGTAACTGAAAAATCATCTGCAAATATTCAAAATAAAACACATTAGTAAACATAGAGAAAATGAAGAAGTTCAATAAACATTGCCGCAGACGACTTAGCATTAAGTCGTCCAGAAGACTTAAAGGTAAGTCGTCTAAAGAGGTCACTTTTGCAATTGAAAATTAAAAGGGACGACTTAATTCTAAGTCGTCCGGCTTTGTTTGTTAAAAAAAAAACTTCAGACGACTTATATATAAGTCGTCTACGAGAAACGGGCTAGTTTTGCATTTGACCGAATCGTGTCAGATCTTTGACTATTTCTGGACGACTTATAATTCAGTCGTCTCTGGGAAAGTTAAAATTTCAATATTTTATGAAAACTTGACGACTTACGTGTAAGTCGTCCTAGGTTAGTTTTGTAATTGAAAAATAAAACTTGAAATTTAACTTTCTCCAGACGACTTAGATGAAAGTCGTCCAGCTAAACGACTTAATTTAAGGTCGTCCGGGATAAGCAAGGTTTGACCAGAAAATTGGGAAAAATTCTGGACGACTTTGCTTTCCCCGGACGACTTTAAATTAAGTCTTCTGGAGGGACGACTTTATATTAAGTCGTCTGGTTAAAGTTAAATTATGAAGTTTTATTTTTCAATTACA